>NW_024609884.1:76660496-77260496 GCF_016920785.2 Ixodes scapularis | reverse complement strand
GTGCTATTTGTTGTAGTCGACAATTATACTTCTAGCCTTTGGAAAAGACTGCTCCCTCCACATCGTTTCTGACTAAAAATAGCCCCCCCCCCCCCTTTTTTTTTCCTCCGGCTTTCTGAAATTGTGTAGTTTTGTCTGCGGCACCCGATGCCATTCTGGCCGCCCTTGATCTATCAGATTATTTGGTCGTTGCCTTGATTCAGATATTTGCCCCATAAAAGTATGTGCACTGATTTAATGAACCCTGGGCCTCACAGAGCATGCTTGATTCAATTGTGCCTGGATCAATATTACAGAAGAGCAATTTTCTGTGGATAATCAACATTAAAGGCTACCACATTGGAGCCTGCAGAAACATGTCAATTTTTTTCCCCTTTATGTTACTTTTTCAGCTGATACCCGTTAGCGCTGCTACATTGTAGCCCAGCGTTGTCTGGGAAAGAAAGCCGATTGCTTTTGTACGTCTCTTGATTAAACACCCCGACACGACTAGATCCACCTAACCGCCGATCTGGCGCCTGTGTCGTTTGCTCTGCTATCACGAATAGAAATAAGGCAGTGTCTATTCTCTCGGCAGGCGGGAGAATAGACATTACCTAGAAATATCTTGCAAACCACACGCACCTTGTCGGACGGTGAAGAGGAGCCCAATGATGAAGCCATGTTAGAGGAAGCTGGACTTGGGTCATGTCCGACTTTCTGAATAAAAAAAAAAAAAAATATCGCATTTCACAATCTGCGCGAAAATCGGGCGAATTCAGGCGGTTACCTTTACTTTTAGTGGCGGCACGTAGTTCGTTCTTTGCAAACGTCGTCGCGGAACTACAACCTGAAAATAATAACAACCGAAAAGTTAAAACTTCCAACAGCGATTCCTACAAAAAAAACTTGTACCCACCTTGCGATCGTAGCCCATGTTGAACGACGGCAGAGCGTTGATCTCGGTGCGCGTTCCATTCGCGAAATGTTATGAGCACACTCGAGAGCTTGACGTGGGGGAGAAGTCTTTCCGATTTACTGCCGCGACCCACTGCCGCCGGAGATCGAGGTCAGGCGGAAAGCGATGCCTCTTAAAAACATTGCAGCCGCACTCGCCTTGCCGGATTCCATGCTAGCTGCATAGGTCCTCGGACACTCTTCGACGCTTCCTGTCGCTATTAGCGCACCCTATGACCGAGCAATGCTGTCCCGTTGACCTGGGGACTCTCTCCATCGAAGCCCGTGGCTCTAATTAAGTTTGAGATTCTAAAACAGAAGAGAAATCGCGGACGAAGCTCGGGCACTGCGTAGACCCAACACCGGCCAAGCCTCTCATCCGGGACTTTCAGTCTTTCTACACAATCAGAAAGGGGGAAAGCGCCGGTAGCCCTTTCCCCTTTTCTCTCTCGCTCTCAAAATGGCGCTACCCACGATAAAACGGTCTATGCTACCTTTCACTCTTAAAAAAAAAAAGGGTACTGTAGTACCCTCCTTAAGGGGGTAACCGGCTTGCACACAGGGCAACCCCTGGGTTAGGGTACAACATTACCTCCTTTTGGAGGTTACCTTAGTTCCTTTCGGTGTTACAAGTGCATCCTTTCAGTGTCAGCCTTTACCTCCTTTAGGGGGGAACTTTAAGCCTTTTGAGAGGTGAGACGACATAATTGAGGGCGCTGCTTTCACCTCCTTTAGGAGGGAACTATGATCCACTTTGGGGATAAATGTAAACGATGAGGAAAACAGCTTAGAAAATGCAGACTACGAAGAACAAACACGACAGGACAGTGCTGTCCTGTCGTGTTTGTTCTCCGTAGTCCGCGCTTTCCGAGCTGTTTTCCCCATCATGTATAACAGCAACTAACTGGCCCAGTTCACCACCTTATTACAGGTTAAATGTACACTTGATGGAATCACTTTTATCCCCTAAAGAAAGGTAGTATGGCCCTTTGTGAGTGTGATAGTACATGCTTCAAGGGTGGGCTTTATAATAGATGAAGACGGCTTAGTTCTGAAAGTAAATGGCAATGTTTTATTGTGGCTGTCACAAACAAAATGGCATAAAAATCAATGGCATGACTAGACATCTTATAAAAGTTCTAAGATGAAACCACCAAGCGCAATAAAGGCATCTGGAACAACACTTTTGGGGCTCTAGTTCGCGACAGTCAATAAAATGATCACGACAAAGTACATAAACAATCAGTGCCTACCCGGAAAATAACAATGAATGCTTGGAACACTGCTTGGAATAGCGAAGCTTCACCGGGGTGACCTCAAATGACCGAGTCTTGTACAAACCAGAATCAAAATGAACGCACTGTGATATAACAGATTCTGTATCACACATATTGCAAACAGCAATACAAACCAAGACACGACTAGCAATGAGTAGTGCGTTGCAACTCAAGGACAGCAGTACACTATGACCGTCCTATATACAGTAGTGGAATGAACGCTGGAGTAGAGGAAAGCAGACTCCGGGATTTGCTCTTCTAATGTAGAAAAAACGAAAAGGCTCGTATCTCCTGCTACTAATGAGCTGCAACAGACTACCGCGAGGGCCAAAGGGATCTATCCCACTTGAAATGAATCGCGAAAATCGGTTTTGACCATCTTGTATTTAAACCCTGCAAACCATCAAAGACCACCTTGTATTTAAATCTTGCAAGCAGAAATCACTGTGAATATGGAACCACAAACTTTGAATGCTTTCAGGCAGCGAGTATGAAGTAGACTAAAATAAATTAAGTATGCCAATGCTGTACAAAGCAAAAAGCTCTGATTTTGGAAATTACAAAACTGTGACTATAAAGCAATATTATTGACCTTCTGTAACTCTCAGAATCAACCATCGTGCCTTATATCAGACAAAAAAAAAAGCATTAAACAAACGACATACGAAACTTCCTAAACCTGCATAAAGAGGCATTAAAAAAAGAAAATACTTTTTGGCATTTCTTTTAGGTTTGAAAGTAGTGAGTTCAACGTGACTCCAAATTTGAATTTTTCTGATCAATTAAGTACTCTAGTGCAATGAATCTGCGCCTCAACTGGTGATGGTACTCGTAGTTAAAGATGAAGTAGAGGCAGAATGCAACCAGGACTGCCTCAGCAGGCGACGCGGCTTGGAGGTCTCTCTCCACTGCCACATAGCTGGGCGCCTCAGGATTAATTAGGCTTGACCTGACAGGCCACCGGGTAGATTGCACTGCCTGCCTGGAACCAAAAAAATGTGGAAATCATATGATATGAAGTTGAAACATATCATCCCCAATTTAAAGAAACTGTGAAAAATATTAGATTTTTCTAAGACGAATTGGAGCCTTTGATGGGCCACTGATTCCAGCAATATAAAGCATCAACCATACTTACCAGACGCGACCAGTTTAACTGTTGACTAACCACCACTGACTAAAATTATCACATGGCGGGTTGTAATCATAGATTAGTAAGCACTTTGTATTCACCGGTCATATTTAAATTTGTCACCCCGATTTACTTAGGTGACTAACAAATCTTAGTCAAAGGCGTACAACTACTGTAGCAGGTTTGCATATACAAGTGCTGATTGTTGGGCGAGTGTGTATTGTACGTGAAAAAGCATGATTGCGCTTTAAGACAAGGACAGAGGAAGAACATACACCACAGAGTGCTACACCACATTAGCTACTCAGCACCACAGCAGACTCCCATGACCGCCAACCCTAACTGCCGAACTTCGGCAATTATGCAAATAGTTTTGCCGAAGTGCTCTGCCAGATTAAGTATGTTTTATTTAGACATGTCAAGAACAGCACACAAGGACGGAAACATAGAAAAAGAACACACCGAAAAAGACACTCCAGCGCCTTGTGTGTCTTACTCTAATTTATTTACTCGAGGTGTACACTCAATTTTCGCGGGAAAATGAACGGACACCACACACACAAAGAAAAGATAAAAATCAAAAACCTCATTTCAAGTGCCCAAATACGAACCAGAACATCAAAATAATATATCTGACTACGCTTACCTGCAGTTGCTTCCAAGGTAGCGGGCATCCAGTACCCTCGACGAAATCACACTAGAACGTTGCCGCAGGACGAAAGAAATATATTCAATCAACTTCAAATAATGCAAACTTGGGCCATATTTAACTGGCCTACTGAATGATCAGACTTTTAGAAATGCCTGATCACACGCAAAGAAAATGCCAAGACATTATAATTGCTAGTCTCGCTGCCGGTAACAACTTCATGACCTTATTCCGTAATATACTACTATTAAAGTTTGTGAAGTGCTCGAATAATTAATTAGCTCAGACATTTATATTCGGTATATCAAGGTAACATAACATTTTACCAAACTATTTATTAAACCTCGTTAAATTAAAACAAAAAAACAAAAAACGTTGATATTAAAACTCAGTGTTTAACACTGACTTTTACAAATATCAACAACGTTGAGAATTAATCGCCCCGGTTGGCCGGTGCCGCCAATGAATGCCTGATCGACTACTGCTTTGCGAAAAAAAAAAAGACAACAACCACCTTATGAAATTTTCAAATATTTGATCAGATCCTCAATTTAACGTCCGACGCGACGCACCAACGGCCCCAAAAAGAGAAAACCTCCTACCCCCTCACTCCTTAAACGTAGGCGACCGATTGAAAAAGCCTTCTTGTCGCCCAGCTCCAGGCTCGCCGGGCCGCCGCTCTCCCCCTTCCTCCACCCGCGCACACATATACCGGAAAAGGCTCCTGGCTACTCCAGTGGTTAGGGTATGTCAACGTTCTAAATATGCGCTAGGTCAAGCGACAGTCATTCTAGTTCTCGCTCTTTATTAACTTCGATTGTCTAAACAGCGCCTGTGTTCGCACCACACATTAATTTCATCGAACACTCGACACCTTCAAACGTGCCAACATGTCCGCCAACCCTTTGTCTAAGGAAGACGGGGGTCGTCTTCCCGGGGCGGTCATAACCGACGCCAACTGCCGCCCGCGCAGAACATTTCCTTACCTGCATACGGTGCACACGACTTGGATCTTCGACTGAAGTCAATGCAGCGCTCTCGGTGATTTCTTAAGAAGAGACTGAGCCGAACAGAACACTAAAGAACCTTCCTGCGCTGGGACGCCTCCGTCGAACGTTCGATAAGAAAGACCGTTGCGTCGGTGGCGTCGGCGGAAAACGCGCTTGGCACCGGGCAGGAACTCTCCCACGCATGCGCGAAGAATGATGTGTCATACGAGGAGACCAATTCGCGAACTCGTTTGCGCCTTTCCACAGCCAATGGCAGCGCCCAGGCTTTGGAAGCGCCCAAACAGGTGCACCCTCTGGGAGGTAATACTTACCTCCTTGGTGCTCCTTCGCGGCGAACTTCACCTCGTAGCACCGCTTCTTAGTGTCTGCTGTGCCTGAGGAGGTAACAAGCGGAGCGCTTCCCCCCTGGCCGGGAGGAGGGTGGTTCCCATTTTGGTCCCCTTTTTTCTAAGAGTGTGGAGTTCGTGAGGGCGATGCAAGAGCTCTTTGAGCTGGCAGAACCCTCCGTGCCACATGCAGAGCGGGTAGAGCGCGTCATTCGACAAGCGCACCCGACTTTTGCGGCGTATCTCCAAGGCAGTCGCTTCCGCGACTTGAACGAACTAGCCTCGGAAGCTCGGCGGATCCAGGGAGACATTCTAGCCGCCCGAGCGTACCGACCTCTGCCGCCTGCGTCATCGGCACTTCAGCCGCGCAGCGCATGGAATGGGGAGACGGTGCCCCGAAACAGGAGGCACGAAGCCGCCCACTGCGCAGGCGGACCGGGTCGAAACACGTACGACAGCTCAGATCGTGCGCTCGACCCATAAGGCCCGTTCGCACTCTTGCGACCTCTTAAGGCCCGTTCACACTCTTGCGACTGCTTGCGACCTCTTAAACCTGGGTTCCTTAAAACTTGTTAAACCAGAAAACACACTGGCGCCATCTATTGGGAAGCAGTGTAAACTCGGCTGTCCGGCATATTTTTTTTTTAATTTTTCGAGCATTATCCTTTTTTTTTTGGCTCGAAAAACTTTTGACAATGTTATAAACGAGCCTTTCTATGGGTATTACGCACATTAGACCTCGAAAATCCCGCAAAACCTTCGCTCTTGTGAAATGCAGTTCCAGGGTCACCGCATAGATGGCGCCACTATGTCAGCGTGTTCCCTCATTCTAAAAACATTTATGAAGTTGTAAGAGATCTCGTCTCTCTCAGTCGTACTCGGTCGCAAGAGTGTGAACAAGCCTTTAAACCTAGGTTCCTTAAAACTTCTTAAACCAGAGAACACACTGGCGCCATCTATTGGGAAGCAGTGTAAACTCGGCGATCCGGCATATTTTTTTTTTATTTCTCGCGCATTATCCTTTTTTTCTTGGCTCGAAAAACTTTTGTCAGTGTTATAAACGAGCCTTTCTATGGGTATTACGCACATTTGACCTCGGAAACCCCGCAAAACCTTCGCTCTTGTGAAATGCAGTTCCAGGGTCACCGCATAGATGGCGCCACAATACCAGTGTGTTCCCTCATTCTAAAAACATTTAAGAAGTTTTAAGGGATCTCGTCTCTCTCAGTCGTACTCGGTCGCAAGAGTGTGAACGGGCCTATGCTCGTACGAGCGGCGAACAGCAGAACCCGCGCCGCAGTGGCAAAGGTGAGATCGGAACAGACAAGAGTTACCGACGCCCCGGGAGCAAACGCGGCCAAGGACGAAGGGCCCGGCGCGCAGCAAAACGTGCGACGCGACTCGAGAAGGGTTGCGCAACCACGCTGCTTTCGCTGCAACAGCGCCGACCAGCTGGTTCGACAATGCATAGGACGGCAGAACCACGGTTCCCAACAGTCGCGAAACGAACAAAGCCGCCGATAACCAACCCGGTGGCTCAAAACGGCACTGAGCAAGATACTCCTCTGCCGTCAGCCTACAATAGGCTTTCCGACAAGCACGCCAACGCCATTCATACCGTTGACGATCGTTGGTCGGTCATTCAAGGGGCAAGGCCCTGCTCGACACGGGCGCAAGCGCATTGCTTTTCGGCGATGAAGTGTTGACCCATTTCCGCCAAAACTCTGTCCGAATGAGGGAGGGAAACACGACCTTTCGACTCGCGTGCGGCGCCGCACATTCAAGCGATACCATCCGGTTGGTTGCGAGATGGGAGAATCGACTAAAGGGGTTTCAAAACAGGATGCTATAAAACGCACGACTGCGACAAATCGTGCGGCGCTCCGCTTCCGGCCGCCGGGGGGAAATTTAACCCGTCAAATCTGCCGGGGGGAAACTTCCCCCCGTCAAATATCCCCCTCGCTTTCTCCACGGCGGCCTTGCTCTGCTCATCACGTGGGTCCGGAGAGCCACTCACACGCTCTGTTGGCTGTCGGTCAATCGCTCAAGGCCTCCGCCGCTTTGGAAGTCCCGAAAACGGGAAAGGGAAGATTCGAGTGTGAGGGGGCAAGGCCCAGACTTGTACGTAGTTCAACTACTCTACTCAAGTTACTAACTACTTTCCTGAGTAGATTAGTAGCTTGCAATTACATTTTTATTTCGGTAATTAGTAGTTTACTTTAATCATTTTTTTCTGGATAAATTCTACTCAAATTACAAGTTACTTTCGAATTTTAGTGGTTGTTTTGCCTACCAACAAATATTCCTGCACAAAAGAGATAAGATGGAAGATCAGCTGATATTTGCAAAGAGGGAGAAGCATGTGGCGTAGGAAAGGGGGGGGGGGGGGAGGAGAAAATGGGTTTGAGAGTACGAAACCCCCCAAACTTTTCCCGAGCCCACTCTCTGCAACACTGCTACGAGGCGCGGGAAGCGAACAGGCACGACGCAAGAGAGATCGAGTAACTGCGGGATTAGCGCCGAAGATTGGCGTTTCTTCGTGTCCCGAACCTCAGAAAGACTTGACCCATTCCAAGAAAGGGCTGGTTCCCGCTTCTCCCCAACGTAGAACCTCTCGCCCACTACAGGAGGTGCACACACTGCATCCTTACTCAAAGGAGGCAACAAAATGCAGCACCTGCTCTGAAACTCATCTGGTGCTCCCGTAGTTCGTGCTGTACTCGAAGAATCGCGTGCTAAAGGGCAACGCAAAGCGGACCTCTTTTCCGTTGCCTTTTATCCCAAAACATTAAATATGCAGATCTTCGAAGATTTGAATTGTTCGAGAAGCCTTAGTAATTCCTCCAACGTTTTTACATAAAAAATTATAAACAAGTAGTGTTGGGAAGTACTCCAAGTACATGGTACGTAAAGTACTACTGTTTAGAAAACTTGCACCTTACTTAAGGTCAGTGTTGGACAAAATACTCGACAAAACTATTTAAGTTAAGTTACTAAATACCTGTCTCTTAAAGTATTTAAGATACTACACAAGTTAATTTCACTCTAAAGTATCTTGAGTAGGATACAAATACTTAGAAATATAATTCAATTACTTTTGAAGATACTTCCGCATTCCGTACTTTAAATCGACGTCAGTGGCAACGACAATTATACAGTTGCGCAAATCTGGTTTACCAGAATGGTTTATTAGCACAAACAACAGAAAACGAAAAAAAAAACACATCATAGGGCTATTTTATGCAGTCCAACTATAAGGAGCAGGATATTGTCATAACTGACAAAAGATGAGGCGGCGAATAACTGAAGAAACTAAACGTTTAATGGGGCGAACTTGTACCCAAAATAAAATAGAGAAAGGCTAGCGTCGCAGGCGTCGATGTCGGCGAAACAGTAGGATCGAGCGCTGGGACAAGACTGACACCGAACCAACAAAAGAAAAAATTGACTTGCTTTTGTATGTTTATACAGCCTTGATGATGGTACGCCTCAACGGATGACCGGTCGCTTAGCTGTAGATAAGAAATTTAGCCAGTGCAGTACAACCGCTAACCTGGGGGTTTTAACGCGCATCACGCAGTAGTGACTACACGAACGCGTGCCGGTGCGAACCTCATCCAGATCGAAAGGTGCCGGGGCGGTGGGGATCGAACCAAGGAGGTTCCCAGCGCAAGCTTTCGCTACCGCAACGTGGAGCACCTTTTGCACCCGCGAGGGTTTCTCGAACATTCGGCGTAGAACGTTCCTGGTGTAGAATAATCGTAACTCGATCACATTGCAAGGTTCCCGAATTTATGAGAATGTCAAGTTGAAAGAATAAATAAAAGAGGAGTCCGCTCCCTAGAATCGAACCCGGAGGATCCTCGCGAGAGGCAAGCGCGGTAACCATTCGGCCTCGCGCTCACTCGGCGACGCGCGTGGCAATATCGCTGATACAAGTTACAAAACATTTCTGGGACAGAAATAAAGAGGTCGCTTGAACTATAGTGACATCACTGAATATCACATCATGCCAACGTTACTAGATTACCTCAGTTGTGGAACTCAAGCGGAAGGGGGTACCCCCTCACTCACTTCAATCCACCAAGTGTCGTTCGAAGCGCCATCTAGAGTTTCGTTTCATAACTGTGCGTTCCAAAGAGCAGAGATGAAGCGCCATCTAGACGCCGTGCTTCGAAACGTACGTAGCGATCCCAGCGATCCCGACCCGATTTCACCGTGCCCGATTCCCATAGAATACGCTGCAGTTACCAAAGCAGCCGTCCGGCGGCGCGTCGAGCGACGCTTGGCGTGTCGTGGTGAGTGAGGGGGGGGGGGGGGGGGGGGGGTACTGTTCGTGCATGCAGCGTCTATGAGCAGTTCCGTAACTGAGGTAATCTAATAACGCTGCATCATGCGGCGCACCTTAGACGCATCGTTTAATTACAATCCATATTCCCTATATGAGGAGTTCACTATTCGCGACTCCAGCGACCTATAGAGGACGCCACTATTGGGCAAATATGGCGGTCGAATCCAGGTCGTGCTGTGTCATGTGCCAGCTCAACATACAACGCTGCGGCCCCAGCAGGTAAGCATTGGACTTGTAGTTGGTTCTCCCGCGTTTTATGTTCCACGTTTCGAACCTGCGACGATGTGTTGCGGTAAGCGAACTTCCAGAGGCTTGACTTTCTTTGAGGAGACGAGGAAATGACTGCCCACTGTCCTTCCACGGTGCTTATGAACGTCGATAAATGCAGAATGTCTGGCTCACACGGTTACATAGGTCGCGTGCAAAGCAACCTGGGTCACGAGGCGATACTACGGTTACGACATGGTCACCGGTAGAACTGTTCTGTTCCGCAAACCACCGACAACATGTAAACACGGAAGCCAGAAGAGACAAGCAGAAATCGCGAAGGGACCTGTTCCGGCCAGTTTAGTGTTTTCCCGCTAGGTGCCATTCGTTTTGCTGGGGGCGCTTTGTTGGGATTTTGAGAGGTCATCCAGCTTTTAGTTCATTTCCTGTCAAGTTCTCCGTCTATCAATGTTCGCTTAGAGAGATTGTTCGCGAGAGCACTAAGTGCCGGACTGACGACAAAAAGAAAAACAAAAGGATGCCTAGACGTTTTGCCGTAGTGGGGTCAAATATACAACAAGCAAAACAAGAATGTTTCTTTTAACCTGTCCACTCCCCTTCTTTTTTATTTGTTATTTTATTGACATTCAAGTCTGCATTGTTGTCGTAGGTCGTCTCCCGGTCTGTGTCGCGCCTCAGTGTGGCATTCAATCCTAACTTCCGTAAAACCAGCCCTTTTGTTTGATGATTTTTTGGGGGAAACTCTGGGAACTTAAATGCACCTTTGGGAAAGCGAGGGGAAAAACCTTGATTGTACGAACTTTGGGCTGAATTATGAATCACAATCGGCAAAAAAACGATGTTTTTTTACGAGCTCAACCAAAGGGGTACCTTAGCTCACCGAAGGGGTTCCCCACCTTAGCTAATCGGAGCTAGCAACAGGATTTGGTTCCTCAAAAGAATGTTCACGTTTGCATGGAGCCACGCCGACGCCACTTCACACCGAAAAACTCGGAAAATGGCGAGATGTCAAAAATGTATTTGAGATAATGAATACAAGATACTCGGAAATTTATTTAGAATAGAGTATTAACTGCTCGCGATAAAAAAGTATTTGCAACATACCAAGATACTTCGAAAAGTATCTTGAGTAGATTATTTATTATACAGTATCTTCAGTAGATTATTTGAGATAGGCACAAGTCTGCTTGAGGTACATTCTCTGGGCATGTACTTGTACTTTCCGAGGAAAGTAAAACTCCCGACTTCAATGTACATTCCCCAAATTTGAAAACAAGAAAATGGCTTACTGTCGTGTGAAAACGCGCTCTTTCAAGACGTCATTTGGTCATTTCTCTGAGTGAAGTAACGGCGGCTGTAAGACCGACACAAATAAGCGGATTATAGGTTGATTGTGTCAAATAGCTCGTCAGCGAGAGTAAAACAACTACTCTGTGGCGACTTGACTTTATACAATATTTGCTGCCATTTCCGTGAAAAACTTATGCACCTCCGATTACCTCTGGAGCAATGCGTACCAGATAAAAAACACTATATCGGGAATGAAAGGGCATGATGAAAGATTCTGTTAAAAGTACTTTTACTTTACCTTGAAATATATTGTATTTATAGTAAGTTACTTCAAGTGCATTGCACCCGGTGTACTTACCTCTTTCTTGAAGTACATAACCTCTGATTTACTTTGTACTTTGCTTCAAGTACTTTTAGATATACTTTACGCAACACTGTAAACAAGCAAACACTGTCTAAAAATCAAGCTCAGGCAGTGCTACACCTCAAAGTAGAAATTACACATTTGCGGCTCATCATTGACCAAACAAATAAGAAAGTACAAAACAATTAGGCACGCAGAATCAGAACCAGCTATTAAAGCGTTTCTTTGAAAAAACAATCTGATCCATATTTGGCTAGCACGATTTCGCTAACGCATCAAAACCTATGTACTTTCTTTTTACGATAAAAACATATAAAAGTAACGTCAAAACTAATTCGCAACTTTTTTACGGTAATTTGTAATTTTCTCAATTACTTTCCATTTGAGTAATTTCTACTCTACTCAAATTACTTTTCAGGCCACTACTCAGTAACTTAACTTAAAGGGCAACTCCGCTTCATTTTTGGTTGTGAAAAAACAATGCAGTCCTCTTCAGTATCGCCTAGGGAGACTACACGTGAAATGTTACGACACAGTTCTGTCTAAATGTTTCTTAAACGGTCCGGCAAACTTTGCAACTCGCCAAGTTGCCGAAATCGGCTGACTTGAGTGGGCGAATTCAGGCGCAACCAACAGCGCAGTCAAGGCTACGGCATGGGCGGAGCCAACATTGAGCTAAACGTCATTATCATGGCCCCCTTTTGCTTGTTTTCACTTCTCCGGGCGAGCGTAGCGCATGACGTCAGCAACGTTGCCTCTCGGCGCTCAGCGGTGTCCACGTGATTGGTGTAACGCGCCTGCGCAGCGCGTTTCTTGGGAGCCGTCCGGCCGCCCGCCGTGGTCCCGCCGCTACCGCCGTCTCACCGATTGTGATTATTGACTCTCGGAGTTTCGTACACACTACGGACACCACGTGCGCAGACTTATGCCGCAGTTGTGCAGACGTCGTCGAATGCCGTAGACACCAAAACGCGGCGAAGAGTGCGATGCAGACGACACTCGCGCCTGCCACACGCCCGCCCCAATCCCGCCCGTCGTTCGGCCGAGGATCACGTGACATCTCGTACCACGTGATGGCCATGTACTTGGCAACCCGAGGCCACTGTTGCCGGGCGGAGCCGAAGTTTCGGTTTCGATTTCCGCTCGTGTTTAAAGTTAGATTTAAAAATATATATCCCATTTTTCGCGAAGCAAACGACGTAATGTGTTTTACTAGGGCTTTTTAATTCGAAATCAATCATTATCCCGAAATCTTCGGAATTGAGCGGAGTTGCCCTTTAATTTCTTTTTTTTTTTAGTAATTTGTACATGTCTGGGGCAAGCCAGGCGAGCGCGCGTTGTGTCCAAGGTCGTGTCATGTTCCAGCAGTTCTGTGGATTGGATCGGATTCCCGCGGCTCTTGTTCCCAACGTACCTCGCATAGACAAACAAACCTGGTTGGTGTGGAGTTTAATAAAATAAATGATATATTCTTAAGTTCTCAGTGTTTCTACATACATGGAAAAGTCTCCCTGTTGCGCACTGCACCTTTTGTTTTGTTTTTTCGAGCTACGAACGGTGGATCTTGACAAAAAAAAAACCTGAGCCGTGGCGGCCGAAACGCGCGCTTCAACGTAGGAATCTCCCCAATCCACCCAAAGCCGGACCTCTTTGGCCTTCCTGCCGAGGTGACGGCGGTAGCAAGGTCGGCGACTTCGTGAGCCGCGGGAGATAGACAGGCATCAGGCACACCACTGGCAGGTGGCGTGTGACGTCAAGTCTGACGAGCACCGTCATCAAGAGAAAAGTGGAGGAGGCGAGGAGGGAAGTCGTGATTTTGGCTTGGCCGGTGCGCAAACCGACATTCGACCGACGACTACCGGACGCTTCAATTTTGACGATTTTTGCAGGAGTCGTGTGTCCTGACGATTTTTGTAGTCGCCTGTTTTGACAGGCCTTAACAGCGCTTCGTTCACCTCCCCAGTCTTTCCGTTCCGATGATCCTGGGAAGAGATTATTTTCTCCAAAACAGGGATCGTGATTCACGTGAGTAGCAGTGGCTACCGAAAGGGCACTTTCGCTCCTCTGAAACTTTTCTGCGAACCCCCAATAGCCGGATGCAGCCGTAGCTTCCACCATGGTACCTCGAAACTAGCGACGCTAGGTGCTGCGGCAGCCTCGCGAACTAGGTCTGGGTTGTAAAGTACTTGCAGATAGAGCCACGGTGTCACTAGAGCGAACAGCTATCATCATCGTCAGCCTGCTCACCTTTCTCCCCTTCTCCCCCCTCCCCCCCCCCCCCCCCTTTTCTCCCGCCTTTTTTTTTTTTTCTTTCTCTTTGTCGGCCATGATGCGTGTTGAGATTTGGCGTACGATACGTACATCTGTGGTTGCTGTATTTTTATCGATGCCTAACAACAAGCACACCGCACACAACCTCGCCAAGGAAACGTGAAAAATCACAAGATTGAATCAGACGCATTTTGTTTGAAGTTATTTCATGTTCTAAAAATGCCTAGCTATATACAGAATTGAGAGAATACTTACAAGAATACATAAACAATGAATAAATCATCTTTATGGTGAGATCAATAGCATAGATATATAAACATGTAACATGTGAAATCATGTGGAAATAATTGCGTTGACTGGCCATCTCGCCATTTTTAATTTTTATTTACATATTTTATATATTTACCTAATTATTACATACATCTTAAAACAATCAGTTTTTACGAATAACACATCTCATTTATTTAGGCTCTAACCTATTACATTCAATGAGATATTTGCACGACATCATAAATTACTGTTATACATCCTATAATACTGTACTAGTCATCATGCGAAAAAGCATCCTAAAACTCCAATGCACAGCATTCGATTTTTTTTTATACAGTGGATGAAATTTAATGATCGAGCTCTTCTATAGGATTGACTGAACCAGGTATACCCAGCAAAGTTACAAAAGAACATTTTCCTCCACAATGTTAAAATTTGGCTCTTCAAGGGACAAGTCAAGTGCGCCACTGTCAATGACAGGCAATGGTTCTGGCTGGTGGCTGGCTGCAGGGAGACGCCTCAATTCGACTAATAGTGTGGAAGTGGCTGATCCAGTTTTCTCTACTGAAAAGCTGAAACATCTTTCCGAGGAAAACGTGATATCGCACGTAATTTAAAATGGGAACATATTGCTATTGCTACCTACAAACACTAATTAAACATTTTAAAACCGGCTCACCCGGAGAGAAGAGAGCCTCCAGTACTGCATTCATCACCAGGACAGATGGGCACGCACTTTTCCAGAGTCGTGTCTTTCTTGAACTCCTGAAGGCAGATGCGGCGAAATGTTCGCCGCAAAGACGACGTTCGCGGAGGTTGCTCAGCGGCAGCAACTTGAACTCTGGGCGATTTGCATGGTAGATCCATTTACTGGCTCCATTTGAAAAAGAAAACGGAAAAGAATAAAAATAGCGCTCATAAGTTAACGCTTTCACCTCTTCTCTTTCAGTATCGTGCCTACGAAGTTTCTAGTCTCACCTGTCGTCCGTCGCAAAAGGGAAAAAAACTGCAGTCAGCGGTTTTTGTCGCATTCTTGCACCACATTGCTGCTCAGTAATGTCCATAGACAGCAGCCATCCCGCTGAACTGAAAGATGAACGAACCATCAAACGCGCAGACGCGCACCGGCGGAGGTTTCGGTTGCGTTCAAGCGTTTCGCGCAACCGAAACCTTCGCTGCCATAGTTGCCAGATTACCGCTAGTCCGGCGGGTGTTGAGGGAAAGGGAGAAGATTTCGACGAAGAGAGGGGAAGCAGGCGGAGGAGGAAATGTGTGAACAGAGAGAGAGGATATAAATAGAGGAGGACGAGGGGGGGGGGGGGGGGGGGGGGCGCCCTGCAGGGGAGCGTAGCGCGTTTTCTCTGCCGCCAGCGTCAGGTCGCTGGTGTCGTCGCTCGCGCCGTCCATTTAGATATTCTGCCTCCTGCTTTGAGGCGCTGGCGTCATTTGCGCGTTTTCTGGCGTCGCCGTAAAAACGAGCTCGCGCCGCGTACGCGGGAATTCGTTTAGATGACCCGTAATAATTACTTCCTTGGTTTATCTGCAGCGATAGGCTCAAGAATACCAATTGGTGCTTGCAAATAAACCCCAAGTTATTTTTATACATAATTACGAGTACTGCTTGAACTGGAGCGGGTGGCCCTGAAAAAGGGCCGTTTGCTGGGCGTGTTCAGGCACACGGATACCCTCCGGCCAATGGCTTCCGGAAGCCTGAGGAAGGGGTCTCCGCACCTGGTTCGGCCGTAGGTAGAATTACATTTGGCTTTTATGCAACGGTATACCCCCAATCTTTCAATTTCTCGCGCTTCAATGATTTCTCGAGTGAGTTTATTCGTTCTAATCACCTCGCACTTGTCGAAGACGGAATAAAGATAAACTCACTCGAGAAACCATTGAAGCGCGGGAAATTGGAAGATTGGGGGAAAACTGTGGGTCAGCGCTCCTTCACTATGTTTCTCCTATCAGGAATGTTGGTTTTTAGACACACAGTGACAGAGCGTGACGGTGGCTTTGGAGCACGCGGCATCCATGTCATGCATTTTCTCTTTGTTTGTTTGCTATGACGTTACAGTATTTATACTCGACGTTTGGATGAATAAACTTCAGTTGCAAGACAGCGCTTTGTTCGTCTACCTTTTTCAATAAACCTCAGTTGCAAGTCAGCGCTTTGTTCGTCTACCTTCTTGCTCTTGTACGTGTCCTTGCACTGTTACCCTATTGAAAATATTTCTAAAGGGCCCATCAGCCTTGAAGTATTATGGGACCTCACAGGCCTTCAAAACCCTTCAAAAATACCCTACAGAAAAACCCTTCAGGAATGCCCCATAGAAAAACCCTTTAGCTCCACAGCCCTTCAACCCGTCAGACCCTTTAGCCCATCACCCCTTTAGACGCGCAAATGACTGTGAACCATAAACAAAATGCAGTACTGCATTTTGTTTATGGTTCACAGTCATTTGCGCGTCTAAAGGGGTGATGGACGTCAGTTGTCCCTGTTTGATGTGATCTCTTTCGTCTACCGCTCCTTGCGCCGGGTTTGAACAAACGTTGCTTTTTATCACCTTTTTGAGTTATAATATGCATGTAAAACTAAATGTCTGCAATAAATTTTCAATAATGTTTTGAACGTTCAAAACATTATTGAAAATTTATTGCAGACATTTAGTTTTACATGCATATTATAACTCAAAAAGGTGATAAAAAGCAACGTTTGTTCAAACCCGGTGCAAGGAGCGGTAGACGAAAGAGATCACATCAAACAGGGACAACTGACGTCTTTATCACAAAGAAAAATATATTTCGAAGTACTCACAATGCCGCTGGGTATATTCCTGATGTGCGGTAGTTCAGCTAATAAAACCGGGCAGGTGCACCTCACGTACACATAGACAGTCTTAGTAAGCGCGTTTAGCGAAAACCACGAAGTCGCAAGCAGCACCCGCCGCCGTTGAGAAATCCCGAGCACAGTCACGGTTTCGTCCATGATGACAATACGCTGGCGTCTTCCGCGTATTTTTCGCCCGCTGGATGCTTCTGAAGTCGGACGGACGAAGAGGCGCAAAAACCAAGTCCGGACAGCGACCGTCATCCACCGTCTCAGGGCCCACAGCGCCATAATCCCGGTGAGCAGGCACAACATGTGGTGGGACGCTGACCCCGACTGCCAGGCTTTGCAGCGAGTAAGCCGACACCGGCCACCATCTCCTTGAATGCGCTGAACACGACGGCGCTCGAACGGTGCTGAAGGCGGCCAGCGCCGAACTATGGTGCACCTGCGGAACTAAGGAAGAATCCGAAGAGACCAAGGGGCGAGCCCTGAAAGCCATGCATGCTCACCTTGCTGGAGGAAATTGGTCCGCTCCAAAAATGCGCTGTCGTGGGCTAACCGGAACTGCCGTTCCATTAGTGTCATAGCAGAGAGGGTAAAAAGGGAAAAAAATGCCCTCCCCCTCTCGCCCGCAGGTCGTCTGCTCCGCCGAGTGGGCAGTACCTAGCATCCGGCTGGCGTACAAACTCTTTTTAAAATCGCGTCATTTTGGGAATTTCAAGCGCAGATGCGCAGATTTTTGTATGTTCGTTATCGTGTATTACTATGCTAGATAAAAAAAGACTAACATAGTCCAATTGCGCTGTTATCTGCGTGCAAATAAAAAAAAAATAGGGAAAACTGTGTCAGATTGGCCGGTCTCTCCGGCGAAAAGTGAATCCGGTGGCTGTACCTTTTTTACTATACAAAGTTCGTACTGGTGTAGGCCTTTAGCGACCATGAGTGGATGTCTGAAATAATAAATAAAAACGTGCTCTCCTGCCGCAATACACGCAGTAGTTGAGGGTAGTACTGCCGGCTGACTCAACTGCTATTTAAGTAACGGAAAAAAGATATGGCAGTTGATCATTTACCGAAGTGGAACAACGGAGAGCTCTAGGCTGATTTTCGAGTAGCCACAACTATTCTAAGAACGCGAACCACTTCACAACGGCAGCAACGAGCGAAAGTTCTATGTTCCGTACAGCCCGCCGATACAGCCCAAAGATGGAGAATGGCAACCTCCCGTTTTGTCGTCTGCTAGCGGAGTCGGGCGCGTGCCCTCTCTCTCGTTTTACCCCGCCGAACCCGCTGAATTTCCCGGATGTATGGAGAGGGCGCTGCTGTCGAACAAAATGGTGCCGCCCAGAGAGCGCTAATTGGAATGGTCTACACCAACTCATGTTTACAAACAAACCGGAGCGCCCGGAGTGCCCCTAGCGGACGCCACCGGCGCCGCGCATGCGCGATGGGGGGTGTGGGCAAGACGCTCGCCGTCGCCCATAAACAAACCATTGAAATGCGATGTTGTCGGGGTCGGTGTGAGTCCCCCTGCTCTTTTTCGCGTTCGAATTGTTGATTCTACGTCTTCCTGGCGATGTCTGACTACTTGAGCGGCGTAAGCGAAATTACCGAGGCCCATTACACCGCAAAAATTCGCGTGATTAATGTGACATGCGGCGATTCATTCCGCGTGGACGCCGCAGATTGTACGCTAAAGCCTGATTCGCATGATGAGATTTCGCTCAGAATTTTCAGTCGCGACGCCGCTCGGGCGGCAAAAGCGTGAACCGTAGCTGAGATGGTCGACGACAATACTGAAAATCGCAAGCAGAATCGGACCAACTGAATTAGGCATAACAAGTCGGTGTTGGTCACTGGTAACAATGACCAACATCTCGTCGTATTTACTGTTTACATCCAGCCGGGTTACCAACCTTCAAATTTAAGTCTTTTGAGGCCTGCACTCACTTCTTATCGCAAGTACCGCGCCAACATTTGGTCTACGGACCGGCGTCGTCTAAGAGAGCAGACGACAACCAGAAACGTTTGAAAGAGCAGACGACAATTCGAACAATCAGGCGGCCGTTTGAACTTGAAGACGCACTGAACGTAGTCCACAGGTGGTCCGCACAACTTGAGAGTTTTCTGGCGTTCATGTTGGAACAAAACAAATAAATCTGATGGCCACAAGTATCCGTGAATTCAACCCAAAGTGCTTCCCGCCCAAGCAATCGTTGTCCGACGGCGTCTGCTTTTCCCTTTTCACGGCACATATCCAGATTCTCGGACGAACCGAGCACGTGAAAACTGACCTTCAAACTTTTCTCGACACTTTTGGTACGGCCCCAGTCGCGGCGTTTTGACGAGAAGTTAGGTTTAGTCTGATTCCTTTCAAAACAACGCAGGAATACACGTCTGGCATGGGGACTTCTGCCCACAGCCCCAGACCGGAAGTGCGACCGACGCGCCACCACCGCGCCGTGACGTCACAGAGATGAGTTCGTGTATAGGTGAGCGAGCGACCCCAACGCCAGGAACGTCGGAGAAGAAAACGCATTTGTGAACCCCGGCATGTTGGGGTTGGTACCGGACGCGGTCGTTTTTTTTTAGTTCTTTTTGTTTTTAAGAGCCGGTAGGACATTTTGTTTTATTTCTAGCCTTACCTAAGCCTTAAGAACGGGGGAGTGTGGGAACCATGGAGTGCCCTATATCCCTATCTAGGCCTAGCTTCAAGCAGGCCGTGGGAGTCGTCGTCACCATTGGCGTCGGCCTCCCGGATACAAGGCACCACGAGGCCGAATTCCCCGAAGGGGCCGGTTTTCCCTTGCCCACTTTGGGTGAATGTTGCCTTCGGCACACCCTTGGGAGTGATTATGGACTCGTCCCGTTTTCGAGTGACCTTATACCGGCCTCCCCGGGCGCGTCCATTTCCCGCAAGCTACATAAGCCGGCCACCACCTGTGGCCGGGGCTCTTGGTTAGCGGGGTGCTACGCTCGACGTAACATTCATCGTTATTTTACTGCTCCCACTTTTCGGTGATCCTGCCACATACGGCAACGCGGACCCCCCTCCTGGTGATCCTGCCAATTAAGGCTGCGTCAACCTTACTTCTCTTTTGTTTCGCCTACGGGCGCAAGCGTGTGGCGTATGCCCAATAAACACGTTCTACGGTATCCCTGTGTATGGTGTGGCCTCTCGTCCACCGGAGCCTAACGGCAGTCAACGGACGGACCCGGCCGTAGCCGCCATAGCAGCGGACTGCAAAGTGAATGTTGAATTTGGTTAAAAAAAGGGGGGAAGGAAGAGCAAATGTGTCCAATGTCGAGAGCCCGCAAAAGTGCATCTGGGAGCTGGAGGATTCAAATTAGAGGGGAAGGAAACATATGCTTGGCGGCAAAAAGACGAGGTTCGGAAAATCGGTTGGGCCTTAAGCCTGCAGGAGTTTGGGGCGACAATCACCAATACCTGTCCGCCACGAAAAGCACTCGCGCCCTCCGCCATGCAATGAAAAGAGAAACGCTTTAGAGATGCCGCGCTTTGTTAGTTCTGTGTGGTGCCATACACGGCTGATACGGACACAAACGTTTCCATCCTCTATGCTGGCGCCGCGCCCTCTGAGCTTCACGAAGGAAGATCACCCGAAATTTCGTTTATTTTTATTTCTCTCCTGCTTCAGACGGTTTCTGCAGCAGTTTTTGCTGTGCCCTTCCCGTATCAGGACTTAGGACTCTCACGAGTTGCCAGGCGATTTGGTGGTCGCATTTTCAATATTTCTGCATATAAATCTGAGAAGTAACTGTACTGACGTTACTCTTTACAGTTACTTTCGAAAAATAGTAACCCTGTTACAGTTGCAAGTTATTTTCCCTAAGAAATAACGAGTTACAGTTATAAGTTATTGAAAAAGCAACTAGTTACCAGCAACACGTTACTAATTAGTTACTGCCCAAGACTGCTCGAGCGGTGCGTGCTGTTCTGCCGGTGCTGTATTCTGTTCTTTAGGCACACACAAATTCTAGAAACATTATACGTAAATCGTTGGCCCGTGTGCCCTGCTTTCACAAAAAGAAAAGAAAAAAGCGATCGGACATATATGCCTTCCTTAAAGGGGTTGTGACACGAAAATTAAACAGATAGATTATTCTTGAAATGGAATGCTTATAGGCTACTTAGCATATACACCAAGTTACTCGATTTTCAGAGCTCTGGTAATTGCAATATTCAATTTACGAATTTTTATCATTTTCATCTGGCGACCAGGCAACACTGCCAAAGTTAGTCACACCATGGTGTCCACAAACCACGTGACCATGAATGCTCTCTCATTCTAGGCGCCCCCATGTTCGCCGAAGCTCTCATCGCCGCGGTACTGGCGGTACAATCAAAACCGCTCACGCAACTCGGTAACCCGAAAACTATTCTCGCTCTCGCCCCCGTCCCGTTGACCTTCCACCGTGCATGCGCTTGCGAGATATTCCCGGACGACGGTGACCACGGCGAGTTCGTCCGTAACTCGTCGCCGCTGGAGCTGGTCGCCAGCGGGTCGCAGTCAAAATGAACAGCTTCCAACATCTCTTGATAGCAATCACTGTCATCGCTTCTGCGATCATTGCCGAACACTTCGACAAGGCGAGCGGTGCCGTAGACGCAATAATCACAGACCGCATGCTCGAAACGTGGAAGGTAAACGAGGAAGCTGAAGCTCGAGACGCCAAGAGAGCCAAGTCTGCGAGTGCGTGCAAGGAGACACGGCGCTGGAGGCTGGCTACGTAGCAAGCCTCCAGCTCCGCCCGGGTCTGCCCCTTCGAGGGACCCGCACATAAATCATTTTCTTCACGAAACTATCGCGCCATTTTCAAAACAAATTTAGCAGGATGATAGGAACATACAGTGGGTCCTAGCAGTATAGTTATCTCATATTTTAATTTTCGCGTGTCATAACCCCTTTAAGGTTTTTGAAGTTTTTCAGGGCGAAAGCCTTACTTGTCTCATTACGCGAAAAAGCGGCGGCGTTGTGCCCGAAAGATGCTCACACCACTACGTCATTAAGCACGTGTCTCAGAAATGAAATACAAAGAAAAGCACAGCAACGCAGATGCTTCGTCACGGAATCCTTGGGGGGGGGGGGGGGGGGGGGGGGGGGCGCTCAAAGGTCAAAGCGGACGAGCTTCAGAAATAAAGCACAAAGAAAAGCACAGCAACGCATAATGCTTCGTCACGGAAGCCGTTGTGAAGCCCGCGGTTATCGCCGCACCTGCGCAGTGGAGAGGGATGGGCAGTATTTGAAATACAAGTATTTGAAATACGTATTTCAAATACTTTGTGTATTTTGCATTTGTATTTAATTACAAATTGGGTAATGTATTTGACGTGTGTATTTAAATACTAGAACGTGGGTATTTCAAATACAATTGTAATTAAATACAATTTTGTGGGCGAAAATACATCCCTCAAACTTATTGTCATGACTCATTTTGCTCACCCTAAGACGTGTCCAAAGCTGCTCTTTCTTCATGCAGTGTCTCTCAATCAAGCACAAGCGTTTAGTGACTTTGTGATTACGGTGCTTGTCCAGGGCAAGAATAGTGCCGAAATCGACGTTCACAGGCAGACTGGCTAAATAAGTGCCTGTGACAACTTGTGATGCTGTCCAGCCTGATTTCCATCCATATTTTTGCCTGGAACATTCTACATGCGCGGGTCGTCCGGAGTTTCGTAACTGGTGCGAGTTACAATAAAAAATTCTCTAGCTAGTGCTGCGCGTCTTGGTCGTCTCGGTTCTTTGTTGGTCTATATCAAAATGTAACCGACAAAAAAGGCTGCTTGAAGCTCTGTAATTTTTTCACCTATTACGTCCAAGCTGATTACATTTTTTTTTTGTGATTATATTTCTATTACGTAAATAGAGCCTCGCACACTAACTCCCGAGTGTGCGATGCAAAATTAAAATGAGATACCCAGAAACCCGTTGCAGGTGCCCTGAAGTCGCCGACGCAAATTTTGAGGAATGTATTTGGAAAAGTATTTAGAGGAGACCAAATACATTTGTCTGTATTTGTATCTTGTACTTAAATGTTTTCTTTGGAAATGTAATTAGATTTGTAATTAAATACATTTTTGACGAAGTATTTTGTATTTGTATTTTGATACATATTTGCATGTATTTTGCCCATCCCTGGCAGTGGGGGAGCCTGATGTCACCGCCGGAGAGCCGTGTGCGTTAGGAAGACTTGGCACGCTGCTTGTAGGAATGCGCTGCGTGTAGGAATACCGTCGCATTCCAAGACGTAAGCAGTCTTAACTGCCTCTGCCGAACATTTTCAAAAAGGAAGTAACGAAACCCGAATGATGCTCAGAATGCACAATGAAGGTGTTGCATCATTGCGTTCTTGGAAGGGGTATTCAGACCGTCTCATGATGTATGCACACATGTTTTTGCGCACACACTGCTAGTGCGCGTGTTAGCAAGTCTGCCATGTATCCGCTCCATTTTCGTTCTTCCTTTCACCACATTCAAACACCTCTAACCCTGAGTAGCCAGTGAAGGCCAGCCTCAATGGCTAATCTCCCTCAGACTTGTAGAAGATATTCAAGAAAAGTGTTCAAGTTAGGTCACTGAGCACGAGGTAAAATAGTAACCGAGTAGAGTACTAAATACTCAGTTCTGAAAAGTATATGGGTGAGGTCCTAACCCCAAAATAAGTCTGCTTCCGTGAAGGAATGCGAAAGCATTCCTACACGCAGCGCATTCCTACAAGCAGCGCGCAACGTCTTCCTTTTTCACATGGCGCTCCGGCGGTAACATCACGCTCCCCCACTGCGCAGGCGCGGCACCTCCTCCGGCTCCACGGCTTCCGTGACGAAGCATGTGCATTGCTGTGCTTTTCTTTGTGTTCTATTTCTGAGGCGCGTCCGCTTTGACC
This sequence comes from Ixodes scapularis, assembly GCF_016920785.2. Taxonomy (NCBI): domain Eukaryota; kingdom Metazoa; phylum Arthropoda; class Arachnida; order Ixodida; family Ixodidae; genus Ixodes; species Ixodes scapularis. Next base: position 77,236,659 of record NW_024609884.1, on the reverse strand, counting down.
TTGATCGCCCGGCCGGCTTCCGTGACGAAGCATCTGATATGACGCGTTGCAGCCAATGGGAATTCCGCTTGTCGGCGCCGTGTTTCTGCTATAGACGGTTACAGACAACGCCGGCTTCGCTCCATGGGTCAGTTACTGATTTCGCATTAAAAATACTTCGTTACTTTAAAGCTACTCTCATTGTCCCCTTTCGTTCCAGATTATCTGAGGCCACATGTCATGTATACCCCCGCACAATGCATACCCTAAACAATTGAAATCAGCCATTTTCTTTAATCGCTCTTCCTTTCGGAAAGAGGACGGAGGTAGCTTATAAGCAACTTAAAAAATGAGTATAAGTTCCTTGCAAAACTTATTTAAGTTAGAGTACTGAATGGTGACATTTGAAAATATTTGCAAATACCAAGCTACTGCCAAAAAGTCTTTAAGATACTGTAACTCGAGTAGAGTACTTAAGTTATGTACAAGTCTGATCTTTCCGTTTTCTCCCTTTGATCTTCTTAACCTGATAAATCAATCAACATATGAGCAAGCATCATGTGACTTCGATGTTACGGTCGAACAATTTAATAAATATACTGGCTGGTTATGACGGTGTTTGTCGCTTCATGACTGCTTAAAGACTGTGAACGGTAGTTGCTACGATCTTATATTCTGCACCGTGACCGATAATGAATGGGGACTGCCCAAGAAATGCAAAGCCGCTTAAAGTATATTTGAACCATTCTGTAATACGTATTTTAAATATACGCAGCATAATGCTTGTAAATTTTCGGAAGCGTACATTTTGAATAAGCTATTAGCAAGTGCGAAATATACGTAACTTTTGCTTTGACAGTCTACGTTTTGTTTCTTAAAAGTGGACGATTAGTATATTTCAAGTGATTTACTCTTTCTTGAGGTTATGTTATTTATCAACGAGGAAGAATTAAAAAAAAATGACAGTCATCAAAATAACTCGGATAGGGAAAATTTATACGGGAAGGTCTGCAGGAAAGGAGTGGGAGAAGAACGTTTGTCACACGTGATTTTGTTTCATTTACATTAATTATCCCACTTCTACTTTCAACAATAGATCGTCCATTCTACAATCCTATATTAGCTGACCAAGTGTTTACACGCGCTAAATTATCTGACAAGAAAATACTGTATGATGAAACGGTCCGTTTCACAAAACTCTAAAACTCTAACACAGTTCTAAAGTGAGATTAAATGCCCTCGGCATTTAATCTCACTTTATTGAATCCCGGTGCAACTATTGTGCGTTTAACGTTTCTAAGAGCTGTACGTGTCACTAGCTGAAGGATTGTAGGTGGTTATGACATCAAGGCGAATCTGTCATCCGAAACTTTGACAGTTAATTGAACACAAATGCGTTGGGCGTTTAATGGGGGTACCACAAAGCCGCTCTTCGCAATTTCCCATCAGTGGAACTTCCTGAAGTGTTGCTGAATGAGTGTGGCGCAACATGTTGGCCAACCATAGGTCTCAAGTTCTACCGTCCGAGGATTTTAGAAAGGAGTGTGGTCACTGAAGCATCTGACGACTAAGCCTTTTCAAAATAAGAGGCATGGATAAGCTTTCTGTCGTTTAACAAAGTTCTAGAGGACTTAAAAGCGCAAAAGACACGGACGAAGAACAGACAGATACAACACGGACTGGCACTGAGTCCCTGTACTGTGTTGTATGTGCCTCTTCTTCGTCCGTTTTTTTTTTTTTTTTTTTTTGCGCTTTTAAGTCCTCTAAATTACAAAAAAGCTAACTAGCCCAATCCAAAGTAATAATGAAGTCCATCTGTCGAGTTTCTATAAGCCTCTTCTCTACATCAAATGTATTCTCTTCATTCCTTGTTAAGACGTGCTGAATCATGTTATTGAGTTCCATTCTCCCTACAGCCCGTCATTTCGTATTATGGTTCCAATAAATAAATTGAACACAAAGAAGCACTGCTGCCGGATATGCCAAGTACCGGAATGTCTGTCAGTTTTTGTTTCGCGTAATAATCTATCGACAAAGCTAATTCGACATATAGTCTTTTGCAACACAAGAACTTGAGTAGAAAGAAACTCTGACTCCAACGCCAACTTTCTACCTTCGATAAAACTTTAGCGTCTCGGGAGCACGCGTGGCTAAAACACGACGGGTGTTAGAGGCGGAGCATCTGCAGATATCTTATGTTAGAAAAGACTCTATGTGCACCTGTTTCAGTTCACACGTTACGTAAGTATATCAGTTGCATACAATAATTTATTAAAGCGGTTCTTGCAATGTCATATATTACTGTCCTTTTGCAACAGTAAGAATCAAGCAATTAGAAATTATCGAAGAAAGAGTAAGTAAACAGGCGAGCTGGTTCATGTCACACATATATGAAAAAAATATGTGTAACACATAACGTCTCAAAGGCGTTTTGTGTGTGTCCCCTTCTTCGTCCGTCGACTCCGTTTTTTTTTTCTTTTTTTTTTTTTTTTCAAATATGTGCCGGCATTAGAAACGACTTAAAAATATTTAAAGGACTACGATTGCCGTATATTACTGGGCAGATTTCATCGCATGGCGTTTCAGTAGCAAATGAAGTATTTTAATCAGTTTTTTGCAATCTTGTAATGGTTAAATTTATGTTTGAGTTTTAAAGACTCTGGTAATTAAGGTATACGTGGTCTGCTCGCGTAAGATCATGCACGGTGCTACAGGTGACATTTTTGTTTTCGTTCATATTTTTATTCAATCCTCCCCGACAACGTAAGGACCAAAATCAGAAGAGGTTTCGCCAGAAAATATATTTCGAGGGGGAAACTTTTATGACTGCGTCACGGCGGCGTCCTCGTTTTTGGGTTCTGTTCTGTTTTTCACGTTTGACGGCTGATTAGGTGCGAAGTACAAGAAGCATGAAGTTGAATTCTTTTACGCATATAGTAATATATGGCAATTATTATTCGAAATGTTTACCCAGAACACGAGATTATATTTCCTGCAAACAAATAACAAACTTGGTACGTTACTTCGACTTGCTGGCCTTATATTTCTGAGTTATCTCGCGTTTTTTAGTTCCAACATTGAAACGTTTTTCACATATTAATTTTTTTTTATAAACGTTTTATCTTATTACTGTATTTGCTAGGGTAATAGCCACGCTTCTTATGGACAAGGCTTTTGGCTCTACTTTCGTGCGGAACACACATACACCCAATCATCGCGTTCTGCATGAAAAAAACAAAACAAAAAAACACGCAGCGAATAACAAGGTTGAGTACACAATTTTCCCTAAAAATGTGATCTGGGCAGATAGCATTTCCGCGCGAAGACTTTATCAATGTCCAGTAAATCGCTGCCATTTTTCTGCCCGTCGCGGTGACTTCCTATCTCTGCGCTCCGCGGGAAAGCAGACCCACAGGCTTTGTTCATAACCAGCGCGGCTATTGCTTCAGCAAATACGCTGTACGAGACGTTCTTTTTTTTTTTTCACAGATTTGTTTAAAAAACACCGTGAAATCTACGCCAACGTGGTATGTGCAGGTGAATGGTACATAATATAGGGGCTAATAGTCATGATCAGTCAAATAATTAACAAAATTCGTTCATTTACTTTTAATTCGTGAAAAGAAACATATCGTTCTAATTATAAACTTGCTGAGTGCCCCCCCCCCCCCCCCCCCCCCCTCTCAACGAAAACCACAAAACTATAAATTTTTAGAATTACTTGCAGCTCGTGGTAAACTCGATGGCTTAACAAAGCGTATGTCAAGCGCGAGGTGATGTTTGTTATCTTCCGGTTTCCGCACCGCTATCCTAGCCCTTTGCACGAATGGTAACTTTAGCGCACCATCGCGCTTGTCACGCGCTCTAAATCTTCGAATATTTACTGATTTATTAGCTTTGAATGACACTGAATATATTTCGAATGGAACCATATGTTTAATCGCACTAATTAAAAAGTATTAACAAATTTGAGTAATTATGTGACTTAACGACTGCTTCCTAAATCGTGTCTCGCTGGATGTATGAATCACCTTCATAGCTGCAGATTAGTGTAGCTTTCCCGAATTTGTTAAAACAAATCTGTAAAGCCTGAAAAAAAAAAACATATTTTTTGGCACGTAAATTAAGAAATCAGACCTGCACCGAGCATAAATCAAATTATCTTCCAGTGGCAATTAAAAAAGGTGACTTTTAAAAATTTAAATACATTACTCTCCCCCATATGCTGGTGTTCCTCCAAGTCATGGATCTTGGCTCCTTTCTCTATAATCCTAATCGGCTCTTTAATGCCCTTAGTGACTCTTTAAGCCAACTGGGCCCGTCTGCTGTGCTCCTTTAACAGCTGCCATAAGTAACTTTCCTTGAATGTTGTAAATTATTTTTTTTCCTGCCTTTTGTAGGAAGAATCTTCCGTGCGTGCTCAGCACAAGAAACTCACATTCCACTGACACAGAGCAATATGATTGGATTTCGGTACACGTAACGCATAGCGGAATATAGTGAGACTAACGATACGTCAAAGATCATTATATAAATAACTCTCCAGCCTATTATACAAGCGAATTCAATCTATTTTAACTGCGTATTCTCTCTTCTCGTTCGTTGCTTATTCGTGGCTTTTTCTTTATTATTTATGTCTTAGTGCTAGCCATGGAAAGGTCAATGCCGGAGTGGGTACAAATTCAAGGAATGCATAGCCGCAATACAGAGTCGCAAGGTAAAACAGCAAAGTCCAGTTAAGGTTTCTGTACAAATAAAGATGCGCTTTGTGGAGGTTATTCCAATCATCTAGAAACCTTACAAAAACAGATTTTTAAAAACATCTTAAGACTAGGAGTAAGAATCAATAAGCATCTTCTTTTTTCTTCTAATAATACGGGAAATAAAAAATGTCTATCTTAACATTTGGACAATTACTATTTGAAATAACATTTTAGAGCGATTTATTTTTATGTGTGTTTCTAACGTAGACAAGTCCACCTCGATTATGCAAGGCATTAACTAATGTGGTAGATAAATAATCTTTGTAAATAAATCGAAGCGCCTTGTTTTGCATTCTCTGAAACTTTTGCCTATTACTGCGTGCGAAAAGCTGAGTCAGCAGCGTGCTCGACTCCCACGCCGCTGGCTGGGGTTTGATTCCCGCCAGCGCCTGTCCTTTTTTTATTTTTTTTTGTTTTGTTTTCATGCCTGGAATTTTCCACATCACTTGAGGATCTTGTTTGTTCGAGCTCAGAAACCTCTAGACATCCACGCGCTTACAAAAGGAGCTTCGCATGGCTGCTTGAGTCAGTCATCCTCTCGTCGCCCTCAAAGTATGCACAGTCTTCGGCACTTTAAGTTTCTCGGCACAAGTTCGCCGCATGAAACGTTCATTTTCAGTTTTATTAATCAAGTTTATGTTTTTATTCCTGACACTGGGCGCGTTAAGTCCGCGCTCCGGAGCGCGAGAGTTTGGCGCTCCTTTCACTAAACGGACAGGAGTGCCACCGGAGACTGACACTCGAGCGCGCTCTTCGTGCACCGAGAATTTTTCGGGAGCGCGAGGGACTTCTTCGCGCTCCGTGACGTCACGTAAACAAACAAGATGGCTGCGCTGCTCTTGCGACCGCCGAGAGGAAAAGGCGTAGGCGGACCGCCGCCCCTTTTCAGTTGATTAGTGCATAATCCAGCAGGTAAAAACGATTTGTTTTGAAAGCCAAGACAGCAATTAGCGTTCCGAAAAAGGTTTGTTCGTTCATCTCGCCTGAAAAAGAAATTAATCTATCAAACGGTACTGTGCCGATATCACTGCTACAGAAAAGTTGTCGAGATGAGGAGATATTCGGACCGCTCTGTCCCTTTTATAATACTTAGCGCGGCGAATAAAGATACTTCGATTTGAAAGTCGAAACATCAGCGAGCGTCGATGAAAAGGTTTGTTCGTGCGTCTTGCCTGAAAACGAATTGATCTATCGAACAAGCGTGCCGATAGCTCGGCGACAGAAAAGTGATGAAAAGACAGTCAGACTTGCTTAGTATGCTTAGTATGCTTAGCCCGGCCGCAGCGAATAAAGATACTTAGTATGCTTAGTATGCTTAGCCCGGCCGCAGCGAATAAAGATACTTAGATTGGAAAGCCGAAACACCAGTTAGCGTTGCGGGATAGGCTTGTTCATGCATACCGCCCACGGTGATACCGCCTAAAAACGATGTGCTACCGAACGACGTAGTGCCGGTATCGGCGTAGCTTCCGTCTCGCTGCGAGACGGAACCGACGTAACCAGAAAATCTTTGACAAATTTGAGGGTTTTCCTGCGTCGACGAGCGGATTCAAGAATATTGTCTTTAATTTAAAAAGGAACAGCATGAATGGTCAATAAATAGATCAACCAAGGTAACCTTCCACATATGTGCACGATGTGAGTCTTCAAACTCTTTCAGGAATATTAAAACGTTCGTAGAAACTTCATAACGTCGCCGTCTCTTTTGCTTTAGACTCTGCCGCTCCACCCGGGCCTAATTATTTATCTTCGAAATATTTTCGGCTTCTGCCACCTGTATCCACGGTTGGAAGGAGCTCGTGTGGGCCGTGGCCCGTTGATAGTTTCTGGCCGTGTTCCAAACTTACTCGATCTAACTAAAAGTAGTTATCGAAGACCTACCCGCGTCCAGCGTTTCTCTATTTTTGTTGTCACGTGACATAAAACGCCAGGGTAACTCGGATCCATTAGAGTAGGTTTGGAACGCAGCCTCGGTGTGTCGCGCTCCTGTACGCTATGCGCCGTTTAGTTGCTGCGCTCCGAGTATGAAACTCGGAGCGTCGGAGTAGGAGTAAAGGAGCGCCGACTTAACGCGCCCAATATTTCATGGGGTGTAGGGTTCCCAGAGAGCGCTGGCATACCGGTTTTCAGTTTCCTTCTCTTCATCCCTTCTCGCACTCTTCTCTCCTCCTCTCCACACAGGAGCTGCTCTCTGAGCTACTCCCCCCAGAAAGGAGGAGAGCCTCCCTTTTTCTCAAATGGAAAGGAGGAATTGAGACGGATTTTTTTTTCTGGCTGCTCGCCGGCCTTTATAATGTTCTCCGTAGATACCAAAAGCGTTACATGTTTTTCTTTTTTTTGCACGTTTTATCAACATTAAGACTCCACAAGAGGCTCGAACGAAGAAATAGTCGTAAGTACTTTTAGTTTATCACTTTCGTGAGCAGATCCTCCCCAAAATGATAATCACAATACAAAGGAATAGACTTTTTTTGTCTTGGTTTGAGAAAACAGTCTTATTCGTGTACAATGGCATTTGCCATTCATTACACCATGTTTTATTTTTTTTTTGTATATGCTCATTTAATTTGACTCTGTCAGATCTACGTTTGATCTCACTAAAATGACTGCGTCGTCTGCAAAGTGCCTAATGCTAACGTCTCTGAAAATTATTTACTCTTGTCACACGAGTCACAATTCCGCAAACTTATAGTACACGTTTTCTAAAAAAATACAAAAAAAAAGTAACTGAATACCACAAATGACTACTCGCTTAAAGAGTAACCAACTATTGAGGACGAAGATCGTGTTGGTGGGGGTCAAGATGAGGGCGAATACTAAACATATAGGACAAAGATAACATAACTTCTTTCAACTAGCAACGCATAAATAGAAATTCCAAAAGAGCAACCGATTAAAGGCGGGAAAATCGGGGAAGGTGAAATATAACTAAGAAGAAAGAAAGGAGGGAAAGAGACGACGAGATAAAATTGAAATTCAGGTCAACGGAGTCTTTTCTGATTTAAGAAATTCAACTTCATTGAGGGATTAGAAACATTGTTGTTTGCGCTGTTCATAGTGAATGACTATATTCTCCCTGCCCTATCTACTGTTCTGCCCCTGCAGCCCCCCCCCCCCCTCCCCCCCAAAAATCAGCCACTTCAAATCGGGGCCTGCAGTCTGTACAGGAACGGGCTTACATGACAATGGGATGGTAGGAATCAGGTGAGGCATTGGAAACTTGCGTGTAATGTTCCCGGAGTCGGTGATGTGTGCACCAGCAAGTCTGACATATGTATCGACTCCCGCATCTCAGAGGAATGGAGTACACTCTACACTGAAGAGACAAGAATATTGGGGGGGAGAGGCATAACACCAAATATGGCAGGTAGATTATAGAGTTATTCACCATGAAGAGCACAAAGGACAACGTTTCTAATCCCTCACTCTTTCTGTCCAAGACTGAAGTTGAATTTCTCAAATCAGAGGTGACTCCGTTGACCTGACTTTGCATTTTATCTTATCGTCTTTTTCTCTCCTTCCTATCTCCTTATATACTTTACATTTCCTCGATTTTTCCGCCTTCAATCGGTTTCTTTCTATTGGAATTCCTATTTCCGTTGCTAGTTGAAAGATGTGGTTGTGTGTATTTTTTACATGTTTATTCTTTCTTTAATCTTAACTAAGTATGTTACTTTGTTGCTGCTATATCTCAAAAGGAACACTCTAGTTATCTCAAAATGAATGTGATACACTCCGATCATAGAGCCATTGTTGCTCTGAAACAATCGTTGCCTTTCGAAGTTGGGTGTCGTTAACTCTTCCTTGGCTTTTTGAAAGAATTAACTGAGATGCCGTATTTGCATACCAGTGATATGTTCATTGAAAAAATTACTTGCGGATTACTGCTGCCGAGATTGTAAGCATTTGTTATGTGTGCGCATTGAGATACAGACGTTGCGGACATTCATATGTATCATAGTAAAGTATTTTTTGGAATGAGTTGTTAGTGGCTGATGGAATGGACTTCCTGTGTTTTACACAATGATAGAGGCGTCAGTGCGGGCAGCATTGCTGTTCTGCAGTAATGCCCGCCATGGATGGATGGATGGATGGTAATGGCTTTTGTAACGGGCTGCAGCTTGCGCGACCTAGCCGTGCCCTGTTTACTATTCTATTGTCTAATTGTAAGCTAATATATTTTTTTAGGTTACAGTGGAGCCCATAATTCTGGAAGTTTTTCATTTGGGGTGCATGAGTCGGAGGCTTTAGACTCAAATAAATGACCCAGATAATGTTCGAGAAACGCTGCGTGCAATTCCGGGGGTTAGAACGATAAAAAAGACAATATTTGAACCCTTTGTGTTCTGATTTGGCCGTCTTTGTGAGGTTGTTTGTTCGCTCTTTCTTGAAGGGGTCAAATTGACGAGTAACAATAAGCCTTCTTATGCACCGCACTTAGTATACAATAAAAACTGGAAATTGCCTTGTTAAAAAAAAAAAAAAGAAAGAAAAGAAACCCTTACACTAACGCGTGAATAGCCCTGCCGTGAAGCCGGGAAAGAAAAAAAAGTCAACACCACGCAATACATAAATGTATGTATGTATTCTGTGGGTTGTCCGTGACAGAACAAATCACGTGCAACTTCATCGAGTAACGTTCGGTGTTTTGTGTTTTGTGATTCACTGTCCCTGTGTTATACTTTATATAGTGCATCATGGGGGGCCTACATCTCAGCTTTTACATCGTGATATTCTTTACAGTTATTATTCTTACACTGTTATTATTCTTTGTTTAGTACAAGCTTCAGAATTCGTGCCTCAAGATGTGCCAAACAACTTATTAACCCTTGGCCCTTCCCGCGCCTTCTCTTCCCCCCTCCATTTAGAGTAGATGGCCACAAAAATATTTGTGGACAACCTCTGCAAAATTTCTTTCTGTTAAAAACAAAAAGAAAGAAATGCGGAGATTGAGCTCGCTCTAATCGAAACCCCCTGCGATGGGGTGCCGGAAAAAAATGACCTCGTAAAATAATGTCCACAGAAAAGATATCCGCAGAAAAACTGTCAGCGAAAAAAAAAAAAGAGAGACCAGGATGAAATGGCCCCGAGATAAATGCTCCCCAGAGATGGCAGTAATGACATTAATGTAATGACATTACAGTAATTATATTACGTTTTGTGGTAATGGGTAATGTAATTTATTACGTTTCTAGGCTGGCAACTTAGTAATGTAATGAATTACTTTCAGGCAGTAATTTCGAGAAAATTACTCATTACTTAAGTCCCAAATTAGAAATTTAGTTTGCGAGCTTTAAAACAAGAGACGCATTATTTTGCACGGTGAAGTGTTGTGAAGGAGACATCACAGCAAATAAACGACGGCCATGTGAGCGCAAAGTTTCGTCTGAAGAACTCGATAGACGCACAAATGCGGGCTGGAAAGGCGAAGAATAAAAGCTTACCTATAAAGTCATCGCTTCAAGGTCACGGCTCACGAACTCCAGGGAAGGCAGATTCACAGCGTCACGTCATCATGACGATTATTACTTCGTTCACCCCAAAGCTGACAGTGCGGTGGGAGCTACGAGCTCACCAGAACCAATCAACCACCTTTCATTGATCACCTGACCCGTACCTTTCCCTGCGCGTGGGTAAGAACGAGGGCGTGATTAGGTGGCGAAAGATTGACGTGCGACTGTTCCAACGAGCACGTAGCTTCCACCGCACTGTCAGCTTAGGAGTGAACGGCTTATAGGCGCAAGGCGGTGAGGTGAGGTCAACACATTTTAAAACTTAAAAGGACAGTACGAACAGATCCCCAGCCTTCTTGCTCTTTCGTCAAGCAAGGTAAAACCGTAGCACGAATTACTGCCTCAAGGTATTGAAAAGTAATGTTAAAGTAATGGCATTACGTTTTAAAAGTAATTGTAATGTAATATCATCGCTTTTTATCTGCGGTAATTTGTAACGTAATTCGACTATTTTCGCAGTTTTAGAAAAGTAGTTAGTAATGCAGTTTAACTACTTTTTGAAGATAATTTTGCCATCTCCGGTTTGTATTGGCAGGGGCGTGAACACGTCGTGATAGATAGACGCACGACTGGATCAACGAGCGCGTACCTTCCATCGTCTGTCAGCTTAGTGGTGATAGGAGTATACTTAATTGTCTCTTTTTGTCACGTGCCACGTACATCACTCAACCGGCGCTGAAAAGTCGAGACTTCCCCCGTCCCTATGTGGTTGTGTCTGTTCTGTGTATGTACTTCACGGGCTGGACTAGAGATGCCTAAAAACACCAAGTCCTCGCTCTCGAGGGAGAAAGAAAATGAAGGAACCTGCTTTCAGCAAATCTAAATACAGCCTTCGCCAGAAGCTGGTCGCCCTATTTCTTCCTCAACGAGCGCAAACTGAATGCCCAACACGGCGTGCCGGGAAGAATGTCCCCAGAACGGGCTGCGTCGTTTATCTCGTCAGTCGGAATGGTCGCCATTTTTCTCTCTCGAAGCGCCATTGCGGGATCCGGTTTGGATTCGTGGTGCTGCAGTACTGCGCTTGATCTGTTCTGAAATCACAAGTCAAGGGAGCTCGATAAAGGTATGTCGAAGTACGTTTAATAGGTGTATTCATTATCTGCGACTTGAGGAAGTGTTTCAGTTTGAGAGCGTTCTCGAGCTAACAAAGCGCGCGCCATGCTCTATACCTTTTGGCACCACGGGTGCTGATTTTGTTATGTGGCACAGATGACTTGAGATTCAATTGTATGCGGTTTCCTCGAAAAAACGAGTGAAACGCCAATTCTAATTATGTTTTATATTTGTTTTGCAGACCCTCGCAGGTGCAGCTTAATCATAATAGGGTGCCTTCATGTGCGCTTTGTTTTGGGGTGATGACACCTTGCCATTTTGTTTCGAACGTCTATGTTTATCTTTTGTTCTGAAGCGCGAGAAAGAACGTGTCCTTGAAAGCGCTCTTTGCGCTATGCTACGGCGACATATATTTTTGAACGATTGGTTTATATTTGTTTTTCAGACAGCGCGTGCGGTCGGCATCGGGTACAACAGAGGATGGCATTACCCTAAAGAGAAGGCAATTGAGGTACCCTAGGACAATAATATATAAGTTTTATCAACTGTACATTCGACGTTCGCGTTGGGGAGCTCCTGCTGTCACTGAGATTGAGCACACGCCTGCTGGGTCAATATTCCGCAGCTTACGCTATACTAAAATGCATGATATTGCGCTGGTCCGCTGCCAGTCGATTGCATGTTGTATGTGAACCGTTGCAGCATTACGCAGTCTACTCGTTATTTTATTATGAGTGTGTTATTACTTGTATATCATACGTTTGTCGAGCGATTGGGTATTTCACACTGCCGAGGTTACTAATAACTAAAATATCTCGCGAACAGACAAGAAGCTGTTTGTGCACCGAAAAAAGGGCGTTTGGACCAGGATCGGTTTGAACAGACGTCGCGGTGTTGAAATCATCGTCGACGAATGTGCAACCTTCGGAGTTCGGCCTTACCGTTTGATTATGCCGCTAGGAAAATTCCGTTTCGGTCATCTTGGAATGTGTTGTATGTTTGCGAGGCAATAAAGCTACATCTGATTTGAACTGCAACGTCTTTTTCTGAAATTGCAGCACACTAGGCAACTAGTATATTTGTGCAAGGCACATTTTGTAGCGTGAGCTACACTGGCTTAGGTTGAGCAATTTCGCGTGGCTGTCAAAAAGCCGTGCTGCGCAAGCGCGAGGAGCAGTGACGTCACACGGCGCACAGCTAGCGCGCTGGAGCCGCCGCCGCCGCGCGCGCCTCGCCGGTCTGCGCATGCGCGAGGAGCAGTGACGTCACACGGCGCACAGGTGGCGCGCCGAAGCCGCCGCCGCCGCGCGCTCCGCCGCCACCGCGCGCCCCTCGCCGGTCTGCGCATGCCAGAGGAGTGACGTCATAGCCGCGGCAGACGCACTGGCGCTGCCGCGTGCCCAGCTGTGCGCCTCCGTTGCACAGTAGCCAAGTATGACGCTGCACCGTAGTCTGACGCTGCACCGTAGCGCCTCTCATTTTGTGCGCATAATCTCACGCTACGTATATCCTGGCATAGCCGAGCTAAGCCACCGCAATTTTTTTTCTGTGGTGCGCGATTTGTGGGGTGCAACGTTTAGTACAAGAGCATTAAAAGCGCGGGATGCAAATTTAGTGGCTCGGGACCAAATGTAAAGGATTAACTCTTAGTCCTAGGGGTATAAATGCATTGGGGTGACATTTAGTCCCAGGGGTCTCAATGCAAGGGAGCGACATTTAGTCCCAGAACTCTAAATGCAGCGGCGCCACATTTAGTCTCAGGGGTCTAAATGTTAGTGCGCAACATTTAGTTCCAGTGGTCTAAATGCAAAGATGCAAAGGTTAATCCTGCGGTTTAACCTTGAGGCACTAACGGAAGAGGCGCAAAATTTGCTCCCCTCCCCGTCAGTCACCCAGGGGACTAATGATGGTGGCAGCGCAGTTGGTACCCGGAGGGACTAAATACCGTTCCCCTTTTTCTTAGAGTGGTCGCTGACTGATGGCTACAGCCCTTCCAGCATGCCGGCGTTTTAGCCGTAGCTTCTACAATTTCTGCCGATGACGAGCGATTCCTTGTGCGTAGACAAGTGGTCGGTGCTTCATGTGATGTGCAGGCCTCTCCATTGTAGCTGATGAATAAGAGATTCACGTTACGGCAACAGACCCGGGAAGTCCATTGCGAAATAGATGATATGATCTTTTGTAGGTCCACACGCGGCGCACAAGAAGGACCCCTGTGTCCTTAGTTTTGAGATAATTTGGTCGTATTTGGGATCCTTATTGTTCTGCGCCCGTTAGTTTAATCATATGCAAGGTGAGTCCATGTCAGTCCATGCAGTGATGGTTTGGGTCATATTTGTTTATGTTTCTAGAAGAATATATATGCAGGGCATGTCCTTGGGAGGAATAATTCGCTATATATGAACGCCGTTGCTACTTTCTTTCACAGAGATACAAAATTGAGAATCTCGAGAAGTGGAAAATGACAAGATTTTACATGGTAGTATGCAGCACTCTTAATTAAAAAAAAAAAAACACTTGTGGCGTATAACTTTTTCTTTTTTTTAAACAAACGTATCAAAACCCGTCCAGAGAAGCTGAATAAATGATAGTTCAAAATTCCCATGACCAATAAATTACTAAGAACGCCAGGAAAGCCAAAATTTAATGCACTTTCAGATATTTTTTGATATTGAAGGACTTTTGTAAATACTTAATTGATGTAATTAGTTTCATACATTTTCCTTTTTTTGTGTTAATTAGGAAATTCAGCTTATTTCCCCACATGTGTCATAATTCCGCGAAATTATAAAAAAACAACAAACAACATCGTTTTTTTTAAACAATGTGACTTATTTTCAATAAGTCAGAACGTTGACGTCACAACAATAAGTTGTGACGTCAAAACATTGAATCACATTTGATATAGAAACAAGAAAAACGCCAAACCTTGCCCTAAAATGAACCGACTGGTCTCCGTTAATAGTGACTTTGTCGCATAGCACAAAGCGTAATACGTTCAATTTGATGTGTATATATTATACTTTAAAAAGTTTTATTCAAAACTGAGTGTCTATAGTTTTCTGGAAAAGGTAACTTGCGCTAAAATACTATTATTTAGTTCAGAAATCACAGCAACATGACGATCCACCGTGTTCTTGCGCGCTAGCTTCGCCTAAAAAACATTGAAGTTCTGAGTCGCTCAAGTAGCCATATACATTTCTTGCTTCTCGGCGTGTGAGGTGTACCGTGTTCTACATATGAGACGCCTGGATGCCTTTGCCAGGTTTCACCGTGGCCCATTTCGCTTGCTTCATGGGACGGAAATCCCTAACCCGCTCCGCGGACAGGTAGAGCATGCATACATTTGGGACTTTATCTCGCAAACACCTCCATAAAGTCTTTAGCGGTTCTAAGCCATGTATTTATTTGCACGGCACGTCATAGCCAGTATTTCTATTGTAGTGCTTGTTTGTCTATTTGTGCTGTTCGCACACGGCTGCAATTGTCGTCTTAAATTAATCTTTCTAGAGCGGATATTGCCGCGCGCAGGGCTGAGAAAGCAACGCTCGATCACGAACCTCTAGAAAGTTCTCGTTTATTCTTGTTCCAGACGTAACTTCTATCGTTTATCTTTGCTTTTGTAGTTCCAGAAAGTGCGTGTTCATTCTCGCCCCGAGCGCGCTACGCTCGAACCTTCCCCGCCGAATCTTCGAGATAGTGACTCACTCTAGATAAGAGGCCGCCCTCGACCTTGTCGAGTAAAGCGCGATCCAAACCAACGCTTCTTTTTGCGCCTGTAGGTCGTGCGGCTGCGGATGTGACGCATTTCGTGGCGTTTTTGCTGTTTCCGGGCGCGCTTTCTGAGTCAGAACTGTGCGCTTTGGTTTGGACGGGCGAAACTTCGGCACGAGCGCACAAGCAAAGTGCAACTGCGACAGGCTGGCCGGCCAGATGGCGAGAGAAAGAGAGAGAGAGAGATCGCGTTGTCATGTTGGAAGAGAATAAAAGGGGGAGAGGAGAGGGCAGCCAGACGGCGAGAAACGCGGAGCCGGAACTAGCTTGCCCACCACCGATTGGCCGGGACGCAGGCGCGCCCTGCTACGTCACCGCGCGTTTTTGTGCGCGTCCAGAGAGAAGTTGAAATCATCCAACTTCTTCGTGCGCGCCCGGAAGGAGCGAAGAAGCGGCGCGACGTCACGAAAATGCGTCACATCCGCAGCCGCACGACCTACAGGCGCAAAAAGAAGCGTTGGTTTGGATCGCGCTTTAGTCTCGCCCCTGCGCTTGATCCTGCGGTTTCGCCGACATCGACGCCCGCGACGCTCTGCTGTTTTCTTTTGTACCCTTTTATTTTTGGCACAAGTTCGCCACATAAAACGTTTATTTCTTTCTGTTTATTGATTGTTTATTTGGTCACCACCCGTGACAATATTGACTATGCTGGAAGCGATGCTTCACGTGCAGAGAAATCGCTTTTTGATCAACACGAATGGAGTCAAAGCTGCGACTTGGTGTTAAGTGTACCGAGCTACGCTGTGGCGAGCTAAAAAACTTCTAGCGCTCATCCCAGCGCGCCACAATTGGAGGTCAGTTTCCCCAGGAACCGCGGTATACTGCGGTTCCCGGAGAAACAACAAAATAAAGAATAGCTTCTTTATTATTATTTTTTGTCGATTTTATTTACCTTTTTTTTTTTTTTTGAAACTTTTTCAAAATTTCAAACTGTAAATATACGTACTTTCCGTCATATATTCATACTGTTCAGTCCTTCCCCCTTGAGCGCAATCGCTCTCGGGGAGGAGACAACCAATAGTCACATTGGCCACCGTACTGTCACGAAGAAAATAAAGAGTCTTCTTTTCTCCGTCGATGAAACGATTACTGATGTTAACAAACAACTGTTTATTTATGAAATATATCACAAGGACTCTTTTACATCACTTGGAACATTAAATAATTGGAGGTTAAAATTTGGGGGGAAATAATCCCAACCTAAGGAAACTTTCCCTGCCGTCCTCCCTGACCACACACACCCTCAGCGGGGGCCCCGACCACAGCCAAACTCGACAAACACAGTTCCACACAAAGGCGGGCGAGCCGAACTCCTCCACAGCCGTAAGGGGGACCAAGTTTGCGAGGTAGCGGGCGGACGGCTCCACAGCCGAAGGGGGGTCGGACGTGCATGTTGGTTTTCCAGAGGCAGGGAGATGTCCAAGGCTTAGTATTCGGGAGCCAAGTGCCTTACGGCCCCTCGGTGGCCGCTTATATTGGGTTCAGCAGCATTCTGGGGTCCTCCAGTCCACCAATCAGATAATTTTGGAAGGACCAATCAAGAGGGGTTTTCTTAGAGCCAATCAAAGGCTCGGAACCTAAAGCAAATACGAACATTCCGAAAACAAGCGCATATACGAGACAGAGCACATTCCAAACGAAGCTCACAAGAGCAGCCATAAACAACAGAAAACACATACGTACGTAGACAGAGAAGTTACACATACACAGCGCAAAACCATCTCCGAAGCAGAGATGCCAAATGCAAACATACACAAGACAAAACGTTTCCAACGCGGGGTTCTGTAAACTAAGTGTAGCGTTACAGCGTTCACGTTCTCCCCCATTTGGGGTCCCCCGACCCGGCAGGGGCCATGAGCCGTGCCGTAAAGACGAGTGAACCCCCGAAGAACGCCAAAAACAAAATAAAGCTGTAGACTAAAAACTCGCGCAAGCAAAACTTCTCGACAGTACGATAGGAGCTACGGTTCAGACCAGCGTTCCAACATGACTATCCGCACGTCGATCGATTGCACCTAATCCCTCAAGTGGTCTTAAACTCTTTAATGTAAAGCGAAATATCAACCTGCGACACCCCGCCCCCTCCGATCACGGCCCGACCAGCGGCATCAATGCCCGACAGTTTACGTCATCTCATCATGTTGTTACACCACTTATACACGAACGCACGGTCACATCGGCGATGATTCCAGCCTTCTGTTGAGAACGCACAACACTGCCATCACGATGTTGCTGCTATGCTGCTGACACGCAGAAATACAGAACTACGTTGACTGCCGGTTGGCACTCGGCATCGGAAAACAGAACCGAACTCAGCACAGAAGGCACCCAGGCACCCGGCAGCAAAACCTGCCTGTCTTGGACGCAGTTTCCGCGGTTTCCATAACGTCGTCAACGTCGACACATCCACTGTAGACACATCGTTCCGCGTGGTCCGCATGGTTCCGCGTGGGTTCCACAATCCGGAGATGGCCATCTTAGCTTAGTGTACGTAGCGCTGCTGGCACTGCTCCGGAACTTCGCTGTTCTAGCGGCGTCGTTTGCTCTTATGATAAGATTAGTTATAAAAACGTCAACGCAACTGAAATGTTTTGCATGTTTGGACTAGGAGACGGAATTACAGGCGGCCTTCGTTGCCGCTGAAGCTCAATAATTTCAATAACATTTATTAAACAATGTGTGCGACGTGCTCGACAAGCGAAACCGAAAGAAGATGAGTCGGGAGGGCGGAAGCTTCTTTACCCAACACTGGTAAAAAAATAAAGCTAGACTAAACGCGCGCGAACGCTTCTTCTCGAAATTATGATGATATAAATATAATTTATCAACCATTTCTTGTCCTTGTTTTATTACATCCGAAATCTAGCTGATTTACCAAAGTGTGTCATAATTAAGCGTAAATATAATTTTGATACAATTTTCAATAACCTGTCATAAGTTACGACGTCGAAATAATTAATAAAATTTGACATAGAAAAAAAAAAGACACCAAACAAGTTAAAATAGGCCAACTTGTCTCCGTTCGGGGGCTTTGTCGCACAACGTCGCCTCCCAGGAAGTTTTGCAAGGCTAAAAACCAGGTTTCTACCATAGGCAGTGGTTTTACTTTTTTTTTTTTCGCCCGTAACCAAAGACGATGGACTTCGTGCTCGCGTGGTGCATTTTCCACTCCTATCATCGTTACCCGACGCCGTGCAGCTATACACCATGCAGCGATTTATTTCCCTGTACACCCCCTAGGGGGCGGGAGCGTAACCCCCCTCTTGTTTATTTGAAGGCACCCCCTTAATTTGCAACGACTCCTCTATTCTAAATCCCCCACCCACCTCTTTAAAAATTTAGACCCCCCCCCCCCCCCCCCCCCCCCAATATCAATTCCTGGGGAAACCCCTGACACCGTTTCAGCTTACTCGTTCTTGCAGCGGGCCCTCGGTGCTATTCCAGCCAGTCCAGCGCGTTGGGTGTATATATAAAAAGGACTTGAAGTAAAACACAAAGTAAATGAAAGATTATGTACTTCAAGTAAAGCAGTAAGTACACCGGGTGCAATCTATATACTAGAAGCATGTAGGATAAATACAATGTGCTTTTAAAGTAAACCACAAGTACTTTTTAATGCAATCTTTTATGATGCCCTTTCATTCCCTTGTGTTTTTTTTAATTTTTTTAACGGGTATGCATTGTATCAGCGGTAATCGGGGTGCGTCAATTATTTTCGGAAATGGCGACGAATCTTGGATAAAGTTAACTAGCCAGAGAGGAGTTCTTTTCGGAAATGGTCTGCCAAATTCGGAAGTCCCTCATACTTCTCAATTTTGTGCCGTTTGCACTGGCTTGCACCCAAGAGGGTTAAAGGGCAACTTCAGTCAATATTTTAGAATTTTGGATTACGACTGTTTTCAGCTCCATCAAAATTCCTAAATTAATTTTTTTTTTATCGCTATGGTGTGTAGTTTACAAATATAACCACTCAAATTTTGGTTTTGGGCGTCCACGGAAGAACCGAAACTATCTGCTAGAGAGGAATGGCAACACTGATCATCAGCTTTTCGGCCAAAGCATTGTTTAGATCACATCCATCCATCCATCCGGCCGCGGCGTGACGTCACAGTGGTGCTGCGGTACGCGGTACAACATACGGAATCAATCACTGCACCACCGTGAAGTGACGTCACGGTGGTGCTGCGGTACGCGTCGTCCAGTGTTGCTTGACTAAGAGCCAACCCGCTTGCCACCTGCTAAAGTGCAGCTGGTTGCATCTTTAAAATAAGTTTTAGTGGAGTACGCGGATTCACTTTGACGTTATATTTCGGCTGTGTTCATAGTTTGTGTCACTAAAGCGATAGTAGTCATTTATTCTGGTTTCGTTTTTGACAAGAGTTGCCCTTTAAATGTCAGCACCGTAGCTTCCGCAAGCAATCCTTTAGTGGAGGAGTGTCATCTAATATTTTTAACCTCCTGGCTTATGCTGACCGATAGAGAGATAGTGAGAGTTCGAAATCCTGTGGGGAAAGATGCCCGCACTACAAAAGGAGCGATGCGTCGTTTCCTCGCGTTCCCGGTGAGAGTAGACTATTCCAATATTTCTTCAGATTTCACGAAGCATAATGTTGTGATACAAATTTAACAAGACCAAATTTGGGGAATATACTTTGATATCGGAAGTTGTACTTTCCTCGAAAAGCACCAGAAAAATACTTTAAGTAAATAGAAGTACAGACTCAGAGAATGTACTTCAAGTAAAGTACATGTTTTCTAAAGTTACATAAAATAGTACTTTAAGTACAATGTACTTAAAGCAATTTCCCACGCGGGCGTTTATCCTCTCGCAGCTTTCGCTCGTCTCCACAACACGGCTCATTCCCTCTACCAGAGTCAAGGGGCTTCAGATGGGGGCGAACGTGATCGCGCGCTATAACCTTACACTTGTTTATAAAGCTCCGCGTCGGAGATGTTTTGTCCTGCCCAGGTCTGCCTCTTTGATCTCTACTCTTTGATCTCTACTTCAGAGGTGGTTTTGCTCCGTGTATAACTTTGTGCCCGAATGTGCTTTGCATTGTTCTTAGCTGCTTTTGTGAACTCCGTCCTATATGTGTTTTGTCTTGTGTATGCGCTTGATTTGACCGTTCTCATGCTTGCTTTAGGTTCAAAGCATTATGATCGGTGCTAAGCAAACCCTCTGGGGTTGGTTGACGAAGTGGCCCCAGAATGCAGCTAAACTCAATATAAGCAGCCGCCAGAGGCCCGCAGAGGATTTGGTTCCTGGATACCAAGCCTTGAACATATCCCTTCCCTTGGAGGCCAAGCTGCGCGTCCAACACCCTTCGACTGTGGAGTCTAGCGCCCGCTAACTTGCAAACTTGTAACCCCTTATGGTTGTAGAGCAGTTTGGCTCGCCCGCCTCTGTGTGGATCCTTGTTTGACAAGTTTGGCTGTGGTCGGGGTGCCCGCTGGAAGTGTCGTCAAGAAGGACAGCAGGGAGAGTCGCCAGAGCTTAGAAGTAGTACTCCGAAAAGTGTTCAAAATAATTTTCTGAAGGTGACACTGCACGTCTAGAGGCTCTGGGTAACTGCTGCTTACAAATATTTGAGATGCAAAATTATGTAAAATTATCCTACCAACTTCGTATGGCGTGCAAAATGCTGTACATGCATTTGGCGGGTAAGAAAAATGCAAGGAGTGGAAGTTGTGCTTACATCTAAGAAACAACAGTACTGGTGAACAAATTCTCCCCCAGTGATCCACGTTGAAGTACATTTTAGTCATCAGGCTTTAAAGTTTATGCAAAGCTTTTGGGAGACGAGAGGGCGCGTGAGAAGCGGTCGGCCGTAGAAACACGAGCTGGCGCTAGAGTGCGTGCTGTGCGAGGGTGGAGCCGGGCAGGAACGATGGAGCCGGTCTGGGGCATGGTGATCCCTGGAGCGGTCCACCAGCGAAGTTCGGACCAGGACCGGCGGACCCGTACTGAAGGCTCTCGAGGACGGGTAACTGGGAAGCACACTAAACCCATTCGTTGTCTTCTCCTTGTGTTCTTTCACTCCTTGGGAGACGAGCGAAGCACAGACCGATCGGGCGGCGATTATTATGGAGCGACGTCCCCACATAAAAATGGCGCATCCAACATGGGGCCCGGTAGGTATGCCTCTGCTTCTCGTCGCCCCAGGGAGTCTCATGAATTCGTTGAGCGGTCGTTCACTATCACTAATGCTAACGATGCCCGTCGAGACAAAGACTGTTAGAATTTTGGCGACTTGACTCACAGCAGAGCTCAGCAGGTGTCTCCGAGTCGAGTAGCGAAAGTACTCGAAGGACGCAGTTGCGGACGCGCTCTCTCAAGCATTCCAGAATAGCGGTTGGGAGGAGCTGACGCAACCGGGAGTGACGAGGAGTGCGGGTGAGAGGTAAGACAGTCGTTAGGGAGGCGGAGGAGAGGCGCCGGATGTTCCCTGGAAGGCAGGATAACGGCTGATAGGAGGTGAAACAGCCAGGACTCATTGCAGATTTAAAACGCTGCTCGACGGGACCAAATATCGTGGCTTGGGTTTAAGTGGTGAGCAAGGAAGAGCTTTCGAGGCCCGGGGAGCAGATAGGTTTTTGCTAGCGGGTGTCGGGAAAATCACGGGAAGTTGAGACCGGGAACGCTGAGATGAGTTTGTCAGGGGGTGTTGGAAAAATTGCGGGAATAGCAGTTGACACCTGGAACGCTAGCGGACGAGTTTGTCAGCGGTTCTCGCATAAACTGCGAGAATAGCAGCTGACACCGGGAACACTGGCGGACGAATTTGTCAGCTGGTGTAGGAAATATTGCAGAAATTGTAGCTTACACCCGGAGCGCTGCCAGGAAAGTTAATGTGCACTACGATCTCTATCTGCTGGACCAAGACGGCTTGTTGCTTCGCGTCATCCCAACGAACGACGAAGGACAGAGGGACGATTCTCTTCAGGATGTTGGTTCCTAGAAAGCTAGGAAGGCAATTTATCGGATGGTTTTTCGACTTCATTTCTGGTCGTGGCAGTGGCAGCAAGACTTTTCATAAGTTATGTCGCGTCACGACCTGGCTGGGGATGAGGCGGGAGACATTCCTGTGGGCTTGTAAATGGCCGGCTTGCATTGACGCAGGGGCGATTCAAGCGGGCTTACTTGCTGAACTGCCGCCCCCTCGGAGGGTTGATGAGTCCCTAGAGCCCGGATGAACGTGGGCGGGACGGGACGCTTACATTGAGTCGCACAACGGTATGCGCTACCGTTGCTGAACCTGGGTATGATATGGCCATCCCGCCGCGGGCTTTGGATCCCTTCGGCTGCGCAACAGTTCGACTGGGTTTATGCGATCGTTACCTAGTCCTGAGGGAAACGCACCCTCTGAGCAACTCAGCTAGTGGTCTTGCCGCATCGATAGCTTTGAGGTGAGAGGGCCCCTACGATGCAAAGACGCCAGCCTCGTGTCTTATTTCTAGGCTTACTCGGCGAGCTACAAACCAGAAGTCTGGCCCGGTTCAGATCTCCGACTTGAAGGTATACTACCCTCGCGATGGGGAAGGTGGTTAACATGAGATTGCGGTATTACACAGGAAATCCCAGAGCTGGCAGTAATGCAATTACTGTAATGAAATTACAGTAATTTAATTACTTGTTCCAGTAATTAGTAATGTAATTCATTACTTTTTGTAGCAGGTAATTTAGTAATGTAATGAATTACTCCAGCGACGGTAATTGTAATTAAATTACCTAATTACTTTTTCGCACCAGGCATATTTTTTGTGTCCACAATACACAAGAGCGCTTTTCTTTTTATTTTACTTTTTTCTTTTTCTTCTACCCCTCTCCAAAAAACGCTCTTTGGCCGCCGCTATGTTGCTGATGCCAATGCGGCTGGTGCGACTCTCGCGCACGCTATCAGCTAGACATTTTCTGCCACTCTCTTGAACTGTGAAAACCTGCACAGCGCGATTCTCTACCTATGTTTTGCGGTTTTGCATTCGACGTTTTCTGGCCCCTCTTGAAAGTTTCCGCTTACTTTTTCTGATGCATACTGCGTACCCTCTCTGTGTTATCTTCCACTGTGAGAAATAGGGCTGGTGAGTGCCTTCCATTCGAGCTTTTCTGCTCGACATTCTCGGGAAACGAAGGAGGGGAAGTAGGTCGAACTAAGGCCCCTGGTGGAACGGCCCTCGACGCGATTTTGCGAACAATGACAATTGTTCTCCCCCCTCCAAAAGATAATCCGCGTAGGGTTTTCAGTCATCTCCAAAAATAGTTGTCCGGGTTGGGGTGGGAAACGGATCAGTCGCGTGCGTTCCTCTGTCCATCGGTAAACATGCAACAGAGAGTTCTAACTGTGTGCCATGAACTGTGTAAATAATGTAAGTAAAGTCATCTGTAAAAGGAAGTTATCAATAGCTCCTTTATATTTAAAAGTATACAAAAGTAATGCGAAAGTAATGTCATTACTTTTAAAAGTAATTTGTAATGGTAATTAATTACTTTCTGGCTGTGGTAATTTGTAATGTAATTTAATTACATTTCAGCAATTTTCATCAAAGTAATTAGTAATGTAATTTAATTACAAAATATGAGTAATTTGGCCAGCTCTGGGAAATCCCCTGTTCCTGGCAACCCAGGAGCGATCTCTAGAATGTGGACTCACCGAGTTAGCCGCACGGTACACAACTCCGTCGGCAATCATTTTGGAAGTAGAGGCTATGGGGGGGGGGGGGGGGGGCCGCTGCCATGAGTTGCGGCAGAAGGTTTGTTCGTTGTGTGTGCTTTTAACGCTTTGTTCTGAGCAGAATGGCTTCCTGGAAAGACCGCCATGGACGGCTTCGCCCAGGAAGTTCACCGGGAGGAAACACGGGCCCAACGGTTTTCCCAAGAGCTCAGGGTGGCTGACACAGCTGACACTGGTTTAGGCCGTGCGAATGGTTCAAGCGGGCAGTTCTACGCCCGCGGCGACTTCCAAGCGGAACGGGGCAAGCCCGTCCTCTTCAAGGGGGGGGGGGGGGGGGTAGGGGGGGGGGGACCAGCTTAGAGCAGGTCCCTATGCTGCATCGTGGTGAATGGGACAGCGAGGGATGGACAGGTCGACATTGTCTGCCGGCTTCGCTAGAAGAGCCAGCCGATGCCGGCACCAAGAAAGACTAAAGCAGAGGGTCCCACCACCACCTACGCCGCTTTCGAACGCTACAACGTGGCCACTCCGGCAACACCAATAGCAGCCGCCTCTCCCGAAACCTGAGCCGGCCCCGACCAGAAAACATACCTATTTCTGCCCAGTCCATCGACGAACACACCATGGCTGACGTGGAACTCCTCTATGAGGCCCATGAGATCCCGAGTACCGAAGTCCTCCGAAGTCCGGGCCTTGAGGGGGGAGAGTGTGGAAGGCAAGGGTGGAAGACGACGGGGCGGAGGGCACGTGAGAAGCGGTCGGCCGAAGAGACACGAGCTGGCGCCAGAGAGCGTGCTGTACGAGGCTGGGGCCGGGCAGAAACGATGGAGCCGGTCTGGCCCATGGCGATCCTCTGAGCTGTCCACCAGCGAGGTTTGGAGCAGGACCGGTGGGAACAGCGAGCCCTGGCCATACCGGTTTAGGCCACGACGATACCGGAGTGGTTCCACAGCGATACTCGAGCTATAATAGCCCAGAAATGCTAGCCTACGCAGCTCAGGCGTGAGAAGGACGATCAGCAGGCCTGTACACGAACTCCGACTGCGAGCTCTAAACGACCGGCGACAACCAGGGTTCGCGGGCCCGGACTGCCGGCTCTCGAGGAGGGCAACCGTGAAGTAAAGTAAACCCATTAATTGTCTTCTCGTAGTGTTGTGTCACTCCTTGGGAGATGAATGAAGCACAAACTAATCGGGCGGCGATTATTATAGAGCGACCTCACAAGTTTCATAGTCGCTAAATAGCCTTCCCATGGCGCTTAAGTATTCCCAAACTAAGATGTCGTGCGAGTCGTACGCTTGTGAATGTGAACTTAAGTGTCACAAGCTTAATGGATGTGTGGCGCAGAAGAAAGACAACATGACGAGGACACGAGAGGAGGGCCATGTACGTAACAAAGACAGCTCGGGTTATAAATGTCAATCGTAATTTTCCTCTGTCCCGTCTGTCCCCAGTTGTGTCAGTTAGTTGTACGTCATTCAATTCTCCCTAGACAATTTCCACCAGTCTTCCACCCTCCTCTTAGCTATTAAAATGCACTTATCATGAATTCTTTCATTCTGGTCGGCAAACCCCAGCAGCGCTCCGGCCAAATCCGTCGCCCCCTCCGGGAGGGCGGGAGCAAGCCCTACGCACCTCAACAAGGCATGTTCTATTGTCTCGTCTTCCCCTTGGCATACGGCACACCGCGTATCCATTTCCTCATACTGTGTCCTCTATGTCCTAGTTCTCAATAGTCCTGTTCTAGCCTCGAATAACAACGAGTTCCCCCGTGAATTATCATTTATTTATTTAGTTATTTCAAATACCCTCAGGGCCAGAGGCATTACAGAGGGGAGTAGGTGCTAGTAAGGCGACTAGTTAAAACGCTCCGAAACCAGGTGTCGTCTCTGATGGTGACGATATTCTCTGGACTATTCGGAGAATATCGTCACCTCTACATAATTAAAGGAAAGAACATTGGATATACCAATGTTCCTTCCTCATTTCCTGTTTTCGTGCGCTATACATAGTTAAAGCTGATTTTCCCCTGCATTTTTTTCCTCTCACATTTCTCTCCGCTTCTTTTACTTCCTTTTTCACAGAGGTAGTCTGTTCTGCCCCAGCACTTCCACTTGACTGTTGGTATTTGAATTTTAGTTTTCGCGTTGGGTTTGTGAATTTTCGAAACTTTTCATGTTCAGATGCTTATATACCTTTCGCGCCCGTCGTTTATTTTCAATTCTGTCCTGTTTTTGATCAAATTTCATCTTACTGGTCGCCTCGCTAGCCTCAGAAGATGCCCAGCCCATGTCTCCCTGCACTCCTTCACTTGGTGTATTCTTATGCGCCCCCAGTGCCAGTCTGCCCACGCTCCTTTGCCTAGTCTCTAAGCTCGAGTGGACCTCAGATTTCATGCGTAATACCACATTTCCAAACGACAACCCCAGTACCATAGCTCCTTTCCATATTACCTTAACAACTTCATATCTAATGTAATTCCACAGTGTCCTATGCTTCGTAATTGCTGCATTCCCTTTTCCTTTCTTTTGCACATTTTCTTCCTATTCTTCTAAGTATTGTTTTCCCTTATTCACCCATACTCCTAGGTATTTATACTTCTCTACGTGTTCTAGTAAAACATCTTGAATTTTCAGCGGCTCCCCGTTACCCTTGTTATAAACCATTATTCCCGACTTGTCGCTACTGAATTTAAGGCCCAGAGAGTCTTTCTCCCCAGAGAGAGTAATCAGCTCCTGTAACTTATCCCGGCTATCTGCTAGCAGTACAATGTCGTCTGCGTAGAACATTCCTGGTATAACTTGGTTTACTTTTCCCCCTGTCTCCATATATGACACATCAAAACCTAAATTGCACCCTTCTAATTTCTTTTTCATTCTACATAGTTTTATCATAAGCAGTAGACGTGATAGGAGACAACCCTGCCCCATGTTATAGCATCCTTATAATTTATGTCTACGTCTTGTAAAAGCCTAATAAAGTGTGCATCTAAATCACACTCTTTCAGCTTTACCCAGAGTTTTTTCCTGGCTCACATTGTCATACACACCTTTGATGTCTAGATGTCATCCATAACAGTTCATTTCTCATCTGTGCAACCTCTATACATTGCCTGATGATGAACAAGTTATCATATAATTTTATATTTCTTCGGAACCCGTTCTGCAGCTCACCTAAAATGTCTTCGGCCCATTCTTCCATTCTTCTTTTTACTACCTGCATCGATACTCTGCACAGGACCTACGTTACTGTTATTTAGCAGTATGATTTTATTCC
The DNA here is from genome assembly GCF_016920785.2 of Ixodes scapularis. Classification (NCBI taxonomy): domain Eukaryota; kingdom Metazoa; phylum Arthropoda; class Arachnida; order Ixodida; family Ixodidae; genus Ixodes; species Ixodes scapularis. The sequence continues at coordinate 77,209,632 of NW_024609884.1, read as the reverse complement.
TACTGAAAAACCCAGAATAACTTCTCACTATCTGGATTATGGAACTGGAAATTTGTTTCTGGCAACCGGAAATCCAGATTGCAGACAAAGGATTCTGGATTTCTGGATCCAGAATCCTTGGTTTCTGGACTCTATCTGAATCTTATGTCTGAAAACCTAAAATCCAGATAGAGTCCAGATAAAATCCACATAGATTTCAAGTTCTATAATCCAGATAGCGAAAAGTTATACTGGGTATTTCGGTAGAGATGCTATCCTTATTTCTCTTTGCCTTGATATAGCAATCTCATTCTGCTTAGTCACCTATCATTGGGTACCTCTCCCCTTTATTATTTGATCAGTTGCCTGTCTTAACTTTAATTTGTTTTTTGTTTTAGTGTCTTCACTAGTCTCATTACTGTGCCATCTGGGTCTGTCGCCGTTCCAGCACGTACTTTACATTCTTCTCTGCTCCATTCCCTCCGCTCCGCTCAAATGAGCCAACGTTAGCAGACGGAAAATCGCATTTGTCTAGAAAATCCGTACAGCGATAGTTTCGAAACCTGCGCATCAGAATCTTTCCCGATTTGCGCTTCGTAAACACATGATATGAACAAAATTTAAAGAAGCAACTTCTTTTTCAAGTGTGGAACGCGTTTTAAGATAAAACTTGCAGCCTAATCTCGCTCCCAGGCTGGGAGCACCGCGAGCGCTCGGGACTTGAAAGGGACTTGACGAAGGGAGTTTGCGAGAGCGTCTATGAAACTTAAAAGCCTCCTTGTGCGTGTTCAAGTTGAACTTGGTGCTGAGGCGGACTTGAACAAGTCGAATTTCGGCTTCAGATGAAGTCACATCTATGAGTTCGAGGGTCAGGGTCAGGAAGCAGCGAAGCTTCTTGGACGGCGAAACCCAATCCCGTGACGGGCGGCACCGGCTCGTTAGAACTACCCTCGAAGCAGTCCAGGTCCACGCACACACTCGCCCGTCGAGACCACAAACGTTAACTATGCACTCCAACACGAGAACATGAGAACAGCGCACGACACAAGGCAAAAACGGGAAGTTCGAATCGAAGAGATGAGCGTCTCGCGAACTCCGACTGGTCCCAACTTGCTCGTCGTACAATAATGCCAAGTGTCTCTTGCGAAAGAAAAACATATTTAAAAAACGAAACGCAAGAATAAAAAAAAACAGTCTGTGGAAACGTTTTTAGAACGTGCTACTTCGCTACTTGGTCCACGCTGGTGCACGTCCGTGCTGCGCCGAGGAAGAGGGCTGCAGCCGACGCACCGAGACACCGGATTCGCCAAGACAGCAGAGACGGCTGTCTCCGCTATTTCGAAGGCTATCCACGACGATAGATGGCGGCAGCCACCGCTCCTATTTCGAAGGAGAAAACCCTGAGACTGCGCACGTTCAGCCTTTCTAACTGCACAAAAGCTGTCGGCGCCAAAGCCATTGGATCCTTCGCGGAGTAAGATGTAGTACCTATAGAGTCACTGAATGTTTCCAGAGCACCGAAGCTCCCAAGCTTTGTTTCAGAACCGAGTCGCGGCGCAGCAGTCACGATCCCCAATATGGTGCTGTCCTGTGCGGTCGAAGCCAAGCGCGTACAGTGTAGCGTTCCTTCCCGTGTGAGCTCTTGAATCCACAATCCTGGCCTCTGGCGACACCGTTTTTTTTTTTTTTTTAATATCAGTTACTTTTTTTTTTTGTTTCGAGCAGTGCGTGACTTGCTCCTCGCTGTCTCGTCTCTCTCGGTCTCTCTGTCTCTCGCCCCGAAACCAGGGTGTCGAACCGGAACCGAACCGAACCGAAAACCGGAACAGAACCGTTATTTTTAGCCGAACCGGAACTGAACCGAACCGAAATCTTCGCCGCCATCTTGGAACTGAACCGGAACCTAACCGAAAAGAAATATAACGGTAACCGGTTCAAAACGGTTCAAGGTAATATTACTTTTTTTCTTCTTTATTAGTATCACAAAATGAACATATGGGAATAAAAAATTGGCGGCTGTATTCCTATCTAGATCAAATCGTCATATAGAGAATTGCAATGTATGATAAATTGTGGGTTTTCGTGGCACCTTTGTACTGGTACTAGGTTTAACCATATGTCACGTTGTCACGTGACGTTATGGTGTCAACACATGTTGTCAAGTAATGTCACGTGACCTCGTGACGTCACGTGACTCGCTGCGTCAACTCAATTTAATTTGAGGAAGTCATTAGATACATTAACCTTGTTCACAGCATGACGTAACATGACATTACGATTTCGCTCCGAGAGTCACGTGACACCGTGACGTAAGCGATTTTCATAACCCCTAGTTGAGTGCTCGGGTTCATGACAATCAGCATCGCCAAATATTCGGGTAATGACGAATGTCAATTGAATATGAGAATTAATAGCCCAACTCTAACAATATCTGAAGCTCCAGCCCAAGCTTTTGCTTTCCAAACCCTAGCCGCCTAGGGCATGACTGTGATGAACACTGGCGGTATATAATTAGCGTCAGATCATTTGGCCGCTTGTTGAAATTGCGAGTTCAGGAGATATCGACAGCTGCCTCTGCCCTTTATTTTTTTTGCATCTGTTATTAGGGGAAAACTAAAGGATGTTTGTGCAAGCTGTCAACGTCAGGGGTTATTTTTTAACACTATTTATTGAAATACAAAAAAAAACTGTGTCAAGACCAATTTTACATTATTGAGGCACCGAAACATTTTTTCGTTGTTGCTGAACTGCATCCGAAAGATGTCCCTGAGAATAGAAGTTCCGAAATGACTAAATGCGACTTATTAATGAGACGTTACATAGAACTACAGGTGTGTACGGAAGAAATACCTAAAAAAAAAAGATATTTTAGTGACCTCAGAGGAACAGCCAAACGTTGGCAGTCACTGGAAGTCTCACACGAGCGTCGTTCTCAAGTTATTGCCCAAGTTTCGACCCCCTCTGTATTTTGCTTAAATGGGCTATAAAAATATTTCTATACATTACTAAATACTACTCGGGGTCACTCCCAAACGTTAATAACTGATTGAATTTGGCATTGCTCTTTTTTCTAGGCAATGGCAGTCGCCCAAAAATTAGAGAAATATGAGCATCGTTCGTCCCCTCAACTCGGAGCCAGAAGCGGCCACGTGGCCTGGTGCTTATCTTATGACGCCAACGTTAATCATACCCCCGCGTGGGGGTTTTAAAGGAGGAAAACGCGTGCTGAGCTCCAGGCGTTGTTAGAGTTCGGCTATTCTCATCACCGCAGTGGTTGGACACGAGCCACTACCCAAGTGTCCACCGAGGCATTGGTAGTTACGAGCCGATGTACGGTGCTCACGCAGTTCTCCTGCCCCATCCATGAGCCGCGCTCGACTGTCGACAGGCGGGTGGTTTTGATCCCACAATTACGACATCAATCTTTGGGAAGGCAGGACTAAAAGAAATAGTCTTGTTTAATCCTCGCCATTTCACCGCGACAAAGAAGCTTCTGAATCAGTGGTGGTCTGTGCAAGTACACTTGGGCCAGAGGACCAGTACGCCTCGGAAAAGTCATGAACATTCCAACCCCATATCGTTTTATGATCCATTTAATCTTCACAGGGTGCAAAATAAAAGCAATGACGGGTGCAGTTAACAAGTGTCAAATAAAATTGTCGAATTAACAGAAACAAACGGAGGAGGCAATTCCTCAGCAATACTTTCAGCCTTTCCACTCTGGTGAAGAAGGAAGACCAGAAAAGCTGTACAATTGTGGGAATGAAGTAATGGCCGGCCGCAAGTGGGCAAGCCAGGGTGGAAAGGCTGGAGGAGTTGCCGCCATTTATGCGCAACGGCGGCAACGAGACAACCGGCAAGCCGGTTGTCTGGTTGCCGTCGTCATTTATAGATGGCGGTAGCGCTCCAGAGTTTAGTGTCATTATTTGTTTGCTGACGGACACGACACTGGCGGCGAAACTAGCCCTCAACAGCACCGCTGTATAAATAAGTGCTTCTGTGTGTTTGGGGGGGGGGGGGGGGGGGGGGAAGGGGGGGGGGAGAGGTGGAGTTTAAAAAACATACTGTGTTCTAAAGGTTCCTCTTCCCTGCATCTTTGGCGCAGACCAAAAAGCGTGACCCCTGAAACTACTTTGTTTGCAAAAACGCTCTTCCTAAAAAGCACGTTTTTGTCGTGTCAGACGCTCGCGCCGTTCCTGACAACGATGCACTAAGAATAATAATACGTGCCTTTCAAATACTTGGCTTTCACTGAGCTTGAACCTCCTGCAGCGTGCCTTTTGCACCGTTGAATTCGATTTTCTCGGCAAGAAGAAATCAGAATGACCACCAGCCTACAGTGTGATGACATCACGTGCATACCATGCTAAATAGTTCAGCTTTCTGGTGAAATGTGATATTCGCAACGCTAGCAATAGGTGTCCTAATTGTAAAGTTGTGCTGTATTTATAGCAGTCTCGCGATGAGATATGGCAGCCTAGAGAAATGTTAGAGCGAATGACTATTCTAGCATAGTATTGTAAAGTGAGGGCCCAAAACAAGTGCAGGTAAAACCGCATATAACATTAGCCTCCAGAGGCAGTATTACACGAAGTTTCGAGCTCATGCAAGCTGATGAAATGTAATTTGTACTAAGATTTTAAGTATCTTTGTCTGTCCTTCGCGTTATTTACGTAAAATCATGAATTCCATTGCGTGCATTTTTACGTATCTTTTTTTGCAGTAAGGCGTTCTGCAAGGGATTATTTGGAAAAATAACCATTAGTTATCTCTCTCTTTTTGAACATTTCGTGTATATGACTTCCAATTCATCATCTAAGCACAGAGTCCTTTTTAGCGTGCCCTGCAACCCGATGTTTCACACTACCAATCAGAAAACAGAAAAACACTTTTACGCATACTCCACAGCTCGCGTAGTTTCGAGTATCGTCCTTCTGCGTCGGTCACAAGCGGTTATGTGAACTCTATAAAGTAAAATTTATTGATCAATATAAATATATATTTAATTACTAACTGAATATTTGACAACATAAATAGAGGGCCGACCACCCTAAAGCAATGCCCCCCAAATTATTTGAAAGGTGTTCTGCCAATATTTTCCGGCGTTCACTCGACAGGCACGTTGTAAGTGATATGGGGCGGCCTTACATACATTTCTGATCTTGAAGCTAATTTAAATAACTATGTGTTTTGTGTTTCTTACACATATAGCTTCTCAAACATATAGAATTCTGTTATTGCCTCTTTTATGTGGTGAACATTACTTTTATGTGTCTGTGGGCTCGACAAAAACAAAGTAAACAGGGGCGCACGGCAGAACTATGACGATTACGTGCGAAAACCGCCAGGAAGTATCTAATTAAGTAGCTGCCATGTCGAGTAGAACGTGAAATACTACTTCGTTTAGTTAACAAAAAAAGAAATCTTGAAGGACGCTTAAGCTTCGCCTTTAAAAGTGGAACGAGATAGCGTCAACGCGCCTCGTTTCCATTGCATTCTCATTTCCGCGCAAGCGTGCCTCGCCTGGCCTAGTGAAAAACATCTGACTCGCAACTGAAGGGTCGTGGGTTCGAATCCCGTCTAAAATTCTTAATTTTTTTTCTTTAAGGCAAAGGAATTACTTTCAAAAGCGAAATCATTTGAGACATACGGCAAGCTTTAACTCGCATTACATGTCATGTTTTAATCACTCTCATTCCACGCGTGATGTCACGTTTCACGTAAGCATTTTGGGTTGTTTGAAATTCTTGCGCGAGGGTATGTAGCTCTGACGTCATGAACCTATCGACCAATCAGGATTTTCCAGTCACGCCACCAACGTCGGCTTTTCTGCGACATGAGCTCCTTGACGCTATCGTATTAAAATCATCAATTAGCAAGGGTGATGTTCATTTGCAAATTAAATTGTCCGGCATCTTGTCCAGAACAAACCTCAACAGCCGGGCTATGCCAGCTTATCCTGTATAAGAAAATGTTTACTTGGGCTATCGTTTTTTGGGCCAGATTCGATCTGAGTGCGAAGGTGCGTATATATTAGAGTGAACAATTGCGATGACATCTTGCTGCATGATTAGTCGCATGCGTGCGGTGCTGAGTGTAAACAATGTTTGGTTAGAACAACAGGCATTTGGATTGCCGCTCGGTGTTTCTATAAATATAGACTGAAAGGAATTATCATAAAAAGTATGTTACATTTTGAAAATTTTATTGCTTTTTAGCTCAGTTGGGTCGTCATCATATACATATACATTGTGAAGTGTATTTCGTGAACCTTATTTCATGATATATATGGCCACGAGGATCTCATTTCATAATTTTATGTGATGTAATTACTTCCTTAGTTCAAGAACACGATTTCACCTTTAATACTGCGACACAAAGTTGTACCAATCACGGGTATTTTAGACGACCTACCACACTTCGCAACATTTTATACCTTGTAAATAGATCAGCTTGAACTTTAGAATTTTACTTAAACACGAAGAAAGGAAAAGAAAATACAATATAGTTCTAAATTTGAAGCTGATCTATTTACAGGCATGTGCCAATAAGCTCAACTCTTTACTCTTGTACTTAAACATTTTGATTCAGGTAAAATATATGTTACTGGTAAACAAAGGGATGTTAAGTCGTATGAACACGACGTTATGTATGTTAATGTAGATTTTCTTCTACTCTTGCGTCGAAATTAAATAACTGAATTTCATAGTTTTGGCACCTAAAAACAAAAGTAAATTGCACGGACGATCGAAGAAACTATATGTAGTCAATCGTTTCTCGGCGTAAATGGTGTATATTGCCAGAAAAACGCGGAAAATATATTCTCAATTTAGCGGTTCAAACCGGTTCAAACCGGTTCGAACCGTTATTTTTTGCTCCCCGGAACTGAACCGGAACCGAACCGATAAAAATTTCGGTTCGACACCCTGCCCGAAACACATCAAAGTCCAGTGTTAGGCCTAGGGTCTGGGGCGTATAGTTTAAAACGCAGCACCAGCGCAACCGGAGCGAGCAAACGAGCCGGCGATCTTTTTTGGCGTACCAGGTTAGCGGCTACTTAATAAAAAAAAAAAAAGAAAAATTGGCAGAGACACTTAAAACTGCTTACATGTAGGAATACGAAAGCATTCCTACACGCAGCGCATTCCTAAAAACAGCGCCCCATGTCTGCCTATCGCACACGGCGTTCGGCGGTGGCATCGTGCTCCCCCACTGCGCAGGCACGGCGAACCCCGCCGGTTCCACGCCTTCCGTGATGATGCATCTGCGTTTCTGTGCATTTCTTTGTATTCTATTTCTCAGGCGCGTCCGCTTTGACCTTGAGCGCGCCCACCGGCTTCCGTGACGAAGCATCTGCGTTGCTGAGCTTTTCTTAGTATTTTGTTTCTGGACACGCGTGCTTGATGACCTGCATTAAGGTGCCGTTTCGCTCAGCCAATGGGCATTTAGGTGCCGTTACACTCAGCCAATGGGACTAGGTGCCGTTTTTCGTGGATACAGACAACGCCGGCTGCGCTCCTTGGGACCAGTTAATGCTTTCGCATTAAAAAATAAGAAGAAAAAATTAGAGACGTTTACAGTTCTCTGTAATGCCGAACTAGAGCGCAGCTCTTGAGAAAGTGGAGGGGAGGGTACGGAGGGGAGGGTATGCCCCTTCTCCAGTTCCGTACCCTCCCCTCCTCCTCGCCTGCTGCCCTCCCATTTAGCAGAAAATTTTCGCTAAATTTCCCGCTAAATGTAGCAAAACTTTCTCCGCTAAATTTAGGGGAAAATTTTGCGAAAATATTTCTGCTAAATTTAGCGGGGCAATCAAATTGGTGATGAGGTCACGTGACGTCAATTTCCCGGCTAAATTTAGCGGGGAACTTGACCCATAGAATTTAGCGGAAAAATTTACCCGCTAAATTTGGCAGGAAAATTTCCCATAATGGAACGCGCGCGGTTGCACCGACGCCGACACCGACGGCGGCGCCTCTCAACCCGGAAACGGGCGCCTAAGAGCTGCCCTCTGAGAAACAGACTGGAAATAACGCACCTTTCGTTCGGTCCTAACTCATCCATGCCCACAGTTCCCACCCGCGCGTGTCCGCCGTAGCCATGGTAACGCGGAAACGTTTTTGTTTCTTTAAATTTTTGTTGATTTTGGGCCGACCCTCAAAATGACCGACTGATAACTTATGCCACGGGCTTAACTGACTAATCAGAACTGGATTTTGTAGGATTTACTTGCGTTGAGCGGACTGAATGGAATTCGGTACTCTGTGAACATTCAGTGACTCTAGTAGTACACCCAGAGTCGTACCTAGCAAAGTATTCGATTAAATTGTCTGCTCTATAGCACAACCTTTGAGACGTCGAGGACGAAGAACTGAATTTGCTGCGTCACCTACAGGTGGCCAACGTGGGGCGCGTTAGACACAACACAAGTGCTGCGTCAGCGTCGCCATAGACTTTACAGTCAGTGAGCACACGAAAGCCAGCTGAACATTGAGGCAGCACTGGTGACCAACCGGTGCCCCGCGCTGCCCTGTATATTGACGCAGAAAATGCAGCAGTATACGGCTTAGCAGTCATTGAGTGTAGGATTAAAAATGTGACCCAAAATGGCGTGCCCGAGTTGAGATGAAATCACCTATATATATATATATATATATATATATATATATATATATATATATATATATATATATATATATGTGTGTGTGTGTGTGATTAAAAGCATCAACTGAGTGATCATTAAGATTCCTGACAGTAAATGGGATTCTCTATCATACGCCTTTGAGGGAACAGTGGCAGTTTCCAACATTTTTTATTTTTGTCAGGCGATTTAATAGGGTATCAGGGTACTACCCAATCAATACTCTGCTCCAGAGTGACGTATATTTTAATAAAGCCAAAGAACTCAGCTGCCCGAAACCGAAACACCAGCACGGAAGCTCACGGCCGGAAGTTACGTGACTACACGCGACTGCGTTTTTTTTTTCCTCCGCTTCTCAGGCGTGTGTAACAGACGACGACAACTACGCAGTTGCGGGAACCGTTTGTCGTGCGATTGTTTCGCACTTTTATCCCTTCCTCAATGTGCTTGTTACGTGAGCCTGACGTCATTACTAACAAGTCCGCATGCCCGCGGTAAGTCCGCGGACCTGGCTTTAAATCCCATGGTTACTGAGGGCCGAAGCGAAAACTTCGAGTCTGAGCTCGTAGCTTCGGTTGCTGCTTTTGCTGCACGTGCTACCGTGCAACAGGAGCACCTCTCGAAGTTGTGACCTTGATATCCTAGCTTTCGCTGCACTCTTAGCAAAGAAAGAACCACCACGCTGCGCACGTGACGCTCTATTTGCATCCAGTCAGCGTTTTGCCAGTCTGCCAGTGAAGGAGACAAAGATGAAGGGCCCCAGCGACGAAGCGGCGTTCTTTCTAATTTGCAACTTTCCGCAATGTTGGTACTGCGGTGTGAGAATAGCGCTCTCTAGCTCCTGGATGATTGGCTTCATAGTAAAGGTGCTTGCCTACACTTTCCTGATGTGAAAAAATAAAGTGAGGCTTTAGTACTACTCATATACAGCAAAAGTAGAATTACTTACGCGTCGCAGACACAGCCTCGTGCTCTCTACGACGATCATGCAGATGACGGCCATTTTGATAGGCGCCAGAGTGCCCCGATCATGAAAGTTGCGAATTTTACTTATGGAAGAATTCCTACACTGCAGTGCCTCTAATACGATCAGATGCCGAAACAACAACATAAAACGTCAACTCGGAGCTCAGCGAAGAAACGCAGCGGCGCTTCTGCCGGTATGGGCCTTACATGGCAAGTGATAATAATATAATTGAACGCTGGCTGATTCACATGAACTGCGCTGTCCTAATCGCCAACTTATATTTGTCCTATATGTCACAGCAAGTGAGAGGTTAGTAAAAAAAAAGTGACGCATCTTTAAGGCAGAGAATGAAAAAAAAAGGCCTAGTTTTTGAGGACGAGTACAAAATGCTGAGGTTCTACCGCAGGTCTCAAGTTCGCAAGGCGCAACAAGCCTGTGCTTCCCCGATCATGCACAGAAATCTAGCGGGAATATAACCCAGGCAGCACAAAACGTCGTGGAAACGTCGAGAAAAAGTCCCGGACGTCCGTGACGTCCCGCATGACTTCGATCACGTTTTTTTGACGTTGAGGTGACGTCCTTATATAACGTTTTATTAGAGTCCAATCAGTGACGTTGTGACGACGTTGTATATCAACTCAAACGTCGTCAACTTTCCCATGACGTCGATGCACGACGTTCTCACAACGTCCAACGCTCACGTTTCTTTGACGTTGAGCTGAAGTTCATAAATGACGTCCCATTATTGTCCTGTCCGTGACGTGCTGGCGACGTCACGTTTCAACTTTAAGGTTGTCATCGTCGCCACGACGTCAAGACAAGACGTTTTAGCAACGTCGAACACTCACGTATCTTCAAAGTTAAAATAAAGTCCAGGGTGACGTTACATTATTGGCCCGTCAGTGACGTTTCAGCGACGTCGCGTTCACACCTAAATGTCGAAAACGTCACACAAGACGTGTTGGCAACGTCGACCACTCACGTTTTGTTCGACGTTTTTTTAGATTTTCCAGCTCAATCTCCAGCCGCAGAATCACTGTGGTCAAGGTGACAGTGCTCAAGAGCCGCAAACAAAACTTAATTTTTCAGAGGCTGAGAAGTTCAATAATTTATAGATTAATCTGCGTATTTCAAAATGTTATTCATTGCACATCGATGACGCTAAAGAGGGCATTTACAAAACTTAATGTACACGGAAGAAAAAAAAGAATATGAAAGCATGTTGGGAATATCATTCCTTTTAGATGTGCTTGTTATAATTTTGGTTTGTTTAAAATATTGTTACGGGTTTAATTTGTGAAGCCCATGGCGTCTAGAACGGATCGAATTGTACCATTCTTGCATTTTTCACGCGCGTTGTCGTCTTCCATGGGTCCTGGGCCCTGGCACGCGTCTCAGGGGCGCCGCTACACTATCCCCTCTCCAGGTGATTTCAGGCCTGCATCCTTTCCTAGTAGCATCCATACTGCTCCGCGACCACCCGAAATCGTTTTAAGGTTCGTCAATTTCTCTTCGTATTTTGTAACCCATGCTCACCTGCGCACAACCGAAAAATTCGCATCAACCTCACAGTTCATCCATAACACCAACTTCCAGCGCCTTAGCGCTTTCGGTAGATCGGGGCGCAAAGTCTTGTCACGTGACTGTCAGTACAGATCTCGCTTTCGTTGCCACTGGGACGTACCAAAACGAAAATCGCACAACTTCACTACACACTTGCGCATTTTTGGAGTTGACTCAAAAAAAAAAATAATAAAAAGCCCGGCAATGACGAAATACGCTAGATACTGTCAACGGTTTGTGGAAATTGACATTCATGATGCCAACCTCTGAATGGCCCAGATGACGGTCCAAAAAGCGTTCAAGCCCAGTCCGCGCTAATGTGCCGAAAAAAAAAATAAAAAAAAAAATAAAAAAAAAAAACAGCCGGCACGGCGCGAGAGAGAGGGGGAAAGGTTGGCGGAGGAGATGCCAGTGGCATCTCCATAGAGCCCCATGTGATGCGTCGGGAAACTCGGCAAGAAGAGGGCGAGAATGAAAAGTGGGGGAAGATAGCGACGACGAACAATTGACAAACCTAAGTTCCGGGTGCGCGTATTTTCTCAGTCGTTCCCAAAATATTTCACTGAATGTTTTGTTCTTCGAATTGGCCCAGAGAGAGCAGCTCTGGGACCCGGTCCAGCTTTTTCCGAAAGCCAGTCACAAGCACCGGCCGTCACGTCTACGGGTCTACGAGGCAGGCTGCTATGTCGCCGTGATTTTTTTTTTCGAGTCTGCATACAGTATAAGTGCTGCGATTGGATGAATCGTTCAAGCCGCCCCCATGAAGAAGTCGGTGATCGCCAAAAACGCCGTCGTATTTAGTCACAGCTCGAGGACCTTTTTCAAGGCCGTAACGCTTCACACGTTGAATCGTACTACTACTCGGATCAAGGTGCCTGTCAGGATATGAATGACGCCCCCAGAAAACAAGTGGCAGTGCACATAACGGCGCGTCAAGTCCAGTCTCCGATCAAGACCCTTCAGACGCCTCCGACGATCCCAATCAAGAACGCCCAGCGGACGGGATCCCCCTTCTGAAACCATTCTTGTGCACGCAGCGGGAGTACCAACTACGCGCAACGGGACGGCTAAAGCACGCGCGTCAGCGCATTAATCAGAAGCAGAACGAGGTAAGCGGCGGAACATTCCGCGCTGCGTGACATCGTCTTTCGTTCATTTATTTACGTGATGTTGTTTGTTCTTTTATATATTTGAGGCTGGCACATCCAGGGACGTCTTTTGGAGGCGCTCCGTATTGCATCTCGTGTCTGAACATGCTCAAATAAACAGTTCGTACCAAACCTGTGTTTTAGTTACTTCCTTCGTACTTGCACGATAGCAACTTGCCTTCGCAATAGTACTAAAAGATTTTTTTTTCTGGGGGGGGGGGGGGGGGGCGGGGGGGGGGGGGGGCTGGCGGGACACGACGTTTTCCCACGACGGCTAGGAAACGTAATTTGGAAAGGTTTCTCGACGTTCTGTGAACGTCGTTGGTAGTCCGGATGTCGTAAACACACGTATCATAAACGTCGAGGGAGGACGCAACAGCCCACTAAGACGTGCATGTGACGTGCAACAAACGTCATTTGGAACGTCCCCTCGACCTTCTGTGAACCTTTTCTCGCGGACATTTAAAGGTTTCATCGACGTCGAAGGAAGGTAACGTCCGGACCTTCGACGTTGTAGGACGTCACGTTACAGACGTCTTCGACGTTCTTTCGACGTTTTCTTCACGTTTATGTGCTGCTTGGGAAGGGTCCTTCACAGGCAGCACAAAACGTCGTGGAAACGTCGAGAAAAAGTCCCGGACGTCCGTGACGTCCCGCATGACTTCGATCACGTTTTTTCGATGTTGAGGTGACGTCCTTATATAACGTTCCATTAGAGTCCAATCAGTGACGTTGCGACGACGTTGTATTTCAACTCAAACGTCGTCAACGTTCCCACGACGTCGATGCACGACGTTCTCACAACGTCCAACGCTCACGTTTCTTTGACGTTGAACTGAAGTTCATAAATGACGTCCCATTATCGTCCTGTCTGTGACGTGCTGGTGACGTCACGTTTCAACTTTAACGTCGTCATCGTCACCACGACGTCACGATAAGACGTTTTAGCAACGTCGAACACTCACGTGTCTTCAAAGTTAAAATAAAGTCCTGGGTGACGTTACATTATTGCCCCGTCAGTGACGTTTCAGTGACGTCGCGTTCACACCTAAATGTCGTAAACGTCATACAAGACGTGCTGGCAACGAGACCACTCACGTTTTGTTCGACGTTTTTAGATTTTCCAGCTCAATCTCCAGCCGCAGAATCACTGTGGTCAAGGTGACAGTGCTCAAGAGCCGCAAAGAAAACTTAATTTTTGAGAGTTTTTTGAGAGAGAGTTTCAAAATGCTATTAATTGCACATCGATGACGCTAAAGAGGGCATTTACAAAACTCAATGTACACGGAAGAAAAAAATAATATGAAAGCATGTTGGAAATATCATTCCTTTTAGATGTGCTTGTTATAATTTTGGCTTGTTTAAAATATTGTTACGGGTTTAATTTGCGAAGCCCATGGCGTCTAGAACGGATCGAATTGTACCATGCTTGCTTTTTGCACGCGCGTTGTCGTCTTCCATGGGTCCTGGGCCCTGGCACGCGCCTCAGGGGCGCCGCTACACTATCCCCTCTCCAGGTGATTTCAGGCCTGCATCCTTTCCTAGGAGCATCCATACTGCTCCGCGACTACTTGAGATTGTTTTAAAGTTCGTCAATTTTTTTTTCGTATTTTGTAACCCATGCTCACCTGCGCACAACCAAAAAATTCGCATCAACATCACAGTTCATCCATAACACCAACCTCCAGCGCCTTAGCGCTTTCGGTGGATCGGGGGCGCAAAGTCTTGTCACGTGACTGTCTGTACAGATCTGGCTTTCGTTGCCACTGGTGACGTACCCAAACGAAAACCGCATGCCAGCACACACTATATCAGTGCACAACTTCACTGCATACTTGCGCATTTTTGGAGTTGACTCAAAAAAATAAGTAAAATAAAATGCCCGGCAATGACGAAATCCGGTAGATACTGTCAACGGTTTGTGGAAATTGACATTCATGATGCCAACCCGTGAATGGCCCAGATGACGGTCCAAAAAGCGTTCAAGCCCAGTCCGCACTTACGTGCCGAAAAAAAAAAAAAAAAAAAAGCCGGCACGGCGCGAGAGAGAGGGGGAAAGGTAGGCAGAGGAGATGCCAGTGGCAACTCCATAGAGCCCCATGCGATGCGTCGGGAAACTCGGCAAGAAGAGGGCGAGAGACAAAGGTGGGGGAAGATAGCGACGGACGAACAATTGACAAGCCTAAGTTCCGGGTGCACGTATTTTCTCAGTCGTTCCCAAAATATTTCACTGAATGTTCTGTTCAGCTCTGGGACCCGGTCCAGCTTTTTCCGAAAGCCAGTCACTACCACCGGCCGTCACGTCTACAGGTCTACGAGGCAGGCTGCTATGTAGCCGTAATTTTTTTTTTCCGGGTCTGCATACAGTATAAGTGCTGCGATTGGATGAGTCGTTCAAGTCGCCCCCATGAAAAAGTCGGTGATCGCCAAAAACGCCGTCGTACTCAGTCACAGCTCGAGGACCTTTTTCAAGGCCATAACGCTTCACACGTTGAATCGTACTACTGCTCGGATCAAGGTGCCTGTGAGGATATGAATGACGCCCCCCAGAAAACAAGTGGCAGTGGCAGTGCACATAACGGCGCGTCAGGTCCAGTCTCCGATCAAGACCCTTCAGACGCCTCCGACGATCCCAATCAAGAACGCCCAGCGGACGGGATCCCCCTTCTGAAACCGTTCCCGTGCACGCAGCGAGAGTACCAGCTACGCGCAATGGGACGGCTAAAGCACGCGCTTCAGCGCATTAATCAGAAGCAGAACGAGGTGAGCGGTGGAACATTCCGCGCCCCGTGACATCGTCTCTTGTTCACTTATTTACGTGAATTTGTTTGTTCTTTTATAACTTTGAGGCTAGCCCATCCAGGGACGTCTTTTGGAGGCGCTCCGTATTGCATCTCGTGTCTGAACATGCTCAAATAAACAGTTCGTACCAAACCTGTGTTTTAGTTACTTCCTTCGTACTTGCATGATAGCAGCTTGCCGTCGCAATAATACTAAAAAAATACTTTTTTTTTTTTGGGGGGGGGGGGGGGGGGGGGGGGTGGACAAAAACGTTTTCCCACGACGGCTAGGGAACGTAATTTGGAAAGGTTTCTCGACGTTCTGTGAACGTCGTTGGTAGTCCGGATGTCGTAAACACACGTATCATAAACGTCGAGGGAGGACGCAACGGCCCACTGAGACGTGCATGTGACGTGCAACAAACGTCATTTGGAACGTCCCCTCGACCTTCTGTGCACCTTTTTTCGCGGACATTTAAAGGTTTCATCGACGTCGACGGAAGGTAACGTCCGGACCTTCGACGTTTTACGACGTCACGTTACAGACGTCTTCGACGTTCTTTCGACGTTTTCTTCACGTTTATGTGCTGCTTGGGTTATGCCTTGAGTAACCCAAAGACAATTTTCTGAGTCCTTGTTTTACGTTGACGAGTGTTCACGTCTTCTATCAATTAATGGAACGCTTTAACTCATGTGCGAAACAAGTCTGCCGATGGCTAGCATTGTTATAGCATTGCCCGACACCACTGGTGTTGAACCTGTCCATGACGGTGCTCTTCATATTTTGGCATTTTGTTCGTTTTTGTAGGTAATTTTTGCAGTTACGCCGGAAGTGTATTTTGAGTGGAAGGGTGTAAGCTAAGATATTTTTTTTTTAATTGTTTAGGTACTAAAGATTTTTTCACAGATATTACAATCTGAGTTTCGTTTACTATCCTTGGGGGTTCCTTTTTTCCTTTCACTACATCATGTGATCAGCGCCTCGCGCCTGACGTCTCTCTTCCAAGCATTCTTTAGGCTAAGCCCCCCCCCCCCCCCCCCCCACCCCGGGGGTTCTGGCGTCCCTGCATTTTTACCGAAATGTGAAGTGGACACCGAGAGAAGCTGCTAATGCTAGAAATCGTCAGCCACGTTTCGCACCGCAGTCAGGCTCCATCAAGGCGGCAAAGTCGGGAAGAGCATGTACACTCATAAACGTTGCCTCTGGGAATAAAATGTCTTAAAGACGATTCGGAAACGCATTTAGCAGCTGGTTTGGTGGAATAACTGACGGGATGTGCCTGTGACTGTATTTCTTCATCTGCTCCCTCGACCTTAGCGTTGTTTTAAGTTTTCAAATAGTATGTCATACCAACTCGCTGAATGTTCAACTTTGGCTCATAATAGTTAAGCCGCGGAAATACCCGATCAATTTATTTTTACTGTACAAATAAAGCGACAAACAGAGTTAGGATTTATTGTGGCTGATACGACAACATCCTGTACTTGTTGCTTAACATATGCTGCATTGCGACCGCTATCGCTATGGTGGCCGAAGCATGCGAAATCTATCGTCGCGATGAGCGTTAGTGTGCCGAATCCTGGACCAATACTCACTAAATAGAGGATAATGGGACAAAAGCTTTCCACTTTTTTTTCTGTGATCCGGACAATGGTTTCCCATTTTGGGACTGCACCTGAACAAAGGCTTAATGGAAGTAACGTTGTATCTTATCAGCGATTTTTGTTTGAGGATCGATTTTTTGTTTCTGGCGACCGAAAAGTCCGATCAGGAATGTCTTCAGCTTTCACTTTCGCTTGGTAGTCCTTATAAAACATAACCGGAAAGCCGAATTTGTGGCTGACTTCAACAGGGTTGTCTGAAGAGCGGAAGCGACCTGCGTGGGTTTTATCTTAAAATTAGTCGGCGCATGAACAAAAAACATAATGACTGCAACAATATGTCCAACTGCCATAATCCACGAGCATAATTTTATTCGGGGGACTTGACAAAGGCAACGTCAGCGGGACAAGCTCAGCGCCGCACGAAAATAACCATGCATCGAAAAGCCCGGTACATTAACGACCACGTACTGAGACCACCGCCATAACTATAGTCCGTTGCAACTGAAGAAGGTAGGGCGAGGGTAAGACGGGTCGGGGAGGAGGAAGCAGATGGAACGCTAAAGAGAGAAGGAGGTTTCCCCTCTCTTCTCCAGCGTTCCGTCCGCTTCCTCCTTTCCGGCCCGTCTTACCCTGCCCTACCTTCTTGAGTTGCAACGGACTATATCAGTAATCAACTATTCGAAAAAATAAATAACAAATTATATGCAAGGTTCATTCCATATCCGTTGAATCTTCCGCCTCGTTGTATTTGGACATTCCGTCTCGTTTGACATTCAGGCTCGTTGGCAATTCCGTCTCGGTTGGACCTTTTGTCTCGTTGGATATTCAGGCGCGTTGGACGTTCCGTCTCGGTTGGACCTTTCTTCTGGTTAGACATTAAGGCACGTTAGACATTCCGTCTTGGTTGGATCTTTCTCTCGTTGGGCATTGAGGCACGTTGGACCTTCCGACTTAGTTGGATGTTTTGTCTCGTTGGACATTCAGGCACGTTGGACATTCCATATCGGTTGGATTTTTCGTCTCGTTGGATATTCAGGCTCGTTGAACATCCCGTTTTGGTTGGATCTTTCGTCTCGTTGGACATTCAGGCACGTTGGACATTTCATCTGGGTTGGATCTTTCGTCTCGTTTGATATTCAGGCTCGTTGGACACTCAGGCATGTTGGACATTCCGTCTCGGTTGGATCTTTCGTCTCGTTGGATATTCAGGCACGTTGAACATGTCTTTATTGGACCTTTCAGTATGTTGGACATTCAGGCACGTTGGACATTCCGTCTCGATTGGACCTTTCGGTCTGTTAGGCATTCAGGCACGTTGGACATTCCGTTTTGATCGGACCTTTCGGAATGTTGGACATTCAGGCACGTTGGACATTCTGTCTCGGTTGGATTTTCCGTCTCGTGGACATTCAGGCACGTTGGTCATTCCGTCTCGGTTGGATCTTCCGTCTCGTTGGACATTCAGGCACCTTGTTCATTCCGTCTCGGTTGGATCTTCCGTCTCGTTGGACATTCCATCTCGGTTGGATCTTTCGTCTAGTTGGACATTCATGCACGTTGGACATTCCGCCTTGGTTACATCTTCCGTCTTGTTGGACATTCAAGCACGCTGAACATTCCGTCTTGGTTGGATCTTTCGTCTCTTTGGACATTCAGGCACGTAGAACAATTTGTCTCGGTTGAATCTTTCGTCTCGTTGGAGATTCAGGCACGTTGGACAATCCGTCTCGACTGGGCCTTTCGGTATGTTGGACATTCAGGCACGTTGGACGTTCCGCCTCGAGTGAACCTTTCGGTATGTTGGACATTCAGGCACGTTGGACATTCCCTCTTAGTTGGATCTTTCGTCTCGTTGGACATTCCGTTTCGATTGGACCTTTCTGTATGTTGGACATTCAGGCTCGATGAACATTCCGTCCCGTTGGAGCTTTCGTCTCATTATACATTCCGACTCGCCTGTCACATAACCAACCAATCAGTCAGGCTCGTTCGAGAATCAGTCTCGTTGGACATTTAGGCCAAAACCGAAATCATTTTAAACATTCCACGGCCCGCAGATAACAAGATAACCAGCAAGCAAGGTAGCATGCATGTTAGCATGACAACACGCATGGTCAGAAAGACAGTCGCCGCCCGGTAATCTGGCAGTGCGCTGGGATAGGTTAGGTGCGTGCCATGTGACGCAGAATTATCACAAACAACAATTATCGGGTAATACGCAGATAAAACTGCCTTAGATGCACTCTGTATCTAAGGCAGTTACGATGCATTCTGACAGTGGTCCTCAAACATTGATCTTTCGCAAAGCCCTTATGGATCTGCGAAGATGATGAAGTACTTCGTTCGTGGGGAGGGGAAGGTATAGGTTAATTATGATAATTATTTATTACATGGATATAACTAAGGGATACCGTAAAGTAGACTTCTCTCGTTGACATACACACCAGAAAACTCACCCGAAAATGGGAAATATGTCTCCATCTGAAAAATAGACAACTTTTATTGCTGAAGTTAACCGATAAGGCAGGTCTTCGCGGACCCCTAGAATGCCTTCGCGAACCCAAAGGGTTCGCGGACCCCATTTAATAACTACAACTGTATCACAAACCAAGGGGAAAGCAACTGTGTTAGTGACCCGTCAACACGCCTGGTAGATAGTTTTATTTTCTAAACGAATAGCCAGAAAGATGGCATTACTAGTGTGTTTGTTTTAATAAACCTTCATTTGAGATTGCACTTCGTCTTGTCTACTTTCTTGTCCCTGTTTATTCGGCGCTTTTCGTTTAGTACGTGGGACTATTTGTACCGAAGTGACGTACGAGAACACGCTCTCCTCTTACGCAGACAGATGAAATGCTCTCTACTTAATGCACACTCATTGATTTCAAAACGTTATAAAATTTTCGTTGGGCATGTATAGGGTTCCGCGTCTTCGGTTTCTATTTTTTCAAAAGTCAGCGTACTTATTTCGGTGTTTATTTTAAAATTTAATTTTCGTTTTTTTTTTGGCGCATATTTATGACCACAATAGTTTATCGGCTTTTTTCGGTGAATATAAAATAAGCACAAACGGACACTGGATCAGATTATCCTTGCAGCTCTGATATTTATAATTACTCAAAAAGTAACGGCACAGATACAAAGAAAAAAAAATCGATACTTCATTTCGCATATGTGTGAAACTGTAAAAGCAAACAAGAAAAACACAGAAGCACAAACAAGTCAGATATGAAGCCTATTCCCAAAAAGCATGGAACTTTACTTTCTGTACATCAGGATCACGTGATCGTATTATAGTACACACGCATGTACTTTCCCACGTTCTCCTCGTTGATCCACACTCTTTCTTTCCTGTTAATGTGACCCTGAGCTTCGAGAATGCCATCTCAACGCTAATACTGGACACTTGAAGGCTGAGGAGATGAAGCGCTGCCTGAGCCAAAATCGGCCAATCAACCAATTGTGACCACCAAAAGAGACACGATGCGACGTTTTGAAGCGCAACACAAGATGCAAAGCTTGCGTCAAGTCAGACTTCCTTACAACAAGTTTGAAAACACGCTCGTACATGGCGAAGTCATGGGGCATTTCGGACTTCACGTTCCGATCGATGGTGCGCACATTAAGCGAAAACGTCGTGATGGCATCCGTCTATCCCACACATTCGGACACGTTTCGATAGACACTGCTCCACGTTTTCGCCACGACTCTGCGGTGCGACTGGATGGTGACATTTACCGGTTAAAACTGAATTTTAGGAAATGGATTCGACGTACTTTTATCGGTTTTCATCGGGTTAAATCGAAAATGCCGAACCTAAAAACTTACCATTTTTTTAGACCACCTGAGACTGGGTGGAAGAAACACGACGACGTCTCAAACACAGCTAACCACTTTATTCAGTTTTCCCTCCTTTTATACATCCTGATCCCAAAATCGTCACCATAAAAAACACTCCAAACAAAGGCACCAAGGGGACACGTCTTGACTTCGCAGCCACAACAATGTAAAAAAAAAAAAAAAAAAAAAACCTAACGAATTATTTTCTTCCACCCAGTCTCAGGTGGTCTAAAAAAATGGTAAACTTACACCAGCTCGCCTGCGCCCTAACTGTTTTTTTTCTAAAAACTTACCTTTTTCGGTTAAAACCGAATTTCCGAAAATGGATTCGGCATACTTTTATCGGTTTTTATCGGTTTTAAACCGAAAACTCCGACCTCTAGGCATGTAGTACTCCATGCACACGGCCAGCGTAAAGGTACCTTCAACATAGGTCCCTTTGCAATCAGCGTATCAAGCAGTGCTCTTTGATCGCGCACATGCCACGCGCGGAGAATCGCGAACTGATTCGTCGCCGACCATAAAGGACCCTTCGTAAAGGGACCTTTATAATCGTGTGAGTGGGGTATTACTGGTTCTAGTACGAAATGCCCATGGGGCATCCTATGGTACGCGCTCGCACCTTTACCGTTAATTAGTTCCGTCTGCTCCGAAATGACACCTTAGAGCAGTGGTCTCTAACTCATTTGAGTAGTGGGCCAGATAGCCCACACCATCAAGGTCGAGGGCTAGCGCAACACTTGGGGTGGGGGGTGGGGAAGGGGGGGGGGGGGGTCAGAACATTTTAAAGGGAAGAGACCTCGTGCTCTATGCCTTTTGTAAACTCACAATTTTTGCCAGTGAGGTTTTGAGACATTTTGACATTGAGGCGTAACCTCATGTGATAATAAGAATTAAAATGACACCACCCGCCAACGTGCTGATATTTTTAATGGAACCAGAGAGCAAGAACTCTGCCCTTCCCGTTGCTCAATTAACCCAGGAATTGACCAAGCTCAACATGTCTGTAAAAAAAAAAAATCAGTAAATTTGACAGTTATTGCATTCCTCACGATTTTTATTCAAACACTCTGGACAGATACTTGTCTTTTACTGGTAACATATTTTTGAAGGCTGGAATCCAAAGCTTTTAGCTTTATCTTTGGAAGCTACTCCTGCCGATAAAGAGTTCTCGCAGCCCCCCGAGATGCATCCTTCAACGAATAGTTCGTGCTTTCAACAGTAGTCGAATTGTTGTACATTACAAAAAAGCTGGGAAGCAAAGAGTAAAGCGAAACAAAGGGCAAATGAACACAAATAAGTATAAACTATATTCGAATATGTTAACATACTAGGGGGGGGGGGGGGGAGCTACGTACCTTTCGATCGGAAATGAATTGACGAGATGAGATGACTATGGCGCATGCTATTTCTAGCGCTCGAGACATGGCAATTAGGACTTGTAGCTTGTTGCCTGCGGGCCGCGTCCCAGCGAATCGCGGGCCGGATGCGGCCCGCGGGAAGCGTGTTTGAGACCCCTGCCTTAGAGGCTCCGACGCCACACCTCAGCTGCCGCTGTGTTTCACCTTACGGGTTGCGTAAATGTTTTTATTACTTTTACGTTTAGCGTGCGTGCGTGCCTGCATGCGTGGGTGGGTGGTTGGGCTTCCGCTATCCCATCCAATCTGTCAACTTTCGCGCTTGCTCCGATAATCTGATTTGCTTATTCCTGTGTCTTTTTGGGGTCACCTATTCGGACAGGAAGCCATGACAACATGATCGCGCCGTGCCTAGCGAATCACGAGTGAGTTTTACAACGTAATCCTAATGACTAAAAGCCTTCTTTCCTGCAGCACAGAGGTGGAGTAAGCGAACATAGTTTCGTGAATTGCGAGCAGCCTGCTTAAGGAATGAATAATGTTTTCGTGCGCCCTATAACTTGGTCGCCGTTGCTATGGTGATCAGTGGATGCCGATGTGTAAGCGTACTGACCGTAAAAAAATGTTTAAGGTCATGCCATGACAAAATGGGGCTCACAACGCTTGGGAACATCGCAAGCCTCTTTACTGCTTCATCTGTTTCCGTAGACTCGAGGTCCCCGGCCGCCATTCGTCGCCACTCCCAATGTCTTTAAGAAGAGTTTCCAGCAGCAGTTCAGCTATTAGCGCCGAGATGTTTCGGGGGCGCCCTTTTTTGGTTTCCTTTCCCGACGTCATGACCAGGATTTGCCTGGCCGCGATTGGCAGGATTTACATCGGCCTCGCCCTGATTGGCAGAATTCGCCTCGCTGTGAAGCGGTGATTCGGCATGCATTGTAATAATACAGGAATTGCGATTGTTTTGGCCAATCGCGAACTTCGACCACAGCGACGCTCTTGGTCGCGTACGTTACAAATATCGAATTTGGTCGTAGCTAAAGTCACTGGATCTGGCAAAGTAGCGCCATTGCTTTCCCACCTGCTAGCCGGACACAAACAAATACAAACATACAGACGACAAAACCTTTCAAAGTGATTGGTTCATCGTTGTCGGTTGTCATGGTGATCGCCATTTTGAACCCTTTCAATGCTTCGAGGCTTCGAAAGGGTCATTAAAACCAGTCGCACCAAAATCGCTATCGAGCATCATCGTACTGAAAGCGTTCCTCGGCCAGTATAAGCATCGATGGCACTGTGCAAGCTATAAACGTATCACTGAAGCTTATTTCCCCAGATCTCTAACAATTATATTGCTCTTATTGAGTGTTTCAAGACATTAAACTAATTTTTCAACGCCTCGAAGCACTGACGTTGCGTATAATGGCAGTACGAAGATTCACGGCATAACACGCGGGGTCGGTGCTTGGGGGCATTGAAAAAACATTTTATTGTCTTGAAACACGCAAGAAGAGCAACATAATTGTAAGACGTCTTGGGAAATAAGCATGCGTGGTAAGTTTATTGCATTCACCGTGCCAAAGAAGCTCATATTGGCCGAGGAACGCTTTCAGTAAGGTGATGCTCGATAGCAATTTCGGTGCGACTGGTTTGAATGACCCTTTCGAAGCCTCGAGCTTTGAAAGGGTCCAAAATGGCGATCACCATGACAGCAGACAACGATGAACCAATCACTTTGAGAGGTTTTGTCGTCTGTATGTTGGTATTTGATTGTGTCCGGCTAGCAGGTGGGTAGGCAATGGCGCTACTTTCCCAGATCCAGTGACTTTAGTCGTAGCGTCTTTGTGTATCGAAACAAGTAAAAAAAAAACAACTTTATAAGCGAATCAAAAGGGAGATGCAGGACAGATCTAATTCCCGCCACCGAAGGCCACTGCGTCAGCGAGTCGGTCAGCCACCCCAGTAGAGCGCGTAATAGTTAACGATTGTTATTTATATTTTTCGTCGTTCTCACGCGAGTTCTTTCAAAATGAACTCGAAAGAAGAGGGCGCGTGGGCGTAGAAAGAGAAGTAAGAGATACCAAAACTGATTTGAGGGGTGAGAAGTGGAAAGACTGGGAGGCCTTGCTATTTTATAGCACTCGAATTTTCTTAGCCATTCCCCCCTCTTTGATACTTTTGTCACTGCCCTCGGGGGAAAAACAGTACAGCAGTAAGAGTAGTTCAACGTCTGCCCGGTCGCCGCTAACTAATACCAGCTCCCCCCCCCCCCCCCCCCCCCCTATGCCTCTTCCTTCAGCCAGAGAATCTATTGTGTCCATTAGGGAATCGAATTTTCATTTTATCTGCTTTGTCGCGACGACCCACGGAACAAAGAAGGGGTTGAGGTTGGTTGAAGGAAACCCCCTTCCCGCTTTCATCACTCGAGAGTCTAGCTGAAGCTGACGCTGATCGCTCTAGTGTGGGTTGGTGTTTTTTTCTATTGATCGATTTATGTTCACTACCAGCAGGGAAGCAGGCCAACAGCGGTGCATATTTTAGACACAGAGACAAGCACTTCGCATACATTGAAAGTTTACAGGTTCATTTGCAAAAGAGATGGCATAAGCACAATTCACCATACATGCAGGAAGCTTATTCAAAGAACAGTAGATAGGACAAAATGGAGTGTTTGAAATCATCTGTTGAGTACCAATATGAAGGAACGTGACACCTGTTGTGTTCTTTTCGGCATCTTATATTTCAGATAACTTAATATGCTTCAGAACGTGTAGCTGGTAGTGCCTCTAAACAAAAGTAAAAAAAGAAAAAGCTAAGCTAATTATTTTTCTGGTTTCGATACGGGTTAAATTTTCTTGGTTCTCGAGTCACACTGTTGAATCTTTTTTAGGCTATAAATGTTTTGTCCAGACAGCACTGGCGTAATCAGTGGTTGACAAGATAAAAAATGCAAAAAGCTTTAAATGTCACTTCCAAACTATCGTGTTCCCACTTCGTTCTTATATGATCCAGAGTTAATTAAAAGGGTAAAAACGCAAACAAATCAAGGACAATAAAGAGACAACGACGACAGGACAGGCGCTAGCTCACAACTGATTTTATTACTAACAATCGTCACTTACATACACACACACTCATTTGCCCAACTTGCAGCACAACCAATCCCACTCTTAAAAGTCGGCATCCAAAAAAGTCACTTAATTTTTTAGCGAATAAAAAGAAAGCGTGTCAACGCATTTCCCATCTACCATTTTGATATAAAACGAATCTATAATTTCAATCTCGGCTTTACTTTTTATAACCGTAATTATCTCTGGAGGAGGGGACCAAGGGGGACAAAGGACAAACACAAATCTCCAAAGACAGCTAGGTGTCATGTCCGCGATTTGTATTTGTCCTTCGTCGCCCTTGGTCCCCTTCTCTAGAGATTTTTATTGTTAGTCTTGTCTAGCTCGCTTGGACCTTTGTATTAGTTTTATTATCATAACTTATCTTTCGTTTTATTTGGAAAAACTTCGTTCATTCCAGATAAGGTTTAGAGCCAGCGCATCTTCTACAGTATGTGCAAAATCCCCCCCCCCCCCCCCCCCCCCCCCGCTTTGTGCTCTATCGTTGAAACCGCGGCCAGTTTGCCCAATGCAAACTTTTCCACATATTAGCAGTATCTCGTATACGACATTGGTGGCACACTCATTATACTGCACTACATGTTTCTTAGGACAGAGCGCTTTTTTCTGCCGTGTCAAGATCGGTGAGATTTGGGAGAGTTCACGAGGAAACGAGTAAACAACTAAACAACGTTAACATCATATCTGCTGGCTATCTTTTTAATGTTGTGGGATTCTTTATGCCAGTACGGAATCATGTGTACGCGCCTTATGTCTTTCTTTGTCCGGGTGCACCTTTCTAGGTCATGTATTATTTTTTGTTTAAGAAGGCTCTCACAGCAGCTCCAAATTAGGTTAATTGTGTACACTACGTTTTCCAACCTTTTTACTTGATGTGCAAAACTGGTTGCCATCTAGTGTTTGTAACTAATTTGCAAGAGCCGCCTGAAGACACGTTAAGGCTATGCCTCTCTTTACCAGTTTTGAATGTACACTTTTGAAAAAATATAAGGCTCTTCTTAAAACGCGGACTATACTTCCACCATAGATGGTCCTCTGAAAAAAAAATGATCATAAGGTACAGAAAACATACGCCGTTATCGACGGGCATTTCCCATGTAAACTTTAGTCCACCTGACGATTCTTTAAAAAAACATCTACAATCCTCCCAACCTTTTCCAAACCCAAATTTGTGTCTAAAATTAAAAGATAGTCGTCTACATATATTAACACTTTTACTACATGCAAATCAAGAAGGTATGCCACAATGCGCCTGTTCAAATACACTAAAAATATATTACGTAAAAAGGGGGCAACCGACGAACTAATTCAAACACCAGATTTCTGTACAAATAGTCGTTCATTGTAACTGGTGGCAGTGTACTGACGATAAAAATAACCAACAGCTCTAAAAGATGGTCGCTGGTTACGCCCGCAGAACTTTGAAACTTGACCGTTCCTGACTCGTCTATTTTGTGCCAAAGAGCTTAGAGTAGCCCGTCATGAGGCACGGAATAATAGAGGTCTTCAACGTCCAAAAGAACGCTGAGATTGCATTCTGGCACTCCTCTCTAAACGCCTTAATAACTTCATCCGAGCTTCGCAAAAGAAAAGGGTCCTCCAGAAATGGTTTCGTTGTTTTGCCGAAATATTTTTTTTTTTTCAGGAGAGGGCGGTTGACAGCTATAGATATGAATTTCAAGCAAGTCAAGTTTCGTTCGAAGTCCCAGAAAACTTAGGCTCTTAACAAGTTGAAAGTTTTGAACCTGGAATGCTTGAGGAAAGCAGCGTAAAAAGCACACATACAGTTTTTGGAAGTGTTTTTCACAGGAAAAACGCACCAACCTGATCGTCCCTTCCGAGCCATTCTGTCTGAGAAAAACACTTGGCAGGTTCAAGTTAGCCGTTATCTAGAGCGGCACGCAGACGTTCTTGCACTGGAGGACCCTTTACTTGTACAAAGCTCGGATTAAGTTATTAAGGTGTTTAGAGAGGAGTGTCAGTATATCCTCTCAGCTTTTGCTGTAGACGTTGAGGACCTCTCTTATTCCGTGCCTAATGACAGGTTATTCTAAGCTGTTCGGTACATAATAGACGAGTCAGGAGAGGTCAAGTTTGGAAGTTCTGCGGGCGTCAGCAGAGACCAATTTTTAGAGCTATTGGTTTTTTTCCTTTAGTCTACTGCCGTCAGTTAAAACGTACGAGTCTTTGTATAGAAGTGTGGTGTTTTCATTGGCTCGTCTGTTACCCCTGCTCTATATATGTAATATATTTTGAGCGCCTTTGGACAGGCGCAATTCGGAATGCCTTCCCCATTGGTAAGTGGAAAAGTGTTAAGATTTGTGTGGACTATCTTTAATTTTAGACACACATTCGGGTTTGTAAGGAGTTGCTGGGAAGATTGTCGATGTTTTTAAAGAATGGACAGGTATACTAAAGTTTACATGGGGAATGCCCGTGGATAGCTGCATAAGTTTTTCTTCTTACCTTGTGATCATGTTTTCAGACGATGCATGTGTGCTGGAAGTATAGTACGCGTTCTTAGAAACGCCTTGTATCTTTCAAAAGTGCACATTCCAAGCTGGTAAAGAGAGGTAATGCCTTAATGTGTCTTCAGGCGGCTCTTGCGAAAAGTTGCAAACTACAGATGGCAACCATTTTTGAACAGCAAGTAAGAAGGTTGGAAAGCGTAGGGTACCCCATCAACCTTATTTCGAGCTGCTGTGAGATCATTCTTAAAAAAATAAAAGAATAATAACCTACAGAGGTGCAGCCAGATAATTAAAGATAAAAGACGCGTGCACGTGATTCCATACTGCCCTAAAGCATATCGTAAAGTATCCCACAACATTAAAAAGATAGCCAGTAGATATGATGTGAACGTTGTTTTCTCGGCTCCTTGTAAACTTTCCGAAATCTCACTGACGCTGACACGGCAGAAAAAAGCACTCTGCTCTAAGAAGCACGAAGTGCAGTATACGGAATATGTCACCAATGTCGTATAGAACGACACACTAGCTTGACGTCACGGGGCTGCGGCATATACCTTGGCTTCGGCGGCGCTGTGATCACGCCGGAGCCGGGTGGTGTGGGCAGAAGGGCGCGCGTTTTGCATGGGCGTCATAGCATCTCAGCATGCCGCTGAGCTGTGTAGCCGTTAATTACACCGAAAGGTGTAATTAACGGAGTGAGTTTCCACAAGTTGCTGACTCTGAAAGGCGCAGAAGGTAGATAATATCCGTGGATCGAGAAGAATGGTTGTCTCGCGCGGACGACCGTTTGTGCGGTAAGCACCTTCTTGAAGGCAAGTGTGGCTTCTCTTTTAATCTCCGTCCCGATGCTTGCTTATGTGCAGAGAAAGCGTCGTCTGATCGAGACTACCCAAATTTTGTTCCCACGGTGTTCGCGCAAATTAAGCACCGGTCAAGCGGTCGTTAGTGGCTCGCTACGCCCGTGCTATCAAGCGGAAGCAGCGGCGGCAAAACTGACAAAGTGTTACCGATTGTCGTGCCTTGTGGTTGATCAGGTTAAGAAAAAACATCATACCGTGACTTGAAGGACGGTGTGTGTATTTAATCAAATAATAAATACACTCCGCAGCCCCAGAATCTGCTGATCATGCCGGCAGTGCGGAAACCGGCTCGAGGTGGTCGTAGGCCTCGAGAGACTTGTACGCCTGCGCCGTGTCGGCCGTGAACTCGCTTGGGGAATAAACTATATAAAGGACGACGTGAGCCATTGGCGTCGGTGGCAGAAACTTCACATAAGAACTCCAACAGGCCTTGTTTACGGCGTATGGGTCGTCGAAAGCGACGCCGTCCACGCAAAGTTTGTCTCGAAACCGCTGCCGTTCAGGCTCGGGTAGCCAGCTCAAATAGTCGGGCACAACATACGACATACGTTCGAATGAAATATGACGCACAAATAAATCTAGAAGCGTCTCTACAACGTCAACAATGCGCGCACGCCACACAACGTAATATCGAAAAAAAAAAAAAAACGGTGAGGCTCGTCGCTTCTGCCCACATGGCTTCTGCGCATGCGCGGCCTCCCCGCCGTGTTGGTAAACAGAGCCGCGCCTCTTGTCGGTCTATACGAGAAACCGCGTAGTTGTGGAGAAGTTTACATCGGGCAAACCTGCCTCTTTTTTAACTCTAGAGGACGAGAACATAATAGTTATATGTGGGCAACAACGCGGGGGGGGGGGGGGGGGGGGGGTATTTTGCAGACCACTGCAGGAGATGTGCTGGCTGTAAACCTGTTTTGGATACAACAAGGTTAAAAAAAGCAAAATATAAAACCAAGAGAGAAGCTATAGAGGCCATTTTATAAAAAAAATAAAAAATACAGATGCATGATAAACGCGTATGCGCGCCTTCCCTTTATCTGCTTAAAATATAAGTGGCTTCCCTGGATGGCTGCTTGTAAGAGTGAGATTGGCTGTGATGCAAGCCGGGCAAATGAGTGTGTGTATATAAGCGATGATGGTTTCTAATACAATTATTTGAGAGTTAGCACCTGTCCTGCCGTCTATGTGTCTTTATTGTCCTCGTTTTGTTCGTGCTTTTAACCTTTTAATGCAAAATGGACCAAGTCGCCCAAACACAAGTTTTAATCATCCAGAGATTTTGAAATCGCTCCTTACATACTTGTTCAACATGAAAGCTCCAGTTTACGCCGGACGTGAGGCGTCCTCCCAAACACTTATCCACAGCAACCTAATATATATATATATATATATATATATATATATATATATATATATTCAAACTTTTCTTGTTTGTTGCGTGTTGCATTTTTGTAGACTTGACTGTGACTGAATTATTTTTATATGCAATTTCGTCTGCCACTGAGCGGACTATTTCGCTTTTTAATGCAAATGCACATTCAATTTTTTTATATGATTATCAAGTGAACGAAGGAATACTAGAATAGAGAGCAGTGCCATCCGGGAAATAGTTTGGCCTTTTTCCCTTTGATCTTTTTGAGACAGCGACTGGCGCTTTTCAAAATATTAGCACCAAGAAAAGCAGGTCTGAAGACATAGTGCTTGTGCAAAATTAGGCTTGTTATTAACTCCATCATTCTTTTCATCTGTCTGTTTTTGAGTGTGTGCCAAAGCAGCCCTTGCTAGATTAAAATAGCACTTTACCCACACTCCCACCAAGTCCATGCTGGTTCATTTGACTTGTCGCTTACGAATTGGGACAATGTTAGGCTGACGATGCGAGCGGTCAGCCGTGCCGTGTGCTTCGTCTCATTCCGAGGTGTTCTGCAGCGTCGGCACCTCACCCATCTTCTGTGATGGATTCCCAACGCTGCTGACAGCGGGACAGGGGTAAGCGACATGCTGAAATGCCGTAGTCTCCCAGAATGTATTCCCAGTTTCCGAAAAGAGCAATGGCATGTATCATCCTGAGAGACAAACAAAACCGAATTGGGACCGACGTAAATGGTGCCCTGAGCACGTCTGAGACTGGTGCGTTTGGCGCTTCCTCCCATGTGGTCCCTTGACTCCCGCCTGAGGACACGATAGAGGTGTTATGTTGTTGCCTTCCGCGATCCTGGCGGTAGAAGCGGACACGGCGGACGCTTGCTCTGTCGTAGCTCGCTCTTAGCTCGAGAATGCACGGAAGCTCTATGCATCAACGGGCGCAGACTCCAACAGCGACGCTTTCATTCGCTCGTTGTTGTTTTTTTGTCGCCACTTTTGTCACCAACCGCCAAGATCGGGACATTGGATAGCCCGACACGCCGGCTCGCGTGTCGTAATTTGATGTCTCTTCGGGACCACTTGCGGTGTATGGACGGGGTAGGGCGGTAAACAAACGAGTCAGAGACGCGTTCCAGGCACCCTATAGTGCCTAAGCCGCGTCAGCCGTTCCCATACCGTGACTGGTCCAGTCGGCATGATGCTTGCCATAACGGCACGTGTGACCAGCTGTCGGTCTATCGGTTGGCCTGGTGGCTGGACGACATTTGCAACGCGTGACCCGCTTTATTCGGCCGGTTGTTTATAGGGTGGCGCGGTATGCAGAGGGAGGGAGTCGAATTACGTGTAAACCCCGGGTTCCGACGTTTAGAGACGAGGTACCGCGGCAACGACAGCCGTTCCGACTTGCAAAGGAGTTTTCGTGGAAAGCCCGGCAGACTTGGTGGCTCTCTGCGCTGTCCAAACAAACGGAGCGACAGCTGCGCCGCGGCTGGTTCTTGGGAAGCGCTACCGGCGACGCAGATTAGCGCCTTCGCGCTTCCTGGGGCGAGCTCCGCCTGGTTCGTGTCCGCCCGAATCGCGTCCGGGAGCGACGTTTCTTTCGGCTCTCCGCTTACTGCCACCCTCCGTGTGTGTATGCGCGGAGACGCGACGTAAAGCGCCGGCGTGTACGAGCTGGCTACGTTGTGTCTACCGGCTCGCTTCATGGGTGGGCTCAATTGGCAGTGTGCGTGACATGAGCCGGATGGCGAGTCCAGCCGATCGATTTGAAGCGTCGGTGAAAAAGGCCTAGAACGTCAACGCCAGGGGTTTTCCAAGAAATTAAAATTAGGGGGTGTACGTCAATTTTAAAGAGTCTATAGGCACGACGAGGCAATTTCTGTTCTCTATTTACTTCACTCCTTTTCCGCTGATTTTTCCTGCGTGGGGGAAGAGCTGCATACTTGGTGCCCGACAGAGTTTCTGGAACTAACGTGACAGCTTAAAGATTGATTGAAGAATGCGTAATTTCTTTAAGATAGCATTAAGTAAAGCAAAAAGCAACGTTAGAAAATGTCAGTCACGGTATCACTACTCTGATACCGCAGTTAATGTCAATAACCAATATATATTCGACTAAAGAAGAATCTCCCGGAAGGAAAACGTTTCCACTATTTCAAAGAATGGTCAGCGAAAGTAAAAGCTTTCTCTTTGCGATGCCAATACCCCTGCACAAGGTGGTGCCTCACTGCTGCCGCCAACGGCCACCGGTCCGCCGTACATTGATCGCAGCACCTCTTGTGTCTGCTTTATTCGTCGTCACGATAACCGCCCAACTCTCTGGAGGCACCGGGACCGTCCCAGATATCCAGTTCGCCTCAGTGTATACCAGACTTGTGTCCGTTACTAGAAAAGTGTAATTGAATACAATTAAAAATTACCGAGCCTCAAATGTAACGGATTACCGTTACAAATTACTTTCGCTGTAAAGTATTGGGTTACTTTAATCGTTATGTTACAAATTACTTTCATGTTACTTTCTCCGCATACTTCTAAAAAATAGAAACAATTTTGAAGTTTTCAAAAATGTTTTGTAATGGGGTGTCGAAACAGGATACTACAAAACGCACGACTCCGACAAATCGTGCTGCGCTCTGCTTCCGGCCCGCCGGGGTGGAACTTCCCCCCGTCAAATCTCCCCCTCGCTTTCTCCACCGCGGCCTTGCTCTGCTCATCACGTGGGTCCGGAGAGCCACTCACACGCTCTGTTGGCTGTCGGTCAATCGCTCAAGGCCTCCGCCGCTTTGGAAGTCCCGAAAACGGGAAAGGGAAGACTCTAGTGTGAGGGGGCAAGCCAGGTGAGCGCGCGTCGTGTCCAAGGCCGTGTCATGTTCCAGCAGTGCTGTGGATTGGATCGGATTCCCGCGGCTCTTGTTCCCAACGTACCTCGTATAGACAAAAAAAACCTGGTTGGTGTGGAGTTTAATAAAATAAATGATATAGTCTTAAGTTCTCAGTGTTTCTACATGCAACAAAAAGTATCACTGTTGCGCACTGCACTTTTTTTGTTTTCGAGCTACGAACGTGGATCTTGACAAAGAAAGCTGAGCCGTGGCGGTCGAAACGCGCGCTTCGACGCAGGAATCTCCCCAATCCACCCAAAGCCGGACCCCTTTGGCCTTCCTGCCGAGGTGACGGCGGTAGCAAGGTCGGCGACTTGGGGAGCCGCGGGAGGTAGACAGGCATCAGGAACACCACTGGCAGGTGGCGTGTGACGTCAAGTCTGACGAGCACCGACGTTAAGAGAAAAGTGGAGGAGTCGAGGAGGGAAGTCGTGAATTCGGCTTGGCCGGTGCGCAAACCGACATTCGACCGACGACTACCGGACGCTTCAATTTTGACGATTTTTGCAGGTCTTAAGATTTCTTTAGTCGTGTGTCCTGTCGAGTCGTGTGTCCTGACGATTTTTGTAGTGCCTTTTTGGACAGGTCTTAAGATTTCTTTCCCTTTCTCGTACGCACGCGTAACGGTAGTCCTTGTGAAAATACAATATTGTATTCAAGAGAAATAATGTAGGTGCACTCTGTTCACCTGTATGCCGACAGTCAGCGAAACTTGCAACGGCACCCCCGCCATCCCGCTAGATTACGGACACCGGAAATGATCCCTGGAATTCTGCAGACGAAGCTAGCGGTGCGCGTACTCGTAGCAGCGTCTATCTCCATCTAGGAGATTCGGTGGTAAGGAACCGATCTACGGAAGCTCCCTTTTGACTCGGGTGTTTCGCCTGTTATTCAAAAGAAAAGATACACTCGGTTATATTGTAACCATGTACAGCCAACGCGCGGAATGCAGGTGCTTTAGCTTACCTTGATATGTTTCTGTAGATTAAGTTTTATTGTTATTTCTGCGTGCACTAAAAGTCTAGGTTTCTGTTCTCTTAATGCCCTGAATTTTGGACATCTCATAAAGAGATGGTTGTGGAGACGACGGACACTCCATGACCGAAAGCTCGAACAGTCAGAAAAAGCGGGGATTACGGGTTATCGATCGTCGGTTCCGTCTTTCACATCAGATTCAAGATTCGTAGAGGCCAGGGGAGGGGAGGGCGTCGAAAGCGAGAGAAGCGGTGGCCATCGGCCTCACAAAACAAAAGGGGATCACACCACTTACTTCTGTAGCCCTCTCTATTTCTCTCTGTCAGCACTCCTTAGATTACCTTACCCCCCCCCCCCCCTTTTGTTTGACACTTGACTTTGAAATGAGAAGTGGACTCGACCACCATGCCCGGACAAGTAAACCAATACGATTATCGTCCGTATACCCTCAAAGTTAAAGCTTTTAGCCTCGCGTCGGGCGCTTTTCAGCCGCGCCTCAAGAGCGTACCAAAATACAGTATAGCGCACATAAAGGACAAAGATAAGTAACCTATAGACCTTTTTCACAAGGGCGCCGCCATCTTGAAATATCGGCACTTCCAGTATGGGTGATAAGTAACTTATAGACCTTTTTCACAAGGCCGTCGCCATGCCAAAAGAATGCATTTAGGAGATAAGCGTAACCGTCACCCGCTCTCGTTTTGTCTTCCCTCTATTCTTTTACTATTTGCAGGTTGAAATGTTTTAATATTTTTTCGCCGCCCATACCGGTTACGACTACTTGGCGGTCGGGGCGAGAGTAAGCGGAAAAGGTCTATAGTCAGTTACAGGTTAAGAAACGTTTTCGAGGGAAAAGCGTGTTCGGGAGGAGGAGGAGACGGAATGCTGGAGAGGAGAGGAAGAAACCGCCTCCTCTCTATATATAACAGGGCAATAAAGAACGTTCTAACAACAACAACAACTTCAGCATTCTGTCTGCTCCCTCCTCCCCAGCCGGAAAACTTTTCTTTACGCGCGCGGCTACTTCGTCCGTTACTCGAGCTGCGAACCCGCGAATCGAGATGGAGCCGCGTTTGATTTCTGCGCAGGTGGCACACTCCAACTTTAATTTAGCTGAATCTATGTGTTTTTTTTTTATTCTTTCTTATTAGTTCGATTTATTATTGATACAATCCAAACAATATAAGTGCAATTGCACTGTGTGATTACTCTTTCGATTTCTTCGCTCTATTACTGACACATCTGCCTTTACTTAAAGGGGTACTCCACCGATTTTTTGAGCTACCTCAACTAACTATATTTTCTGACTCCCCGGCCTTTACTCTCTCCGGTATGCTATTTAGAATCGCGAAATTCATAATAGTTATTGGGAAATCGGCAAATGAAAATGATGCAAAAAAATGAAAGCCGCTTACAACTCCCTGTAACGCCGAATTAGAGCGCAGCTCTTGAGGAGGAGGAGGCAAGGGCACTGGGGGGGGGGCTTAAACTAACCAGGGGGGGTCACGTGACCTTGGGGGTCACGTGACCCCCAATGCCGATGTCATCACTGACGTCACTGATGACGTCATCAGTGACGATGACGATGCGGGTACCGATGACGTCATTAGTGACGTCACTGATGACTTCACCAGTGATGATGACGATGACGATGCGAATGTCGGTGACGTCATCAGTGACGTCGCTGATGACGTCATCAGTGATGATGACGATGACGATGCGAATGCCGGTGACGACATCAGTGATGTCACTGATGACGTCATCAGTGATGATGATGACAATGCGGATGTCGGTAACGTCATCAGTGATGATGACGATGACGATGCGGACGCCGGTGACGTCATCAGTGATGATGACGATGATGATGTGGATGCCGGTGACGTCATCAGTGATGATGACGATGACGATGTGGATGCCGGTGACGTCATCAGTGATGATGACGATGACGATGTGGATGCCGGTGACGTCATCAGTGATGATGACGATGACGATGCGGAGGCCGGTGACGTCATCAGTGATGATGACGATGACGATGCGGATGCCGGTGACGTCATCAGTGATGATGACGATGACGATGTGGATGCCGGTGACGTCATCAGTGATGATGACGATGACGATGTGGATGCCGGTGACGTCATCAGTGATGATGACGATGCGTATGCCGGTGACGTCATCAGTGATGATGACGATGACGATGTGGATGCCGGTGACGTCATCAGTGATGATGACGATGACGATGTGGATGCCGGTGACGTCATCAGTGACGATGACGTCATCGGGGGGTCACGCGACATCGGCGGGGGTCACGTGACCTCGAGGAGGGGCTCACGTGACCTCAGGGGAATCACGTGACCGGGGGGTCACGTGACCTCGGGGGGTCACGTGACCCCCATGAGGTCACGTGACCCCGGTGGGGGGCTCGCGCGGTGCATTATGGGACATTTCCCATGATGCACCGCGCGGTTACGCCGACGGCGACGGCGACGGCGACGGCGACGCCGCTCAAGCCGGAAACGGGCCCCTAAGAGCTGCGCTCTAAAACCAACATTCAAATATACGCGCGCTTTTCAGGGCCGTGACGTCAGTGGCAGGCAGGCTTGCCAGTCGAGCAAGCAGCCAAAAAATAGAATATGCCAATCATTTGTTCCGTGCTAAAGCGCGGGTACTGCAGCGAGCTTCCCAAGCATTGATTTGACACCATGAAACTGCTTCGAATCAGTTTAAAACGAAATCTACAGCCCAAAGAGTGAACCCCTGCCTTCCACTGACGTCACTTTTTCATTGTTGCCAGTAGAGACTTCGAACTTGAGAAACACGGTGAGGACCAAAACTGTAAATTCAATAACTTCGCGAAAAAACAATATTTTGACCTAATATTTGGGATACTATTTTCGCGATGTTTGTTGGTTAGTTTAGCAAACTTTCAAGCAAATCGGAGACAGTGAAAAAATCGGTGGAGTAGCCCTTTAAAGCTTAGTGGACGTATGGCTTGCACTGCTGATTACTTCGACCTATTAATACCACAATTTATGTGATAAAAGCGCCAAAAAACATCTTTGATGACTCTCTCAGTTACTTCGAGGAATCAGTGACAAAACTATAACTTGGTAGCAGCTTAGTTTGACCATCTGATTACCGTTTGGTTATATAGGTGTTATTGGGAGAAATAACTTTATAGAAGCAACGTTTTCGTTACTCGGTCGATTATTTTTAAAAATTATAGACAAACGCGACTACATAAAAGTTCAGTTAATATTTAGATTACTTCTTTGATTACTCCGTGTGATTATTCACCCAATTGACTCTAATATAACTCAATTAACTTAATGGTTACTTTTTACCTCTCCCCGATATATTAGTCACACAACCGAGTTTTTATCAGCATTATTGACATCTTTATTGCTTTGCGTAACTAGTGACCTATATTACTTTATATATATCATTAATACTTTGAGCTCATATACATTACCAAGTGATTTATTCTCAGCTCAGTAACCATTATGATAACTATTTTGATTACTTCGACTTAATATTTAGCAAATGGAGTTTGATTCGGCCTTATTGGCATAATGAATACTTTTGACATTACTTAGATAAAATAATCGACTAACTGATTTATTATGAGCACGGGTCACATTATAATTACTCCAAGGTTTTTCGAGCTACTATTCGCCCAATGGACTAATTCGCAATAATTGGCATCTTGATGACTTGATTACTTTCAGCTAATATTCATCCAATTTATTTGTTATGTGCTTAATTGATGTTATGATTAGTAGTTTGATCACTTCGAATTACCAATAACTCAATAAACTTTATATCAGCCTAATTCATATTGACGGCTCTCTTGATTGCATCGAGTATTATACCGCTAATTGATCTATTAGGAGCTCAATTCACATTAATATTACTTTTTTGATTACTTCGGTTTACTTTTGACACTGGACGGCCTAATATACATTTTTCTTGCGCTTTTGTAGCGTGAGCTACACTGACCGAGGTTGAGCAGTTTCGCGTGGCTCGCATAATGAGCCGTGCTCCGTGTTGCGCATGGGCGAGGTGCAGTGACGCCACACGGCGCACAGCTGCCACGCCGGAGACGCCGCCGCCGCGCGCTCCGCCTTCGCCGCGCCCGCCTCGCCGGTCTGCGCATTCCAGAGGAGTGACGTCATAGCCGCGGCAGACGCACTGGCTCCGCCGCGTGCCCAGCTGTGCGCCTCCGTTGCGCAGTAGCCAAGTCTGACGTTGCACCGGAGCCGCTTGATAGCGTCTCTTATTTTGTGCGCATAAGCTCACGCTACGTATATCCTGGCATAGCCAAGCTAAGCCACCGCAATTTTTTAATTACTTGAGGTAATATTCAACGAAATTTTTTATTATGTGCTCAATTAAAACAATGATTATTTTTTGATCATTTTGGGTTACTATTGACATAACTTACTTTAATTCGGCCTAATTGACATTTTGGTGCCTCTTTTGATTACTTCGAGTTAGTATACCAAAAGTTGATCTATTATGAGCTCAAATCGCATTAATATTACTTGTTTGATTACTCCGACTTACTTTTGACACATTTGGCCTAATTGAAATTTTGATTACTTTTTATTACATTGAGCTAATATTAACCAAATGATCTATTGTGGGCTAAATTCATTATATGATTACTCTTTTGATTACTTTTAGTTGTTATAGACCTAATAGAATGTAATTCGGTCTAATTGACATTGTAGTGAATCTCTTGAATACTTCGAGTTACTCTACTAAACTTTTATCTATTATCAATTCAATTCACATTATTATTACTCTTTTGATTACTTAGAGTTTGTTTTGAACCAATACACTTTAAATTCAGCATAACTGACATAGTGATTCCTTAATTTCTTTGAGCAGTTCTACCAATTGAATCATTATGAGTCTAATTTGCATTATAATTACTCTTTTGATTACTCTGAGTTACTGTCGACCCAGTGGACTTAGGCCTAATTGACACTTTTGCGACTTTTGATTATTTCATCCTATTATACCACCAATTCATCTATTATGAGCTCAATTCACGTTATTACTCTTTTGATTATACGTCGAGTCACTTTTGACACAATCGACTTTCATCCGGCCTAATTGACATTGTGACGACTTTTTTGATTAGTTTGAGCTAATACGGAGCGGAAGTTCGTCTGCTTATCTGGCAAGGGTTGTGGTGACGTCAGAGCACCGAGCTCTGATTGGCTCTGAATGAAGAATAGTGGGTAGATCTCGAAGAAGCTCGCTTTGAGCTCTACCCGCTGTCCTTCGATTAGAGCCAATCAGCGCTCGGCGTCTTTCTGACGTCACCGCAACTCCTGCGGAAGAAGCAGACGACTTGTTCTCCGCATAGTCCATTATAATACATCAAGTGGTTGAATATTAGCTCAAAGGAATCAAAAGAGTTATCACAATCTCGCTTAGGCCCAATTGAAGTTCATTTACCAACAGTAACTTGAAGCAATGAAAGAGCATTAATAATGTAATTTGAGCTCATAAATAGATCAATTGGCATTCTAAATGACTTCCTGCAGATAAATAAAACAGCGTACGTCGCTTTTGATGTATCGAGAACTACTCGCAACAAACATAGCCGTACCCTTCGTCAGCCCTAATGCTTGAAGGACTGTTTTAAATATTCCTTTTCCCCTTACTCTGAAGCAGACTTGTACTGTACGTATAGTTCAACTACTCTACTCAAGTTACTGTAGTGTAACTACTTTTCTGAGTAGTTTAGTAACTTTCAATTACATTTTCGGTAATTAGTAGTTTACTTTAATTACTTTTTTTGAGTAACTTCTACTTAAGTTACAAATTACTTTCGAATTTTAGTGGTTGTTTTGCCTATCAGAAAACATTCAGGCACAAAAAGACAAGATATTGAAAGATCAGCTGATTTTTGCAAAGAGGGCGAAGCATGTGACGCAGTAAGAGAGGGGGAGAAAATGGTTTAGAGAGTCCGAATCCCCCTCCGTCTCTTTCCTAACTGCAACAGCAATACTACGAGGCGCGGAAAGCGAACAAACACGACGCAAGAGAGGCCGAGTAACTGCGGGATCAGCGCCGAAGACTGGGGCTTGTCTGTGCCCCGAAGCTCAAACAGACTTGACCCATTTGAAGAAAGGGCTGGTTCCAGCTTCTCCCCAACGTAGAAACTCTCGCTCACTACAGGAAGTGCACACACTGCATCCTCACTCAAAGGAGGCAACAATATGCAGCACCTGCTCTGAAACTCATCTGGTGCTCCCGTAGTTTGTGTTGTACTCGAAGAATCGCGTGCTATAGGGCAACGCAAAGATTACCTTTTTGCGTTGCCTTTCCTCCCAAAACCCAGAATATGCAGATTTTCAAAGATTCAAAGATCGTTCGAGAAACCTGTACTAATTTCCCCAACGTTTTCATATAAAATATAATAAACAAGCAGTGTTGGAAAGCGCTCTGTACATGGTACTTAAAGTATCACTGTTTAGAAAAATTGTACTTCACTTGAAGTGAATTCTCTGAAAATGTACTTGTACTTTCCTAGGAAAGTAAAACTCCCGACTTCAATGTACATTCCCCGAATTTGAAAAAAAAATAAAAAATAAATGGCGGTGTCGTTGTGTGAAAACGCGCTCTTTCGAGACGTCATCTGGTCATTTCTCTGAGTGAAGTAATGGCGGCTGTAAGACCGATGGAAATAAGTGCCTTATAAGTTGATTGTCAAGTAGCTCGCCAGAGATAGTAAAACAACTGCTTTGCGGCAACTTAACCTTATACAATATTTGCTACCATTTCCGTAAAAAAACTGATGCACCTCCGATTACCCCTGGAGCAATGCATACCAGTTAAAAAAAACACTGTATAGGGAATGAAAGGGCATCATGAAAGATTGTGTTAAAAGTGCTTGTACTTTACCTTGAAATATATTGTATTTATATGCTTTACTTCTAGTACATTGCACCCGGTGTATTTACTACTTCACTTGAAGTACATAGCCTCTCAATTACTTTGTACTTTACTTCAAGTACTTTTTAAATGTATTTCACGCAACACCGTAAACAAGCAAACACTGTCTAAAAAATCAAGCTCAGACAGTACTAAACCTCAAAGTAGAAATGATACATTCGCAGAACATCATTGACCAAACAAACAAGAAAGTACAAAACAATTAGGCACGCAGAAGGAGAACCAGCTGTTGAAGCATTTTTGTGAGAAAAAAAAATAAGCCGATTCATATTTGGCTAGCACAATTTCGCTAACGGATCAAAACCTCCTGTACTTTCTTTTTACAATAAAAAACATATAAAAGTAACTTTAAGAGTAATTCGCTACTTTTTTACTGTAATTGGTAATTTTCTCAATTACTTCCTATTTGAGTAATTTATACTGAAATTACTTTTGACGTCAATACTCAGTAACTTAACTTTCTTACTTTTTTGAGTAACTTACATGTCTACCCTGAAGATGCTGTCTTGTCTCATTCGCTTGAATCGTTCTGTTCATTCCTTGCATCCTATGGCGCATCTTGTGACTTGTAAAATAAAGAAAAAACAAATTTTCTTTTCTTAATTGTGTGAGCTTTGCTTTTGCATTTGTGCTATTCTAGCTTATCGTTCATAAAAGGAATCTCGTGATTCATTGTATTTGTTCCGGTAGTTTTTCCAACCCATCTGAAAATCTGTTAACACATTTTATCGTGTTTCTCTTGTTCCATTGTGTGTTGCTTTTCGCTTACTTTTGTATTTTAACAGAAAGTGTATACGCCCATTCCTATCATAGTCCCATGAGGGACTGATGGTATATTGAATTAAATAAATAACTCGATGAAATCAAGAGAATCACCAAATTGTCAATTATGCCGAACTAAAGTTTATTGCGTCAATAGTATCTCGAAGTAATAAAAACACTAATCATAATGTCAACTATAGCCTATAATAAATCAATTGGTTTAATATAAGAACAAAGTAATTAAAAAAGTCATGCTAACGTCATGTAGACCGCATTAAGTCCATCGGATCCAAAGTAACTCGAAGTAATAAAAAAGTAATATTATAGTGAATTCTGCTCATTGGTGATATAACTCAAACTACTCAGATAGTCACTAAGATTTATGTTGGTCAGAATTAAAGTTCA
Source organism: Ixodes scapularis (assembly GCF_016920785.2). NCBI lineage: Eukaryota > Metazoa > Arthropoda > Arachnida > Ixodida > Ixodidae > Ixodes > Ixodes scapularis. The sequence continues at coordinate 77,167,943 of NW_024609884.1, read as the reverse complement.
TTGGGTCAATAGCAACTCAAAGTAACCAAAAGAATAATCCCAACTCTATATATAGAATTGGGATTATTTGGGATTAATTGAACCAATTTATTTAATATGAACCCTATAGGGTTCATATTAAATAAATTGGTTCAATTTCAGCTCAAATTGTAATCAAAACGGTCATCACAATCTCAATTAGGCCGAATTAAGTCAGCTGAATCAAAATTCACTCGAAGTAATGAAAAGAGTAATAAAAATGTGAATTGAGCTCGTAATAGTTGAACTGATGGGATAGTAACTCCAGACAATCAAGAGGGTGCCCAAAATGTCATTTAGGCCGAATTAAAGTTCACTAGGTCAATAGTAACTGAAATTAATCAAAAGACTAATCATAATCTTGTTCGAGCTCATAGTAAATAATTTAATTAGCTATTAGCTCAAAGTAATCAAAAGATTAATCATAATTACAATTAGGTGGTATTGAAGTTTATCGGGTCAAAAGTAACTCGAAGTTTCCAAAAGAGTAAAAATATGGTGAATTGAGATAATAAGATCAACTTGTTGCATAATAACTGAAAGTAATCGCGAAACACCTCAATGTCAATAGACCGATGTCACCGAGCGAACTGCGCAGGCGCGTGCATTCCGGAAGTGGTGCCGCCGCCATACTACTTGTAGTCATCCCTTCCCGGCTTCCCGGCTACATACGGCTGCGCGTACGTACATCATCATAGATTATCATTCGGCACGACACGGTATCACCTTGATTCTCTTGCATGTTTTTACCTCATAAGATTGTGTTGTTTGTGATGCCTTACTTTCCTCAGCAAGTGCAGAAAAGCAGTTTCAGTCGTCTTATCGCTTTAAAATCACTTTGTCGTCTGCTTCGTCGTCGTCTGCTTCTTCGTCTTCGTGAACGTGTAAGTCCACTGCCGTTCAAGGGGTAATCCTACTGCGGCCGCGGAAAACACAAAACAAAAAAACAACGGCGCCACTACTCGAACATTCCGACTTCTCGGACGTCTCAATTACCTTGCAAACAAGTGAACATCTAGTGCAATAGCAAAGAACAAGAAAATTCGAGGGACAATCGGCTCGGTGTAGCACCACGGAACAGCATCAAATGTGATGAAAAACTGAGCTTGGTGGTGCTCAGTCTTGTGCATAACGTTTAATCAGCCATCAAGTAAGAGGAGCTAAATAGACTTTCTCGGTCACCAATAGTTTTCTAGAAGTTGTTTCATTCTAGTTGACAGCCTGTGCGACAGAGTACAGATGAACAGCAGGAGAAGCCTGCACACAAAGAACTGATCTACAGAAAGGCCATGCCTGACGCGCCGTAATAATTGGCATCTATCAAAAAGAAGCAACCATGCCAGATACCTGAAAGCTTGGGGTGGAGAGGATTTTTCGTGCACAGTTTCTATTCAGTTTTATTTTGTTTGCGCAAGATCCGAACGCTAACAGTTGCCCGACGGGAGAAACCTTTTTTTGCGGCCTCGTCTGGTGCTAATGCAGAATGTATCAGTGACACCAGCCTAATAGACCACCACAAAATGGAGGAGGTTAGTTTGTTACATTTTTGGTGGTAAGTGCGTGTTGCACTTCTAAATTGCATTATGTAATCTTTTCGCGTAGGTATGGAAAAAAAAAACTGAAGGCATGCTTCCGAAAAAAATTGTTTTATTTCGAGTGGTGCATATCGGGAATCGCTGCTCTTTTTTAGTGATTGTCCTGATCTTCTGAAGCACAGTTGTTCTTGAAACATGTCGTCGCAATACCAGTTATAACCACCAAAATACACCGAGTAAGAAGTGTATTAAAAACGGCCTCCGCAAAGCAGTCCGGAGGTCCTATTTGAGATAGACCGACGAATAAGCCGCTACGGAGCAAATGGTCAGAGAGATTCCAGCTTACGGAACACTTCGGCACACTGTATGTCTCGTGCCCTGTAATCTTACATATTTTAGCTGACGTGCAATAATTGGATATAAATTATGAAGCAAATCGCGAAACAAATCGTAAAACGCTATTTTTCCTGCCGCTCTGTCCGGCTCTGTCGACCTTTCTTTGCCATGCTTCTTTCTTGCGGGAAGACATAATATCCGAGGCCTATTTGCCTGCTGCTGTTATTATAGCTCCGTGGCATACAACATGGAAAGCCACCGATTGAAAACCATGAGTTAACACCTGGCTAAAAGTCTCGTGCTAACCCGAAAATTTCCAAACGCCGGGCGTACAATGCGCGCCGACGCGCCGGGAAAACTGGGGAGAACTACAGGTACCAGAATGCACCGCGGCAGCGGTGGCGTCGCGCAACTCCTCGTGAGATCGGTCTATTAGCTGACATAGTCTATTGAGTAAATAGTAACCCGAAGCAATCAAACTACTAATCATAACATCAGATAAGCTGATAACAAATTAATAGGTTCAATATTAGCTCAAAGTAATCAACTCATCAAGATGTCAATTAGGGCGCATTAAACTCCATTAGGTAAATAGTGACTCGAAGTAATCGAAAAAATAACCATAAGGTCACTCGTGCTCGTAATAAATCGGTTTTCTATTATTTGCTCGCAGTAATGTCAAGTGTATTCATGAAGTCAATGGGGACGAATCAAACTCCATTGGGACAATAGTAAGCAGAAGTACTCAAATTAGTGATCATAATGGTAACTGAACTGAGAATAAATCACTTGATCGTATAAAAGCTCAAAGCATTAGTCAGAGTGTCAATTAGACCAATGTAAACTCGATAGGTGACTAGCTACTCTAGGACCTAGGTGATCAAAATTTTAATAATGTTGATATGGACTGAGTTGTATCACTAATATATCAGTGAAAGATAAAAAGTAACCATTAAGTTCATATAGTTAATTCAAAGTCCATTGGGTGAATAGTAATACGTATTAATCAGAGGAGTAATCCAAGTATTAGCCGAAGTGATATGAAGTCGCCTTTGTCAATAATAATTAAAAGCAATCGACTGAGTAACAAAAATCTTCCTCTTATAAAGTTGTTTGTGTCAATAAAAGCTATTTGATCAAAAAGTAATCAGTGTTAAATGATCTTCTACGAAGTTATATTTTTGTAAATAATTCCTTGAAGTAATCGGGAGAGTAATAAAGATGTTGTTTAAATTTTATTGTTTAAAGTGTGTTATTAATAGGTCTAAGTAATTAGAAGTGGAAGCCATTGTAAATCAGCGGTGTCGATAACAGCGAAAAGTAATACAAAGAGTGATCAAAAAGGGTAATTGTACTTATGTCATCTGAACTGTATCTTTATTAAGTCAAAGTAATGAGAAAGAGTAAACAAAACGTCAATTCAGCTAAAGTCGAGTGCGCCAAAATAACTCGAAGTTACCAAAGGAGTAATAAATATGTCTGTCGTGCGACTAGTCACTTTAGGTGATCGAAATAGTGATCAAAATAGCAGTTGTCTCCCACAGGATCTAGTTGTATGAGCAATTACTCTAATTTATCAAAATTGTAAGCCAATCGCGACAACTAAAGACAAATAAGCATATGTATTCTATATTGTGGATTAAAATGACGGACGCCGGAACGCAATTGGGTAGCACTGGGATTAAATTGGATGGCGCTTGATTTAAATTGGATGGCACAGTGATTAATTTGATAGTCGTTTTTTGATTAAAATGAGCGAGAAAACCTGTAGTTCGAGTGTTGGACCCCCAGACCCAGTTTGTTGAACAGACACAGGAGCGTTCTTTCGTTTCGGACATCATAAAAATAAATATCGCAAGGGTGCAGACGAGGTGGAGAATATTAACTATGTTGGATTAACCTAAGATTTGGGTAGAGAATAAAATCAAAACTTAAGAAGGGACAGAAAATAGACAGGATGACGTTCATTCTTTCAGCTTTGAAGCGCGACAGGTGACACGTACGGACGACAAGGAGAAAGAAATTTGGGTGCGGGCGAAAAGGAAAGGCGGATTATCGGATTATTCGCAGCTCCAGCCGGCCGCTCGCCCTCTTGCGGACGAACGAAAAATCAGAGGAGCGGTGATGGTGGCGGTGACGTTGGCAGGGACTGTCGGCCTTGGCGCTGCTGACCTGGTCGGCGTGTTCGTGCATCATGCAGTTTGAATAGCGAGTGTGTTAAAATAAAGTTCTTTTTACGACAGTGTTGCACCAGGGGGCCGCGATGTCTGATTTCATTAGGAGATTTCAGTAGATCGCATACGCTGCGGGTTTCGAGTCCTGCGGTCGCAATCACAATCTCTGCTCAACGTGACGGGAAAAGCTCCCTCTAGTAGTGCGAAGCTCTTGCATAGGATATACAAAGAGCCTATTCTTTCCAGAAAGTATATGAGAGAGCTGCTTGCTCAACGGTGCATCGAGCGGCAGACATCAGAAGTGGGTTCGCATTTTATGCGCCAAAAGGCTGTGACAAGGAACATGACAGTTTGATCCACGGACCTCGAAAAGACCCACTACGCGTACCTGCTGTCAGTTAGTTACAAAGACAAATAAATAAATGCTCGCAGCATTTCTAGGCGCATTTGTGTGCCGATCGTCAGAAGTGGTTAAAATGAACAGTTTTGGCGAGACGGGTCGCGACGATGCGAATAACACGGTATAGTGGTGGTAGTATACCGTATATTTGAATATTTATTTTGGCAAAGCAATAAATACAACCTTAAAACCACCGATGGCGTTAATATGCATTTATTCTATAGTGCTACCACAGTCTATCAAGCTCGCGCCAACACTCCTGGCACGCGCTGAATATCATGCTTCAAAGGTGTCGCGCGTACTTCTAGTCGGAATGCCTCACCTGCGGTTACGCTATGCTAAAGCTGTTTATTAGCAACCATGGCGCAGGTTGATCACGTGTTGCAATGCACTAAAACCGCGACGGTGTGTAGTGAGCTGTGAACCTCCGACAGAGAGACATCAATAATAATGTGAACGCTCCTCTACCGGAGCTTGACGTTCACTCCGCGTGGGTCACGTTTTAGAGCACTGGTGCTTTAAAACGTGACTCACGCATGGGTCACGTTTAGAGCACTGGTGACCAGGCACACTGCAAACACCACGATATTTTCACCCCCCACAAAAATATTTTTCCACATGCAATGACGTGACCGGTGCTCAAAACGCGCTCGTCCTCCAGAAAGTCTCAAAAGTTAAGTAATGTTTCCGCAACATAAAAATTTTAAAAATGCTCGTCTGGCTAGCACACGTAAACATCTCCGTCATCTGTGATACGCTCCTGCCCTTACTGTTTCGCATTTGTCGCCAAATAAATTAATTAATTTAGGCACACATACAAGCGTCAGCCGGCAGGCGCATGAAAAATCTATCCCCGTCCCTTCCGCCATCTTGGAACTACCGCCCCGCCAACTATAGGGCGTTGGAGTTGCGAATAGTTGGCGCCGATCCCGCCAGTTGAATCAGTACGGAGAAAGAAACAGACACTGGCCACGAAAAGCAATACATAATAAAAATACAACAGGATTCGTCGTGAACGCATCTAGTAAGTGGGTTGAGCAGACCATTGCGCCCGCCTACTCCTTTTTGCACTGCTTTAATACAATCTCTACTTCCCCAGTTGTTTTTCTCTCGGATATGGATGGACCCTTGTACCTTTTTCGGTCGCGTACGTTGTCTCACCGCTGAGAGAACAATAACGAACCACAGCGCCGAGTCCGAAAGCAAGAAATCACGCCGTACCGCTATGGCACGCGCGGTGTTAACAAACCGGGCATTCTCACAATCCGGGTATCACGTGACATCCACCTGCTGCTCAGTGGCGCCTCCTAGCGCGGTTCTCGCCGCGAAGCGGAAAGCGGCTACATCTCCGGAAGCGGGAGCTCTTCTAGGAATGGCATTAATCCGTCATTGTGCTCATTATATATTTTACTTCGTTCTTTACTACGCTTATACCTGCCGGTTCAAAATATTCCTTTCGGACGAAGGGCAGAGCTAATCTCTTTTCTTGATCCTGAAGTAGAGCGCTGAATTAGACAGCAGCGTTCCCAGGAGCTTAATTAGGAGACAGGTTAACTTCCTTCTCTTCGTGTTTGTGATTGCTCATGGTGTTGCTGTCTATTTTATAAGAAAGAAAAAGAAAAAAACAAGCACATCCCGGAAGCGATTTTTCTTTTACTCTGCTCAATGATTGAGAAGAGTACAAAAGAGGAGAAAGGGGGTGAAGAGAGAGAGAGACAGACCAGTTTGAAAATCTAACTGGTCAGACTGGTATTTGGACTGGTCAAACTGGTTTTGGACTGGTCAGACTGGTCTAACAGGAAATCAAACTGGTGAAACTGGTAGCTAGACTGGTCTAACTGGTAACCATTTTGATCTAACTGGTCACCAGATTTCCTTCTAACTGGTCACCAGATTGGCCTGACTGGTGACCATATTGGCCTAACTGGTCACCAGATTGGCCGAACTGGTCACCAGATTGGCCGAACTGGTCACCAGACTGGCTGAACTGGTCTAACTCGTAACCAGATTGACCAAACTGGTCACCAGGTTGGCCTACTTGGTCAAACTGGCTACCAGTTTGACCCCTCTTTCTCACTTTATTTATTTGCTTTCTCACTTATTTATTGGCTTTCAAATAATTACGGCATGATCGAGCGTTTACTTTTTACTAAGATATTCATCCCCTGAGCCGTTCAAAATACTCTCAGAGGTATGACATTGCTGGAAAAAAATCAACATGCCGGGAATATTTTTTATTGCTTAGGCAGTCACCGAGAAATTCCGTACGTTCAAAACGACCAGTATAAAAGACGTTAACGCAGAGCTCGGAAGTAGTGGTCGGGTTAGTGTGCCGTTGTATTGATGTTTGTATGTGCTGTGTATGTCTCTGCACTCAATGTATGTTCAGCCGATGCTTGTAGTAGGCGCATTGTGTCTACATTTCTGTATAATAAAGATTTCCGCAGCGGAGTGGTGGCGTAAACAAATGAAAATATTTTTTGTCAACCAGTGTGACCAGCTCAACCATCATGACCAGTCAACCAGTATGACCAGTTCAACCGCCATGACCAGTCAACCAGTGTGACCAGTTCGAACCACCTTGACCAGTTCAACCATTTTGAAACTGGTCAAAGTGGAGCAATAACCAAGTTTGAGACTGGTACGAGTTTGAACCGGTTTTTCCAATAGGGAGAGCCAGTCAATACTGGTCGAAATATGGTAAAAAAGGTAGGGACTGCGCATAGCCTCCAGTTGGCGGACGAAAAAAAAGAGCGGTGTCCCGTAAAAAAATGACCGCATCTCCAAGTGGTGAATGATGTTGATTAGGGCGAAGCTCTCGTGGTGCTGATGATACTGATTTTGTTCATAAGTAGTGCTGATGGTGCTGACTTTTTTATACTGATTATATACGCATTTGACCGCAGCGCCCTTTCCTGTATAGACGTCGAGCGGCTACATACAACGTTTCATCCATAACATCCTCAGCTCTTGAGTTACTACCACATCTCAGAGCCCGCTACTCGTCCCGCAGTCGTGATCGAGTGGTTAAGGCGATGGACTAGAAATTCATCGGGGTCTCCCCGCACATGTTCGAATCCTCTCGACTGCGCAAACATTTTATTATTTTATTAAGACAGATGGGATCGCAATCGATGTGAGCACGGACGCCGGACGGACAAGGCTAGACCCTAAGGAGCTTCGCCCCTAATAAAACTTTTCCTCTGAGGGAGAGGAGGAAACTGAGGTAGAGGAGCAAACGAGAGCGCGCGAGGGCGCCAACGGGTTCGAACGTGAACGCCAAATAACGGACGCCGGCGTTGGGCGTTTTAACGCGTTCTACGTGTGCAGTGGAGACAAAGGCAGCCAGCGTAGCCTCTACCTGCTAATCATTCCAGTAAAAGCTTGGCGTTCTGGCGTCCCCGCACGCTCTCGTTTCCTCCTCTCCCTCCGTTTGTTTCTCGCATATTAGCGCTCACCGAGACTCATCGACCTTTCCAAGGGCCTTAAAGAGATGCTTCAATGAAATTTGAAATATACCCGTCGTGTTCAGGAATAGGCTAAATATGATTCATAATATTCGTAAATGACAATTGCACGTTTGTATTATAAGCCTGGCGGCTGTATTGTTTCGTTATAAAAGGCCCACTCTGGCAGGCGCTCGGAGGGTAGCCAGCGAAGAGCACGTGACATCCGGCGCAGTCGTGACGTAGGTTGTATCGGGACGAGCAAAGCTGCGGCGAGGCGGACGTTAACGGGATGTCCTAGCCGTTCCAGCCACCGATGCGGCCGAAGCACGCCAGTGATCGGGCTATCGCAACTAACCCCGAAGCTGCTTTTGTACTAATATTGTCTTGGAACCATGACGGGTTAATCTTCTGCAACCTTGTAGACGGACTTTGGAGCACCTTCCGGATAATGCAAAATCGTGGCAAAATACACACGGCAGGCCAGAACTCGGCACTCTGAATGGGCCTTGCGGAAGAAGAGCTAGCCATCTTAGCGGGAGCGCACATCTTCCCACTAACAACCGGCACCAACAGCGGAGCGCCGGGAGCGGACATCGAGACTGAAAGACCGGAGGGCGATACAGTTTCCGGCCGCTCGCCCATGGACTCCGCCTTCACGCTCGGGGAGGTACTCCCGGTCATCCATGAGGCCAAGTTTGGAGGAGCCCCTGGACCAGACGGGATCTCAAATACGACACTTTGAAACCTACCCTAAGACCAAAAACATGAGCTCCTGGACTGGATAAACGATATCATGGAGACAAGCCCGGTCCCAGAGGAGTGGAAGGAGTCCTGGAATGTGCCCATACCAAAGCCAAGAAAGCCACCCACGGAGCTTGCCAGCATGCGACCTATATCTCTCACGTCAAACCTATGCAAGTTAATGAAGCGGCTTGTCTTGGGCCGTATTCAGTGGTACAATAACGTCATGGACCCACGACAGACGGGTTTCAGGCCCCACCTATCCACCCAGGACAGCCATCTTCTGATCTATCAGGACGTCCTAGAAAAGAAGCACAAACTGGATCCAAATGTGGTTGTCACAGTCTACGTTAAGAAAGCGTTTGATTCGGCGCCGCACCACTCGATTATCAAAGGAGCACGTGAGAGCGGTATCAGCTGTAGACTCATCGTATTCATTATCGCGTTCCTCGATGGACGTCATTATAGACGTAGAGTGGGCTCTACCTTAGGTCCAACAATGAAGAACGGCATAGGAGTCCCGCAAGGAGCCGTCATATCGCCGATTCTTTTGAACCTCGCGATGGCGGGCCTTCCAGCGAGGTTGGCCGAAATTTAGGGTATTGGCTTCACCATATACGCTGATGATATTGCGCTCTGGACTTCAGGTGGCCCACCGGGTGCCCAGGAACAACCTCTACAGGAAGGCTTAGACACCGTGGCGGATTACCTGAGAGAAGCCGGAATGTCTCTCTCTCCCGAAAAGACGACCTACGTTGTGGTAGCAGACGCAAGTAACAAAAAAAATGGCGTGAAGAATCTCTTCAACCTATGCCTCTGTCAACACAGCACTCGTGTTCTAGGACTCCCCATCGACGAAGATGGCGGAACGAGCACCTGGCTTCCACAAGTCACCAAAACATAGAAGCAGACATTGGGACTCATTAGAAGGATCACCTACAAATCCTGGGGGGCATACGAAATCAACTTCTGCATGTTAGTACATGCCCTCCTAAAGCCTAAGGCAATGTACGGTATAAATTACCTACGTGTCACAGGAGCACAAAAGCGCAAACTAGAGGTGCTGAACAGAGTGGCAACGACGGTGGTTGCCACCCTCCCTAGATTGGCCCCGATAGAGGAGCTCCACAAGCACTTCTAGATCAATACTCTCGAAGATAGGGCTGAAATCCATCGCATCACCGAAGTCCAGAGACTCGAGCGAACCGGACCCGGAATGGCCATCCTACAGCTGCTTGGTTACCAGCTAATGGGCCGCCCCGCGATCTCTACCACTCCACCCCGTGGGAGGAAGAAGCAGTGGTGGACCATCGCCCCATAAAACAGAACTTGGGCAAAGACCAAAAGGTCAGAAGAAATAACGCAGCCTAAAAACACGCTGAATCAGGGCAGGACGCCCGTCTCGTCTCCGAAACAGTCCACGTCTACACCGACGCCGTTGTCAGAGAAGACGGAAGAGGCACAGTCATTGCATGGTTTTGTCTTAACACACAACCCAAGGCAAACTTTGCGTTTAACAAGAAACACTCGACCAAAGAAGCAGAGCTGAGAGCCATATTATTCACCGTGGAAGACGAGTCCCTGACCCCAGAGGGGTCCAAGCACTTACGCGTGTACACGGACTCGAAAGAGACCCTAGCCACTTGCCGGAAGCGAGACTCCCCTAGCAAGACTGTGAAATAAATAAAATCTATAGTCCGTTGCATCTCAAGAAGGTTGAGCGAAGGAAAGGAAGGACAGGGAGAAAAAAGCAGACGGAATGCTGGAGAGAGGAGGAGGTTTCCCCCTTTCCTCTCCGGACTTTCTTTCCTTTGCCCTTCTCTCTTGAGTTGCAATAGATGATAGAAGCAAAAACCCTCAAATCCAGAGGAGTTAAAATCCTCATCTCCGGGGTCCCGGGCCACGCCGGGATTGAGAGGAACGAGAGAGCACTCGAAGCCGCGCGGGAGCTCATTCCTTCTCCCTACCTTCCCGTAACAGGCCAAAGCGCGATTGTCGACAAATCGCCGCCCGTACTTATTCAAGAGGACTCTGATGACGAAGAGGAGCCCAACTGGGACGAGAAAGTGACTCTTGCCCGCCTCGAGCAACGAAGAGTCCTGCGTAATATACTACCTGAAGACGATGACCCAATACCATACAGGTACGGTCGGTGGGCTACAGCGCGTCTTCGGAGACTCCGAACCGGAACGGCCGTCTCCCCGGCAGTCCGGGCTAAGTTCGAGAGATGTGCGCTCAAGACATATGGAGAAAAAAAACACGCCGACGACGGATCTTGAAGACGATGCACAACTGAACAACACGACACAAGTGCCCATCTCTTATAAGACTGTGTGGAGCTCAGCCGGACGCGGGAAAAAGCAAGACGAAAACTGCAACCCAAGCTGCGCCCGGGATGCCTTCGGGACTGGATACACCCGAGGGGCGCACCGCAGCACCGCAAAGTCATATTGAACTCGCTGCTTGACTATGCCGCGACGGCAGACATCCAGGACTCCATCTGATTACAGACATTTCTGGTACCCCTCTCCCTATCCACGCCCTATTCCCCACCCCCTTCTCTCTCCGATGTCAGTAAGCAATTAAATAAACAGAGTCGTACGCGCTTTACTTTTTTTTTTCTTCTTTGATAAAGCATGTTCAATCAATCAATCAATGTAGAGGGACAACAGCGACGTCTGGGACACACAAAGGAGAGTCCCGGTGGAAGGGGAGTTCCTCCTTCCCCCTTCTCTCACGGTGGCCTGAGGCGAGACAGGCATCGTCACTACCTGTCAAGGTTCCTAGACGGGAATTACAAACGAGGCTTTAGAGACATCCACCATGGTGCTCTTTTTTAATCATTTAATTCATTTAAAATCTCCTTTTCGTGTCTTTTTTTAACAAGAGGCTGGTGTGTCTGATGTGATAAGGCTCCCTTGAACCCCAATAGACGGAGAAATAAGCGCCGAAATCGCGTTGTATAGCATACCTTAAGTTTATTCACAGGACGGACTTGCCCGCGAACAAGCTCCCACAAAAGCCGTGACATCATGGTTTCTCGGGTCATAACTATTTATCTATAAGGTAATCTTTTCACCTTTAGAGTTACTCCACATAATTTTCGAGCGCTGGAACTGAAGGCGAACGTTAAATAAGATTAAATATCCTTGGCACATGGTACTGACAAAGGGAGCATTACGCTGTTTGTTAAGTATGAGGAAGCGTTGTGCAGACCGCACTTTTGAGCACACCGTGTCCTAGAACGCTTGTAACACATATCCTGTAGCCCCTTCTATTTTCAATAAATTGACTTTTTTCTTTTCCCTTCTATTTTCCATAAATTTACTTACATTAAATTTCATAAATGACCTCAAAAGAATTCAATGCGAGAAAAAAAAAAAGCTTGCCTAGTGGCCAAACACAGAAAGAAAAAAAAAAAAAAAAAAAAAAAAAAGAAACTGCAGGCGAGCTGGCGATACACGATCATACTGAAGAGATCAGACAATGGAGGTAAGGTTATTCTGTTAAATCTCCGCTTGCACGCATTGTTTCTTGAACTATGTCGGTTATGCATAAGTATCATATATCAAAATAGTAAGAGTTTTATGTATTGATTTAAAAAAAAAGCTAGCTACAATGTAAAGTGCGTTCCTTTTTATTTTAATGGAGGCTGTAACGCGTTACTTTTATTGTCAGGTAATGTAGGCAGCAACGCCTTCCTTTTATTTATACGTTGCAAATAACGTACACCCGCCGGCAATATGAAGGTGAACACCTTACCTGGTTTCTTGCCTATTTTACGGCTCCCTAAAGCTATATTAACTCTCAACGTCTCAAATGGTACGTGGCTTGGGGTCTAAACTTTGCGTTCTAGCCCTCTTCTAGAACAGAGCTTGTTCTAAAACTTGCAGGAGCGTCAAAAACAAGAAGAGGGCTGTTCACCGTCATATCGCTCACGGGTGTACGTCGTTTTTTTTATTGTTTTTTTTTGTATTTTTGCAACGCTTACAACGTTGCTTGCAGCAGATACTGGCTCATGCGCACACCTCCGGTTATTCTGTGGGCGCTGCTATTTTGGAGCCCAGTACTGTTCCGATTTGAAAATTGCACTTTCTGAGTTTCTGAGGGGGTTCCATTAAGCTCAGGTGATATTGTTCTGCTCCATCACGGACTGTTTTAACCACGGAAATGCGCTTCTTTGCATTTCAGATAAAGCTTCAGGCAGTTGGAAAACTTATTTTAGGCACCAAGACGGCTGAAATGTCGTTACACTGAAGAGTGTCCTTTTGAGTGGCTCTAATCTCCTCTTTTTCTGTCATGCTCCGAGATGAGGTTACTGCCATAAGTGGGTTTTCCTTCCGCGAGCATCCGTAAGACCAGCAAAACGGATGTTACCTTGTGGCCAAACCGTGAACTAGCCGAAACAGGTCACTTCGCGACTCTTTTCGTCACTGGCGGCGTTCGCGGTCGCGTGTTGACGGCGCCGTGGCAAGTAAAGTAAATCGATGCAAGTCTGAAATTTTTTCATTTGTTACTCAGTGCTAATTGACGAGGTAGGACGGCAGTGTATGATTTTTTCCATTGTAATAAAAACGCTTTCGCAACCCATCATGTTTTCCTAAATAAGCCGAACTCTTCGAAAGCCTGCTCACACCAACACACTTTCGCAGGCTTTGAATTCTTTGGATAAGAATCAGAAAAAAAGATGCTTCACAGCCTGTCTATCTCGAAGCACACTCAAGATAACTATTGGACAGGTTATAACTTGAAAGGAGGATTCCGTGGCATCGGTGGTTATTTTCCTTCAAAAACTAAAAATGCTTAGGCCCCCCCCCCCCCCCCCTCCCCCCACACACACACACAGATTCAGTGATTTTCGTTTTTCGGTTTTAGTTTCGTTGTCGGACAAGAAATTGGGGTTCATCGGGGCTTAAAGTAGAATAAATAAGACAGGTGCATGGGATTCCCCTTGCAGAGAGCATACGAGAGGGCCGCATACATCAAAAACGCCCTCCTAACGGCTAGAGAAAGAAACCACTCAATGGGTACGGTTCCGGAGAAAGAAGCAGCGCCGCGGATAATTCAATATGGCGGCCGTTTTACAGGTCAACAGAAATTAAAGCTATGACTTCTTCCCGTCAAGCTTTGTGCGTTCTTTTTTTTTTTTTTTTTTGCTTAAGGATAGCTTTTAGTTGGGGTTTTCTGGTTTCCCCGATTTTGGACAAACCGGCTCGGCGGTTAATATCGGTGTTTATTAGTATTTACATAAAATGCGAAACCTATGCTTATAAGTGATTTGCACAAGTAAGCAGGTGTTCAAACACACTTGAGCCAAGAGTTAAAAAAAGAGGGTGCGTGTTGAACGAATGCGGTATTTTTCTGAGTTTTATTGAGCAAGTCAAAATAATTTTTGCCTGGTTAATCAACAAAAATTAATTGGCTAACTTTTTAATTATTTATTTGTGCGCAAATCCTTCAACAAACGTTGTAGAGCGTGTTGAGAAACATCCCACCTGTCATTTTTGATAAGGATAGCCTCTGTGTGTCTACTTTTTTTTAGCTTTGAAAATAACTCAAAAAGGTTGCGTGAAATTTAAAAAGAATATTCCACGATTACCCCTGGCCAAGAGCAATGTTGGCCAGTGGGTACAACTTTTAGTAGACAAACTATACAGCTTCTGTGTTGAAGGATTTACGCACCAAAACATTTAAATTAAGTTTTGTTCAATAACCAAGTTGGTCAATAAAAAAAAGAGATATCTTGACTTGCTTGACAGGATTGTGAACAATATAGAGTTCGTTGGAGACGCGTAGCGTGCCGCGGCTTGTTTTGATAGTTTTGGTAGAAGTTAGCCGAAACAGCCCGCATAACGATGCAAAATAGTGGAGTGTGGGAGACAAATTTTTGTGTAGTTCAACTGTTAACAATTTCACTGGAGGGAACACTAGTGTTACAGTCAATTGAGGGCTTGATAGTTGCTTTCCCTGAGTTAGGCTGTGATTGATTAGTTGGCAGCTCGAACTACCCAGGCCGGTCGGTGCGCTGGTTATTCCCCTTTGCCGTTTCTCACCGAATAGGCCTCTCGAACACAGCTAAGCAGCTGGGACGATTTTGCTATTTCCCAATTTTGGGTATCCCCTCCGAGCGGCGTTGTAGCACCCTGCCTGCAGCATGCGATTACTGAGTACAAGTGTCTGCTTTCAGAACTAGCGCGGTGGCGTCTCGCAGAGTGCAAAGTCACCACAGTTTCAGAATTACTGTCGCTTCGAAAAGTTACACGATTCCATGCGTCGCGGCAGCAACGCGTCTACATTTGCAGGGTATCCCGGCACGAAGGAGCATTTGCTCGTGATCATCCCTCAAATCGCAGTCAAGTTCGATGCAGTGAGGGCCTGCGTGAATCCGCATTAGGACAGGAGACTCAGTCCCATCTCCTTCAGTCTGTCGGCGTTCGTCCCCGTACGTGCCGAGTTGAAGTAGTGTATCACAGTGGTGGTAAAATACCTTTATTCTGGAGTACACTTAATATCTAGGTAAGTACAATCCCAGTTTAAGCCGAGATAAAAAAAAAGTTTTATTAAGGGATAATAACCAGGTTTTTCATTCAAATGACGTTGCGATTTTAACTAAAACTTGCATTAAAATGCGATTATCAGCTGCTTAGTGTTTTGACCGCAGATCAACTGCTGTTGAAGATGCGGTGGCATCTTTGTCGTCATACTTGTGCAGCCTACGCTGCTGCTCAAGCTACCGTTTCTTGGGCGTGCCAGGGAAGCACACAACAGCTTAATTTCTCGGGGAGAGCCATCACGCTGTCGAGGCTTATGCAACATAGCTATACTTTACGCCCGGTGACATTACAGTGCCGTCTTCGCCGTCGTCGTTAGTTCAACAGTGGTGATTAGCGCTCATTATCGCCGCTCCCGAGCCCGTATCGGTTTCGAATTTCCGAAACCAAAAGGGTGACACGAAAATAATACACAAAACCGAACAAAAACAACAACAGCAACAACAAAAAACAAAACAACACTGCTGTGTAGTTTATGTGCGCTAACCATTGCACTCCAAACATTTGAAACATAGGACATTAAATCAAGAACATCTCCTATTCCCTATTCACAGCCGCCATGTTTGTCCAGAGGTAGCTGGAGTCTCGAATAGCCCTCATTTGCTCTGGTTATCATCATAACGACTGTAGGAAATCGCGTACCGCCGCCGATTCGCCGTTTCCCACGTGGTCCGTCAACAACCCGAGTCCAGCCTGGTTCTTTCACGGGAGCGGGATTCCGCTCCCAGTTTATTGGTAGAATAACACACAACGCTAGAAAACACTCAATCTAAAATACAAATACAAGCTACATTACACAAATATTTACAACCGCACGTTAAGCCCAACGCTAAACACAAAGAAGGCCCTTAGGCCTCGCGTCCCGCGATATCCTAGATCCGGTCGCCACCCACTTGCCTGCCTGCGTCTCGGTCTCGTCCGGAGTTCTAAGAGGCCTCTCGCCCCCTGCCCCACCTAAAGTCCCTCGATGTTTTTTCACTGCGTTTTACAAGTACCGTCATTCTTTGCCGCGCCGACATCTGTTTCTATTGGAGGAGAGCGATGTCACGTGATTTCCGGAATCGTCGCCACTTCCGTCCGCCATTTTCTTCCAAGCTCTTCGGCTGCTCCGTCCGCTCGCGTGTTTCGTGATACTCGCCGACGACTTTAGCTCGACGTCCTGGTGTTTCTGGACCGTAATGAGGCAAGTGAAGTAGTAAGCGTTTGTGTTAGATGACGGGGTGTTGCGCTTTTGGGTACAGCCAGAGTTCTGGTAGTGGAAGCATGGCTCCACATGATTGGGAGGAAAAACTTCGTCCCTACCAGAAGCAGCAAGCTTTGTGAGGTGAGCATTTCTGGGCTAGTTACCTCTTCCACACACGTTCACATAGGTACACATGCAATGTTTTTCCTGACGCGCCTGACTGCCGAACTCGGTATCAGCTGAAATGCGGCCTCGGTGCTCTGCCGTTTTAGCCCGTTGTTTTTCACTCGAAAACTCGGTTCTTCGCCGGCAAAGTTTTTCGTGTAGCCTGAGTTTTTAAGGGACACGATATGAATAGATGAAGCCGCCGATTGGCCGCTTCAGCTGTGAGTGTCTCGCAGTGAACCTCTAGGAAACACGAAAAGCTACTACCGAGGACAACATGAGCCGAAAACGCCTTTCATGTTTCTTTGGCTTACCACCTGTTTTTGAGAGAGCTGTAGTCCGAACTAGGAATAGAAAGCGAAGTTGAGGAATAATGGAGCTTGTGGGAGTCGCATAAAAAGGTTAGATCGGGTGTTCCAGCTCGTACTGTCCACGCGCGTGCAGGGCGTACAATGCGCGGCACTGTTAGCGCGAACAGAGCATCGGTGTCTCTTCGTATTTTACTTCCATGGAGTTTTGCTTTGCGCCAAATTTTACCGCTTAGGTTAGCGTCCCAAATTAGCCCTTCCCACCGCGCTAGCAGTTTTGATGACGAATTTTTGATTCCGATGGAGAAAAAAGCGGCGATCACTCTTTTGTACTAACAGTGTGACGCTCTCTACCTCCAAACAAAGTCGAATTTTTTAGTGTTCTCAGTGCACTGTCCCGTGAATTGCAAGTTAGCCCTGTTCATTCTCGACAGGACCATTTTTCACCGGATCAGTTTGAACCTTGGATCTGACAGAGCCATGGCATCAAAAAACTTAAACCAGACGCTGTCACAGCAACTTTAGCCATAGGCTACCAAAGCCAGTTCGATGACCACCGCGAGAAAGGAGATGGGAAACATCCAAGGTAAGTTGACACAGTCAGAGATGCTGAATTCGCAGTCACTTGGTTGCTAGATTTGGTATTAAAATGCTGCCTATTTTAAGCAGGGGAGCCAATGTAGGAGGAAGACAGCATCCAGACGCTTTCATCTCTGCATTCAACTCCTGCTCTCACAGGTGTCGTATTTCCTCCTTCACAGATTATTGAGAATATGCTTATCCAAGGTGATGAATTAATGCAAGTAGCATTGAACTGCATACTGACAAAGTTTACAATTTCAGCACAAGCCTTGCCCTCACACAGAGAGGCACAATCCAGCTAAGTGCAAAACTGCGACCAGGAGTCTGTGCCTCCGGCGGGCCCCCCAGTTGTCACACGCAATTCCAGCATTTAGTAGCCGGGCACATGCAGCGACATGCAGTGCCAGGGACGTTAGCCCCACCGAGTATCTATCCAACACCTATCTATCTCGATCGATGGGCGAGGAGGTTTGTCCTTGCCCGCCACGGGGGCGCCTGCAGCGCCATCCAGTGGCTAGGAGAGAAAGCGGCACGTCGGGAGCCGAATTCGAGATCCCGATCGACCCCGCGGCGACACGACCATGTGGTCGTGTCTGAGGCGAGGCAGCTAATTAGCTTCCTCGCGGCCCAACTGGCAAAGTGGTTTGATAAGCGCCCTCGTGAATGCACGGTGCGCCATACGACCAAGTAAAAAATAATGAATCAAATTTGTTTTAACGTAGTATTTGTGGGGAAAATTGGGCACATTGCAAAGTTACAAAAAAAAAAAAGAAAAAACTCTACAAAACAGGCGGTGAAAAAAAAAAAAAAAAAAACGTAGCTTAATTAAACAACCACTTGGCGAACGGTGGTCTGCCAAATTTCGCGTACCATTGTTTGTTTCTCGCCACATTTAGCGGATTTCGTTGACCCTGGTGCGTTTCGCAATTTGGTGGCCCTTGCAATAGTTCACCGCTGCAGCAGGGTCTCTAGCTGACATGACTTCAGTCCCAATGGCTGGCGTAAGTAATGATGTTCCCGTAGCGACAACCAATGGCGTTGTCTTTGGAAACCGTAATATAAGCCTGGGTACGTACTCGTTTTCACTGAGATTTCCACACCCCAAAAACGTAGGTGGGGAGGACTGGGCTGTCTAAGTATATCAATTTTGTCAGGAAAGACCAAATCACTGACTGGTCTTCCTGCTTTACCGTTACCTTCACGTTCATTCCTCCACCCTTTGTCGGCCTCCCCTCCTTTTCTTTATCCATTGTTGAAATATTTACTTCTACTTTATTCGATATATTCACAGATCCCTTAAGAGAAACTGCAAAATGCTGTGAAAATCACAAACAAAACGTCGTACATTGCGGGAAATATTTTGCTGCAGTAAACATAATATAAAATGTAATTAATGGTCTATATATACTCACAATTCAGGCGCCGCCGCATTGTGTTACTTATCTTCCGTACATATATTTAGAACAATGATAGAGTGGCATGTTGTGCGACTTGTGAGCACTGCTAATTAAAACTGCACTTAAAAAAAGTCATGCCGAAGCCGGAAATACCTGAATTAGGCGCGTTAAATGAAAACTTAAGACACGTGTGCGTCTTGTGGCCGCAACTTAAATAAAACGTTCAGGAATGAAACTGAAAATCCAATTTTCTTTGTGTAAGGGAAAGAATGCGCGCGAGTCACTTTTTAACATGTATTTCCCGGATCCGAAGTTTAGGTCTGCCAACTGCTGATATTACCTTACAGAACTCGAAACCATGCTTCCAATTGTGCTGTACCGTACGTAGCCGGCGCCCTCGACCGGCTTCATCTGTGCTGTTTGTGGTATATTTTGATCTCAGATTACCAATGCAGTGACGTCGCGAACGGTTTCCAATGTGCATGTGCGTTGCATACTTTAAAATCTAAGCCGCAGATACGGCTGTAATTCTAGCTAGGCATGGCCGGATTTGACTGTAGATACAGACAGAAGATTAAAAATTGCTTCCGTGTTTAAAATTAGTCACTCCAACCATTTAAAGGGGGAAAAAATACAGAGAGGAATACACTTGCAGAAAAATTGATAGCAATATCTACCTTCAATGTCCTATAATGCATTAACTGCAGCTTTTAGAAGCGATTGTTTCAATGCTTTTGAAGTAATTAAACAGTGTATCAGGGAGTGAAGAGCTATCTTTTTATGTATTTTTGAGAAATTTAAGTGGTGTGTCACGTGGCCAGGGAGGAGGGAGGGGGAAGGGAGGAAGGGAACTGTAAAAGGAGGAGGGGTGGGGTTTGGAAAGAAGGAGGGAAAGAGGAGGATGGGGAGAGGAACGGAGGAGGGAGGGGAAGGGAGGCTGATAGAGAAGACACCCTAAGAGGGGGAAGAATGGGGAAAGGGAGTAGGAAGGAAGGAGAGCGATAGGGAAGGTGACTTCGTTTGTCACATGATGTAGATTGACCTGATAATTTTAGTGGAGAGACTAAATTGGTGTTTTAGCATGAGACGTGAATTTCCATGCTAAATTTGACCGGGAAACTAAATTGTTGTATACTGTAGGACAGACTTGTGCCCGTTACTTGAAAAATTTAACGGATTACAATTAGAAATTACCGAGCCTCAAATGTAATGAATTACCGTTACAAAAGACTTTCGCTGAAAAGTAACGGATTACCTCACTCGTCACGTTACAAATTACTTTCCCGTCACTTTTACCATACTTATCATGTAAACAATAGAGCAAATTTTGAAGTTTTCAAAATTGTTCTGCAGCACTACTTTTCATTTCTCTTAAGCCCGCATTATGGTAGTCATTGTAAAAATAACATATTGTACTTAACAGAAAGAATATAGGTGCACTCTGTTCACCTGTATGCTGACAAAGTAGCGAAAGCTGCAACCACACCCGCCATTCCGCTAGCGTACGGCGACCGGAAATGATTCTTTGAATTCTGCAGGCAAAGCTCGCTGTGCGCATGCTCAATAGCAGCGTCTACCTCAGCTAAAAGACCAAGAAGACAATGCCTACTCGGCGTTTTCTTTTCCATCTTCGTTTTTCGTCTATTTGTATAGACCTTTGCAGAAATCGAATTCTGCGTGCTGCCATTTTTGTCTGCTGGGCTGATGAACGCCTTCTGGGCATGCGCTATTGCTCTGTTGTCCGGTATATCAGATGCTGCGCATCCGTTCACAGCTCATTGATTCAGCATTTTTGTCCGGGTGATAAGCGATGGAAAGGTCGATATGCCCCGCACGTTTTTATAGTGGTTCTAGTGACCGGTCATTAAAAAGAAATCGTGTTTTCTTTTCAGCTATTTTTTTTGTTGAGCATGCTATTTTTATGCTGCTGGGCCCCTAAACTCGTCGAACACAAAGTTGGGGCCGAAGTTGACGGAGCGCACCGATTGGTCTATCACGACGATGACTTTGCGCTTTTTTCGCCGACGTCCAATCAGCGCGCTCTGCGAACTTTCGGCTCCAACTTTGTGTTTGACGAGTTTAGGGCCCCTGTAGTGAATGCTCATATTGCTCCAGTTTCTACATTTTGTTTATATTTTTTGAGTAGTTAAAGTAATCCGTTACCAACATTTGTAACTAAATTGCATAACAAATTACTTACGCAAAGAAGTAATGTGGCAATTACAACATTACTTCAAAAAGTAACGGATTACTTCCAAACTCTGGTGTAAGTCATGCGACGTTCATTTCCCCACTGTGTATATGGGACGTGATGTCTATTTCCCCGCTAAATTTAGCAGAAAATGCACAGAAGGACGGACAAAATTTTGAGATTGGAGGGGGGGGGGGGGGCTGTTAAAAGGCTTTCATGCCTTCATTGATAAAAATCACTTCAGAACAATGTCTCTGAAATGTCGACTCTCTCATGAAAGGATAGGTTTTCTTTGCACGGAAAATTCTTGAGTGATATACTCAACCTGGGAATTATTCGCAGGAGATTTTGGGTCAGGGTGTATTTATTACTGGCATACGTTTTGTGAGACTACTGAGGGTGCCGACACCAAAGTTATCAAGTATGTCGCGTCTGATCTAAACTAACATTCCTGGCACAACTTCTCAAAGGTCTGGACACCTTCCATCACGCCTTAAAGGAATACGACAACGAAATTTCGGCGCTTCTTTCTTGGTAAACACGTGTTCAAGGGAGTATCACATCGGACACACCAATTTCATGCTTAAAAAAACATAAAAATACATTTTAAAACGAATTAAACGATTAGCAAAGGCTACACCTGGTAAAAGTCGCTAAAGCCTCGTTTGTAATGCCCCTCTAGTAACCTTGACAGGTAGTGACGATGCCTGTCTCGCCTAGAACTATACGCTCCTTGCACATACGTCTCGCGTGTGACGTCAGAGTAGGGCTCTGTGTGGCGGCTGACATCTTGGTGGGGCAAGTCTAGGCGCCGTTACACGCATCGTACCGGTAGGCCATGGTGAACTACGCAGCATTTCGCTGCAATAATCAATCCCGGAAGAAAAAGAGCGATGAAAACACCCCAGCGGGTGCAGGGCTCCGGGGGGCGTTGCGGCGGGCCACGAGAGGGTAAGGGGGGGGGGGGGGGGGGGGGGGTGTCGCCGCGGGGCACCACTCCGGGTGCCGCTGACCTCAGTGACGCCACTGTTTTTAATACTTCTGGAAAACGAGACAAAACCAACGGCGTCTTGTTCGTGTTACAGTGGCACGCTGTGTGTGTCTAGATGATACTACACATGCAGTCTAGACTTGTGCAGTGATGTTTGGGTAAGGAAATCCGAATGAGCGCCGAGCAAAGGTGCCAACTGTTCCACGTTATCCGTAGTCCGTACCAAATATAATCGACATATTGCTGTCTCAGTCATGCTTCCCTGATTTTTGTTTCTTAATTTGGTGAAATGCACCATTAAAATCCTAAGACAAACCATCCGCCCTGTTCGACGTTGAGCATCTGGACTGGGGTCCCAGCTTATCTCCTGGACACAACAAGAAGTATGCTGATAAAATGCACAGGTACACAAATTTCTCCATCATTAGTTGTGAGAATATTTAGCAGAGCTGAGAGAATTATTATTCTTGAGTGTAAAATGCTCATCCCGAGTGCATGTTTGACGCCGGTACAATCGGCGCAAAGCCAAACACCAAGAAGCACGGTTGGGAAAGACAAGATCAAAATCGTATTATGTGCTCTCTGTGAATAACTCGCCTCCTTCACCCTAAGATATTGAATTCAAATTGTCGTCACTTGCCTGCCCTCCTTGCACCTGCGACATCAAGTCTATGTGCATCAGCGCGAGAACGTCCAGAGAACATTCCGGGAATGTTGAAAAGAACATAGGCAACATTTTTGGAATGTTGCGAATTTACGTAAGAACATTCTATCAACGTTGGCAGAATGTGGCGCAGGCACTTATCGCTACATTCGGGGAATGTTTTCTATGGGATATTCTTAGAACGTTCTGAGAATTACATAGAACATTACCAGGATATTAAATAAACATTCAAATATCCTAACTAGGTTCTAATAACGTTCTCAGAACATCCAAATAACTTCTGTAACTTTCTTGAAACATTGCAAACTTATGCAGGGACATCCTTTTAATCTCCATGGAGAGGGACATGGGTACATCGCTACATTCACGGAGCATTCTCTGAGGACTATTTTCAAAGATTCCACAATTACGGCTTGCGTCGGCTACACTCCTAATGAGCCGCACTACATATATGGATGTGTTAAAGCTCCTCACAGGGCGACATTCTTTAATCGAAAAAGATTTTGAGAAGGCGCAAGCACAAGCTAGTCGCTTTCCCAGCGCACCAGCCTGAGAATGTACTAAGGACAGTATACTCCTACCTGTCTCTTCTCTACTTTTTTCATTCAAAATGTGCTGTATACATAACCGAGTACTCACTCCGAGCTCAAGAACAGACACACATGGCATCCCACGTTCAAGTGGGAAATACATTTTTAAAAGTTTTAAACCCCGGATACTAAAAATCTGGTCCATTCAAGACTGCCCATCTACATACGTAGTGATCGAGTGCCATGATCATTATCAAGTTCTGAAAACCATTCCTTTTCTCCTACACCTTATATCACAATCCTCAGTAGACTCATATAAGATAAAACTGATCCCCTCTGCTAAGTTTCCAGAAACTCCACTTAATTTGCCTTTTTTTGGGGCACAAAGTGGCATATTGTTTCGAACCACAGGTTGCGTGAGAGCTCCGTAAAGTTGGCTTCACCTGCGAAAATTCAAGGAATGTTCGGAAGCGAATGTTCCAAGAATTTTGCGCATATGAATGTTCGAAGGGGAACGTTCCGAGACCATTGTGCATACGAATGCTCGCCAAAGAACGCTCCTAGAATGTTGAGCAGCTTACCTTGTTGGGAATGTTCTCATACGAATTAACGTTCCTAGAACGTTCCGAATGGTGTTTTGGTGTTTTAACGTTCCTTCAACATTCAAAAAACCCAGGGAATGTTCGCGCAACCATGAGTGCCACTTGGGTAGTTGCAGCAGCGTTTTTTCTGATAAACTGTAGTGGCAAGCTGTTTCTTTTACTCAAAGTGCTAACCTAACTTTTCATGTTGGATCATTAACCCAGCAATCAGGTTCAAGTGGTGAGAATAACATCATTTCTAGTGAATTAAGTATTGAAGCAAAGTTGCAGTGTTTACAAGACAACTTGCTGATGCCGTAAATATGTCTGCTGTATGAGAATTGACCTTTTGCATTATGTAAATTTAGTAAGCTCAAATTGAAGGACTAACAAATTAATGTTTTATGCAGTCCTCGAACCAGACTCGAACAGTCAACCATGATCGAGTTCTGTCGACAAAACCAGCTGCAGCGCAGTTAGGTTGATTTTAACGATCCGCCAAATTTAAAAAAAAATGGTCTGGCTTGTTACACAGAAGAGAAAGGTGTGGTAATCTCAGCATGCGACTCTTTGTCGTGTAATGTCTCAACCAAATTTTTGTAGTGTTGTCGCCTGATCTGCCCGAAATGTCACAGCACTTTTGTCGTATTGTTGCTTTTAACCAAAGGCATCTGCCCAAACTGTTGCATCGCTCTTGTCGTGTTGTTCTGATGTGATGTGAGATTGTCCGAGATGTGGGCCTACATGTCTTGGTCAGCCTGTCCGTCGAATGAACCTATGTGCCTCTGACCACACCCCTGAATAAGAAAGACGTCATAAGAAAGACCCCTGAATAAGCGTCATGCTTGCATTGCGTAATGCCACAGCGCAGACTTTATTTTCAGGTCTAAACAGATGTATCGCCTCATCATTCGCCGAGCTGATTTCGTAGATCGCAGAGATTGGCTCTTCGAGTGTTTTGCGGGTAAGTAGACGCCAAGGCATTTCTTAGAGTATGCTTGGCGTACATCCGACCAGGGTTAGTTTCCACATTGCCAGAGGTGAGAAGCAGGAGGCTGAAGACGTCAACACATTCGCATATGGTTTCAGATAGCACTTGTGAGCGCTGGAACACCAATAAGAAGAGATTGCTAGTTCTTTTAGCGTGTAATGAGGTGGATGAACCAACCTGCATGAACAAGAGCAGGGCTGCATAAGTCGACTGTATGTCACAGGTGCTCCCGTGCTCATTCATAGCGGCGAGGCGCCGGCTGGCGTTTATATCGGCTCTGGATGGTGGTGGCGATGTTGATGTGGCTGTTGACATTCTTGATACGGCGAAACTCTCGCCGAAGATCATGTGGTGACGTGGGCACAGATACGCGGCACGTTCTTGAAGCGGAAATCCACTGTCACGGTGATCCATGTGGCTTGGCACGCGCTCTCGCAGAATGAACTCCCTTGTATCCTGGACCGTCATCGGCCCGAAAGCCGGCAACGGGAAGCAGACCATGACCTGTACGAACAAGAAGAGGGCTGCCTAAGTCGACTGCATGTCATAGGTGCTCCCTCCCGTGTTCACTCAACGCGGCGAGGCGTCGGCTGGCGTTTATATCGGCTTTGGATGGTGGTGAGGATGTCGACGTAGCTGTTGACGTTGTTGATACGGCGAAACTCTCGCCGAAGATCATGTGTTTCGGATGTTTCGCCATGTTAGCCGTTCCTGATTCACGTGTTTGCTTTTGCGTTTGTGTTTGCTGTGAACCGCTTCCTGGGCCTGACAAGCGCGCGGATTTTGCCAACTTTCGTGGTGAAGGTGGGTGCGGTAATGACGATCTTTCGTGTGTGTGGCCGTCGACTGCTCCAACGTTTCTTGAAGTGGCGGACCATTGCACTTGTATGCTTTCCCATCTGACCCCAAGATCTCCACGGAATGGGTCTCTGCTATACAAAGGATTGACTTTGTGCCCAAGAAGCGCAGCGTGCTTTGTTCAGCGCATTTTCCCCCGAAACGTACGAGGACAAGTTATGGCTGATGATCGAAGAAGATGGGCGTGAACCTCAAGTCACGCCTCTAGAACGTCGCCGTTTCTACAATTTTTTCGCGCAAGGGACAACAGCTCCTGTGCGCACGGGGAGCATTTCCGAAGAGGAGAGGAATGGAGGTGAGCACCATCGCTTTAGTCTTCGATGCTTCCCTCAGGTTGGTGTTTTTAACTTTGCAAAGTTGTCTAACCGGTAACTTTATGCGTGTGATTTTGGTAATCTCGATTTTAGCTTTTAAAAGTAACTCCATAAAGACAGTTCCGTGCGTGAATTTAAGCTCCGTTCAACTGTTTTAGAGGATCTGTTGAGGGGTCACAGACCCATGAGGACCAAGTCCGCCCGGTCGGCGAACTCACTGCACTGACTCAAAGTTAGTCAGCGTTCCAAATAGGATCCAAATCCAGGGAAAAGCGCTCCAAATCAAGATATTCAACTGAAGCACTCTGATTTAACGTGGGAGCGAAGGGGACTCGCCGAGCAATGTGCACGAGGATATTGGCCTGCGCGGAGGCATCCATTTCACCGTAGTTCATTTTAGCAAGCGCCGGTTTAGAGACCTCCGTTTATAGAATTCCTTCCCGTTCAAAGAAAAAGGCGAAGAGCCTTCTTTTAGCAAATTCGTTTTTATGGAAACAGAATTCGGGATAGGGCGACGCAAAACTTTTTGCGTCTCGCCGGTATTACCAGGGGGAGAGATAGGGAGGGGGGGGGGGGAGGATAGGGTAAACACTCTTCAGTGAATCACGCGCTAGCCCTTTTTTAAGCGGTGTCCCCTTTTCGATAAACGGCGGTTCTTTAAAATGAGGCTCCACTTTCTTTAAACACAGCTTCGATAAAACGTGCCCGTTCTCTACCGCCGGTTTTGATGTAATGGCGTTCGATCAACCGTAGCGAACCCTTGGCTGCGCGCTTTTACTATGGCTGCCATGCATGCAAGCGATATCTTTAAGTTTGCCGGCGCGACGTCCTTTCGTGGATTACGGCAGGGCGTTTTGCCACCGAACAATCGGTATCTCGCATGTAGACCTTTCCACCCTCCGTCGCTCGGGCGCTGCCACCTTGGAAGCACGTGACGCGGCCGCTATAAGTTGACTTCAACTCGTCGCTCTGTTTTCCCCTCCGCATCTTGGCGAATGCGTTGTATTCGTGTTCTTCGTCGCGTTTCACCGCGATTTTATACCTTGCTCTGTAAAGTGTCGTCCGCTGCTTTCCTTTGCTACGTAATTTAATGTGATCATACTGTTCTGCACTTGATTTCATAACACTTTTTGAATATTGACATGTTACCATCGAAACCGCCATTTTGGTCTTTTTAAATCAGAGTCGTTCCGAACCAGCCGCGTCAAGATCGCGATGGAGCGTCATTGTATTGAAAGCGTTTCTCGCTAAAAAATAAATGTCTTTGGCACTTATTTTTGTATTTCAATACATATTTGCATGTATTTTGCCCATCCCTGGCCGCCGGTGAGCACTTCCTATGGGGACTTTTAGCAAATCGTTACCGTGTTGCGAGTACCGCACTACCGGAGCCGATGAAACGTGCTTTCAAGCGCGCGGCCCGCGGTCACGGTATCACCTGGGCGCGCGCTTAAAAGCATAGTTCAAAGGCTCCGGTAGTGCGGTAGGCGGAGCACGGTAACGGTTTGCTAGAAGTCCCTAATATTTCGGTATACAAGAAAGGTATTCATAAAGCAACCTGTTGACGCAAATTCGAATCGACTCACCAAGACTGCTTATTCCATGGACCAAAATGGCCACTTTACGGGGACCTTGGCGCAACTTTCCAAGAATTTAGTGACTTTAGTCACGGCAAGGCAAATCCTGGTCGTCGCGTCAGGAGGAGGAACCATAGAGGCTGGTTCACACAACACCGTTCTCTTTCGTATCGTTACGTTTCTAAGTCACCAAAACATCTGCATCTCGAATACAGCGTTCCAGGCTATCTCCTTGAACTGGTAGCCACACTTAATAGGAGGCACAGTTGTCCCGGTGACTGGTACCTAAGCTTTCGTGACGAAACGAAACTCAAAATAACGGGGTTGTGTGAACCAGCCCTCGGGGGTGCCATTGGAACATCACGGTTCTAATACTCACTGTCAGGATTAGAAGGGTTCTTCAGTTGTCCCGCCTCCAGCGTGATCTTCCTTCCTTAGATAACGCTTCGGCGTCTCGCGAGCCTCAAGCATGCACGCGTGCTACCGAAGCACGACGGAAGGCAATTGACGAGCGCGTTTGGAAGCATGGCCTTGCCGTTCTCATCCGTAACTATTGGTACGGTGCCTCTAGCGCGTCTCCGACCGGTGTGTTTACCGGGTTAAAAGTACTCTCTTGATTTCCGTCTGATGATTTCATAAACGTGTCACGCTGTAGCCCGCCGCGATCCTGGTGTTTGCGCAGCAGGGGGGGTAAATGGGGCAGACGCCTGTTCCGCTGCAAGTTGATCTTCACATTGACAGTCCACGAAAGCGTCGGCAGCCAGGAGCAGTTGGGAAGCCGTGACGTCAGCGACACTCTCGTTTGCTCGTACTTTTTGCCCAAAACTTCTACGACCGACCATCAGTGTCGCGACGTCCGACAGCATGACACTCCATATTGTTGTGACGTCATTTGTTGCCCGTTCGGGACTACCTTGTATGCACGGGCGGAATGGGACGCTAATCAGACCAGTCGCAGACGCGTTCCAGGGGCACCGTATACTATTGGCGAGGTGCGCGTTCAAAAGCGTCGCTTGGTCGGCTTTCTACATATGGGCCAACCGCTTACTATCGCGCCTTTAGTGGGACAGAAATACGTGCAATGTCGGGCTCTCGACTTTGACGGTGCCGGTTAAAAAAGCGACGATTCCAGCTCCGTGCATTTTACATTACCATCATACTTGACGTTTGCAAGTTATGGTAAAAATACAGGATCATAACAAGTTACATCACGGCGAGGCAAATCCTGGTAATGACGACGCGGATAGGAAGCATAAGAGGGCGCCGCCGAAACATCCCGGTGCTAATAGATGGGAAGTCGGCATTGACATCTAACGGCACACATGTGCGATGGAGCCAACCAAGAGTCGGAGAATCGTCGAAACACGAAAAACTCCTTCCACTCTATTCTTTAAAACAAAACAATAGGAAAACAACGGTAATAATTGCCTGTGCGCCACATATGTTATTTTGGTAAAAACGCGTTTCCGATTGCATGAGGATGAGCATTCACGCGTGGTTGCTTTTCAAGAATGACTTGAACCTATTTTGTCGGGTTCAAAATTTGCTTAATTTTCTTGCGATTTCTGGCTGGTTTTCCGCACACATCCGATTTACATGGTGCGATTTTACTCGCGATTTCGCAGTTGCGACATCACGCGTGTAAAAAAAGAAAAAATGCGTGGTGGAGGCTGCGGTGTTCAGAGACGCGGTTGCGAAATCACAAGCAAAATCACCTTATGGGAAGCAGGATTAATTTGCTTCTCTACTTCTTTTAAAAAATGTGAATACTCAGTTCTTTCAATTCGTATGATTCGTATGTAACCAAGAGAACATAAACCTTCCCAATATTTTTTTTTATGAATGTTTGGTATGCCGCCTATTTTGTAATCTTAACCATTTTACAAGGTTTCGTGCACTACCTATTGGATGGTGTCAAAGGAATCCCTGGAATGCGCATATTCGGCACACAACGGAATAGACCAATCTCACCAGCCGGTTCAGCTACGGCGTCGCTGTCGCGACTCGCGAGACATCGACGGAACTCCAGTCTTTCTGCGCGCGCGACAAACTGGTTTTCTGCACTGCGCTTGAACAGCACGTCTCGTGGCATTCCTTCCGCGGACCAAAGATATGGCGGAGTCAAGCAAGCGCTGAACTCTTGGTGAGAACGGTCCCTCTTTTATCATATTTCAAAATACCTTGAACCGCATTCACCCAATGTATTCTGCAGGCCGCTTATAATGCCTAATCTGCTTGTTCTTTGCAAACCGCAAATGAATTATGAGATTCCATCACTTTGAATAAAGAGTCAGTGAATACCTAATTTTCGTAGTATATACCGAGGGACGTAAGACTTTTGTTTAGCGCGGAAACTGTGAGAGGAGATTTGGGAAAAAATTAAGCACTCTGAATATTCTCCGCTCGCGCGCGGCTGCCGTTTCGTTCCTTCAATGCTTGCCCCACGCACCTGGGTTGGCGATGCTCGGGTTCCGTGCTCTATGCTACGGACATTGTTAGAGTTTGAAAATTGCTGTCAGTGCACGAATTCATGACGAACGCCCAGCCGCATATCCGACGACGAGAGGGTCTGGTAGAGGGTGGATCAGCGGCGCAGCCTTCACCGCGCTTTCTTTTTTTTCCTTTTTTTTTTTTCAATGCTTCAGCCGCATGCATTTGATTGTCACGTTTTGACACCAGCAGTGTCTTCGATTTGAACCAATTGAACTAACGCGATGATTAGATTATCGTCGCGTCCCCCGCCACTGCTAGCTTTATGCCTGCTTCACAAGTGGTAACTTTGGTGCTCCCCCGAGTTTCCCAGGAGCTTCACAGCGTTCTGAAAAGAGTTGATATAGTGGTTTTCGATGACGCTGAATAAGCTTCCATAATTCGAACCATGTGTCTATTTTCACTAATTAAATGTTAATTACCGATGTTTAGTTAATTATCCGACTTATCGCAAAGATTAGCCACCCACAGAATGTGCCCCTGGCAGTATAACTCACCTGCAATCACCGTATTAGTGTATATTTTATGTATCTTTTGTAATAAATCTTTTCGAATAAAAACAAAACAAAAACACCCGGTATATGAAGACGACACAACTAAGCTAAAAGCAATATAATTTTTAAGATGTCTCGAAAGTTTTAGGACCAAGCCCTTTCAGTCTATATTTCATATAAATACTTAGTGGCAATCACAATTGTTGTTTTACAGCGAAGCTGCAGTGTATATGACTCATTGGTTGGATTCCTTCGTTTCGACGTTATCACGAAAAAAAAAAAAAAACCTTCAGCGATTGCAGCGAAAATTGCATATCACGCAGACAACATACAGCACAGCATTCGTCTCAAGAAAAACAAGCACAAAACAAGCACCGAACCACGTAATTGATGATAAGGTGCTACTGCTAACAATGCGAAGCACATAGCGCTCACCACATACATTTCCCGGAAAAGATTACTGTTGCGCAAGTTGCCGCGGCGACGCAGCTTGCGACGTGGGGAGTGACGTCACTATCCTTTCATAATAAAAGTTTTTTTTTACAGTGTAATTACTTTTCTTTCGTCAATCAAAAGGGATGTAGCAGTGGGCTATCGTTCAAGGTGATACCACAGCTTCGCTAGAAAACGACCCTCACAGCGTTGATTGGAGCCCCGACGTTTTCTCACCAAGATTGTTCACACTCAACACCGTGATGACGGCGACGAATCATGCAGAAAGGAGCAATCGAAATTGTCCAATCTAATTTATAAGGACCGTGGTACTCAGATCGAATTTGGCCTAAATGAACCAAGTGAACCCAAGTGAACATTTTCTTTTACTGCATGAAAAACTGGCATATCCTGGCTGTTGAGGTTTGTTCTTGGCAGAGCTGGGCAGAAATACTGCAAAAAGTATTGGGGAATACATATTAAGAGATACATTTATTTCGATCCCTAATATACAGATATTTAGATACATGTGTATCTTATGCTAAAAGTCACCCCTAAAATACGTCGAAAAAAAAAAACAATGTCGAAAAAGTATTTCGGAATACAAATATAGATATTAGGGAGTTTTTGTAGACCGCGTTTCCCCCTCCGCTAAGCCCTCCGCAAACTAAGAAGCCGCTACTGCGCCCACGCGCCGACGGCCTTGACTGTGGAGTGCGGGGTATCGTAGGGGGTTGGCGGAGAGCGCTGCGGGACGGCGAAAACTGTCTACGAAAGCCCCCCACCTATAGAAATACATTTGTTCCCGAACCCTGCAACGTGGGGAGGGCGTAGCACGTGGTGAATGCAAATGGGAATTTATGCTTGACCTCCTCTTTTTCTGTGTGTGTCATTTTATGCACTTCGCGTTACCTCGAACTAAAGCCGCTAAAAAAGAAAAAAGAACGTATCACGCCCTGTCATTTACGTAGTTTCTGAACGGTAAAACCTGTATGTCATGCTTGACAAAAGGCGTTTGGACGAAATGAACCCTGTTTTGCCATGAGGGCGCATCTCAAGCTGTCGTCTTGTATGCTTCTATGTCACCCATAGTGTGAGGAGGTTCGAAAACAGAGCCGTATATCTTTTCTCCACTCAACTCCTTTACAGCGTTCGCTATAATAAATTGGAAAGAATGGAGGACTTTGCGAGTGGCGCTTATTTTGTTATTCTTGCAAGTAACCTTCTTTAAACCACAGGTTTTTCTTTATGTCGGTGATTGTGATGGACTATGACAGTGGTCTCAACTCATTTGAGCGTGGGGGCCACAAACCTGACACTGAAAAGCCCGGGGGCCAATGCTAGACCTGGGGGGGGGGGGGGGGGGGGGGTGGTAGAGACCTTGTGCTCTAATGACTACTTTCGGCCATGACATTATGTGATAACAATAATTAAAATGACACCGCCCCGCCAAGCTCCTCGCACTTTTAATAGAACAAGAGAGCAAGTACACCCGTGAGCGCTAGGAATGTGAACCGCCTTCTCCTTGTTTTTGACGCTCCTACAAGTTTTGGAACAAGCCCTGTTCCAGAAAAGGGCTAGAACGCAAAGTATAGACCCCCAAGACCCGTACCATTCGAGACGTTGAGAGTTAATAGAGCTTTAAGGAGCCGTAAAACAGGCAAGAAACCAGGTAAGGTGTTCACCTTCATATTGCCGCGGCGGGTGTACACTGTCGCGCCCATTGTTCAATTGACTCAGGAATCAACCGAGCTGAACATGTCTCTGGAAAACAATCAGTTATTTGACAGTTCTTGCTTTCCCGACGGTTTTTATTGCAACACCCATACTTGCCTTAATGGTGTTTTATTTTTTATTCTTTTCATGGCTAAAATTCCGAGCTCGTAGCTTTATCTTCGGCAGTTTCTCCTGCGGATCGAGAGTTCGCGCAGCCGAGATGCATTCTTCGACAAAGCGCTCGCGCTTGCATCGTAGTAGCGAAATTGTACATTTCAAAAAGCTGGGAAGCAAAAGATAAAGCGAAACAAAGCGCAAATAAGCAGCGATAACTATACATTTCGTGAACATGTTAAAAGAGCATAGTTATAACCTTTCGAGCGAAAATGAATCGGCGAGATGAGATCACTATATGGCGCAAGCCACTTCGAGCGTTGAAGACATCCCAGCTAAAAATTCTCATTAGACATAATTGGAATTCTAACTGGTTTTAATTGGAACCAATTGGTTTTGCTGTGTGGCGATAGCCACTGGGAAAAGAAGAAGAAGATCACGTGTCGCGGCCATTAACCCGCAGCGTGAATGTTTTTTCGCCACGCATCAACAACGAGTGGCTCCCGCTCGGTGTTTTCTCCAAGAAACTTACACCAACCGAGCAACAATATAGTGCCTTCAGCCGTGAACTCCTCGCGGCTTACCTTACCATCAAGCACTTCAGATTCTTCCTGGAAGAACGGTCGCTTGTGATCTTTGCAGATCACAAGCCACTAACCAATGTCTTCAGATCATCTAAGGCCACATACTCTCCGAGAGAGACGCGACACTTGGCTATCCTAGCTGAATTTTCTGCCGACATTCAGCATATCAAGGGCGTCCACAACATCCCCGCCGACACCCTCAGTCGCGTCTCCGCAGTTCAGTACCGCGGGTGTGACCTTAGACAACTCCCTGATCTACAGGAGAGTGACGAAGAGCTCCGCAACCTTCTCTCTTCCCCAACCTCCTCTCTTCATCTTGAGGACGTTTACTTCTCCGACTTGGGCACAAACATCGTTTGCGACGTCGACCCGGTGACCGGACGGAAACGGACTTATCTGCCCTTGCCACTTCGGCGTCAGATCTTCAACAACCTTCATGTTCTCTCACACCCAGGCATCCTCGCTTCTCAAAATCTAATCACGGAACGATTTGTCTGGCCTGGCATGAACACTGATGTCCGCGTGTGAGCACGAGCATGCATTGCTTGTCAGCAGAGTAAGGTGTCCCGGCACACCATCACGCCTCTGGCAAAGTTTGCACTCCCCGACACGCGCTTTGCTGCCATTCACGTGGACCTCATCGGACCCCTACCGTCATCGCAGGGCTACCGGTACCTCCTAACCGTCTTCGACAGGTTCACGCGCTGGCCGGAGGCTTGTCTCATCAAAGACATTACTGCCGAGACTGTCGCCTCTGTGCTTCTGTCCACCTGGATCTCCCGCTTTGGAGTTCCCGCCGACATCGTCACCGATCGCGGACGCCGATTCGAGTCGGCCCTTTTCCGAAGCTTGACAACTATTCTTGGCATCGCTCACCTGAAGACCACAACCTACCACCCGCAAGCAAATAGTTTGGTCGAGCGTTTCCATCGCCATCTCAAGGCCTCCCTCATGGCCCACGCGACACCAGATAAATGGGCCACGTCTCTACCCATCGTCCTCCTAGGGTTGCGCACAGCCATAAAGGAAGACATCGGATGTGCCGCATCACATTTAGTTTATGGCACATCGCTGCGCCTCCCAGCTGAATTGGTCAGCCCTACCACTCCCATCCACGGCGGCCTCACGATGACTGCAGGATTGCCTTACGTGGAGGACTTAGCCCGTCTGTTCGGTGACGTGCGCGCTACACCGACGCGGACACGCCAGAGCAAGCCTCCTTTCTTCCATCGCAACCTGCACAACAGTAGGTACGTGTTTTTGCGCGTCGACAGCGTCCGCCGTTCGCTCCAGCCCACCTTACACTGGTCCTCACCTCGTCGTGGCACGTGACGGAAAAACATTCACGCTGCGGGTTAATGGCCGCGACACGGTCGTGTCCGTTGACCGCCTCAAGCCGGCCTTTATTGAGAGCGATACGATCGCTCAGCCGGCTGATCTTCCCAGCGTGCAAGCCACCTCGAGCTCCACAGTAGCACCCGCGACCCGCATCAAACACTCCAAGACAGTTCACTGGACGACTCCGTCTCCTAAGGGGCGGGCTATGTGGCGATAGCCACTGGGAAAAGAAGATGATCGCGTGCAAGAAACGAGATCAGTTCGACTTTGCAATGCGCCAGACGTAGTCGCTTTTCGTCTGTCTTTCTCCACAGCTGGGTTCCAATTGGAAACACACTGGCCAATGGGTCTTTCCAATTGGAAAAAAAATTTCCAGTTGGAAACTTAACGGGTTCCAAATGGTTCCCATTGGTTCCCATTGCAGCGAACAATCGGTTGTCCGAAAATCTTTAGGACAACCAATTGGAATCTAACGAGATTTTCAACTGGGATGTGAACCGCGACTCGTAGCTGGTTGCCTGCGGGCCACGTCCCAGCGAGTCGCGGGCCACATGCGGCCCGCGGGCCGCGTGTTTGAGACCCCTGAACTATGATATAAGGCGGCTTCATGTTATAAATTATGAGAAAACTTGTACCAAACACATGTTTTTTATCTTTTAGATTTATCGTAAAAACGGCAACAAATGTAACGAGATACCCAAGTCTGGCAAAGTATCGCGATACAAGCGATAGATTTTAAATGTATTTCACTACTAAGATAAAAATGCCTTTTTCGAATACATTTCGATACGGAGATACAGATACTCAAAAGTATCTCTATGATACTGTCGCGATAC
This sequence comes from Ixodes scapularis, assembly GCF_016920785.2. Classification (NCBI taxonomy): domain Eukaryota; kingdom Metazoa; phylum Arthropoda; class Arachnida; order Ixodida; family Ixodidae; genus Ixodes; species Ixodes scapularis. Next base: position 77,132,403 of record NW_024609884.1, on the reverse strand, counting down.
TGCCCAGCCCTGGTTCTTGGCAAGATACCGATCAATTCAATCTGCATTGCTAATTGAAAATTGACTGTAAAAAAAATTTAGTATTTAATGCTGTACTCGACATGGCAGCAACTTAGCTCGACACTTTCTGACGGTTTGTCATAGTTCTGCCACGCGCCCCTTTGAACCTCCTTTATGTGCAGCCCACAGACAGGAGTTCTGTTCACCACATAAAAGAGACATGAACCGACTTCTATATGTTTGAGAAGTTGCATATGTGTCAGAAACAGACAAATATTTAAATTAGCTTTAAAACAAAATTTAAAAAAAATTTAGGCTCTCCCTTACAACTTGCCTATCGAGGATCAAAACGCAGAAATAGATTTGCGGAGCATCTTTTGGAGAATTTGGGGGTGCATTTATTTATTTATTTATGTTACTGTCTTCTTATTTCAGGAGACGTTGTAGGATTGGTTTACAACATATTGTACACAAAAAACAATAATCAAAATACAGCAGGTAACAAGCACAAGGATATTAGTTCTAGCTGATCCAAAAACACATAAATGGTTGAACATGTCAAAAATACCGCGTTATACAAAGACTATCTTTATTAAAAAAAGAATAAAGGTGAAGGCACAAGAATCACAAGAAGTGCGGAGTTTACTTATCAAGGAAAACTCTGGTGATGCTGTTATTATATAGCTCGGCAGGGAATTCCAGTCGAGAACAGTCCTTCGGAAAAAAGAATACTTAAATGCCTTAATCCCACAGTTGAATTCTTTGAGTGTTTTACAAATATAACTTCGCTGATGAACTTATGATATATATATATATATATATATATATATATATATATATATATATATATATATATATATATATATATATATATATATATATATATAGACTGTGCGCTGGAAATATAGCAAAACGTGTAAACGTAAAAGTTGTTTACTCTGCACCCAAAAAACTCGCAAAAATGTGTCTGATGACAGACCCATTCCGCAAGGCGCAGACGGGCTGCCCAATCAAGCACAGGAGTCCGTTTGTCGCGTGCACGGAAGGGGTGGTGTATCAAATTCCGCTTTCATGTGGCAAGATTTATGTCGGCCAAACAGGCAGCTGTTTAAATGTACGGCTAAGGGAATACTACCAGAAAGTGAACGGGGTTCGGGATGGCCATCTATCCTGTCACTGTCATGACTGCGGGTGCAAACCATTATTTGCTTCGTCTACTGTTCTTGCTAGGCACAAAGATAGGACTGTTAGAGAGATTATCGAGACTGACGCTATAAATAGTTCCGGCACGTGTTGTGTCAGTGTGGCGTCAATTGACTTGGCGGATAAGGAGTTGGCGTACTTGCGGTCCGTGGCGGGGCCACGGATTGGTTGATTTGTGGTGCGGTGACGCAGTGTGTTTCTACGCTGAGTTTCTTGAATTAAATCAGTTGAAAGTTAGCGCTCTGTAGTGTCTGTCCTTCCTATGTCCCCGTCTTCAAAGCGCAATCATGTTTTCTAAAATTGCTTTACCACTCTGTGCTTTATCAGTCATGCGCTCTAACATTTCATTATGCTGAGGTGTTCTAGGAGGGGGGTTATAAAGCGAAGGCCGAGGCTTGGTCCCGATGCGCGCTGATGCCGCATGGTGACGACTTGGAGGGGGAGGCTGTAAACGTCTCGGGAAACGCAGCAAGCGAAAGCGCGGATGCTGCTATTGCTTTTGTGTTTTGCAGCTCTTGGTTATATCGGAGTATTATTTCTCGTGAGTGCTATCAACGTCGCACATTTCCATTTTTTAAGCAATTTCAGCGGTTTCCACTCCATTAGCGCTAGGCGGTGCACAGAAGTACCCACCTGTCGACAAAAGGCTTTTTGCAAACGGCAGTTTTTTTTTAGTTTCTTGTCCGGCCTGGAGATGGCGCGGCTGCACTTCTGAAACGCGTCGCGGTTTCTCGGTGCTCGAAAAAGGGACAGCTTATCCCCACACGACTTGTATCTAGACGTGTACGTAGTCAGTTACAAGTAACAAAATTAGTCGTAATCCCTTACATTTACCAGTAATTTTGTAAGGGAATAATTACATATTTTACAAAGTGATTGTAAAGTAATTTCGTTACTTATTTACGCAAGGAAATGATTGTAATTCATTACATTTTCGTTTTCAATCACGGGGGTAAAAACTGAAACATAAAACACCACCAACGAAACAATCATTTCTATTCTTTTTTTTTTAAGGTTAAGTTTTACCGGAATTACACTGTCATTTACTCATATGAATCACAAGGCCTGGCGAACTTCAGTTGCTGAAAACCTTTCTTCCCGTAACCTAAAACCTCAATTCGATTATTTTTTTTTCGTAGCTTGGTTGTTTACAATTTGTAACTTGTCAGCCTGCTCGCCCACGGCGAAGGGGGAATCACATTGATACAAAGAACCGAACTGTTGGTGCAAGCAAACTTAGGCAAACTCCCGGGGTCCAAATGTTTCCTTCCAAAGAAAAAAATAAACTGTCAAAGGGCACCCCAGCAAGTCTAGCGGATACGTGCGCGCCTTTTCTTTTTGTCCCTTCACTCCTTCTTTTAAAGGGTTAAAAGGCGCGAACAAAACAGGACGAAAAAAGACACACGTATGACACGGAGCTGTCCGTGTTGTACGTGTGTCTTTCTTCGTCCTGTCTTGTTCGCGCCTTTTAACCTTTTAATCGATATGAACCACCTAGCCCCAACCAAAGTTTTATTACTCCTTCTTTGCTTTCGAAGACGCGGGGAGGACACAAAAGGATCGCCCACTGCGCACCTTTCAAAAGCTCCAGACAATTAACAATGGCCTCCTCGGTTACAGTGACTACGACAGTTTGCATAGTGTCAAAACAGGAGGGGACGCTTCACTCTAAGAAATGCCTGCGCGTCTACTTACCCGCAAAACACTCAAAGAGCCAACATCAACGATCTACGAAACCAGTTTAGCGAATGATAAGGCGGAACATCTGTTAAGACCTCAAAATGAAGTCTGTGCTGTGGCATTACGCAATGCAAGGCGCCATCCTTGCATTGCGTAACACCACAGCGCAGAGCTAATTTCGAAGTCTAAAAAAGTCTAAACCAAGGCACGACATGTGTTCAGAGCTAAAGAATATTAATATAAAAACAAGGTATAATTTAATTGTAATATGTACTTACCGTCTCTTGCTATTTGCCTGTACCACTGTTCGGCGATATCTGCCGGCTAAAATATGCGTATATAATATATTTACCCATACAGTGATTTTATTCGAGGTTTATTTATCTGTATTCAATTTTTTATAGCTTTAGAATTCTAACAGCGTCGAACCCCGGTAGCAACAACGAAGCTTTGCGTTTTCACCAGGGCAAGTCAAGATACTTGTTCCATTTTTCTCAAGAAGCACGCAATGCAGTGCGTCAGGTCCGACGAGACTTTCGAGAGCCAGCTGCTGTTCAAGGTCGCAAATATTAGACCGGTGGGAACAACAAAATACAAATACTTCCATAACATTCTCCTGTTTTCCGTCTTACCCTAGGACAGTAAGGTATAAAGTAACGCCCTCAAAGTAACGGATTGCTTTTTGTGGCAACAGTCACTTACTTTTATGGAACGGTAATTGTAACTGTACTTAGTTACAATTTAGCGTTGTGTAATTGTCATTGGATTTTCTTACGTTTTTTTAGTAACGTGTACAAGTCTGCTTCTAACCTCCATCGCACCCGGCACAAAACACCAGCGTTGCGTTTTCTTTTTTTTTTTTCTTTTTGTGAAAGGCATGGCACACCACCACGATCAAGACGAGTTAACACCGATGCGACCGTAAACCTGACAGCTTCAGGAGCCATGGATAAGGTGTTCTAGAAGGAATAAGGTGTTCTAATACACACCACGGAGCAGCTCGACTGTGTATGGAGCCCCCAGGTACAGAACCCGTAGTGAGTGACATCAACGCGCGGAGGGACCACACGGGAAAGGGGTGCGCTTCTCACACCTCCCCTTTGAGCTCACGCTAATTAAGCTACCGCATATCATCGCAATACTGCTATAAAATACTGCACAACTTTACAATGGGAAATATATTGCTAGTGCTGCGAACATCGAATTTCACCAGAAAGCTGAATTGTTTAACATGGTTTGTACGTGACGTGATCGCACTATATGCTGGTGGTCATTGCGATGTGTTCTTGCTAAAAAATCAAATCCCGTGCTGCAAAATCCGTGCTGCAGAGTGTTGGCGCTCAGTGCAGGCCACGTATTTGCGAGGCACAAAAATGATATTCTTGGTGCATCGTTGTGAGGAACGGGGATCAAGCGTTTAGCGTGACGGAAACGCGCTTTCTGGTAAGAGTGTTTTCGCAAACAAAATAGTTTGCGGGGCCACGCTTTCTGGTTTGCAACGAAGATGCGGGGCAAAGGAACCTTTATAACTACAGTATGTTATTAAAACTACCCCCCCGTCCCTGTCCCTCCTTCGCTTGGGTCGGTTAATTCAACAATTATATTTGTATCTCGTGTTAGCAGTAACCCTCCATTTCTTTTAGTTTGCACCCAAATGTGAAGTTTAGGCAACATACAGAGGTTGTCGAAACTTGGGGAAGAACTTGAGAGGGCTCTGTTCTACTCGGACGTCAAGCGTAGCAAACGCGGCGTCAGCACACGCGAATACTAATTGGTAGCAGATATCGAGTTCCTGCTCCCCGGCCAAAGAAAGGCCCATATTCTGCACTACACTACGTTCGCTGCCCTCAACGTTGGAGTATATAATAGCGTTTAGAGTGGCTGCCAACGTTTAGCTGTTCCTCTGAGGCCACTAGTATCCTTCTTTTCAGGTATCTCTTCCGTACGCACTTGTAGTTCTACGTAACGTCGGATTTATAAATCACATTTAGTCCTGACAATACTTGTATTTTCGGGGACAGCTTTCTGGGGCAGTTCAACAACAACGAAAACATATATGGGTGCTTCAATGATTCGTACATGTAATATGGGACGTGCTACCATTTTTTACATTAAGTAAATACAGGTAAAAGCTAATTCCTGACGTTGATAACTTGCAAAAACGCCCATTAGCTTTCCTCTCCGCGCAATGGCAGACGCATAAAAAATAAAGGAAAGAAACAGTTTTCCCCTGCTCAACACGTATTTAGAACAAGCGGCCAAGTGATCTGACGTTAGTTATATAGTCAGTCTTTATCATAGTCACGCGTTGGGGTTTGCAAAGCATATTCGCCTCGAGATCGAACCGCGTCGCCATCGTGTGGCCGAAATTGGAAACATGCAAAAGCGGGGATACTGCCGTGCGTCGTCTGCTACGGGCGCACGTTCAGATTCAGAAGCATGGATCTGGACGACGGAAGCCCGTTTCCGGCTGAGCTGGGCCCGCCTTATGAAATGCTTGTTATTTTCGTTGTATTTTCTTCCTACTAAAGGTTTCGTTGTATTGTTTCACATGCGTGGAAATTCAGTAAAGCGATTATTATTAAGTTGGATGCTTCCATGATCTCAGTGTTGTGGTTTGTATACAACCACTGGTCCCACGTATTTTTGTTGTATCGCACGAACAATAGTTTTTATAAAGCATTCAAAGCAATTGGAGCTGTGGTTAAATTTTAAAAAAAAAAATGAAACCGACTGATCGGTACCTTTTAATAGGCTAATCAATTGATAAATCCGTTACGTGAGTTTTCACCGGTCATATTGCATGAAAGACGTTAAAGCTACACATTTCTTTTAACTATGTTTACTATGTCATAAATGGCATATTGCATTCCCACTTTAGACTTCTCGTTGTGACGCCTACTGAAATTTTGAACATGGAAAGCCTTTTAATGTGAAGTAATATTTAAGTTATTATTTAAAGGTATAATCACCCTCGATGACAATCACAAACATGCTGAGGTGGTTTACCGTGCAAGCCTGTGTCCTAAAAGAAAGAAATCGTCAGAAATATTAAAGCAGGCAATTTTTACTTCGTCCTGACTTCCTCCAGCATACGATTCCGATTAAACAGCAAAAATAAATGTCGAAATTAAAGCATCATTCGAATAAGCTGAAGGTTAATTGATGAACTTCCCTGTCTCGATATGCGTTAGGTGAGGGTGGAGAGTGATCGCAAAGTCTCGTGAGTCTCTGGCCCTCATCATTAAAAGAGTGTCGCAGCGGCCGATGTTGTCTGTGTTGTGGTGCGAGTTGTTTGTTGTAGTTGGAGAGTCTACTATGTTTGAATATAAGATCTATCAGCTAGAAATTTATAGTATTAGCCTCTTGACATCCGCGGCACTCACCGAGAAAATTGAAGCGGGTGAACCAACACTACCGAGAAGAGCATCTAATAACATGCACGCTACTGCATTGCTCGGTTACTCTTATTTGTTACACTCGCGGTAGATATATTATAGTAGTTTGTTTCACTTGTCTCAGTTGTCTTGTGAACGAACAGTTACCGGATCTTAACTAGAAGAGGCACTCTCTCCTCATAGAAGTGTAGTAGAATTGTTCCGACTCCTAAAACCTTGCCCACGCCATGGCACAGTAAAGCGAAACATTGTCTGCAGCGTAACTCACACGGTAATTTCCAATACAACACAAACTTCTCTTGGTGCCAAATAATTATTTTGCTGCAAAAGCTAAAAGTTACAAAAACAAAATTGCATAGAAGTTGCGATTTCATAGTCACAGTACCAGTATTATGTTATCCGGGTTGGAATTCATTGTTTTGTTGATGTCCCAAGCTGGTAAACCGATACATCTATTTTAAAAGAAACAAATATTTAACATACATATTGCAGCTCATCCGGAGACAGGGAGGATCGGTAGCCGAGTGGGCTATCGCACACCAGCTCGGAGCACGTGCGAAGGATCGCGCTGGAGATCCCAGGGATCCTGGGTTCAAATCCCACCCCTGCCCGTTTCGATCTGGATGATCATCGTACCGGCTTGCGGCCGTGTATCTCTACTGCGTGGTGCACGTTAAAGGACGCTAGCAGTCGTAATGCACTGGCTAAATTGCTTATCTACAGTGCGTAACAATGTCGCCATGTATTGCCGCACTAAACTCCTGGCGTATAAACGACAATTTTTTTTTATCGTCGTTTTTTGTGTAAAAAAACAAAAACAAAAAGAAGTTCAATTTATTTTGTTTTAAGTGTTTATAAGGAATGAAAAGTATGCATATAATTCATCTGCAATGCTACTTAAAAATATATAATTTGGCATCAGTTTTGGTTTCGTTTCGGTTTCCACTGTGTCCTTTGACAAGCACCTCAACTGGGGTTGTTAGGCCACGTACCGTGTAAAACCGGGCAACTTAGTTGAGCTCAGTGACAGTTGGGAGACGGCAACGATCGTTAGCTTAATAGGGAGTTGTAGTAGATCGTTTTTCTCCTCCGCTACGGTATCTGTAAAGAAAACGCCGCAGCTGCGCATGCTCGCCGCCAGCCTTGTCTGCATTGTTCAAGGTCTTGCGGCGGATTACGGAGTGCTATCCGGGTGCTTAGCGGGCTGCGGAAACGGTCTACTACAACTCCCTAATGACAGTTGAGAGCGCTAGTGTAACTAGGGCATTAAAAACAATATTTCATTTTTACAAGGACTTCCATAATTCGCGAGTATGAAAAATGGAAAGTAGTTTTGCAGAACATTCTTGAAAACACTACACTTGTTCCTATTGTTTTCTTGATAAGTGTGCGGGAAAAGTAGCGGGAAAGTAATTTATTTATTTATTTATTTATTCACAATACATTATAGGCTCTTTTTCAGAGAATTGCGTAAAGGGGGGGTAGGGCAAGAAGTTCAAATACATAAAGTTTAAAAAATAGACGCAAATGCACATACAGTTTTACTCAAAATCATCGCACAGGCCCAAAATAAATACAAACAATAGACACGTGGAACTGATACGGAAGGTTGGTATATTACGCAGAAACAGAAGTAACTGGAAGCGTACAGGTTGGAAAATGTGATTCAAGTTGTTGACGGAACAGTGCAGCCTCGCTAATGGGGACTGTGAATGCGGGAAGGTCGTTCCATACGTGGGTGTTACGTGGTACGACTGAGTTACTGAACGCATTGGTTGACCCAGTGAGGTATTGAAAACTTTTTCTGTTTAATGGTACGATGAGATGACCTATTAGGGGGTTTAAGGAAAGCGACGCTTGCAAAACAATTGCTATAATAGAAGTTGTGAATTAGGCACACTGTAGAAATGGTTCGACGTACTTCGAGCAACGGTAGAGAGCATTGATGTTTTAGGAAAGAGACACTCCTGTTATATGAATAGGAGGATGTTATAAAACACGCTGCTCGATTCTGGACTTTTTTAGAGTGCGTGGTTAGGTATTTCTGATTGGGGCTCCAAATCACTGCAGCATATTCAAGTTTCGGGCGGACATATGTTTCGTTAAGCAAGTTTGCGGATATGGTTAGGGGCTATTTTAAGGTTACGGTTGATATAACCGAGAGTTCTAGATACGTCGGCAGTCACAGAGTAAATATGTGTGACCCATGAAAGCTTAGGTGTAAGATGGACACGAAGAGAGGATGGACACACACTAAGAGATGAAGTGCTTAATGTAAACGGGAACTGCGAAAGAGATCGTTTGCAAGTGAAGTTTATTACCTGGCATTTAGGTTTATTAAGTAGCATTAGCCATTCTTCACACCAGTTACTAATGCTATCAAAATCATGCTCGAGTAGTATATGGTCATCTGGAGCGTCGGGTTCGCGTTTCGCTGCGTTCCCATTATTGTTGTCTCACAGCTACGAATGCGTCGTCGTTCCCATATGAAAAAGACTCGTTATGTTGACCTGGGTCCTTCTCAACCGTACAAAGACGCACAATGGCTACATCGGCGTGCTCACGCTCGAGCTACCACGTCGCAGTACATACCTGTCAATAAGAGGCACGGATTTGCTGCCAGGCCGAGCTCTTTTTCAGGCGCTCGTTCAAATCGGGGTGCTGCTTTAATAAAGCACTGGGTATTATTTATTAGCGCTGACCACAGCCGCCGCAGACACCTCCGTGGCTCTGCATGCACGGTCCCCACCGCGAACTAAGGCGTTGAACCGACATGTTGGTTGCTTCTCCCCCAGAAGTTCGGCGTGCCGGATATAAATGGACGCGAGGCGCACCTCACGTCACTATCGGGGCGACGTTGATTGGTTCAGCCGCCGGGCGACTAAGTGGTGACGTCCTGTTTCACGTGGCACATGTCACAAACCAAAAAGAACTAAAACAAGCAGTGACGTCATGTGTCACGTGCCACATGTCAAGTGACTTTGCGACGTCATGGTTTCCGCCCTCCAGGCCCCATTCCAGCACCTCCTAGACAGCTTTAAAGCCTACGCGTTACGTCACATGACGTCACGTCCGGGAGGCCGGCAGGGGCGCTGAATGGATGCGAGTGCCGCGTCAGCGTTAGCGTGGGACTGTGATAGGAAACGAGCCCCATGGGCGAATACTGACGCGACGTACACGACGCGACGCGACGTTTGGCGTTCGTGTTGATAGATGGCGCTACCTCCTAATCGCGACGGCTCGCGACCACCGTGGTTTATTAAAATGAATATAATCTTTTTGAAATGTACCCTCGGTTAAAAAATGAATGCGAACAATAAAAGCAAAACTTAAAGTAAAAAAAAAAAAAACGCGTCTGCATAACGGCGGCGCTTTTGATGCCAACGGATTTCGTCCGCGTGTCGTCTGCTATCTTTCGCTGGTCGGCTGCACCTTCAGACGCTGCTCCCGACGCCATCTACCAACACGAATGGCAAACAGAGCCCGCTACTGGACTTGGTCGTCTGGGTCACCGCCCGCCGTAGACCCTGGCAAGTTTCTTGGCCCTATTTTTTTACTAAAAGAGAACTATGCTCTGTAATTTTACAAGAAAAAACCGACCTGTGAAATACACCTTTGACGAAAAGTTTAGATGGCTACGTGCAGGCATCGATTTTTACGGTCCATTTTAGATCGAGCCTGGTGACTTGAACCACCCTATACATGTGTATTGATTGGGCTATTTTGGCGCAGAGTTCGATGCCTTGAATTCTATTGAAAAACGCTCTGACACATATTTCTGTACATCCGATTGTAAAACGTTCCAAATTTATTATTCTGTCATGACACTAAGCAATATTTGCTCTTCTAATCGAGTGCGAAGAGAAAACGCATTTGCGTTTTCTTATAGAAATGCATTCAAGGAAGTCAAATTTAGACTGGCTGCTGTCTGCTTCAAAATGCAACAGTACACTAGTGCCATCTGAACCTCTAGCGTTTATTGCTAATAACTCAATGGGACAGGCCTCTCTCAAATCAGGGAGTCTGATGCCTCCTAATTCAGAAGGCCAAGCATGATGTTCTTTGTTACACCTCTACATTTATTTTGTTATGTTCAGAGGGACAGGCTTCTTAGTTTAGGGGGACTGATCCCCTAAGTTCGATGGACCAAGCGCGATCTTCTTTGTCGGGTCTATAAATTTATTTTGCTTAGATCAGAGAGACATGCCTCTGTCAACTCAGGAGGAGTGATCCCTTTTAATTCAGAGGGTCAAGCGTGGTCTGCTATGTCATCTCTCTAAATTTATTTAGTCGCCCTTAGAATGTCGATATCCCTCCAGGTGTTGTTGTTTTATTTTCTTAATTCCCTCTTAACAAAAACTGAGCCTCTAAAAGTATAGATGTCCCCCTTACAAAAAGAGGGACCCCGTTTTTTTTTAATGTGGGACTGGTCTTAGAGTGTTCCTGCATACCGAATATGCTGCGCTTTATGGGCAACTGGAAGACCTTCCTGCCCTTCTCAACCTCTAGTTGATGATGATGTATGGAGTTTTTTGGCGCAGCTCATCCTCTAGTACTCTACGGTTTAAAAAATATTTATCTCACCAATGACTAGAGTGCAGTTAAAGTCACGGGCGTGTGAGCTTAGCTCACTGAAACTATTTGTTCGCATGGGAGCTCGCGCATAAAAGACACTTTCCAAAGCCACACACTACAAACATTTGACGCCTGTCGTAAAACCCCTGCTTCGGAAACTTATACACCCATGGCTTTGTATTTCCAGCACCCTTACTTTTACTTAACACACAATTTTTAATAGTAAACTAGTGTGCTGTTTTTGAGGACTCTAAAAAGAGTGTGAAAAAGGGTGCTATGGGACGAAGTGAGGGAGTTTTCGTTTTAGCTACAATCTAAAAAGAAGTGTTGCCTGTTCTAATGCTTTTTACTTGGAGATACATTCCTCGAACTTAGATATATTATTCCTTACACTGAATAATGACGATAACGAAGAAACATACGTGTAACCTTTGCAAATGTAGAGGTGGTCAGCTGCGAATTAGAATTTTTGAATTTTCAATTAACATAAGGCGATGGAACAACCATTGGCGTCATGATTTCCCTCTCGTGCGTGATTCATTATGTCCGTATTTCCTTTTTCTGTGCATGTAATAACTTCATGTGGTACATGTTGCTTGTAAACCTGCTGCACCCAAAAAAACATCCCCTGGATTATGCTAAGATCGTCTGCACCCTATCTTTAGGGTGTTCGCCGACATCCTATGGGTGTTGGGTAACAATCTTAGGGTGCTAGCCCTGGAGCGCTCACGCTCATGCCTTTGTCACCACTCAAGCTTATATTTTTTTTCTTAACCTCTCACCTAATAAAATAGTTCGGTGGAAAGTGCTCACTGGTGACGCTTATAGTCACTGAATCCTAGGAAGGTTGCGCCATTGCCTTCCCCGCCTGCTAGCGGGACGCAAACAGGTACTAACACACAGACGATCAAAACGCCACAAGCCGATTGGCTTAACGGTATCCGTCGCCATGGAAATCGCCGTTTCGGTCCTATCGAAACTTCGAAAGGATCATTCTGAACCAGCCGCGCCAAGATCGTGATGGAGCGTCATCGTACTGAAAGGCGTTCTTCGGGAATGTAAGCCTCCTTGTCTCTGCATATGCAATCAATACGCCTCGCAAGTGGGCTCATTTTCATCTTCTGCGCATGAGAAAGGAAGTAGCGGTGACGTCAGAACGCCGAGCCCTGATTGGCTGATCGCGACCCCCTATCTGAGCGTCGTCTGCTCCTTTGCAACGCCGTCTGCTCGCAACGTCGTCTGCGTCTGTCTTACCTTTCCTGCGACTTTCGGAAGTGCAGGTGTTTACGAGCGAGCTCGACTTTGCCTTTCAGAGAGGGCAGACGAAATAACTCGAGCGGTGCTTTGTTTTTGTCTAACAACTAGCAGACGCGCATCAAGGAGAGAAGTCAAAGGATTCATTGGCGAGGTGTTCCGAGGCGCCGAGGTTTGTTTGCTAAAAACCGAGAATGAGCGTGTTACTGTCCGCAAGTTCCCTCCCAAATACTTTTCCCCTCCAATCGTGTGCGGCGAGACCCCTCATTCTTTAGCGGCGCCGGCGGGTTGGCGCAGTTAACGTCGTCTGCTTTACGTCTGCTAGTCAAAGCGATGGCTGCTTTACCTTTCCTGCGTCTGTCGGAGATTCACCGCTTTTTTCACCGGCGAGAGTCACCGTTGCCTCGGGAAACAAGGAGATAACAAGAGGAAGAAATTGACCTCTTAATCTAAAACTGAGGTCAGCGATCAAAGTATAATACGGGAAGGGTTCACAAGGGTCGCGCGGTCATATTCCATTCAGCACACCAGCCGGTCGTGGGCAGACGGTCGCCGAGTCGCGGAGTGCCAGTGCTAGGCCTAACTGCCGTGCTCGCTTGGTCGCGTTCGGTGGAATCGTGGCCGTTGGAGCTTTTCCCGGGTGTTTGTGGATTCAGCGTTCTTGTTCGTCGTGGTCTGTTTCAAGTACTTTTTACTTTTTTCTTGCTGCTTGAAGTCGGGACGCGCGTGAGAAGCGCACGTAGAAAAATAAACGCCCGTGGGTCGTCGCGACCGTGACGCTGTCGGCCATGCTGATTTGATCGTAAGAAGTGTGTAAGACGGCTTCGGAGCTGTCGTAGGATTTCGTCGCAGGATTTCGTCGTAATTTGCGCAAAACTTACGAAAATTTCGTTTCGTCGATACGAATTTGATTTCTGGCGTAAGATCGTTTCGTGAATCTGGCCTCTGCACTTCCGAAAGTCGCAGGAAAGGTAAGACAGACGCAGACGACGTTGCGAGCAGACGACATTGCAAAGGAGCAGACGACGCTCAGATAGGGGGTCGCGATCAGCCAATCAGGGCTCGGCGTTCTGACGTCACCGCTACCCCCTGCGCAAGAAGCAGACGAACTTGCCCTCCGCATTGATCAATATGGTTTCCGCCCACAGATAGCTTACAATGATATTGTTTTTCGTGCGTATTTCACGACAGGAAAATTATATTTCCATGCTTCCAAGCGCCGATGCCGCATGCGGTTGCGGTGTGAAGATTTGCGCTTGTTTTGACGGTGTGTGAATAACAAAGTATCGGTGCACGAGACATATCTTCATCAAGCAACCTTACAACGCGAGTTTGCTGGAGATTTCAAGAAACTGCTCAATACATGGACCAAAATGGCGACCATACTAGGACCTTCGCTCTAATTTCCAAGGATCTAAAGAATGTAGGGGCACTACGTTTGCTAGATCATTGAGATTTTCTAAGTTGTCGTATTATTCCAAAACTCTACACAGTCTTACGCAACTATAGTTGGCGTCTGAATTTTTTTTAAGCTATTTTTTTTTATTTGGGGTTTTTAATAACCAATCTACAGTGCAACCCTTCGAAAGACTGCTCTCTGCAGAGGGCCAACACGTTGGCAGCTGTGGAATCCCTGCACAATGGCGAATTAATTTATAACCGCAACGTCAAGGCAAACTTTGTGCGCTTGGTTGGATTACAAGACAAAAACATACCCACAAAAAATGTGATGAGCGCAATGAGGTTGCACTTTTGACACTATTTGATTGGCTATATACTCGACAGCGTTGGCCCCGCTCCGACGTTCGCTATCTTATGGAATGACTTGCACGTTCCAGGATGTCAGTTCTGCCATTTTGCAGTGGTCCCGACCTTCTAATAATCGGCACGTGACGTTCGAAAAGGGTCTATGTTCTGTGACACCCAATCATATTTCAACCATCATCAAATTGATAAACACAGGGTCTTATATGCTATTCCTAAGACGACTTGGAGGCGAAAGCCCAAGCACCGATGCATTAAAGACAGACACATGCTTTAGTTGCCGCGTCATCCCTCTAAATGTGCTGAGTCATCTTTCTCAATATGTTAAGTCATCCTTCTCAATGTGCTGAGTCACCCTTCTCAATATGCTGAGTCATCATCTCAATTGGCTTCGTCATCCACTGAGTGGTCACGTAAACGTTTTGGTACCTTTCGCGTCGCCGACGTGTTTTCGCTCAAGGACTTTGAAGGTCGACTGAACGATGAGATATATAATGCTTTTGCCTTAATTAAGGGCGACTTCCTGCGCGTGTCTTTAAAAAGAGAGTGAATAAGTTGTTTTGTTATTCAAAATACGGTCAAAAGAAACAAGACACAAGCACCAACACGCACACTGAAAGCACAAAGTCATGGTGCATGCTCTGCGCTTGATTGGTATAGCCGGTGGCTACATACACACTCACTCTTAGAAATAAGGGTACCAAAAGGAGGTAATACACCGACTTTACCACCCTCCTCCCGGCTAGGGCGGAAACGCTTCGCATGTTACCTCCTCAGACGCAGCAGACACTAGCGCCCCCCATTTAGAAGGCGTTGTTAGAAGGTAAAGTTCGCCACGACGGAGCAATAACGACCGAAATGTTACCTCCCAAGGGGTGCACCTGTTTGCACGTTGCGATTGGCCATAGATCGGCGCAAACGAGAAAGCTAATTGGTCTCCTCGTATGACACGTGAGGCGCTGTCATTCTTTGCACATGCGTGGATGAGCGCCCGTCCGGCGGCGAGCGCGCTCCCCGTTGACGCCCTCCGCCGGTCATAACGGTATTTCGTCTTTCTTGATAGGATTTGAACGTTCGAAGGAGGCGTACCAGCTCAGGAACGTTCTTTATTGTTTTGATCGTCTAAATTTCATAATACGAAGTCACCGAGAGCGCTGCATTGACTTCAGTCGAAGATCCTAGTCGTGTGCACCGTATGCAGGCAGCGACATGTTCTGCACGGGCGACAATTGGCTCCAGTTATGACGACCCCGGGAAGGCGACCCCCGTCGTGCCTAGACAAAGTGGTAACGAACATGTTTGCACGTCTGAAGGCGTTGAGCGTTAGATGGAATTAATGTGTGGTGCGAACACAGACGCTGTTTAGACAATCGAAGTTAATAAAGAGCGAGAACTAGAATGACTGTCGCTTGACCTAGCGCATATTTAGAAGGTTGACCTACTTCAACCAGTGGCGTAGCCAGTAGCTTTTCCGGTGCATGTGTGTGCGGGTGGAGGAGGAAGGAGAGCGGCGGCCGGGCGAGCCTGGAGCCTTGCGGCCGGGCGCCAAAACGCCTTGTGAATCGGGGGTCGCCTACGTTTAGAGCGCGAGGGGGTAGGAGGTTTCCTCTTTGCGGGGCCGTTGGTGCACCGCGCCCGACGTTGAACTGAGCATCTGAAAAAAATTGTTGAAAATCTTAAAGATTGTATTTTCTCGCACAGCAGGAGCCGATGAGGCATTGATTGGCAGCACCGGCCAACCGCCGTGATTGATTCCCAACGTCGTTGATATTTCTAAAGGTCAGTGTCACACGGAGGCATGCGGTTTAGAGAAGCTCGTTTTAGCAAACGCCGTTTTACCGACTCCAGTTTGTCGAATCCCTTTATGGAGAAACCCGGTTCACAGAAAACGGCGATGAGCCTCTTTTTAGCGAATACGGCCACCGCGAAGCGGCGTGTACGGGTAAATCAGGTGAGTTAACATTTTTGTAATGAGCCGCCGCAGACTGCCGCCGCGAAGCGGCGGAAGCGCAACGGAGGCCCTGGGTTAATACGCGCACCAGTAATGCACGCGAGAAGTAGGAAAGCCTTTTTTTAAAAAGCGTCCCCTTTTCGATAGACGGCGTTTCTCTAAACTGAGGCTTTGCTTTCTCTAAACCATGCTTCGATAAAACTTGCCCATTCTCTAAAACGTGCTTCGATGAAATGGCATTCGATCAACCGTAGCAAACCCAGTGTCACACACTGATTTTTAATATCAAGATTTTTTTTTAATAATTTAATAAGGCTCAATAAATACTTTAGTTAAACGTCAAATTACCTAGAAATACCGAATATATATGTCTGAGTTAGTTATTCGTACTCTTCACAAACATTAATAGTAGCATATTACGGAATAAGGTCATTAAGTTATTGCCGGTAGCGAGACTAGCAATTATAATTGTTGTCTTGGCATTTTCTTTGCGTGACATCAGACATTTCTAAAAGTCTGCTCATTCAGTAGGCGAAGTTAGATGGCTCATGTTTGCTTTATTTGAAGTTGATTGAATATATTTTTTACATCCTGCGTCAACGTTTTCGGGTGATTTCCTCGAGGGTCCTGGATGTCTACTAGCGACTACCATAACATGCTGTTGTTTCTGCTACTTTGGACTCATCTTGTGGCAATTCTTAACACTGTGTACTGCAGGTAAGCTTAATCAGATATTTTATTTTAATTTTCTTGTTCGCATTGGGGCACTTCAAATGGGGCTCTTGATTTTTATCTTTTTTTGTGTGTCTGTGGTGTTCGTTCATTTCCGAGAGAAAATTGAGGGTATACTTAGAGTAAATAAATTACAAGCAGACACACAATGCGCTTGCGTGTGTCTTCTTCGGCGTGTTCTTTTTCTGTGTTTTCGTCCTTGCGTTCTATTCTTATCATGTCCAAATAAAACATGTATTCAATTTTATTCTGGCAAATCACTTTGGCGAAAATATTTGCATATTTGCCGAAGTTCGCATTCGGCAGTTAAAGGAGCGGTGCAACGATATTCAGTTGAAATGTTTTTCACTTTACACGAGCTTACTGGCACTAGTGGGACTCAAGGATACTCGCACGCAACGCCACTGGCCAACAAACTCCTTTGTTGCGGTGTAATTTCAAGGACAAAAGCGATCATTTTCATTCAACCTCTTTGCAAAACTTGATGACGTAACGTGGGGATCGCAGTAGACCCCAATGATGATATTTGAATGCGGTTCATAGATTGGACCCGAGCCCTGCGTGGGCACTCGATTTGGGCTCGTGATAATTACTAGCTCGCGAAGCATTTGGGTAGTGGCCCGTGTTTAATCGCTGCAACGACGAGAATAACCGAGCCATAACAACGTCTGGAACTCAGCGCGCGTCCTGTGCTTTGCCAACCCCAGCGCGTGGCTATGATCAACATTGGCGGCATATAATCGGCTCCAGATCACGTGGCCGCTTGTTATGGCTGCTACTTGAAGGGGTGAACGCTGCTCGGGACTTCTATTGCGTGGGGTGAAAAACGAACGCGTGTTTCATAGGTCATTAACGTCAGGGATCCGTTCTAAGCGGTATTTGCGCAAAGTACAAAAATCGTTGCATCGCCCCTTTAATGCTGGTGGTTATGAGAGTCGGCGGTGGTGCTGAGTAGCTACTCGCCTGCTACAGTTGTTGTATCCCTTGACAAAGATTTGTTAGTCACCTAAGTAAATCGACGTGACATATTTAAACATGGCCGGTGAATACAAAGTGCTTACTAACCTACGATTAGCACCCGCCATGTCATAATTTTAGTCAATTGTGCAGTTAGTCAACAGTTAAATTGGTCACGTCTGCAGTATATGTTTGATGCTGTTCAACACTGGCATTAGTGGCCCATGAAATTCTCCAAATGCGTCTAAGAAAAACGAAATATTTCTTCACAGTTTCTTTGAATAGGGGATGATACGTTTAAAATTCATATGAAATGATTTCCACATTTCTTTAGCTCCAGGCAGGCGGTGTAATCTACCCGGTGGCTGCCAGCTCAAGCCTATATAATCCTGATGTGCCCAGCTATGTGGCAGTGGGGGGAGACCTCGAAGCCGCGTCGCTTAATTATTGAGGCAGTCCTGGTTGCATTCTGCCTCTACTTTATCTTTAACTTTGAGTATCATCACGCTTTCAGGCACAGATTCATTGCACTCGAGAGCTTAATTGCTCTGAAACACTCACATGTGACGTCACGTGCACCACATTGCTTTCAAACTTAAAGGAAATGCCAAAGATATTTTCTTGCTGAATTCCTTTTTATACAGCTTTAGAGAGTTTTTGTTTTCCTCTGACATAAGACAGGATGGCTGATTCTAAGAATTACAGAAGCGCAATGACATTGCTTTATAGTCACCTTTTTGTAACTTCCAAAATCACTGCTTTTTGGTTTGTGCAGCATTGGCATATTTAATTTTTTTTTTCAGTCTACTTCATACTCGGTCGCTGAAATCATTTGAAGGTTGTAGGTCCATGTGCACAGTGACTTGTGCTTGCAAGGTTTAAATACAAGATGGTTTCCCAGTACCTGGTGCTATGCATGTACAATCTTCTTACGGATGTGCGAATATTCATACTTTCGAATAACGAATAAAAAAGTTGTGTTTAAAAGTTTCTAATATCTTTAGAATATTTTTGGAATAATCAGAAGCAGATTGGAAACGGTTCACATGTCAAATTTTCATTTGCAGGCGGTTACCACAGAGCTTCCGTATGCGCCATAAGATGTCGCTATGCTTTTCTCGCGAGTAGCACCCTACGTATTTGGCGGAAAGTAGGCATATGTTTGTGCCTCTGTTGCTGTACATAGAGCTAAAGTGCATACTTTTTTGCATAACTTATTTTTTGTGGGAAGCCTCAAGATTATAACTATTCTTTTTCTCACAAAACTGCAGCCTGTGAACTACGTGAGCTCATGTTCAGCCTTCCAACGTTGGTCTTCTAGTTTTACTCCTTTTGTAGTGACTGCCCCAAGGCAGTTTTTATAACTTGAATTCCATGCTTCTACAGTTTCTGCATTCTGCCTGAATTCCGCTGAAGTCAAACTCATACATTATTGTAGTTTTGACCTCAACTTAATCACAAGCTTCAATTCTGGTAGTTTTCACTTAGCATTGTACTTTTCCAATGGTTTCCACGAAACTGTGATAAGCTGCGCTCTTTACAATCAGAGTGCCAAATATTCGGAAAGTATTAGATTTTTTTTTTGAGAAAGTCACTATTCAGACACCGCTATTTACTTCGTCATATAAAATTTTAAAGACAAGATTGTACCCCTTTCCATACAGCGAGGACCAAAGGATCGAACCCACTTTGAATAAATCGCAAAATCTGTTTCGTGTGCTGTGACTCGGTAACTTACGACATTGTTCAGCTAGACGGTGGATTTCTTTTTTTGAAAATTTAAATGAAAAAGCTTGCCTCAGTCAAAAGTTACAAATGGAAGCAATAACTTTTCTATGGACCGCCGTGAAGTTAAGCCTACTTTAGACTTGAGTTTCAAAATGCCGTTGCGGGCTACAGGGGACGATTGAGTAAGCTGAAACAGAATGTGGGAAGCAGACCTTTCCCACTTTGCTCTGGTCGCCCGGTTTGTCTCATGTATGCCCCAGTGGCCTGCAACAGCGTTTCTAATCTCTAGTCTGAGATGGGCTTAGCCAGACTTGTACATCCGTTACAAGTAACGAAATTACTTGTAATCCCTCACATTTATCAGTAATTTAGTAACGAAATAATTACTTATATTGCTAGAGTAATTGTAAAGTGGTTCCTTTACATATTTACTTAACAGACTCGTTGCGATCCTTTACATTTCTTTCACAAAGCCTCCCTTTCCACAAAAGAAAAATAAAAGAAGAAAAAGGTTGTTTTTATTTTGGTGAAGTCGAGCCCAATCACACTGTCACGTGCATTGACCAGTGCAAAGGGAGGCTTTGCACTCTTCAGTTCCTCAAAGCCTTCTTTACAACACCAAGCCTCTGAATCTATTTGAATCTCCTATTTTTAAGACCCTGACAACAATGTCAGAAGATCCAAATAGGCATTTCTAAAAAAAAGGAAGAAGTGGGGGCAAGCAATTCGCTTCTTTATAGTCCCTTCGTGTTTTATTTGCGATCAAAGACGGGGAGAGGAGGACACCAAGTGATTGTGTGTCTCTTCGAGAAGCTCGAGGCGGTAAGTGCAAAGACAAGAATTAACAATGTCCTTCTCGGTTATAGTGACTACGGCCACTTTCATAATGCCACAACAGCAGAGAACGCTCCGTCTTCTCTAAAATCCACTGAAAGAAATGTGATACTATGTGAAGGTGTTATTGCCACAAGCATCCTCTTTCGTTGCTGCACACTTCTCATCTTCTCTTAAGAAACAGGATGTATTTTTTTCTGTTTTTTTTTTCTACCTTATTCGACCCATTTTTAAAAGCTACTTACTTTTTTGTAGTGCAAATTCTAGGGTTAGCCCATTTTATTTGTGAATTCCAGTCAGGTTATCTGCATCACAGTCACCCTGTTGTGAGTAAGTTTTTTTCGAGCACTTGGAAAATGGTAATAGTCTTCCTTTTTTTCCCCCTGTTTTTACCCCAGCAGGAAGCATCTAATCTCAAGCAAAGATTTTTACAAAAAAAAAAAAAATGGTGGCTGACGAAGACTTAAGATTCTGGGCTTGAGGAGAGAGGGAAACTTGTGAGTGGGGCCACAATGAGGTTTAGTTCTCTGCCATTCGCTGCCCGTGGCATCAGCGTACGTCTATCTGGAGAACACCAGAGTAAACTGTAGTGCTCCGTGCGTTTTTGAACGGCATCAAGAAAGATACACACGGCAAACGTTCCTTTAGATTTCCTTGTGTTAAGCGACGTTCTAATTAATTGTTGCTATGAGTGTACTGGTGTTCTTTTTTCTTAATACTTATATTTATGTATTGAGATCATTTTTTTATTTACCAGCGTCTCAACCGAGGCTCGACATGTTCCAAACCAAAGGAAGGATAATATTTATTGAAACCTTATTTATTATTTAATAATATACTAACTATGTTTTGCTATTGTCTATCAATAGATGCCTGTATTGTAAGGTGTGCATAATTCAATTCTTATTACAGTTTCGGCTAGTTTTATTACGACTTAGACAGCTTCGCGTCTTCGACAATAGAGAATTTTAGTAGATTGTACTTTTGGACTCCGTTAACGATACCTGACACTCCACCGCCGCCTTTGCGCATGCATCTTATCATTATCGGGGGTATGGGAGGTGTCGAAACTATCTACTAAAACTCTCGAATATCAGGCAACGGCTGCAACGATGAAGCTTTGCTCTATCTTCGAGGTAAAAAGTTCTTCCACTGCTTCGCTGAAGAAGCTCAATTTAGAGCATGAAGCATTTATGAGGCACAATATGGCCCTCCCATCCAGTGCCTCAGTTCAAAGGGTGTTCAGCGTAGCAGTCGACATCATCAGTAAGAAATGACGCAAAATGTCTGACGAGACTTTCGAGAGTCAACTGTTGCTCAAAATACTCAAGGTCAATGGAACAGGTGGCAAGAATAAGAACTTGAATAACCCTTTTCTCTTTGTTTCATACTTGAGGACAACAGGTAATGTTGGAAGTAAGGCCACGAAAGTTACGGATTACTTTTTGGAGAATGGTCACTTACTTTTATAGGAGGGTAATTGTAATAGTAGTTAATTACAATTTGGCCTTGAGTAATTGGAAATGTAGTTCCTTACTTTTTGTAAGTAACGTTTTCAAGTCTGGGCTTAATATCGGTCCATAGGAAATGTATTGTTTTCATTTGTAACTTTTAAATGAGGGAATCATTATCTTTCCAATTTTTTTTAAAGAAGTCTACCACATAGCTGAACCCACGTCGTAAGTTATGGTGCCGCAGCTTTCAAAACTGATTTTTTACGATTTATTTGAAGTGGATTAGACCTCTTTGGCCCTCGTGGTAGTTTGTTGCGGCTCATTAGCAGCAGGAGATACGAGCCCTTTCTTCTTTCCACTTTAGAAGAGCAAATCCCACAGTCTGCTATCCTCCACTTCGGCATTCATTCCACTACTGTGGATAGAAAGACCGGCACAGTGCACTGCTGTTCTTGAGTTGCAACGCACTAGTCACTGCTAGTAATGTCTTGGTTTGTATTGCTTTTTGTAATGTGTGTGATACTAGATATCTGTTATATCACGCTGCGTTAATTTCAATTCTGGTTTGTACAAGACTCAACGTTTGAGTTCACCCAAATAAAGCTTCTCTAATCCAAGCAGTGTTCCAAGCATTTACTGTTATTAGCCGGGTAGACACTCATGACACTCATTTTTATGCACTTTTTGTGATAATTTTATTGACTGTCACGAACTAGAGCCCCGAAAGTGTTGTTCCAAACTGCCTTTATTACGCTTGGTGGTTTCACAGAAGTTTTATAAGATGTCTAGTCATGCCATTGATTCTTACGCCATTCTGTTTGTGACAGTATCAATAAAACATTGTCATTTACTATCAGAACTAGCGCCGTCCTCATCTATCATAAGGCCCACCCTTGAAGAATGCACTATTAAACCAACAAAGGGCCATAGTACCCTCCTATAGGGGGAAAATGTGATCCCATCATGAGTACATTTAAACCCAAAGAGGATAATAGTTCCCTCCATAAGGAGATAAAGGTTGACCCCAGGGTCATGTACTATTGCCCCCAAAATGGGCCAACGGTTCCCTCTATATGGAGCTAAAACCAGCGCCCCATATAAGGTGCTGTTGCCTCCAAAAGAAGGCAAATGCATCCCCTTCAATCATATCGTCTTATTTCCGAAGGGAGTTGAAGTTTCCCCCTTAAGGAGGTAAACGCTGACCTTAAGAGGATGGACTTATAATCCCAAAAGGAACTAAGGTTCCCTCCAACAGGAGGCAAGGTTGCAACCTAACCTGGGGTGCAAGTTTGCACCCTCGTTACAGTGGGTATCGTTACCTCCAAAAGGGGTTGCCCTGTGTGCAGTACAGTAACCATTTTTTTAAGAGTGCAGACTACGACGACCTCCGTGGCGTAGCGGTTTTGACGCTGCTTGATTGGCCTCATGGGCTTGCAGCGTCAACTGCGCTATCACTTAGAGCGGAACAGAGTTTAAACATTTATGCCTTGGTACCTGATAGCACCTTTCACAGGTAGCGCCTACGAACAGTTATGACGAACATTGTTTTCTTGGGAAACGATTGGTGTCTTTCAGATCACTGCTCCCGCAGTATGCCACCACACTGTTCCCAAAATCCCAAGTATTAAGAATTTTTAATAGATGTTTGCTGCAGTCTGATAACAATGTGGAGATCATGTCGTCTGCTTCTTGCGCAAGAGTTGCGGTGACGTCAGAAAGAAGCCGAGCTCTGATTGCCTCTGATTGAAGGATAGTGGGTAGACCTCAAAGCAAGCTGCCATAAGGTCTAACCACCATTCTTCATTCAGAACCAATCAGAGCTCGTCGTATTGACGTCACCACAACCCCTGCAAACGACGCAGACGAACTTGCCCTCTCCATAGTGTATGCGCAAAGGCGCGGCGGAGTATCGAGTGTGATTATCGGAGTCATACATATCTATTCCAACTACAAAGTTTATATTAGTTGTCTTCTTAAGAAAATTCTTATCTCTAACATGGTGTAATACGCCAAAACAACAAGAACGAAAACGAAGGTATGGTAAGAAGTGCAAAGCGACCGTATGTCACAAAATATTGTTTCGCTGGAAGGCGCGGCATACTGCTTAAATTTAAGTGCACATATAAGGTGCGCTTACAGATAAGGATGGCTAGTTGGGCTAGTTGGTTTTGCGTCATGGTGTAATACGCCGAAACAACAAGGTCAAAAACGAAGGGAGAACTGGACAGGTCCTGTCCAGTTCTTCCTTCGTTTTCGTCCTTCTCGTTTCGGCGTATTACACCATGACGCCAAACCAACTAGCCCAACTAGCCATCCTTATCTGTAAGCGCACCTTATATGTGCACTTAAATTTAACCAATATGCCGCGCGTTCCAGCGAAACAATATTCAGTAACATACAGTCGCTTTGCACTTCTTATATATTGATAAGATAAATCGATCATCAAGCGTGGCTGTCTTTCTAGCCGATGTCCTTTTCAACACGTATCTTGAAAAAAGTCTCCTAAACTTTTATGCGGAGCAAATATATCTCCTAATCTACTAAATATAGATGAGACAAGCCGCAAGGTCTTGAATCACTGGGTGATCGTTTTCACGAAGGCGTATGGCAAAAATAAGCAGCAGATCAGAAGCCCATATCAAAGAATGAAAGCCACACAGCTTAGCATCCTCCGATGGATTAGCTGGCTGGGCTATTTTGAAGTCACTGCATCCTGCGAAAGTAGTGTCATTGCCTTCCCTGCCTCCTATCCCCGACACAAACAAACACCAACATACAAATGATAAAACCACTCAAGGGGATTGGCTGTCTTAGTTGCCACTTCAATCGCCATTTCGATCCATTCAAATCTTCGAAGCTCCAAAGGACGTCGTTCTGAACCACTTGCGCCAAGATCACTATTGGGAGCATAATCGTACTGAAAGCGTTGCTCACCAATATAAGCGTCTTTAACACTGTGCATGGAATCAACTTACCAACCGTACCAATCTCCACAAGTCTCTCACCAATCATATTGCTGCTCTTACATATTTTAATGGAGGAATTTTTTTTTTTTCAATGACTGCAGGCACCGACGCCGTTTTTGGTGGCGATACGAAGACGTATTATTGTTTCGCCGGTGGGTTGATAGTGAACTCTCCGTATACAAAAATGTCTCTAAAGAGCTACCCGTCCCCAATGAATTGCGAGCGGCAAACTAAGAATAGAAAGATAAAGGAGAAACTGCTAATTACATAAACCAAAAAGCGACCATACGGGGAGGGGAGTTCGGCGTTACTTTCCGAGGATCCAGTTACTTTACTTTTTGTGAGGCATATAAAAAGGACCCACACAGACTCCGTCACAGCCAAAAATGTAATCAACAACAAAAGCTTTTTTTGTGTGCATAGAAGACTGCCAGAACACCTGAAGGAAACCCACAACAACCAAGGTTGAAGTTCTAAAGACAGGGAGATCAGTGTGACGCTCGAGCTTGTCTGCAATGCAGTCAATATTTACTGTCAAAAAGAGTCCTCTTTTTTTACTAAAGTCGTTAGCAAACTTCTTTTCTAAAAATGTCATTCCATGGTAAAGGGAATTTACAGCGCGGGTGGCACGACCTCCTTTTCGTTTTGGGAGAAGGTGCTTCATACTAAAAGAAGTTAAACTGAGAACTTCAAGATTAGTATTTATTACCATCTCAAACGCTCCGAAAGCGCGTGGCGAAAAACAAAACAAAAAAGTCATCGCGAAAAAAAAAATGTTTTTGCCGCGCGAAACAACCCATCAAAGTTTGTGTACTCCTGCCCCAATTTAAGCTTCTCCTCGCTTCTTTCTATCGTCACGTAATTGGCGAAGACATTTCGAAAACGTTAAGAGGTCTCACAAGCGGCATGTCTGTAATCATTAATATTGTCATTCATAAAATACGTTTTTTACGACGACTGTATTGTCATTCATAAAATATGTTTTTTACGACGACTGTAAAGGTTCTGGTGACTTCGAAAAAAATAAAAATCAGTGACCGGAAGTGTTAATGACGAAACATCGGCGTCTCCTAGCATTTTCTTTATACTGTCAACATGGCGCGGGGTGCGGACGACGGGAAAATCAAAAATGGCTCAAACGAGTTTTTTTTTTTTTTCTTTTTTTTTTTTCGAGGCCGGATAGCTTTGTGGATGACGTCTCACGCAGCACCTTTAGAAAATCACCCCGCAACTGGCTCACCAAGGTCTGCTATACGTGGGTTTCTTCCTTACTTTTCTAGAAGCCGCTTTAGACCGACTAACGTTGCTAATTAAAAGATGAACTAAAAAGTGACGCGTCGACTGTGTGGTGACACGGCCTACCAACGCGAGGCGTGTGTGTTCAACAAGAAATTAGACGACGAGCTGTGCTCTAGGTGACGAACGAATAAGCCCCTGTTTCTTGCGCTGGCCGATAATATACATTCTGGGGAACCTCACGTGGTAATGACGCCGGGCGGACGCAGTTGTCGCCCAGCTGTCTGACGCGACATCGCCGAACAAAGGCAGGCGATAGCAGCACAGTCTGCACGGCAAGAAAGATCTCGCGAAATGCTCTCGCGGTTAGATGGGTGGTACGTGCGCGTGCCCAATGAACGATGAGAGGAGAAAAGAGGGGAAAGTTAAACGACACTTCCTGCTTAAAGTCATATAAAAAGGCAAGGAGCCCACCATCTCGCTAACTAGTTCCTAGATTCGGGATGGAGTTTAAAGTCAAGCTTTATGGCAAAACATTTCTTTTCCTCTGCAAATAGTCAGTTTTCAAGCTCGATATTCTTAGGGATATTTCTAGGAGTCATTTTTAGTCGACTATTGGGCAGGAGATCGAACTATAGGGGGCGCTCTGACCCGTTTGTTTTCCCCACGCTCGGTGTTTACTCAACACAAGGCCTGTACACATGCCAACAGGCCTTATGGGCATGGCCATGTCATCTTCTACAATAGAGCGCAATACTAACAATCGACGAAGCGACGTTAAGTGCCGGATCTATCTTCTGAGAATGCGAGCTTGACCCACTTCGGCTTTTGTGCTAAGCTGGGATCGTGCATGCTGCATTGTTCATGCAGGCCGTCGTGGAAACAAAAGAGCCCCTCCTCCCCCTCGCCGGAGAACACGAACTCCAGTCGAACGCTGACGCCGCGTTCGGTTATGTCGGCCGAGCGCTGCGTCATTGTATTTGTTGTCCCCATCCGTGTAGTTGATAAGTTAACCGCTTGGGGCGTAACGGTCTGTCCTCCTCCCCAATAGTAATAAAACGTTGGGGCTTCATACCACTCTGTGAAGGTGGTTGGAAAGCGAGGCTGTGGTATTTATTACCTGCAACGACTGCCCACAGCACTACAGACCCTTTCTATGGCAAGCGCCTCCAGGTGATGCTCCAATCTTTGACGTCCGAGAGAAGTTTCGGTTTATAAAAATAATAACCATAGGCCACCTTAACACAGCTGCTTGAAATGTAGATGAAACGTTTAACCACTAATTCTCCAGGTGAACGCCAAAAGAACGAAGGAGTGCAAATCTGTTAAAATGTTTGGAGTATTCTCGTAAGCAAACTTGCCTTCTCCAAGATCGAATATTGTACAGCCGAAGGCCCTCGCTAAATCTCTAACTTCGTTGTCCGTGTAGCATTTATCCTTTCTAAAACTGGTGACATATGCTAGCTCAACAGGCTTGCTGCGACCGGCAGTCGCTTGGGGCGCAAGCGGCAGTTCATGTTTGGAAAGAGCAAAAGTGACTATACAAAAGGAACGACAAAAGAAAAGCAAATGGTACTAAAACTTTTTATATACGAAAGGAGTGACCTCACTCCCGACGTCGCAAGCTGCCGTCGCCGCGTCAACTTGCGCAACAGTAAGCTTTTCCTGGAAATGTATGGGGTGAGCGCTATGTCCTTCCCATTGTTATCAGGAGCGCCTTATCACCAATTATGTTGTTCGAAGGCTTGTTTCGAGCTTGCTTTTTGTTTAAACGAATGCTGTAATGTATGTTGTACGCGTGATACACACTTTTAGCTCCAATCGATGAAGTTTTTTTGTTTGTTTTTTTCGTAAGGACGACGACACGAAGAAATTTCAGAAATCCGACCTGTAAATAATATGCAGCTCCTCCTTAAAGAAAAATAAAAAATTACGGCTCCAATCCGCGCTGTGAAGGTAGTTTGTGAGCGAAGCTGTGGTATCACCTGCCACGATTGCCTACTGCACTATACGAAATGCCGCCGCCGGTCGCAGCACGCCACCGCTGGTCGCATTGCCGTTTCTTTTCCCTTTGCCGCTCCTCGTATTCTCGCTGCTCCTCTGAAGTCCTATGCGTGGCCTATTCATCGCGGTGCTGCAACAACAATGAAATCACTTGCTATACTCCGTTTCATTTTACATTTAAAGGGGCCCTGCAATCATATTTAAGCATCTACCTTTTTTTGCGGTTTCCACGTCTCTTGGGGTTGGGGCAAGCCAGCGGGCACGGAGAGAGTAACTAAATATCAGTGCGTCATATTTTAACCGGACGACGCGGAAACCTCCTCCACCGATGAGGGCGACCCGCGGCACCGAAAGCACGCGAAATATGACGTCTTTGGTCCTGGGCTTACTACTGGTCAGAGCCGCTAAAAGCTTCTTTTTAGTCGAAACACAAAATATAAGCTTGCCCTAAACGGCACGAACCGTTTCAATTATTTATAAAAGTAGTTTTTTTTTTTCAGTATTTTAGACCAGAAAAGAAACAAACGCAGTTTATTAAAGCACGGAAACAAGAAATCACCCGTCGACATACCCGCCACCAAGCGGTGGATAAGGCGGCGCATACTAGAAAAGAGTAGTGGGATCAGGCGCAGACACGGAAAGGTCCCGGATGTACGCGGCGGCGCTGCGGTCGTTTACGGACAGGAGGATCCGATGGGTTCCGAGCGTTCCGAAGGCCTTCGGCGAGTAGCTTTGTCTTGCGTTTTGGCCATTTCGCGGTATGGCAGCGGCGAAGTGACTCCCATTCTGAACTTATCTTTTTCCCGTGTTTGCTGTCGTTTGTGGCCAATGAAGTGTCATGCCGAATTAGCGTTTAATCGCACAGCAAATGCAATGAGAGCCGCTCTGGCTGCCCGCTGCATACAGCCTATCCAGAACATGCTTTAGTGGCGCCCTCTCACGCCGTCGACTGGGAGTGCGGCAGCCGTGAGCGCTCGCTGAGCTCACTACCCCTCGTCTAGTTTACGGCCACGGAAGCAACCAAGGACGTCATGAGGGAGGTTATTTTTTGCTTGTTTTTGTAATTTTAATTTGCCTCTAACTTTTAAAATAAAGCGAAATTCAAGAAAAGAAAAGTTACATTAAGTTACTACAGTCAGTGCGCTCAGGTTTGGTGCAAAACAAAAACCAGTGAAAAAGTGCTTGCAGGGCCCCTTTAAGCGCTGCGGATGTTACGAGTCATCGGAGCCGATCGGAGGCCGTGTGAGTGTCGCCCCTACTGAAAAAAAAGAAAAAAAAAAGAAAAAAGAAATTTGAAATTCAAACGGATGGCAAACTGGTCGACCCGGTGGAATTAAACGGGTGGCAAACTTGTCGATCTGTTTCGATCAAACGTGATTATGGGAATCGGGTACCCGTTTGATACGGTTACCTGTTTGATACGGGTGCCCGTTTGTTACGGGTGCTCGTTCGATACGGGTGCCCGTTCGACCAGCCACATGAGCACACATTTGAACGCGCATTCTTATACGCAAATTATTTGCTAGCCCTAAATGGGTATCGTCCGGAAGGTTAATTATCTTAAACTTATTTAAGACATCCCGAAACTCATAAGCCTATTTATAACAGGGAGGAAACACGAAGAAAAATTGTGCTCACGCAGGTGCTTGCAAATGGGCAGGAAAACAGACAAAAAATTGTTTTGAATTCTCATAAAAGTTTATTACAGCCTATTCCGTAGACAAGTAAAAACATGCAAGCGATCTGTGAAATGTGAAGAGGCGCTCGAAGCTTTTATACAACTGAGAAGATTGCAAAGCAAACAAGAACCGAAGTAATTCTAGACTATAATGGCAGGCTTTCGGAAAAATTACTCTCCCAGCTGCCGCGAGAACAGACGCTGCATAATTCTTTAGATAATCTCGACGTGTACCCGTAGAAGGACGGTCAATCGCTGCCAACAAGTAGGTAGGAATGCACTTACCATAATAACAGAGGACTTGAAAGATGTAATCCAAGATAAATGTCGCCACGGTCAAAGCAGGACAACCACACAAACACTATAAAACGAGAAGGAAGGCTCCTTGAAGTTTCAACACGAAGCGGCGCACAAGCTGTCATATGCCGAACCCAGCCAAACCGTAAGAATTCCTGACTTCTTTGAAGAATCGCTTGTTGCCGATATACGCGTAGGACTTTTCGTACATTTGGTGCGCATCCCATACGTTGTCGAGAGACATCCTAATAAGACCGCAGAGAAAGGCGGCAGATCGAAGCAGGCAGGATAAACGAAGTTGCAACGGACAACATGGAAACGGAACAAATGGTCCCGGAACAAATGGTCCCAGAATAAATGGTCTCGGAACAAATGGTCCCGGAACAAATGGTTCCGGAACTAATGGTCCCAAGTACAAACTAGGAAAAAATGGTCCCAGATAAATAAGTCCCATGACACTTCTGCGTTTTCGGATAAATCGAATAAAATCCTACAACACTCGCCGGTAAACATTTCACAATTTTTAATTTATAAGAAAAGCTCCAAATTTCGACGCTGATGGTTGCACGAGCTCGACCGGTTTTATATTTTTCTGGGATAGTCCAAAATGTTTCGCGCTATGGAAACGTAATGCATCTATAAAGGCATCGAGCTCCGCTCGTTTTGAGTGCCAGCACCACGCGTCATGACGAGATGGAAGTAATTCGAGTTTCATGGCTTCAACAGGGGAGGCACTCACTTGAGCGAATGGCGTTTCAGCGAACGCCCACGTTTCACCGAATGACACTTTAGCGAATAGTCGGCCGCCGCGAAGCGATGTTTACGGGTGGGCCAAGTGCGTTAACATACTTTAAATGAGCTGCCGCAGACTGTAACACAAAGTAAACGCAGCGTAAGCGCAGCGCTGGGAGAGGGGGGGGGGGGGGGGGGGCGTTAACACGCGCCCCCGTTATTCGCTAAAACGTCATTCGCCCGTGCGGACCCGCTTGAACAGTATAACTAGGGGTATTCATTTTTGTTTCAAAAATTTTTCGTTCAAAAATATTTTGACGAATTTGAATAAAATTAAGTTCAATACCCGACCACTGCCTTCGAAGTAACCGACCTCAAAATATAGACCAGATCCTTCAGTCCACCAGAAAATCACTGATTGTATAACGGATGAAGTATACTGCGTGTTATATCTTAGTTTCTAAACAACCTTCTTACGGGACCATTTTGTTTTAGCTTGGGCTTGGGACCTTTAGTTCCGGGACCATTAGTTCCGGGACCATTTGTTCCTACACCCCGGACAACAAGGAGACAAAGAAAAAAGCGTCTGGCAACGCGCGCGCCACCGGATCTGGCGACAGGGTTGCCATCTTTTTTTTGCGCGCGCCGCTGAATTGAGACCAGGAAGTCTCAAAGCAGTCGCTAGATTCGCCAGGAAGTCGTTAAAATATTCGCTGAATTCCAAAAGCTTATTAAACCCTTTTAAAGTGAACCTCGATTAATCATATCTCAGGTATTTTGAGTGGTCATACTTAAACTGAAAAACAACTAGAACGGTTTTTATTTGCAATAATATTTGTAATGTCCCTTAACCTTTTTGATTGTCGTTCAAGACTGATTTTCATCTGGTGATTGCAATTTTTTTCCAGAGCCGTACTTAGACATCAAGGCTATACTTCTCCTTACGAGTTAAGAGTGAGCACTTTCAAACAAAACCAGGTCTTTCTTAGTGCACGGGCAATACGGCCAAACGACATGTTCTTCACAAAAAAGGATCAAAATGTCTAAAAACTAAATGCACAGTTATTCACAGGCACTTCCCAGGTAAAATTAAGTCCACCTGACACCTCCCTAAACAGTTCGACAATCTTCTCAACGTTTGGCGGAGTGCACGTGGGTACGTGGGCGCGGGAGAAATGGTCTGCAGTGTTGACAGTGTTGACATTTCTTTTAAGCGCGCCGCAAAATTGAGCATACGGTAAATCCAAAGCAAACTCGGCTAGAGAAGTAAAAGGGTTTAGCCCGCGAGCATCTCTAAAATTGTTCAAAATAACAAGATTACGGTTGAACACTAAAGTCGCTAAAAAAGTCGCTAGCCGCTAAATTAAAAAAAAAAAAAATCCGTCACTAAATGTATAGAAAATCGCTAAATCTAGGGACGAAATCGCTAAAATGGCAACACTGCCTGGCTACGCTTATCAGCTTGTAGCATGCCCTCCTCCCCTCTCTCTAATCACGTGACAGAGCTGACCAGAGAGGAGGAAGGGGGAAACGGCGAGGTCAAGGCGCAGGACACCTGGACCCCCCCCCCCCCCCCCCCCCTTTCCCTCTTAACCCTCTCCTTATGCATGCTATAAAAAAACAAAAAAACTTGCGGTTGGCTTTTTGAGGCAATGCAGTCAATGCTAGGGGAGAGGGTGCACCGACCGCTGTACTGGCTGTACACGCGCTTTTCTCCTCTCTTTGA
Organism: Ixodes scapularis; assembly: GCF_016920785.2. Lineage (NCBI taxonomy): Eukaryota > Metazoa > Arthropoda > Arachnida > Ixodida > Ixodidae > Ixodes > Ixodes scapularis. Next base: position 77,100,234 of record NW_024609884.1, on the reverse strand, counting down.
ATTGCCACTGCACCTTGCGTTTGCAGCCTCGGAAACCAGACGAAACGCGCGCATTTCAGCACGCTGGAACGCTGAAACTGGCGTCGGCCAGAAGCTCGGCTTGCGCCCGAGCCAAAAAAGCGCCCAGCGCGAGCTCGTAATTTGACTGCTGCGACGGCTGGCCTGTTCTCGCAATGCTCGATGTTCTTGCAGCCTCGTGTTCGCGCGTTACCTTCGTTGAGTCTTGAATTGAGGTGAAATGGAGTATGGAAATATATTCTTTCACTCGGTCGCGTCCTCTGCGCGAGAGATTCGAGCTGAATAAGTAAAGTGAGGCAACGAAGAACGCCAAATTTTTAGAGTTCTGTCAAAAATATCGGCTCTCCAAGTCGCACGTTTACATATGAAAAAAAAAAGAAATCGCTTATTGCAGTTGCAGTATAAGCCAACATCAGCGAAATCAAAATATGAATACCATTACTTGCATTACGCGGACGATTGTAAACCGATAAACCGGCGCTCCGGCGGCTTTCCGGAACCAGGCAGCCACGGCTTAAATAGGCACGACCATGCCGCCGATGGGTACGTTCAGTATCAAACGGGCTCCGGAGAGCCGTTTGATTAAACCGGTACAGTTTGCCGGTCACCGGTCACCCGTCTGTGCAACATGGTTGCCGGTTTGAGCAAACGTGCGACAACTTTGCTCAAACGAGTTGCCCATTTGATCAGACGAGCGACCCGGCAGTTTGCCAAAGGAGTGACCTGCTAGCCCAAATAGGTGACCGTTATGGCTCATACGGGCAACCCCTTTGGTAAACTGGTGACCGGTATAGCTAAACTGTTAACGGTATGAACCCGTTTACTTTCATATAAACGCCAATTTTTTTTTTTTTTTTTCAGTAGGGACGTGACAGGGCGCACAGCGACGCGCGGAAAGCGTATCACGGGCCACGTTTACAGAAAGGGATTGGCTAGGATAGCTCGTTGCATCCGCTGCGTCCGGACGTAAGGTGAAACGGGCTATAGGCGGGTTCTTCTTTTATATATGAAAGGCTCGTGACGTCGCTCCCCGCGTCGCAAGCTGCCGTCGCCGTGGCAGCTTGGGCAACAGTAATCTTCACCGGGAACGTATGCGGTGAGCGCTACGTGCTTCATACTGTTTTCAGGAGTTCCTTATTATTCATTATATGGTTAGGACGCTTGTTTTGTGCTTATTCTTTATTGAAAAGAATCTTGTGCTGTCTGTTGTATGCTTGCTGTTTGTACTTTTCGCTTCATTCTTCTGAAGCATTTTTTTTTTCCGTGAGAACGCCGACACGAAAACACACGCGGGGAGAAGGAATGTGCTTCGGATTGTTCGCAGGCGCCTTTATCATCCGTAATGCGTGTAGCGCGTTCGATGTTGAGGACGGAGCAGATGGCGCGATCGAGTCCGAGCTTAGGTGAAAACGTTCTGTTTAATCCACGTGCCGTTGGGCACGCGCCAAGGAATCGATTCGTTGTCTTTGTTGGTGGCGACACTGGACGTATTGGCTGCTACATGCGGTTTGCACTTCACACGAGGGCTTCGAATGACGTCTACCCCTTTCGAAGCAGCTGAAAACCTAATCTTTACCGGAACGCGGGGGAGTGTTCCTATTGTTCACACGCGCCTTATCATTCATCATGTTTTGATGCTTGTTTTGTGTTTTTTTTTATTGAAACAAATACTGATCAGCTGTATGCTGTATATTTCAAAGGAGATATGCTGTTTTGCCTTCAATTGTTCGCCGGGAGGTTTTTGCTTACAACGAAAACGACACGAAAATTTCCTTCGCTGGTAGAGGTATACAGCTTCGCTGTAAAAACAATGTGGGGGTTGTCAGTGCTAAGCGGCCCATTCGACAGGGATGTAAAGCTTACCGCAGGAGAGATCAGAGTGTGGTACGCCTTTTCTGCGACCACGTGACCCTCACTGTTTACGCGACGCTGTTACAACGGCTCAGGATGGCTCGCTATTCCTGCTGATGCAGCTGACGTCGCTTCGGGGTAGGTCATCCTTCACTCTTAACAGAGCAGAATTAGTTGTCTGGATTCAAACAACAGCTGTGGAATATTTTTTTGCGATAGGAAACAAATATATATTTGGAACGTGGCAGCTAAGGCGAATATTTCAAAAGGTAGCTAGTAAATTGTGGGTAATTTTGTAATATCATGTTGGCATTCTCTACCCGACGTCCACAGCAGTCGATAATGTAATCCCCAAAAATGCAGTTTCTTTATTTCAAGCTTTTTTAACTATTCTCAGTCGTTATCCCTGTATATAGGTTCTGCGAAAGTTCAGCAAAGATACAACATTAGGAGCATGTATTACTTGTGTCCCCGTGAGATACGGACGGTATGTAATTTTAGACATAAAAACCCTCGCGTTGAGAGTGCTGAATATGAATCGATCGAAGGCTTACGTCAACAATAGCAGACGAGAGCTATGATTTCCACGCAGGTTACATATATACGCAGACACTCCAGCACGCACGCAATAAAACGCACGTACGCAAACACACACGCACGCAAGTGCGTATAATGTCTCAAGTTCGTGTGAAAAGAGAACAGACCATGCCGTTGAGTGCACTCCGAACCCGCACGATCGATGCAGAGTCAGTCAGAGTCACCAGCACCTGTCCCTCGTTATTTTTCTTGAGAAGAGCTCGACAGAGAAGGCAAGCTACAAAACACGCGAGGCAGTGGATGCGGTCAATTGATTTCAGCTCCAAGTCTTTCAGGGAGAAAAGGGAATGAAAGTGGCGTGTTTGTTCGTTCATCGTTCTTAGCGCCCGCTCATGGCTGTGGGCGGAAAGTCTTTCTTGTGTCCGTGGATTGGACGGAAGAAAGCGAGTATATTGTTTACGACCAATCAGGAGCGTCGGAGCACAAATGGTACCCGCCGTTCGAACTCTGCCTTTCATCGAACGTGACGGCCACGATAAAAGAGAGGAGAGCAAGTAGAAATATCGAACCAAGTTTCGGTGAAAGATCGACGACCGTAATGTTCCCGACTATACGATATCTTCCCATTAATCATTATATGGTAGCTTCTTCTGGGACTTTTTTTTATTTCTGTCTCCCCGGTAGGGTTTTATATTTGCTATACAATTCCTATGCGTGCCACTTTTCTTTTTTTAATATGTGTAAGGAGAATTGTATTGTCAAGCAGGGTTCATTTTCGCAAGTATCGTTCTATTTTGATTTTATTTGAGGAAACAAAACGATGAGAATCATGATGAAAGAAAAACATCAGGGTATTTTCGATGCTACAAGTCGACGAGTTTTTGTTTTCACGCTCGGGGCGCTCGCTCCCTTTGCAAATTGGTCGAACTTCTGGGACTCGCGTTTCCGGAGAAAGGCAACGCAATTTCGGACAAAAAACAGTCGGGAAACGTTTTACGAATCAAGGAAACTAAAACGAGACGGAGCACAATTGTCTGGGATCTTAGTGTTTGTTCACAGGTACTCCCTCATCTCTCTTTTGTGAAAGTTCTATTTACTTTCAAACACAGACCCCGACTCATTTCTGTTGAAACACGAGCCAGTCACGTAAACAACAATATTTGGAACTTCGAAAGTGTTGTGCACTTGACTGAGTCGAGATCGGTTTATTACAATATCAAAAGGTGGTACGAGCAAGAAGAATCGTTAGTCTCCCAGTGGAGGTGGCAGCTCTCTCTGCTTGAAGACGAGGGGAAGGGGAATTCAGGAACGGTCGTAGCAGAAGTAGGCACTGTGAACATAGACACTGCCATTATTAGCCACTATTATATTTTAAGCTCAAGAAACGCAGGTATAGGCAAGCCAAGGGCCAATGAGATGGCGGGGTTAGCCAAGTGGAGAGCCGATGAACGAATCACGTATACCAGGAAGCATCACAATAAACCAGGCCCCGCGTTGCGTATACTGCCAGTAAATGTAGCAAAACGCTGCTTGCAGAGACTCTAGCTGTTCTCGATGACCGGGAGCCCGTCGGGAACAGAAGGCTCTCGGTGGTGCCAGTTGGAATGTGGAGCTCTTGAAGGGCGCTGTGTCTCACGATGATCGCTCACGCCTGTGCCGTGCCAAGGATGTGCTATGTGCTCCCTGTTACACCGCAGGCGCTGCGGGTTCGGGTTGTATGGGATGCAAGCAAGCAGCTGCAGTCTGTATGCAGTCTACGCTTAAGCCAGTGATGTAGTGTGGTGTAGTGCTTAGTGTGGCCTCCTAATAGCGCTGGGCAGTAGCGCGATACAAGTGTGTCACGATAGTATCTTAGAGTCACTATCGAGTATTTGTATTTCTGTATCGAGACACATTTGAAAAATGTATTTGTTTCTCAAGAGTGAAATAGTTTGTTTCTCAAGAGTGAAATAGTTTGTTTCTCAAAAGTGAAATAGATTTACGATGTAGCGTTTGCATCGCAATACTGTGGCAGGCTTAGGTGTCTGTTTACAGATGATATAAAAAATAACTGTCGGGTTTATACGATAAACTTAAAACACGTTTTTGTCTCCGAGGGTTGGCAAACCATAATATTAATTCGCCATATCCAGTTGTGAACAAAAATTTATTATATTTCGTTACTTTTACAGAAGCATTGCTCGACGACTAGTTGATTGATTCATATTTAAGTAAGCATCAGTTTCTACTCAATAAATACGTTATAATGTAGTCTTCCTTTACAATTTTTATATCTGTATCATAGTTCGAAGAAAAGTTGCCCACGTAAAACCGAAATATCCTAATTTTTGTTCACTACTGTATATACCCCTCTACGAGGGGATTGGGGGAGGGAATCTTAGTAGGCTGCTTGAATATTGTAATCACCAAAACTAAAAAAAGAAAAAAAAAAACCAAACAAATAGGCAAACAGACAAAAGTGATTTCAGGAAAGGTACTTGAAAAGATTGCAGGATAACCTTATCCCGCAAGACACTCCACTCTTTCCACTTTAGCGGAGTGAACGCTCGAAAAGATGCGACGGACGAGAAGGAAACTATCAATCACGAACTGTAAAGGACTTGTGGGAGGGGCTTCTCTTCCTTTTATGTTGGGGCAGGTCGCATTCAGACTACGGTAACTGGCACTTAGTGCAGACAGGCCAGGCTCCGTTGTCCAATCTCTACTGCCTGGGTAACCCTGAAGCATTTAAGACGACAGTATTAGACTCACCCTCCAGGCAAAACACTGCATTTCGGGCAGACTCATTTTGTTAAGCACGGCAAGCAGTCGTTTGCTTCCAGTATCTACAAGGTTCACTGATAGCGATAATTATATTTAGTGACATCTGGGATGGTACTTGTGTATATATAAAGAGTTCGAAGTAAGGGGAGGTGCATAAATTGATACGACGGGAGGAACGCAAGCACTACCATTTGCTTCGCCGCGAACTCCACTCCTCCACCCATACCGCTCGGTAAAGATTGGGATGTATCTCTCTATGTATCTGCACCTGTATTCCGGGATACTTTTTGTCCGTTTTTGCAGAAGTATCTCAGGGATATCCCGTTACATAAAATACGAATATATCTCAGCCTCTTTATTTTGGCTTGAAAATACGTGTATCGCAGTATTTGTATTCCGGAATATGTTTCGGGGTATGTCTGCCCAGCGCCCTGCTTGTTGAAGCCTTTTAAAGCCGGTTTCTTCTAAACCGTAATACGCCTACATGCACCGAAACACAACAAGTTGCTTGAGGCTGCTTCTGACATCACTATGACGTCTTCCGTCCTCTGAGAACCGGATTCAGGTTTCAATATTTTCAACGCTTCGGCTTCCGTACTGCGACGATCTTTCCCATATTGACAACGTAGCCAATGAGTGGATGGCGCTTCCGCTCTCTGCCCTCCTGGCGAAACCATGATCACGTGCACTTTTAAAATACTTTACAATGAAATACATCTTACTCCGCGAAAATCGAATGGCTTCGGCGCCGAACGGCTTTTCCGCAGTTAGAACGGCTGGAAGCATGCTGCCTCGGATTTTCCCCACTGCATTGGAAGGGGTGGAGTGGCTGCCGCCACCTATCGTCGTGGACAAACTTCGAGGCAGCAGAGACAGCCGTTGCTGCTGTTTGTGGAATCCGGTGTCACGGTGAATCGACGGCACCCCTAACCTTCGGCGGAGCACGAAAGCGCGACAGCATGGACAGCGCGATGCGAGTATGTTCTCTCGGATGCGGTCTGCCCACGCCGATAGGGGAGGATATGGTGCTGCATAGGCGCGCTGTCTAATGCGAATGAGTGGAGTAGAATCTATTATCCTACTAAAGTGTTTACTTTTTGCATGTGAACACGGCGGCGACCGTTTCACTCCGCCACCACGCCGCGCTACTGTTTCCCTACATCACAGATAATCCAGAAAACGTGAACGTTTTGTGATGCGGGCTAGGTACACCGAGGCAAACTCAAAGTACCTTCCGGTCGAAAGCAAAAAAACAATTTATGTTGCGACGCTTGTATGCTGAGAAAAAGAAGTTAACATAACACACTCGGTTTACAGCAAAACTTCAGAAGAGCTTCGTCCGTGATGGTTGAGACACCTTCATCACGTGTTTAAAAAGAAGCCATCAGCTGACTCCGTCATCGATAGCGACACCAAGCTTTTCCCCCTAGTTCGTGCAAACTCAGTGCCCTTACGAGAAAATATAAGCCAGTCTGTAGACATCTTAACGATTTTTTGACATACCTGTCCACTTCCTATCTTAACGCCATTTTTCTACAAGGTTTCTACAGATTTCCTGTCAACAGGAGTCTACAGAGCACAGTCGTCAGAAATCCTACCAACTGCCTGTCGCCAAGGGTCGTTAGACTTTGCGTCGCCGTACTCCTAGATTTTCTACGGACCTGACTTGATAGACCATACACACTGAAGACATGCCAAAACCGTTGATATGAGTCATAAGCAGTTTTCGTGTGTAGTACCCTACCGAAAAAAAAAAAAAAAACATTTCGCACTTATATGAAAATAAACGGGTCCATAACGGTCACCAGTTTGTCAAAGGGGTCGCTCGTGTGGCTCCAAGGGGTCCCCCGTATGAGCCACAATGTTCACCTATTTGGACAAACCGGTCACTCCTTTGGGAAACGGTTTCGCTTGTCTGGGCAAATGGGCGACTCGTTTGGGCAAAGTTGTCGCACGTTTGCTCAAACCGGTGACCATGTTGCACAGACGGGTGACCGGTGACCGGCAAACTGTACCGGTTTAATTGAACGGCTCTCCGGGGCCCTTTTGATATTGAAGGTACAGATCGGCGGCATGGGCACGCCTGTTTTCGGCCGTGGCAGCCAATGTTTCCGGAAGGCTGGGAGCGCCGGTTCATCGATTTAGATCGTCCGCGTAATGCAAGCAATTATATTTATATTTTAATTGCGCTGATGTTCGCTTATCTGCAGCTAAAACTAACACTTTATTTATTTATTTTTTTACTTAAACGCGCGACGTTGGTGAGTCGATATTTTGACAGAACTTTAAAACTTTGTCCATCTTTGTTGCCTCAATTTACTTATTCAGCTCGAATCTCTCTCGCAGAAGACGCGACCGCGTGAAAGAATGTACTTCTAGACTACGTTCACTTCAAGACGCAGCGAAGGTAGCGCGCGAACACGCGGCTGCAACAACATCGAGCATTGCGAGAGCACGCCCGCCGTTGTAGCGGTCAAACTACGAGCTCGCGCTGAGTACTTTCTTCGCCCGAGCGCAAGCCGAGCTTCTGGCCGCCCCGCCGCCATTTCCAGCGTTCGAGCGTGCTAAAATGCACGCGCCCTGCTTTCCGAGGCTACAAAAACACGTCTCACTGGAATGCCTGGGGAGAGGGTTCGGTGCTGTCCCGGTGTCCTGCGTCTCCACCGCGCCCCCTCCCTCCTGTCTTGTCACCTCTGTCACGTGACCCGCAGCAGCGCGCGAGCTACACGCTGATAAGCATCGAGATCCGGAAGGGCGCGCCTGGCCACCGCTTTTTTCTTTATCTGCCTGCAGTGTTGCCAGATTGGGCTATATATAGCCAAATTGGGCTACATTTTTTTCTCGTTGGCGTCAAAATATTGTGGTTGGCTATGTGGCTATTTTGGGCTATTTCTAAGAGTGCGGCGAACTTTTGTCGAAACCTCAGATTCGACGCCGAACTTTGAGGTTCGGCTAGTTAATTTTCGAACTTTTAATCAGTTTCGAAACAACCCGGACGCATATGGCTCTGCCCGGATGTAGACTGAACTTTTCAAATGCTGCTTTGGTGCCCATTGTGAGAATCCTTATGCACCCAGGTTTATAAAAATGAGAAATCGGCTGTTTCACCGCTAAACAATTGACTACCTTCCAGTCATTGCCCACCACAAGAAAGGACAACACAATAAGAAATAATGTGAACATGAATGAGTGACACTAATATTCTTCACAAAGAAAAAGAGACGGGGGGATATTAGTTAGTAACTGAGATATTGGGGTTCTGGTTTGAAACACCCAAGGTTATGACTGTTCTGTTTTTGTACTTTGTTATTTTATTGTATGATCATATCTCCCAGGCTTCACAATAAAGCTGTCTTTGTGTGTTTCGTACTTTTGAGAACCTACGAAGGAAGGGCCAGTTTTGTACGGATATTCATCCTTTCGAAGCTTTTCTTGAAAAATTAACAAGTAACATATTGTACACAAAAAGTGGTGCTTCTGAAGGTTGAAACAGGAATTGTAAGATGTGTTGTATGAGCGCGATAAATTGTCAATATAGGGCTTAAAATTCATTGGTTTAGTCTTGGCTATTTTGGGCTATATTTTTTTTACGGCTTTGGCCATATTTGGGCTATACCTCCCAGTGTTTGGCGGTATTTTGGTGGGACCATCTGGCAACACTGTCTGCCTGTTGTCAGTTGCAGTTCGAAATTCGCTCGTCCTACCTGCTTCGATCTGTCGCCTAACCCTGCATTCTTATTAGGATGTCCCTCGACAACGTATTGGATGTGCACCAAAGCTATCAGTGTTCGAAAAGTCCTACGCGCATATCGGGAACAAGCGATTCTTCAAAGAAGTCAGGAATTCTTGCAGTTTGGTTGGGTTCGGCAAATGAGAGCTTGTGCGCCGCATCGTGTTGAAACTTCCAAGGAGCCGTTCCCTCTCGTTTGTGTTTGTGCGGTTGTCCTGTTTTGACCGTGTCGACAAATATCACGGATTACATCTTTCAAGTCCGCTATTATTATGGTAAGTGCACTGCAACCTACTTCTTGGCAACGATTGACCGTTCTTCTACGCGTACTCTTCCAGATTATCTATATAATTATGCAGCGTCTATTCTCACGACAGCCGGGAGAACAAATTCCCTCAAAGTATACCATTATAGTCTAGAATTACTTCGATTCTTGTTTGCTTTGCAATCTTCTCAGTTGTATACAAGCTTAGAGTGCCTCTCACATTTCACAGATCGCTTGCACGTTTGTAATTGTTTACAGAAGAGGTAATAAAGTTCGAGGAAAATTGAAAACTAACTTTTGTGTCTGTTTTCCTCTCCATTTGCAAGCACCTACGTGAGCACATTTGTTCTACGTGTTTCCTTCATGTTATAAATAGGTTTATGAGTTTCGGGACGTCTTAAATAAGTTTAAAATAACCAACCTCCCAGACGATACCAAATGGCTTTTTTTCAGTAGGGTAAGAAACACTTTTAGAACAGGCTTGAAGTGAACTACATAGTCACAGGAATTTATTGTCACAAGATCCGGCCCTGATAAACATTTAAAAAGAATGTTTATCATTTGTCTACAGCAATTCGTTAGAAACTCCAATGGCGCTAGAAATGGGACAGGAAAGTGTTGCTAGAATGTCTGTATGTTTGCTGTACAGAGTCGCCACATCATCTGTACACTGAAGTCTACACAAAACCTGTAGGAAGCAGTGGGCAATAATCTGTAGACAATGGTTAAAAAAATGGATATATTCTCCCTAGGAAATCTATGCTCTCTAGCCATAATTATGTTTAACAATTCTGTAGAAATTGGTTAATTTTTTTTTGTAAGGGTGGCTTAACTTAGATTGAGTGCGTTAGTAATAGATTGAAAAATACGAAAGGTTTAGACAAAGAGGACGGACAGGACAAACCTCTTTTGACTTTAAACACGACCAGGAACGTCCAGAAACGTTCAAGAACATAGCATCTATAGCCCCTTTGTACCGGTCTGTTGAAAGTCACGATGCCTTTTTTGGTGAAACAGACATTTTCGCCTGATTGTGTTTTTATCTCATACTTTTACGTATCTGTGTACAAGACAGTGCACTGCTGCTGAGGCCACTTGGCTGTTTGCAGGCACGCAAATAAACCCGATCTATCTATCTATCTATCTAAAGTCGCGCATTATTTCCCCTTTAGGTGAGTTTGGAGATTTTTAGCCATAAATAATAATAGGCCAGCGTGATATAGGAAGGCTGAGCTCGTATGGTAGGGCCATTTGAAGATCTGATTCGACTGTTGTTGAGAGACACGTTAGATAAACCTGACGCGTTCCTTTATGAAGGATTGAATTCAAGAAGCCATTGAGCTGATCTCTCATCAGGTATCCTAAAATCTATCTTCGATGTTGCCAGAAAGAAGAGCGTCCAAAGCATGATATACGCCCAGAAACATAGCATCTATAACATCTTTGTTCCTAGTCTGTTCAAGAGAGATTCCCAGAGCTCCGATTGCATCTGCTGTGAGTTACCTCTTCTGAAACCCGAGAGATCCTGTGAGAGTACGACTGCTCAAGTTGCCAAGTTAGACTGCAGTATGTCATCCTTTCGATTAGTTTACACGTGTAAAGAACAGCAGAGCGCGTGCCAAATAGCCTCGAACCCTATACCCGTGGCGATACACTGCGGCAGCTCTTGGAAAGAAGGTGGAGAGAGCGGTGCGCTTTTGTCTGCTAACGGCACCCCCGCCATGCTGGCTTTCCTCTCGCGCGGCACCTGATAACGATGAACATTGCGATGTGCTTGATAACTTTGAGATCTTGAAAAAGACAGCTCACGGAAACGAGATGAAAACAGTTTTATTGACGCCTGCCAATATAAAAAAATAAAAAAAAATAATACACAAGCAGTGTGGTAGGAAAATAAAAACACTGTCTGGGAGTGTGAATTATTTTTTCTGTTCAGTGTGTGTTAATTGCACATCATAGCGCCGCCGGTCTGGATGACACGTTCCGTCCTGGAAGGCAGCGAAACATAAAGGGCATCCACGAAGGTGCAGTCACTTTGAAGTCGCTCCCACTCTTCTTGAATTGCTCTCCAAAGTTCGTCGGCGTTTACGGTGTCCAGCGAGAGCTTCGAAAGATTTACTTTCATGCGACCCCAGACTGGCTTGATGATATTTGGATCTGCGCCCTTTGGGCACCATGGAAGGCGCATCACCCCTCGCTGACTCAGGAGGTCCGTCACGACTGTGGCCGTATGAACCGGTGACAGATCGTGCTGGAAAAGATAGCAGCCGTCTGGCCGAAGCCCGTTTAAGACATACGGAATCATATCGGGGTCCATTATGTTGCAGTAGGCGGCACTGTTGAAGTTTTCATTGATCCTCACCAAAGGACCAAGGCCGTTGAAGGAAAGAGCTGCCCACACGTTCACTGACGTCCGACCGCATGTTGCCTCCTCCTTCCCGTTTTCTGGCCCATAACGTGTGCATTCGGTGCGCCAAACTCTTTGCTGCTGATCCCAACGGGTTGAAAACGCTGACTCGTCGGAAAAACTACTCACTTCCATTCGTTAACAGTCCAGCTGCGGACAGCGCGGTGGTCAGTTGCAAACTTCAAGCGGACTGCCTTGCTCGATGGTGTAAGAAGCGGCTTCTGAGCGGCGACCCGACATCGCAGTCCGGCTTCCCTGAGCCTTCGGCGCACCGTGGTGTCGCTGACATCCAGTTCAAGAGCGGTGCGGACGGACTTCGCATTCTGGAATGGGTCGTCAATAACGGCAGCCACTATCACCAGGTCCTGGTCGATGGTAGTGCTGCGGAGTCGCCGATCGTGGCGCGCATCTCTTATCCGGCCTTCTTCCCGGTATGCCCAGACTATCCTGTTCACTGTCTTCAATGGGCGTTTTGATAGAGATGCAATATTCCGCTGACTATTCGCGACTCCAACTAACTGTAGGTGGCGCCACTCATTTTCCAAAATGGCGGTTGTAGTGAGGGTCGGAGATGCGTGCCGCTGTTGAGCCTGTGTAGTGTGCTGGATTCACTGAGCTACACAACTTATTTCTGGCAATACGAGGAAGCTAGGCTGTTATGAACACAGGTCACATCTTTACCCCAAAAACAAGAACGGTGTTTAGTGTAATATGTACGCAAGGATGCGCGTTTTAATTCTGGAGCGAAACTGAAACTAACCTCCATTTTGGATTTAATTTCTCGATATAGGCCTTAATTTCAGATTCTTTCGTAACTCAAGATGCCTCACATCGTATTTATTTAGTTAGCAAAGTTGTTCGCAGAAACTTTATTTTGTGACATACATGTTCGATCAAGGCTGATATTTGTAGTTGTACTTGTTGAAAAAATAAGTGCTGATATTTGTGCGTTCTCGCTGCCTTTCCTCGCCCAGAAACTTGTCATGGAAAATAATGGACTGCGTGCCTTTTAATGAAATTTCGGACACTTAGATGATTAATTGATTTAACCTTATTCATAGCACAAGGATAACAGAATAATTCAAATTTTACAATATGTCCACAAAACGTATAAATTAATAAATGCTGTTTTCACTGCAGCAGCTCAAAGACGGGATCCGAGTCAGACAGCTGAAGTGTGTATATATGTGTGTTTTTATAGCAACGCGTGAGGCATAGGACTTTATATTACATCCAGCGTTTGACTGTTTGTCTATCTTGATAACGATTTCAGAGTTTTTTATATGCTAAAAAGAAAACAAAATTATACCTTTCTGGAAATACTATTATGGTTAAATGGCGTATTTTCGTGATCCTGGCGTTAATTGGGGGCATACATTGCCGCAATTTCCATTAATAATAAAAAGACTAAAATTCAGATATTTTAATACGTTATTTTTCACGCTCTAATATAATTTGCTGCGTATGAACTAATTTCAAATGCGCGAACAAATATGACAATCAAAATTGTGTTACTTATCATCACTGGTGCCAAGTGCAGCATTTTTGATTACCAAGTAATAAAATAGAAATAGTATGAAATCAGTGAAACGATTCGACTAATGTGAGAAACCCATATAAAATTACACTAATTGTAGGTAAAGTATATTTCGCTATCAAAGTCGCGACTTTTGGCAGTCGGCAAAACGTCCGAAGTCGTCGCCAATATCCATCCAAACCAAATGCCCAAAAGTGAAAAAATATAAAAAAAAATAAATGATAAAAAAAATTTCTCTTATTACCAATCTTTTCATAACATTCTAAGTTACTTTCATTTTTACGCTCCGTTGTTCTGCCAATCTCAGCCTTTCCAGTTGGAAGGAACGCCTACCTGCTAGCACGTCTGCTCACGGCAGCAGGTTTCGCTGGCATTGGAAGCCGGTGAAACAGTAGTGAGTCTTAGTGTTGAGTATACGAGCCAACGCAAGTGCTGTGTTTTGCGTTAGCTTTGCGTGTTCCACTCTGCGCGTGCGAGGAGCCTAAAATTGCGGTTTTGGATGGCGCATGGCGAAGAGGCGCACGCACCAACGTGGGGCACGCAACTCTAACACAAACGCACACCGCTTGCGTTTGCTTCTATGCGCATTCTATGCGCAATACTAAAACTAGTAAGGTACAGTCCCATAGGGGTTACAGTACTACGTTGGGACACTAAAGAGTGTTGTTTGCATTCGGAAATTACATTTCGCGAGCCATAGTCGCGAGCAGTTCCGCCGTGACCGCTGAGTAGGGGAATCGGGGGACGCCAGAGCGCTTCCCGTTTCCGCCGCGGGAGGGCGAGCGTCGAGCTGGAGATACAAATAACCTTCCAAAGACAGCTTTACTATTGCCTCTCGTTGACTATGAGGGACTCTAGCTATCGTTAGAGACGGGTCAAAGAACCGCGGACTTGCTGCCCGTATTGGAAGTGTCGCTGGGGCGTGTGGGCTGGAAGAGTTCGAAATAAAACACAAAAAGCAACCGTATCTGCGAATGATTACAACGCTCCCCCATCACTCTCTTTTTTACTGGGTGTGCGTGAAAAATAGAACAAATAGATGACCCAAACTTCAATAGTTATCATTGTCGCCAACCGAATTTTCGATCACGGTGGTATCAAATGGTATCAAGACGTTATCGCCGTTAGTAGTGGGCGATGAACTATACCGCGTGAAAAGTAGCTGCCAGTGGCGGGGGTACCGGCAGAAGACGAAAGCGCACCGCTCTCCACCTTCTGTCCAAGAGCTGCCGCAGCGTGTAGCCACGGGTAGGGTTCGAGGCTGTTTGGCGCGCTCCGCTGTTCTTTCTTATATTGCTCAGGATAGTACAAGGATAATTTTTTTAGCTCTCTGTTCGTTTCGTTTCTTCCTGATATCGCAGTTGCTTTCTGCCAGGTGGCGAGTAGCTCTCCTATATGTCAAATGTTGCTGAAGTAAGCTAGCAGTCTAGAACACGTCTTTTAATCAATATATTTTGTACAACGTGATTCGCTATGCCTTGAGGTCTTAGAGCTCAGTGGCCACAGGAGCTCGATGTTGCGTAGTGTATGCATCGTTCAACTTATGACAAAGTAAGTATCGTGCTCCGGACGGGCCCCCAAAGCAACCAAAAAGGGGAGATATTTTGAACAGATATTCTGGATAATGGCTTCCATGAACAACTGTGCAATGTCTACTCGTTGTAGCATTACCAATAGCTATACACCAGACATGCACAAGTTACTAAAAAAAGTGATTAAGTTAAGTTACTGAGTACTGGCCTCAAAAGTAGTTTTAGTAGAGAGAAATTACTCAAATGGAAAGTGCTATAGTGAATTACTAACTACCGCAAAAAGTAGCAAATTACTTCTGAAGACACCTATATTTTTCATGGTAATAAGAAAGTATATAGGTTTTGATCTGTTAGCGAAATTTTGCTAGCCAAATATACAGCAGCTTGTGTTTTTACAAATATGCTTTAATAGCTGGTTCTACTCTGCGTGCCTAATTGTTTTTCACTCTTTTTTGTTTGTTTGTTTGTTTTTTGGTCAACGATGTGCTGCTGCGAATGCATCATTTCTACCTTGGGGGTTACCACTGCCTGAGCTTGATTTTGCAGAAAGTGTTTGCTTGTCGAAAGGGTTGCATAAAGTACACCTCACAAGTACTTGAAGTAAAGTACAAAGTAAATGAGTCATTATGTACTTCAAGTAAAGCAGTAAGTACACCTTGTGCAATGTACTAAAAGTAAAGTTCTATAAAAATGTACCTTTGATTTAAAGCACAAGTACAATTTAACACAAGCTTTCATTTCTTTTAACTGGTATGGATTGTTCCAGGGGTAATTGGAGGTGCATCAGTTTTTTTTTTTTTCGAGATGGCGGCAAATATTGAATGAAGTTTAGTCGCCACAAAGTAGTTGTTTTACTTTCGCTGACGAACTATTTAACATAATCATCTTATAAGGTACTTATTTCTATCGGTCTTACAGGTCGCCATTACTTCACTCAGCGAAATGACCAGATGACGTATCGAAAAACGATACCGCATTTTCACTCGATGATACGCCATTTTTTGGATTCAAATTTGGGGAATGCAAATTTAAGTCGGGACTTAAACTGTCCTCAGAAAGTACCAGAAAAATACTTTAGTAAAGTACAAGTACATGTGCAGAGAATGTACTTCCAGTAAAGTAAAAGTTTTCTAAACCTGCTTGAAGTAGTACTTTCAAACACTACTTTTTTTCTTTTTTTTTTTGTAAAAATGGTGGGGGAATTTCTAAATTTTTTTTAACGATCTTCGAGTCTTGGTAGACCTGCCTATTGTGAATTTTGAGAGGAAAGGCAATGCAAAGAGGTTACCTTTACGTTGACCTTTAGCACCTTATCCTTCAAGTACAGCACAAACTACGGGAGCACCAGGTGAGCTTCAGAGCGGGTGCTGCCTTTTGTTGCCTCCTCTTAGTGAGGATGCATATGTACACTTCCTGTAGCGGGCGAGAGTTCCTACGTTTGCAAGAAGCGGGGACAAGCCCTTTCTTCAAATGCGTCAAGTCTTCTTCATTTTCGGTACATAAAGAAACGCTGGCCTTCGGCGTTAATCCCGCAGTTCCTCGGCCTCACTTGCGACATGTCTGTCAGCTCCCCGCGCCTCGTAGCAGGGTTGTTGCAGGAAGGGGGGGGGGGGGGGGGGCTCCTGAAATGTTTGGGGGGTTTTCGGACCCTCCAAACCCTCCTCCCCCCCTCCCCCCCGCCTACGCGCTTCTCCCTTTTTGTAAGTATCAACAGATCTTCCAAGATCTTATATGTTTTGTGCAGGAATGTTTGTTGATAAGCAAATCTGCCACTAAAATTGTAAAGTAATTTGTAATTTAAGTAGAAGTCACTCGGAAAAGTAATTAAAATAAACTACTGACTACCGAAATAAAACTGTAATTGAAAGTGACTAAACTACACAAAAAAGTAGCTAAACTACAGTAACTTGGGTAGAAAAGTTGAACTACGTACAAGTCTGCTCTAAACCATTTCGCGGGAACCGGTTTCGAACCAGAAAAAAAAAGAAAAAAAAGAATCATAGATGTGATTCACTCCTCCCCTCAACTTAGCAAAGGTCGTTACTTCCGTTCCCAGGCCTCTCATTGTGTATAATGCAACAAGCTTGGATTATGGGAACAAGACCGCCAGCTACAGGAATTGCGTCGTCTTTAAATGCTCTGCGCCCTGTTAAAATGTTATAACAACATTTTAACATGCAGGAATGCGGGTTCACCAAACTTTTTGGCTTTTTGGGACTCGACCCAGCAGCGGCGTCAAAATAAAAAAAAAAAAATTCATTTTTTACAGAATCGTTACACGAAATTAACAATATTAAACTACCAATAACGAAATTTAAACACATAGGTTAATAAGAACAACATCAACAACGAAACACATATATACTACATTGAAACTTGGATAAAGCTTTAAACATAAAATGTAAAAATACTAAAATCCACTAACTGTAGACACGTTTCTTTATGTGATACGTTTTAAGAAGCATAAAATACGCCAATAAGATTGCACCACAAACACAAGCTTAACAAATAGATAACGAAAAAGCATCAAAAACGAAATTCCACAAGTGCAGACTCACCTTCTGGAATTGCTAAATTAATAAGCAACCTCAAATTTCCTCCTCAGCCGGTGTCGACGCTATTAATTCGAAAATTCTCAAAGATACTGAGGGAATAACGAGTGAAATATGCAGTCTTCTATTCCAGCAATCATTATCCACCAGTTACATTCCACCTGAATGAAGAGGTGGGAAGGTCGTTCCGATCTTCAAAAGTGGAAACCGTCATTAAGCAGAAAACTAACATCCCATTTCATTAAACAATGTCGCATGTAAGTTAGTAGAGCACATGATATTTTCTGATGTAGCATCGCATCCAGAAAACAACAACTTTTTCTACAAATGTCAGTACAGGTTCCGTAAAAGTTTTTGATGTGATAAGCAGCTACTGGAGTTTACCCACGATCTCCACGTTATCATGAACACTTACTTCCAAACTGATGCAATATTTCTTGATTTCTTTAAAGCCTCTGATCGCGTACCTTATTGTCATGAAATCTCTAAACTTTCCGCACTTAAACTTGATTATTCGATTCTCAGTGTATTAGAAACTTTCTTTCACTATTTCCAGTTTTCTGTTAGTGCGGACTTTCAATCTGGCATTACTAACGTAATCTCGGGTGTCCCACAAGATACTGTCTTCGGCCCTTTCATATTTTTATATACATTAATGACAATCCGAGTTCATCATCATCTAATGCACGCTTATTTGCCGATGATTGCCTCTTATACCGGGAAATTAGTAGCCCAGAGGACCACTCATTACTTCAGCGGGATCTTGTCGACGTTCGTATTTGGGGTGAAAAACGGTTGATGCTCCTTAACACGTCTAGATGTAAATGACTAGACTTTATTCGCAAAAAAACTCTTTCCTCGTTTTCTTACTTCTCGGTAACGCGCCTCTTAGCGTCTCTTCGTCTTACAAATGCCTTGGAGTTCACGTCACCTCTAACCTCCCATTGGCCACCCACATTAACAACTTAATTGCTAGCGCTTATCTAACTCTCGGATACATTAAACGTAATCTTAAAGCAGCGCACATCCCCATCCCAGCAAGCCAAAGAAAGCAACGTTTGTCCTCAACACCTCACGGATGTGGAACCCCCATCAAATCTACCTACTAAAACGCCTCGAGACTATTCAAAAGCCGAGTGGCATGCTTAATAACATCCAGTTCTTCGAATAACATAGGCATTTCTTCACTCAAACATCAATGTGCTCTCACCACTGATTTCTAATTTAGGGAACTGGATGACGCGTCGAGCACGCGTGACTGAAGTCACCGGAAATAAGCGGCTTGTCCAGGAAGTGAGCGCTTGGCAAGCTTTGAAATCCCTTCCGGGTGCTGGTGCGAAAAGCGTCGAGGGCGCTGGATTTTTGCTTGTCACCTCAAGAGAGCCTGCTTATTGCGCAGTAAGAGCGCATGAAGACTCGAGAAATATCATGGAAAGCCATTCAATGTAAGCATTTTGAGATTCTAGTTGATCAAGTGTGCATGTGTCCCAAGTTAAAATGCCTCATTTTTGGGATTTAATTTGGAGCATGATTATTAAAACCCACTCAAAGACACCGCAACGAACCAAAACATTGACTGAATGCACTAGTAAGCCCAGCAGACGCCCGACTTCCGGGATAAGTATCAAACGTTCGGTGGCATCACTTGCGCCCTACTCGGAGGGCGGCCACGCGCCATCCAGCCCCCTATAATAGAGATCAGTGGCTCTCCCGCTTCTAGAAAATCGCCGTAAAATTTCTTGTCTGTGTCTCATCATAAACTATACTGGTGTCAGGATGCAAGTGCTTCCTTCCTTGAGACCCCTAACAGATCTTCACATCGAAAGAGCAACAGCAGAAGTTTCAAGCAACTAACCTGAAGTGTACATCAAACGCCTTTATTAACTCAGCCGTTCCACGAGGCATCCGGGATTTGAACGACCTTTTTAATTCCATAGTAGACGTTGGTGACTCAAAAGTATTTCACGAATCATTGATTAATCTTTTTTTTTACGTGAAACGGTCTTTGGTTAGGTGTTCGGCATTTCGTGAAGCCTAGATAAAAGTGAATGCTGGATAAAAGCGTGGCCGCGAAGCTCGAAACTCACCAGCACAAACCGCATAAGTGTAACCTTCACGTTCTTTTTTTTTTTTTTAATAAAAATTGGTTAAGCTTACTTAAAACAACTCCCTCTCTCTCTCTCTCTCTCTCTCTCTCTCTCTCTATATATATATATATATATATATATATATATATATATATATATATATATAGAGAGAGAGAGAGAGAGAGAGAGAGAGAGAGTAGCAGCAGAGCTGAGAACAGCGCTCGATCCAAGCGCTTAATCTCGGCGAAGAGCGCGATAAGAAAGCGAACCGCCACGGCAGCCGCGTCATGGCGCTGATAGCACGGACCGGTCGACGGTCCGGCGTTCACCTTCATATTGCCTGCGGGTGTTAATCGCGAACGCCATTAAACGTAAGGCAGCTCGCAATTTCAACCGTTTCTTTAATGGGATCCGTGCTTCCGGTGAGGCAGAACATGAAGCAAGAACCATCTCCCCTTTTGCTACATTCTTGACACTTCAGGTTTGATATCTGACATCCTACGTCGGATTTGAGCGGGGCCTTAGTATCTTCAGAAGTTTCCCTTTCCGTGACTTAAAGATTGGATCCTGTGCGGCAGACTTCCGTAGAGGTGGAGCACCTGGTCGTCGTTGTTGCGCAGGTTGTTCCAATCTCGTTGGACGGCTTCCCAGAGTTCGTTTGGAGATGCTCCGTGAAGATCTCGAGTGGCCAGTTTCTACTTAATGATACCCCAGACGTTTTCGATTATATTTACGTCAGCGCCTTTGCGGGGGGCCATGGCAGCTCCCGTGTGCCCCGCTCAGCAAGAAGCATCTTGGTGGAACGGGAGGTGTGGATGGGACTCGGGTCGTGTTGAAACCAAAAGTCACCATCCGGAAAGGGTCCACCTAGGACGTAGGGCATCAAGACTTGGTCAATTATGTCCGAGTAAACTTCTAAAGTCAAGCGCCCGTCGATTCTGAAGGTGGGGCCAAGTCCTTGGCTGGATATGGCACCCCAGACATTCATACACCTACGACCACTGGCGGCCACTTCCTGGATGAAGTGAGGGTCGTATCTGAAAGGCAATGGAATCATTTTTGCCTCTTTTAGCCACCGCTGAACTTGGCTGTTACTTCAGGTAAGGCTAGTATTTTTTTTTTGTAGTCTTCAGGCTGACCATTGATGATTTCTCTGAAAGTCTCGGTCACTAATGGCCTTGGACATTCCAGGGTGAAGGGTAAATAAACCTATACAGTCTATTATCTTCAAGGTCTGATAAAGCTTACCGGAAGTTGCAGGGGCAGCATTTTACGACGTTCCGTAGAGACGCTCCATTTAGACGCGTTTCCAGGTTTCGGTTCCTTAATGCGCATCTCTGCGCCGCGGTCCTGCTCTCCACTGGCTGAGACGCGCAACACACGTGCGCCGTACATCCCCCCATCCTACGGGCGATGAGGGTGGCTTCGCGCCGCGACCACCGGGGAGCAGGACCGCGGTCGCAAAGATGAGCTCCGACAAGAAACCGAAACCTACAAACGCGTCCAGTCTAAGCGTTTTTTTTTTTTTTTTTTTGAAAGTTGTAAAATGTTGCCCCATCTTATATCTTCCTAAAAAGAGCTGATTTAGTAGGGTTCGCTGATGCTTAGCATGTTTCTGATTGGAAAGATATAACTATAAATACTTATTTTCAGAAATTGAAAATTTAATTAACAAAGTATACTTAATTAGTCGACAAATCGTCACGATTAGCTCCTTATACTATGTCACACTGGCCGTATAACTCACCTGCACAAACTGCGTGAGCGTAGCTTTCACGACTTTTTTTAAACAAATAGGTAAAGATTTATAAAAAAAAAAAAAGATTCACAAGTGTATCGTATATGCATGATGTTTTCTTTTTTTTAAGCTTTACAGATTTGTTTTAAAAAAGCCGTGAAAGTTACACTTATGCAGTTTTTGCAGGTGAGTTTTACGGCCAGGGGATCATTTTGTGGTGGCTAATCTTTACGACAACTCGGCTAATTAATTGAAATTCCTTATTTAACCTTTTAATTAGTAAAAATAGACATGGTTTCGATTAGAAACTTACTGAGCGTCATCAAAAACCGCTAAATCAACTCCTTTTAGAACGACTTGAAGCTCGTGGGAAACTCGGGGGCGCACCAAAGTTACCACAGTGCAGCAGGCGCAAAGCTAGCAGTGGTGGAACGCGATGATAATCTAATCATCCGCGTTTTGCCACTGCTCGCTTTGTATAACGTACTTTTGCAACATGCATAAAGTACAAACGTGAAGGTTGGAGTGGGAGGGGGTCGAAACGGAAACCACACGTGCCGGGTGCCGCAATGTTTTAACGTTTTTGAGGGAGGATAAAAAGCCTGGAGGGCGACATCACTCCGGACAACGGTTTTCGGTATTTCAAAAAGAAGGGCCGCAGTGCATTTGCAATTGCATTAAAAAAACATGTTTTACGGATGCCTTTATTAAATAATATAAAAATGTCGCTTACAAAGCGAATGGTTCCCGTTTCGACCCATTCCCATTCCAACCTTCACGTTTGCCCTTTTCCCGTTTCGAACCAGCTCAAAACTACCTCCTCAGTTCATCTTTTCCCATTCTGCCCTATCCCGAAACAATTCCCCCTTCGACCACTATTCGTGTGTCATTGTTCATTATTCGTAGGGTCGGTTCAAGCGTCCAATGTCTTTCCTCCTTGGTGACCTCATTTCACCCTCTCCCGAAACAACCTTGGGGATTTAATCACCAGCAGTCACGTTTTCAACGCTTTTCTGGTGTTTGCGGTGCCTGCAGTGCTGCGAACGAGCATAACAGCTGCCGCTGTCACCGACGCAGGATGTCTTCGTTCGTGCTTGACTAGTTTGATGGCACCGGGATGAATGGCCATTTTTTCATTTAACAATGGAACCACCACGGAAACCGAGGACCACGGACCAACAACAACACGGAGTCCTGGTACCGTAAAATCAACGCAGTGTCAGGGAGGGCTCACCCGAAAATTTACAGCTCCTTCGATCTGATCGAACGGAGTGAGGCTTCGACAAAGATATTTTGTCAGCAGCTTGCAATGGTGGTGTTGTGCTCGCCAGGGGCACCAGCGGGTCAGCAAGGAATGTCGCCTTTCGGATGTCACGATTTCCCTGTTCGACTTCATCAACAAAGCGAAGGCATTTATTAACTAATCTACGATTGTTTCCTGTGTGGGCTAGGGTTCATTGTTGGAAATTGTAAAAAAATAAAGTCGCAGCCATACGCCTGTCACCCTGTCTGATTTATCGCTCTTCAAAACATCTAGTCGACTATTAGGGAGATTTAAAATAACGTACGCTTGCGCATTGCGTACCCTAAAAATAGCGTTGCGATACAAAAAGTATGGCGATGCTAATTTTAGCTTACCCAAAGTGCTTGGGTACGTTATTCTGAGACTCCCGTATTGTACAAAGAGCGACACTGTTAGCGCGAAGAAGCGATCGTCGGTTTTTCTGTTTATCTCATAGAATAAAAAGGCTGCCATCAAAACTATTACTGTCTTTTGAAGTGCTCATCTGGGCCACTGAACTAAACGATACAATTTGGTGCCTACTACTACCATTTGGAAGTAAAATTTGAAAAAGCTCTAACGTCGTGCTCGCTGTAACAGTGTCACTCGGTGTATATATTTGTTTCGCAGTTGCACGTTTTAGGGAACAACTTGAAAAAAAAAAAAGTTTTAAGTGGTTAAGAGCATGTTGACGTGCAAAATATTTCAGAACATATTCTTAAGAAGAGAAGGTGCGAAGAGCTTGAGTTGTGCAGGGCATTATACAGAGGGGTTGAAGGGGTTGAAACAGGACGGGCTCAAATAAGAAGGGCGTTTCCGGGACTGGTTGAAGTGGAAAGAGTTCAATTGGGAAGGGCGTCTCGGGAATGAGTCGAAACGGGAATTAGTTGTTTCAGGCTACACGTTACAAAGCCTCTAAATTTAATTAACGAATACGTCACAAATAAAAGAAGTGAAAAGCGAGAAGGAAGAAAAAAAATGCCAAAAATAAAAAAGCGCGCGTGGGCGCGTCGGGAAATTGTTTTTGCCTTGTGGTATTTTTTTGCGTGTCCATGACAATAGCTTGCATCGTAAAAAAAAAATGAAAAAATTCAGTGTTTTTGGGGGGTGTTTACTTGCCGCCATATTTGAGAGCATGTTTAGAGCGCATGCTCAGAACGAGCTCATGTTAATTGACTACAAGACCAGCAGTTTTGATGGTGTGGAATGCACGTTGCAAAATAACTGTGGAAGCTCTCCATCAGCACGTGCCCAGCAGCGCACACTGCTATGGCCGCCATTGAATATCCCCTATTGATGACTCCAGCAAAATCGACGCCGCGTAGCGGCAACGGCGAGAAGCTCAAGGGACGAGGTCGTTTCGACTCTGTCGTCTGCTATCGCTCCTTGGTTTTCATAGGCAGCATAGAAACAAACACCGTTTCCACTAGTTCATTTTATGCTTCCACTGTGTCATTCCTACGCACTGACCACAAGAAGGTTTCTATGGTCGAAAAATCGCTTTGCTTTCATATAGAAACACCGATTTGACGCTGCAGTGCAAGGAATTTATGGTGGTCAGCGTGCTGAACGACAATAACGACCTCCTTTCGTCCGCCATTTTGCCTGACCAGCGCTCCCCCTCTAGTTCGCTGGAGTCGCGAATACACCATTCCAGTGTTTACAAGTCTTCGGCGCAGCGTGCGATCTCCTCAGCCCAGCACGCGCATGTTCGTCGCTTCGGAAAGCGAGCAAATCTCGCACCATACGCACGAACATTGAAAATGAAATCGGGCAGGAACCCTTTTTTGGAAAGGTATATACTCAAAATTACATGTGACAAAAAAGCGTATGGTCACATGATAACTGTGTGCATTGCACATGTCTAACGATTAAAGATCTTTAAAACAAAAAGGCGCCAGCCGAATGTTCTCAGATTGCACGCCAAACGACGGGAAAACGTCACCGTAGCCAAGGGACTTCAAACATATAAAATCGTTTATAAAGAAGAGCGTTGTGAGCAATTCAATACGAAGAAATTTTACTTTAGCATAGTGTTCTGTGGACTTCACTCAACTGAAACTTCAAAGTTTTAACAAAAGTTAAAAAGTTCATTCACCTAAGATTAGCGCAATTTTTTTTTATATACTTAGCATTGCGACGCAAAATAAGAAAGGTTCACACTACATTGTGCACACATAGCTACACGAGGCTGACATCTTTTAAAGATAGCTGGTAAACGCGGGAGACAGCCAGGAGAGACAGCGGGAGTCAGGACGATCAGGACAGATAACGGGATTTAAAGGCAAAAAGGAGAGGCAACGGGAGTGAGCTGATAAACACGGGATGCAATCAGGCCGACACTCCACGTGTCCACGGAGTTGTGCGTCGCTCCCTCTTAGATTGTTTTTCGGATAGAGGAAGCTCTATTGTGCCAAAGCATATATCAGCTAGCATAGACAATAATACCGTAGAACAAATACGAATTTCCCAAAAATGGGAAATTCGTATTTCTAGCGCTCTTTTTAAAATCAAAGCCATTCGTCGAACGCTTTCGAATGAGAGTGCCGAACGCCAGACGCCGGTGTTTCGCGTTCTAACGCGTTCGACGAGTGCAGTCTAGACAAAGGCAGCTTGCTTTAGGTCTACCCACTAATCTTTCTAACTTTAGCTCGGTGTTATATACGTGCTCGCGCGCTCTTGTCTCCTTCTTTGCCCTAGTTTCTCGGTTCATAGGCTTCAGTCAGAATGCGGGAACCTCGGCCGGGATTCGAACCCGCCCCCCGTGGACCTTAGGTCCAGCGCTTTGCATCGGAGTCACCGACGCGGCTAGCTCTTCAGGAGGTACCACTTCTTAAATGCCTTGGTGTCGCTATGACTTCCGATCTTAGATGCAATGTCCACAACGAACGGTTGCGCCACAGAGCGAACTTTAAAGTATTTCATCTGAGGCGAGTCTTCAGACAAGCTAGAACTGTAACAAAGTAATCGATTCATATATGTAACGATCACGCTGTATTTGTACAGTTGTCTTATTCGGCCCTTCTTAGATAATTCCAACATTATTTAGAATTCACACTCTTCAACTAGCATTAGCAAGCTCGAAAGAACACAAAAGAAGGCCCTTATACCTACAACAAATATAGAAGACTGCCGTATTTACTGGAGTAATAGCCGCACTTTTTATCAAGAAGACCCTTGCGTCTACTTTCCCACATAACACATATACAGCTGATCATTGCGTTGCGCATAAATAACATAGCGAATAACCATATCGAGAACACGATTCCCTATACAAATGCAATGTTCGCAGATGGTATCTTCGCACGAAGACGTTATCTCTGTCCGGTAAACAGCTGGAGTCATGCTGTCGATCGCGGTGATTGACAATCTGCGTGCTCCGCGGAAAAGCGAACCCTCAGGTTTCCTTCATAAACAGTGCGGCTATTACTCGAGTAAATACGGTAGATTTTGTGAGTATGGTGTACCGTATGTACTGGAGTAATAGCCGCACTGTTTATGAAGAAAACCTGAGGATTTGCTTTTCCGCGGAGCACGCAGATGGCCAATCACCGCGACCGACAGCATGATTCCAGCTGTTTACAGGACAGAGACCATGTCTTCGTGCGAAGATACCAACTGTGAAGATTGCATTTGTATGAAGAATCGTGTTCTCGAATTGAGTTTGTGCTATGTTATTTATGCGCAACGCAATGATTGGCTGTATATGTGTTGTGGGGGAAAGTAGACACAAGGGCCTTGTTCATAAATAGTGAAGCTATTACTCGAGTAAATACGGTACATATTAGCATTTATCCAAACCTTCCAAACGCAAAAAATATTTAATAGAATTGCTTTCTTATGTATCACGATGAATGACAGTGTTAAAATTGATAAGTCACGCCATGCCATTCTACAGTCCACAAGTATAACAAGACCATATCACACGTTAGCACGTAGAGAACATAGATGTTATGACTGTCTTAAATATTGTTAGAGAAAAAGAAGTTTGGCTCCTGCTAGAAAGGCACGCGCATCTGGTGTTTGGCAAACGGTTAGTTCGAACAGTCTTCAAGACGCCCTCATGGTCGACCTTCCATCATTGTAATAAACCCGGCGATCATCCACAGCCTCACAGGTTGGTGGAGGCGATAAGTGTTAAAGATTGGAATTAGCTCCAACCTTTCACAGTTTTTTTTTTTTTTTTCAGAAACATTAAGACTTGAACGAATTGCTGTTTGACATCGTAAGTCGTTCGTCTGAATAAATGTTTAAAGCGTCGTGTTTTCGCTGCTGAAACATACTTGATGTTCTCAGCCATTAATAATCGAGCCCCAGAACTATCCTGTTTTGTAGCTGGTGGCCTATTTCATTCATGGTAGCCTGCCGTATTTTACTCTACTGTTCCTTCGTCTTCGGTGTCGTCGCATACACATGTCATTATGTGACACTTGTTCACTTCTTCTATTGCTTTTCTAGCATATTCATGACTGTCAGTACTTGTGCCTGTTTTATTTTGCCCCGGTGGTTACTTTGACAAATTTTTTCTTTCCCATTACTGAATCCAGGCTTGGTTTTGCATCACGCGGATCGTGAGTTAATTATAGGTTGTTCATTTCTTTTACCTGTGACTCTTTTGACCTTTAGATTTTTGGCATAAAATGCCGTCCTATGACACCTTCCAAAAGAAGGTACGTAGTAACCTGTAAATAAAAATAGTTCAAAATAACATACATCACACAATTCGTAGTTTTTTGGCAGCATAACAAAGATGAATATTTCAAAATAGATTCCTGTAAGAAGTTTTTAAAGTACTTGACAGTATGAACAGAGCCCAGAGGTGTCAGCTCCAGAGCGTACACTTTGATGTGCACAGTAAAAGAGGAATATCTGGACATTTTTATACAAGAGTTTACTGAAGCTTTTATTTAAGAAAGGAAAGATTTTTGTAATAAAATAGAGGGACCCACAATATAAAACACATCATCAAGAGAGGAGGCATAATAAATAAGTCGTATTTGGAACCTAAATTTAAGTCATCATAGTGCTTCGAGAAATGGTTGCGTCCCACATCCAGGTATGAAATTAAACTTTAGTGGGTGGGAAAGACTGCGTTGTATCTGTCTCCACGCGAAAGCGTGAGCTACATAAATATTTTCCATGTATTCACCATTCAAGTGGTAGAAGAAATAGTGGAATTCTACCTTACCATGTTGACCTCTACATGACCACGTTGACCTCCATTGCAAAACTGTTTAAGAATGGTAGTCTTCAATTCGATGCGAATGAAACCCAACTCAATTATTTTGCAGAGCATAACTAGAAGTGGGGTCCTGTTTTACTTGTTTACGGCGATGACTATCTTGTATCACATTATAACCTGGCAAAGATGGGGAAAGCCTGCTACCTTGTAGGCATTTGCTTGAGAAGGGGACAAATAAATCGTTGAAGGCATCGGTCCTAACTAGTGGATTGAGAAAAAAAAACTACCGCAAGTGTTCCATAATAAACATGCAAATAAATCCCGCATAATTAATGATTGAATGAATTACCAGGATTTGATACAGTTCGTTCAAAGTTTGAAGAAGTGCTTCTGAAAGTAGACCCTTTGCCAAGGGAGGAAACGCACTTATCATGTTCCTAGGTGAACTGAATTCAGCTTGAAGGATGGAGTCCTAAGACAATTCTGCCGGCATCGTTTCCAGGCGATCCTAAAAAAATTCTAGCAGAGAGTTTGTTTTTATGTAACAAGAGTGTATATTTTTATTGTTTTAGTACTATTATCGTTTTGCGGTGGGGTTCATTTCAGCATCTGAAACAGATTGTTGAAACGTATCCCAGTAGCAAGAAGATATATGGTTTTTGAATCTTAGACGATAAAGGCCTTCAACCATACGCTTCTAGCTTTGAAGGGCTACCGGCCTTCACCGGGAAATTCCAAGTGATATGCCGAAAACGTAGTGGTACAACATTTTGTGAGAAATGAATGTCGTTCCTCCTGAGGATGGCGATCTTAACTGGTGTGGTCAGTTGACAATTCCGCGTGATCGTAAGACCCACTCTTATGGATTCTTTTTCCGCGGAACGTCATCATGTGCCAAAAGACTAAGACACCCTTGAAGGCTTCAATTTGTTGATGCTAAAGTATCTTGCGTGGCCGTGAGGAGCGAATTATCCGGCAAAGATTAGAAACAAACCCGCAGATCCGGAAAATCTAATCAGGATCTTTTTAGAAGGGGTACTATAGAAGGCTAGAAAAAAGAGTTCCCGGGCAAAAGTAAGCGTGCACAGCGAGATTGCCCCACATATATGAGGGAATCAATACCCGTACATCTGAGAACGACAAGGCGTTTTATCTTTTTAGAAAACAGCAGTTCCAACACCTCGCCTCGTGTTCAGACCTACAGTGCGCTTGAAGCCGGGTAACGAAAATAGGTATGCAGCATCATTCGAATTAAAATCTAAAAAAAATGCCTTACACGGGTCAAAAAGAGCATAGCTTAGAATTTCGAATTAATGCTTATGAGATGCCACGCCACGACTTAATAAATATATAGCATTTGGAATTTGCCCAAATTAAGATACACGAAGAGGAGGGCGATAAAACACTCTGGGTGCTTTAAAGATGGAGTCAAAACTTTGATTTGACAAACAATAATATTATTAAATAAATAACTATAATTATTCCTTAATATTATTAATACAAATGATTATGTTAACTATGATAATGATGGTAGGTAGTGATGCTGATTACGTTGCTGATACTAATTACGGGTAGGATGACAGCGGCGCGGCAGTAATAATGGATATGATGACGATAATAAAGAAGTCGATGACGACGAGGATGATGATGCTAGTGATATACCCGCTTGGTGGCTCAATGCGAAAAAGATATACAGAATAATTGCAACGTCAAAAGCGAATGAATCAGTTACTAGGAAATTGCTTGGTAATGTACACCATTTAAGTCTCCGAACGAAAGAACGAGGAGCGAGTTCACTCAACCGGGTGGCAATTCGCTCCCTCGCCGCCTGCCGCAGAGTTGAAGTATAAAGTCACCGCTCGCGGGGACTACAGGGAGGAACGCGTCGTGCGGTCACAGATATGGCTCATTACTCAATTCTCCCTGCGCACCAGCGCCGGGCACAATGCGACGAGACAAATTGCACGGCTTCGGCCCGACTCTGTGGTCATCGACGCGTTCTCGGCTCATCGCAAATCGATGCAAATGAGCTTCGGAAAAGGGCCTCCGGTGTCGGGCAAATGGGTCGCGCGGTGCGCAGTCTCGCCTTCTTCGCAGCCCACATCGATCCACGCTCCCAAAGCACCCGCGCGTTACGCGGTCAAAATGAAACTCCGCGACGATGACGCGAAGCGACTATTTGTCGTGTGCCCTCGGCACGCCGGGCCTTTCTGATTACCTGTTGTGATGTGTGATAGCCGCACATGCAACCACTAAGTCTTCAGGTGAAGTGTGATTTACGAAAAGAAATGTCACGCGCGAGGTGAAATTATTTTTACTCTAAAACCCTGCCTAGATTACTTTCATTTCATTGAGTGCATCCAGGAGTGAATGATTTCTGGGGAATCGTATCTCTTTCAACAGTATCTTTGTCGTGCATGCCCTTGAGATGGTAGAGACGTTGTCTGCTTTGATACTCATTCGACTTAAAAATTTTGTCTTTCATTTTGATCAGATCAAACCAAACGCAAGGTGCTGCGATGCAGTGCCACTTTTTTACAGTTTGCTTACAGTATGTTAAACATTATCGCCTATTTAGGAAAAACTGATATACTTCTGAAAATCAACGTTGGGTCTTCTATGACATTTCTAGCGACAGTTCCAATATATGGTATACAAATGTAGTAAACTGAGGTGGTTGTCTGCAGTGTAGGATCACGGACCAACAGGCTTACAGCACTGATTAAATCTCTCAACTTCAACCTCTAACAATTTCGACATCTAACGAATATATTCGTCGTTGTATTGGATTCAGTGTGTGTGTTAGAAGGGGGGGGGGGGGGTGGATACGGTCACCTAGTAAGTACACAAAGCAAGTTTTAACAGGTTTATACGAACCCACACTCTAACCGCTCATTCACACTGAAAGCGGATCCGCGCTCGCAAAGCGGTTGCGAACGCGGTTGTATAAAGATTCAGTACAATTGCACGCGCACTCGATGACATCAAGTGCGCGTGCAATTGTACTGGATCTTCATACAACCGCGTTCGCAACGGCTTTGCGAACGCGGATCCGCTTCCAGTGTGAATGAGCGGTAAATCTGGAGTGGAAGGGTTCCAAACCGCTCTGTGGCGCATCGAAACGCAAGCAGAGACACGCCACTCAAAGGGCAACACAAAGAACGCGTAGGGAACGCGCGATGACGAGGCCGCCAAGCGCGCGCCGTGAGTGGTTCAGATCGGGGGGAAAGAAAGGCAAGTGGGGTGTTTTGGGGGTAAACAAAGGCACGACGAGCGCAAAGAGCAGAAAAGCTTGCACGCCGTTACGGCCTGCCAGTTTGTCTGCTCCTAGCGTACCTCGTGCCATTGTTTAGCCCCTAAACACCCAACCTGCCTTTCTTTCTCCCCGATCTGAACCACTCATGGCGCGCGCTTGGCTGCCTCGTCATCGCGCGTTCCCTAAGCGCTCCTTGTGTTGTCCTTTAATTCACATGCTCCTCCTTGCGTTCCGATGCCCTAAAGACGCATTTTGGAACACTTGTACGACCTTCCCCTTTTCTCTGAAAACAAAAGAAGTTATAAAAAAATATTCAGTTGCATTTTAATCTTTGGACCAAACCGTCATATAGTAATGAAGAAAACTGACTTTATAAAATAAGGAGCTTTAAATATAACTATTTAGTTTATGAATATGAGAGAAACTCTTTTGCACCACAAAGGTCAGTCCGCCCAAAAAAACCTTTGAGGGGAAATACTCCTAATCCCTGCCGTCCTCCTCGATCACACCTTGGGGGGGCGCCCCGTCACAGCCGAACTTGACAAACAAGGATCCACCAAAGGCGGGCGAGTCGAACTCCAGTGTCGTAAGGGGTCCCAAGTTTCCGAGTTGGAGGGCGGAAGACTCCAAATCCAAAGGGGTCGGACGTGCAGATTGAGCTCCAAAGGCAGGGTGATTGATGTTCACGGTATGGTATCCGGGCGCCAAGCTCTTTGCGGAGGAAGAGTAGTGGAAAAGAGGAAAATTAGATAGATTTTATCTGGCAACTGCTTATATTGGGCGTAGCCAGCATTCTGGAGCCGTTCAGGCAACCAATCCCATAAGGCTTTCTTAACACGAATCAAAAGGCGCGGAGCCTAAAGCAAACGTGAGCATCAGAAAAATCAGGCGCATACATAAGAGAATACACATTTCGAACGAAGCACGCAAGAGCAGCTCGAACAATACAAAACATTTTCGAAGCCACGATAATAAGACCAGACACACACAAGACAAATCAGTAAACGATAAAAAGAATTGCACCGACTCAACATAAAAAAAAAAAACTTCGTTGGACGTTTTGCTTCCCATGCGGGAGGCATGATCAGTCATCACACAGCAAGTGAGAGCTTTTTTTTCTTTTGGGGTGATGATGAGTTCTTAGTGCAAGGGGAGGAGATCCACATCCTTCTGGTTACGGGCACTGATGGGTACGCTACTGCTAAAATTTAAATGTTACAGTTACATTTACTAGGAAAAAATTTAACCCTGCTAGAGCTAGATTTACAAAATTGAAAGAGTAACTCGTTACATTT
This sequence comes from Ixodes scapularis, assembly GCF_016920785.2. Taxonomy (NCBI): domain Eukaryota; kingdom Metazoa; phylum Arthropoda; class Arachnida; order Ixodida; family Ixodidae; genus Ixodes; species Ixodes scapularis. The sequence goes on along the minus strand of NW_024609884.1, from coordinate 77,068,202 downwards.
AGAGTTACTTTGCTAAGGTAACGCCGTTAGTTCATTGTTGCGTTACAAAAAACATATTGGAAATTATTCAACAGAAACCTTCCTTGATATTCCTTTAATTTAGCATCGATTTTTCATAAGACATTGTGGTGGTCATGGTAGTGAATATGATTTGTTTTTAGAAATTAAGATATTTTTGAACCATCAATATTAGCATGTTTGATCCTTCCTATTTCAATTTTTACCATGAATAGCTCCCTGAACAAGGTCGTATTTTGACAGTATTTGGGTAAAAACACTACATGATAAAGCATTTATAGTTTCTTTTTGGCAAGATTGCAAGTGACTTTAGGTTTTCAAAATGTTAAGCTAGCGGATACCTGCTGATGATCCACCATGAACTTTAAATGAGCGCGAACACCTTAAGGTATACACGAATACAAGAGCACACGTCTAGATCTCGGGTATATCCAATCATGATGGCGAGTTTACGATCGGTAAATTCTAATTTCAGATTTATTTGGTGGGGTAAAATGGGACGGAAGCACTGAAAACTGTGCAAATGTGAAATAAATACAAATATTAGTCATACCTTGCAACCAGCTTTGTAGATGTTTTCTTATACCACTCCGATCCACTCGTCGGTCGATTCGTTTTCTGCTGCGTGCGCCCAGTCTCATGAAACATTAAGCTTCTCTTGAAAACTTGAAAACTTCTCTTAAAAGCAGCCTTTATTTAGACATGGCACTTTTAAATGTTTAAACCAAAAATATGTTGAGCGAGGGTAGATGGAAAGTTTCCGGAATGAAAATGAAAACAATGTATATCCGATTCAAGTTCTACTTTATTTTTTGACATATTCTCCCCGAAGCTCGACACACTTCGTCCAGCGCTTCCCCAGCTTTTCGATCCCTTCCCGTAAGTGACATTCTTTGAGATTCCCAAAATAACTGTTCACAAACTCTATCACCTCTTCATTCAAAAGAAATCTCTTTCCAGCCAGGATGGTCTTGAGCTACGGGAATAGGTCGAAGTCCGAGGGAGCCAAATCACGTGAATACTGTGGATGCGGAAGGAGTTTGAACTTCCATTCTGTCAGTTTTTGCTGAGCGACTGCACTTGAATGGGCGGGTGCATTGTTGTGGTGAAACAACACCTGTTTCTTGACCATTCCCCAGCGTTTGTCTTGACTTACTTCTTTCAGCTTGTCCAGAAGTGTTATGTCGTAGAGGCCAGTAACAGTTTTTCCCTTTTCAAGATAATCAATGACCAAAGTTTCTTTGACGTCCCACAGCACTAATGCCATCACCTTGCCAGCCAACTGAAGGGTCTTCGCCTTCCTCGAAGCCGATTTACCGGGCTCAGTCTATCGTTTCGACTGAGTTTTTGTTTCTGGCGTGTAATGGTAGACCCAGGTCTCGTCCCTAGTTACAAATCGTCGCTTGAAAGCCGTTGGATTTGGCTCAAACACTTGCCAACCGTCGGCTCACTTTCGGGCTCGAATGCGTTTTTCCACCGGATTGAGCAAGTGCGGTATCCTTCTTGCAGAAAGCTTCTTTATTCCCAATGCATTGTGTAAAATACTAAAGCAACTCGTTCAGAGGAGAGGTTCACTGCTTTCGCAATTTCAGGCACTTTTATGCGGCGGCTTCTGAAACAAAGTCATGGATTTTATCTACAATTTCTGGTGTGGCAGCTCTTTTTTGACGTCATGAACGTGGTTTATCACTTGTGTCCGTACGATCCCGCTTGTATTCGAAAACCCAAAACCTTACGGTGGAAAACGAAGTTGGTGAGTCGCCCAAGAACGGAATTCAACCTGGATTTAATTTCCGTCGTAGATTTTCCTTCCAAATAAAAGAAAAATTATGACAGATCGAATTTCGTTTTTATCAAGCATCGAAAATGTTCATCGTTGCTCGACTAGAATGCCTCTCAAAGCCAGACGTTTTGAGATATAAATCTGAGATTTGTGGTAATTTAATACATAATGGTGGCCAAAACAGCAGCATAAAAAGATTTTGGAAAGAAATAAAGCCCCGAACGGCGATTCTAGAAACTTTTCAATCTAACATCATACATTATACATGAGCAGTTTATTAAAAAAAAACACTGCTAGGTGGCGCAAACTACCACCTGATTCAACTCCCTATTAATATTTTTCTCTCCGTCCATTGTTTTCTTTTGCGAGCGTTCGCAATCCATTAGGCTGCTAGACGAGGAGCCGATGTATTAACGGAGAAGTACTGTTCTATTTACTTTTTTACTAGTTGTGGGATGGTTACCGTTGTTCTCGGAAAAAAAAGAAAACTGAACTATAGTATGTTCATTGTGCTCCAAGACGTAAGATTGAAATCGTGACCAGATGCACTGGCATGAGCGGTGCTGGTGAAGCCTGATGATTCATGGCGATTACACGCTAAGAACTTCTACACTCAGGGTCTGCTAAGATCACCAGCATTCTAATTTTATGGTGCTCACCAGCAGTCTAATCGTATTCCCGTAACACTCCTAGGGTGTTAATGCTGGGACAAGAAGGTTGCAACATGATTTAGTGTGTACAGTATACCCATGTGCTTGGAGCCAAGGATGAGGTGGCGAACGGCGAGGGACGACGGTTCCAGATTCGATTGGGTATATCGTGGAATGTATTGAGGAACTCTATTGCCGATCAAATTCTGCGTCAGGCGTGGTTCACAAAGCAAGATCCGATCCACCATTTTTTCAGTCTAAAAAATGGTAAACTTACACCAGCTCGCCTGCGCCCTAACTGTTTTTTCATCCGATCCACACTGTACAATTTTAGGATTTGGCTGTCATTGCCTTGCGTCATGTTTACGCGACAACAGTGGTCATAAAGAGAAAGGACACCCTATGCGTTTCTTGCGGGCGGCGATTTCGAAATCGGAGGATCTCATCGTCTGCTTCTTTTTTCCACGAGTGAAGCAAGACTAGCAGGTCCAGGTCATCCCAGACGAGCCAGTTGCCCACAGGCTGGCACGAACAAGTCCCTGCCCCTCCTCCCAAGTCGTCTCAACTCCCTAAAGAGGTGCATGAAATTGCAGGACGCCGGCTGGCCTGGAGGAAACTTTGATCTCACGGGAACGCGTAGATTACGAAGGGCACCACACAGGCACGCCGACGACCGCAGTACGGGCATGCAACAGAAGACAAAGGCACGTTATCGCCGTTACATTCTGCCTGTGCCGTACTTGATCACCGCTGCGTCGACGTGTGGGATGCAAGTGAAGGCTGCCCCTAAGAAAACATCGCGTGTCTGGATAAAATGGACGAATCTTGCCTTGTTTCATTGGAAGAAGATGGAAAAAATAACGTGATTATCCCCCCTCCCCTCCCTCGGGTATCGGCTCTTGACAGACAGAATATTGCAACATTGGTAAAAGGGCGGTATTGTTTTGAAGACATAGTAAACATAACCGTCCACCATCTTTGAACGTATGTGTATGTGTATTGTTTTCGTCCGCGGTCTGCCCGACTTTCTGTACACAGTTTGACTGTTGAAATCGAAGGCGCGGAAACCTGCTGGTTAACATCTTCACGGTTCCCACTGTAAACTCATAGTTAGGTAGCCCCAATTTTGATAACACCTAAGTTTGTCGAACTTTCCTGCACTTTAGGCAATTTCAGAGCGTCGCTTCTGCTTAAATGGATACGATATTTTATATATTATAAATGATCTAGCGGAGCGCGGGCAGGGCACGACAAAGCCCCTATGACATTTTTTTCTCGATACCGCTTCATGCTGCGCATGGAATGGAATGATTATTGCGAACGCGTCGGTCGCGTTCTTTTGCCCTGAATTCTTTTTGAAGCAAGGTCATTTTGTTGAATATCTTCATAGATCGCATTGATTGGTCATCTTATAGTGAAACGGGGTACAGTTTCATGTATTATGAAAATTAAGTATTCATTCTGACCGCAATTAGCCAAAAAAGAAAAATTGAAGAAAGGTTTCACTGTTGGTGTTTTTTTTTCTTTCTTCTTTTTCATTTCTTTCGGCTGCCTCGCCAAGAGTGCTAAGTGGCATCAGTTTTTTACGGAAATGGCAGCAAACATTCTGTAAGGTTAAGTTGCCGCAGAGTAGTTGTTTTACTCTCGCTGACGAGCTATTTCACACAATCAACTTATAAGTCACTTATTTCCATCGGTCTTACAGCCGCCATTACGTCACTCAGAGAAATAACCAGATGACGTCTCGAAAGAGCGCGTTTTCACATGACGATACCGTCATTTTTTGTTTTGAAATTTGGGAAATGTACATTGAAGTCGGGAGTTTTACTTTCCTCGGAAAATACAAGTACATGTTTAGAAAATTTACTTCAAGGGAAGTACAATTTTTCTAAACAGTAGTACTTCAATACCATGTGCAGAATTTAGAGTATTTCCCAACACCGCTTGTTTATTATTTTTTATATAAAAATGTTTGGGGAATTACTACAGGTTCCTCGAACGATCTTTGAATCTTTGAAGATCTGCATATTCTGAGTTTGGGAGGAAAGGCAACGAAAAAAGGTAACCTTTGCGTCGCCTTTAGCACGCGATTCTTCGAGTACAGCACAAACTAAGGGAGCACCAGATGAGTTCCAGAGCAGGTGCTGCATTTTGTTGCCAATTTTGAGTGAGGATGCAGTGTGTGCACCTCCGGTAGTGGGCGAGAGTTTCTACGTTGGGGAGAAGCGGGGACCAGCCCTTTCTTCAAATGGGTCAAGTCTCCTAAAGCTTCAGGACACAGACAAACGCCAGTCTTCGGCGCTAATCTCGCAGTTACTCGGCCTCTCTTGCGTCGTGTCTGTTCGCTCCCCGCACCTCGTAGCATTGTTGTTGTAGTGGCGGGGTTTGTGGAATTTGAGGGGGGGGGGGGGGTGTTTCGGTCTCTTCAAACCATTTTCTCCCCCCCCCCCCCCCTTTCTACGCCACATGCTTCCCCCTCTTTGCAAATATCAGCTGATCAGCTGATCTTCCAACATCTTATCTCCTTTGTGCAGGAATGTTTGTTGATAGGCAAAACAACCGCTAAAATACGAAAGTAACTTGTAACTTGAGGAGAAGTTACTCAAAAATAGTAATTAAGGTAAACTACTAATTACCGAATTCCAAATGTAATTGAAAGGTACTAAACTACTCAGAAAATTAGTTAAACTACAGTACCTTGAGTAGAGTACTTGAACTACGTACAAATCTGCTGTACAGAAGCCGCGTCCCACCGCGGCTTAGCGTAATCGTCGGCGCCGAAAACAAGCGAACAGCGTTTTTGCGAGGGTCAGGGGAGCAAGGTGAGCTCGTCCTGATACGGCCAAGGGCTGAGCGAGGAAACGAGGTTCGTCGCAATTTCATCAGTAGAATATGGCCTTCATAGAAGGAACGTGGAAATGCTTTCGCATTTCGACGTAATCTGCAGCAAAGGCCTCCCCCCCCCCCCCCCAAAACACAGCTCCGTTTTTTTTTTTTTTTTTTTGTTTTTTACATTAGTATTATTATTTTCTTGTCTGCGGCATCCGGGTGAATATCAACCTCAACATAGAAGCTGAAGTCTAGAGTATAATACGATGGTATCTGCACAATTTTACATTTGTGTTATAAAGAACACTCGGTTTTATTGTAGAACGCAGCAGGGTTCTCCCCAGGAATTTCTGAAGGGTGGACATTACCCGGGGGAGGGGGGGGGGGGGGGGGGGGTCGCGTCTGTTTACCCCCCCCCCCCCCCCCCCCCGGGTACTGCCGGCAGCGCGCCGCTGAGATAGAGAAAGAAAAAAAAAAAGAAAAAGAGACACGCCGAGCGCCCGCGCTCTTTGTTTGAAGCAGTGTGGCAGTGGCGGCAGTCAGCGATGCGACAGCGAACGATAACGTGGCGGTGCGCGGACCTGCTGACTACGACGGCGACGGTTTGCAGCCATGTGGGCAGGCAAAATCGCATCTTCATCCCGCGGCATAAAAAAAAGTTTTGTGGTGAGCGGTCAGTTGGAGCGGTGGTTGGCCAGTCGGAGCAGTGGGCGGCAAAGCCACCGCCGCCCACCGTGGGGAGAACCCTGGAACGCAGGTATAAAAAGACGCCGATAGTAAGCTGATATTTAACCAGCTGCAACAGAGTTCAGAGGTATAGGACTTTGTTCCAAACGATAACAGGAAATATGTCGACGTCAAGTTCACGAGAAGCATTCCGGACGCCAGCTGTTCAGCGCCGGAGCGCAGATGTAGGTAACGATTCGTAAACCGAAGCGAGGGATAAATTGCGTCCTGTGTATCGTGGACGCATGGGCTTGTTTCAAATGTCACTGAAAGAATCGTGTACCTTTGTAATAATTGCGGGCTGCGCGTGGCCATCTTGTTCTACTAGGCTGCGGAACGCGTTCTGAGTTTGCGCAGTAGCTCTCTTCTGCAAATATCAGACGCTGCGCATCCGTCTACTGCCCAGGGTTCGACTTTTTTCACCCCGGGTGATAAGAACTGGGTGTAATCCTGGCGGGAAAATTTTACGGTTATGCTTCTATTCGCATTCATTTGGCCGTCTCGCGGTTTGTGCGAAAAATGGTCTCTGTGGTTTTACAAATTAAGGCACACAAGTGAAAAAAACAAATACACCAAAAATTGCACGAAATTTGAAATATGCGAAAATCGTTTATTGCTATCTTTAACAAATCAGGGTACTTCGCGTAAGGAACAAATATGGTTTTGTTAAAATTATATTGAAGGCTTATATGTACAGTCTCCGGCAATATGAAAGACCCACTGGGAGCGCGTGGCCGAGGCGGTGACTGGCGGAGGCGCTGCGAGCGCTCCGGGCAATTCCATTCTGCTTCGAGGAAAGGACGCACACTCGGGCTCAGCGAAAGCGAAACGCGCTTATCAGATTGTGCTGAGCCCCGAGTGAGCGTCCTCCCCTCAAAGCAGAATGGAATTGCCCGGAGCGTTCGCAGCGCCCCCGCCAGCCGCTGCCTCGGCCACGCGCTCCCAGTGGGTCTTTCATATTGCCGGAGACTGTACATGATAAACACGTGCCAGTTGTTCGTTTCTTAAAAATGGCGGTCAAAAATGTTTTCACCTTCCAAAACTGTGCGAATCCCACATGTCTTTTCAGACATATGTTCCCGCCTTTAAAGCCTGATTCACATGGTGCGCTTTTGCTTGAAATTTCGCAGCTGCGGCGTTGAGCCCCGCAGCCTCGACCACGTATTTTTGCCGCACAAGCGACGTCGCAAGTGCGAAATCGCGAGAGAAATCGCACCATGTCAACCAGGCTTAAGCCTGATTCACGTGGTGCGATTTGTCTTGCCATTCGTTGCGGCGTCGTGCACCGCAGCTTCCACTACGCTTTTGTTGCCGCACGAGCGACGTCGCATTGGCGAAATCGCAAATAATATTGCGCCATGTGAATGAGGTATTAGATAGATTTCTGGGTTGGCGTGGGGCAGTTCTAGATTAGTTTCAGGTTGTCATTTTATTCTAGGTGCAACCGCGAGCTATTAACATTTTTAAGGATGTGCAAAGTGTCATTCGAATTGAATATCGCCGTGCCGTTCATAGCATCAACACTGTTAAAGAGCAACTCGGGTCAATATTTTTGAATATGGAGATTACGACTCTTTTCGGCTAAGGCAATATCCCTGAATTACAATGTATCATTTTTTTTTACAATACTGTGTGCAATTTAGATATATCACGGCTCAAAGTTTGCTTTCGAACGTACGGCAAAACCGAAACTATCTGCTAGAGGAATGCCAACGTCACGTCGCGGCCGTGCGGCCGTGACGTGACGTCACGCTGTTGCTGCGATACACGGTACAAACAATCAACCGCAGCTCCACCGCGATGTGACGTCACAAGGGTGCTGCGCCAGTGTTCCTTTGACTAGAAGCTAACCCGCTTGCCGCCGCTAAAGAGCAGCTCGTCGCATCTTTACAGTCGGATTTTGGGAAGTACGCAGTTTCACTCTGACGTAATATTTCGGCTGTGATGATATTTCGTAGAACTAAAGCGATACCAGTAATTTATTTTGGCTTCGATTTCGACCGGAGTTGCCCTTTACGAGAAGCGGTTGTCGTGAAATTAAAGCAATATTCACACATCCCCCCCTTAAAAAAACAAAGAGGACGGATTTATCAAGTGGCCCTTGCTCCATCATTCATAGCCTTCAAAATGCAAGAGAAAGCTTCTATGGCATACCAGCTCTCTTTACAGTGTTAAACCTAGAAATGACAAGCGCTTTGCAATTTGAAGCGATATTTGCACACACCGAAATTTGTATAAAAGGACCATGAAACGTTTGAACACAGCATGTGTTTATGGGCACAATTTCATGCGAAAATTGATAAACTCGAGTGTGACAAAAAAGCGTTCCACCTAGGCGAAGGAAACAAAAGCATCCACAGCTTGTAGCAGGCATATGAAAGGACATAGATCGAACGGTGCGTAATTATAACGAGGAATAATTATTTATAACAAGAGGGATTTACTCAGCGGCTCAGTGGGAATCGAACCCCGTACCGTGCGATTCGCAGCCCGACACCCTTGCCCGATAGCCACGAGGAGGAGCAGAAAGTGAGCGCAAGCAGCTGAATCATTATAGTATGACTCACAAGAATCTGCTCTGTCTTATGCGACCTTTGGCGCGCGCAGCTGACTCTAATGACAAATCGTAGTTCTCCACGTGACCTGAAGGCGTTACGGGGTGGATCATATAACGCACCAGCCGATAACGCAGCGGTTGTATAACGTAACGGCTTCGCAATGAGCCAATGTATAATGTCTAGTGATCAAAAATTAAAACGGTGTATGTTTTAAATTTTCGCACATGTAAAACATAACCCGTTTTAATTTTTTTTAATGTCCACAGGGAAAATTGCGCTTGTGTTTCGTGCTCTGCGACAAGGAGAAACTCTTGGCAGGCATAATGGAAAACATGGACCTGCAATGAGCGAGTGCCATCGTAACTGACCCTGGCTTGCTCTGCCATCCAAGGGCGATTTGATACAGCCGCGAAACTGGCATCAGGTGTTAAATAGTTAGTGTATTGTGCGAAGACGCGTGTTCGTATCACCGCGGTCTTTTGCACCTGCTGCACGAGTCGTAACTTTAGCGCACCTCCGCGCTTCCGAAGTGTTTGAAGTGGTTATAAAATTGACTCATTTAGACGCTTTCAATGACGTCCAGCAAGTTTATACACTCTAAAAAAGGCCCGTGCGGCTACTTTCTCGCGCAACACTCGGAGGGCCAATCACCGCAATTCACGGAGGCGGCTCAGCGAATGATGATGAAGAAACATATGTTTAGACCAAAAAATGCAATCTGAGTTGTGACATTGAGCAATGCAAAACGTCGCGCTCGCACTGCTTAATGTCACAACTCAGACCGCGTTTTTTTTTTTTTTTTTTTTTTGTATAAACATATGTTTCCGCATCATCATTCGCTGACCTGTCTCCGTGAGTTGTGGTGATTGACTTTCCGAGTGTTGTGCGGGAAAGTAGACGCACGGGCTTTTTTTAGAGTGTAGTAGAAACCGCATGTGTATTTTCACTCATTAAAAAGTTAATTAGTCAATTATAGTAATTATTTTGCTAATCAGTATATGCTTGGCAATCCCTGAGGTCCGCCGTGTACAGAGCAGCTTGTTCCCGAAGTGTTCTTTTTTTTTTTTTTTTTTTGAATCACCGTAGCCTTAGGAAGTTTTGAAAGTATTGCTAGAAACAACCGGTGTGTAAAGGACGATATTGGACGACCAACGCGGCACTATTAGCAAATGCGTCGCTGTGGCCGAAGTTCGCGACCATACCTTCCTGTATTGTGATAATGGCTGCCCAATCGCCGATTCACGGCGAGGCAAAACCTGCCAATCACGGCGAGTCAAATCCTGTTAGTGACATCACGAAATAAAACCGTAAGAGGGCGCCACCGAAACATCTCTTCGCCAGTGGTCACTGAGTGCCTAAGAAGTGGAGAGTGTGGCGAGTTCCCAACATCTTATTATCGCTCCAGAGTCAATCAGATTGTGGCATTAGCTGGTAAGAATGGAAGAAGCGTCAACATAATAAGGCATGCACTGCGTTTCTTATACTCTTAGTGACTATTAGCGGCGAGATGTTTTGGTGGCGTCCCCCTATGGTTCCCTCTCCTGACGTCATTACCTTGCGAGCAACAAGTTCGATGGTGTTTGTAATTAGCACGGTGGAAGCTCGAAATCATTCCGCTCTCAAACCGACACTGACAACACCGTCGAGATTAAAGTTCTTACATTCCTTTTATTTCCGTCGATGGGAAATCCTTTGCTGACGTCATAGTCAGCATTCGGCCAATCGTCGGAGGCCGACCAGAGCGAGGCTTTTGATCGCGCACGTCGCCAATAGCGACAGACAGAAACAGCCGACACCGACAAGCCTCAGACACGTGCGGTATGCACGTGATCATACCTTTGGCAGGCTTTAAAGGGCAACTCCGCTTCATTTTTGGTTTTGAAAAAATAATGCAGTCCTCTTCAGTATCGCCTAGGAAGACCACACGTCGAATATTACGACGCAGTTCTGCCTAAATGTTTCTTAAACGGTCCGGCAAACTTTGCAACTCGCCAAGTTGCCGAAATCGGCTGACTCGAGCGGGCGAATTCAGGCGCAACTAACAGCGCAGTCAAGGCTACGGCATGGGCGGAGCTAACATTGAGCTAAACGTCATCATCATGGCCCCCTTTTGCTTGTTTTTACTTCTCCGATCGAGCGTAGCGCATGACGTCACAACGTTGCCTCTCGGCGCTCAGCGGTGTCCACGTGATTGGCGTACGCGCCTACGCAGCGCTCTTCTTGGGAGCAGACCAACCGCCCGCCGTGGTCCCGCCGTTACCGCCGTCTTCCGCGTCACAACCACCGTCGTCGTCTCACCGTTTGTGATTATTGCCTCTCGGAGTTTCGTCCACATTATGGACACCAGGTGCGCAGAGTCGCAGACTTATGCCGCAGTTGTGCAGACGTCGTCGAATGCCGTAGACACCAAAACGTGGCGAAAAGTGCGGTGCAGACGATACTCGTGCCTGCCGCACGCCCGCCCCCATCCCGCCCGTCGTTGGGCCGAGGATCACGTGACATCTCGTACCACGTGATGGCCATGTACTTGGCGACCCGAGGCCAATGTTGCCGGACGGAGCCGAAGTTTCGGTTTCGATTTCCGCTCGTGTTTAAAATTAGATTGAAAAATATATCCCATTTTTCGTGAAGCAAACGACGTAGTGTCTTTTACTAGGGCTTTTTAAGTCGAAATCACTCATTATCCCGAAATCTTCGGAATTGAGCGGAGTTGCCCTTTAAGTCTCTATCGGTGCTCGTGACGTAGGCACGAGTGATTGCAAGCTTGCCAAAGATACCCTCGCGCGCATAATTCTCGTGTTTGAGGCTTGTCGGTGTCGGTTGTTTCTGTTCGTCGCTATACACCTTTTCCACGAGGGTGCACACGTTTTGAATGTCGTCACTTCTGTCAGGCATGCTTTGAAACATCATTTTGATTCCTCCACACCGCTGGAAGGCGTTCGTAAAAAATGCGTGATTGTCACACATTCCCATGTTTTGCCTCACCTATATTCTCTCGCATATTCCAGGTTGAAACGTTTTATTTTTTCCTCCCGCATACCAGACAGGGAACTCGCGTGACTGAGAAATAAAGGAAACGAAAAACGTGACCGTCTATAGTAGAACTCAGACATTATTAATTGCTTTTTTTTTTTCTTTTGTAAACGGATGAAGGATGTTTTATTTTTTTCTGCTTCGGTTGTGTCCACTGTGACCCAACGACTGCAGCGACCGGTGTACCGGAACAACAACTGTGACTCATGATTTCTTGGCTAAGGAGCTTGTCGTGTTGCTTGCCACCTCCCACACGATGAGGTAGCAAACAGATTCTCCCTGTGACTCTGTGGTTGCTGTCTTGCACTGTCACCGTCGAAAGAAGGCGTAAGTCTTTCACAATCGAATTGCTTCACTTTGAAAAGCCTATAAAGGGCAGCCGGCACGTAGGGGCAGTTCTGATAAATAACAAAGCAGTATATCCTGTTCACCGGTGTGGGTCTGTAAACAAGCTTGTTACTGCCAGCCATCGGGGAAGACCTGGTGGGTAAGCTTTGTTTTTTCTCTTTTCGCAGCGCTTTTTTTTGAGTGTAATGCTTGAAACGCACACACATTCTCACGAACGGAGAGTAACTATTACTGCCTCGAACACGTGTCATCTTTCCGGATCGATGCGTTGCGTAATTGCAAAAAGACACCCTACCCAGAAATTCAATATAACTTTTCGCCATCTGGATTACGGAACAAGAAATCTTATTTGATTCGATCTGGATTTCAGACTGGACTTTAGGTTTCCAATAACAATCCAAATAGCGAAAGGTTATATTAGGTTTCTGGGTAGGGCACACTACCGGAAATATTCTGGGACACAAAATACGGGTTCCGGAAGAAATGTCCCCGGAAAAAACGTCCCCGGAAAAAATGTCCCCGGAAAAAAAGTCCCCGGAAAAAATGTCCCCGGAAAAAAAGTCCCCAGGTGGAAAGTAGGAAAAAATGTCCCCAAAGGGACATTTTTTCCACTTCAAGTACAATCCGTTTTTGACTTTTGTGTATGAATCAAGAGTTTGTCATTTCATTCCTGATTTTGCAACATTGCATCTCAACTGTTTGTGTTTGTTTTTCATTGTGAATAAAACAACCGTTCTAGCTAAAACCAAATTTTTGTGTCGGGAAATTTGAGAGGTACTTGTGTACCCTTTTCCAAATAGGTAAAAAGCGCGACACTTAATACGAACAAGCGATCGCTAGTTTTTTTGTTGTTTTTTTTAAGGGGCGAAGCTCCTTAGGGTCTAGCCTTGTCCGTCCGGCGTCCGTGCTCACATCGATTGCCATCCCATCTGTCTTCTTAAAAAAAGAAAAAAATGTTTGCGCAGTCGACAGGATTCAGACCTGTGCGGGAGACCCCAATGGATTTCTAGTCCATCGCCTTAACTGCGGGACGAGTAGGGGCTCTGAGATGTGGTAGTAACTCAAGAGCTGGGGATGTCATGGATGAAACGTTGCATGTAGCCGCTCAACGTCTATACAACAGAGGGCGCTGCGGTCAAATGCGTATGTAATCGCGTTAAACTTTGCATGCATTGGCTCAACGTTTATAGAGGAGAGGGCGGAGGGCGCTGCTGTCAAATGCTCAAATGCGTATATAACCACGTTCTATACCACACATTCTCTTTCTGGCATGGACGTGGAGATGCTTTCCCACGGCATCCAGCGGATCCAAGCTGATCCGCTAAAAGAACCACTGGCTCTGCATTTCACCGACCATAAAGCAGTAATAATGAAGTCGAAACGCAACCCGGAACTCAGCAATACCTATAAGCAATAAAAAAAAAATCAGCACCATCAGCACTACCTATGAACAATAAAATCAGTATCATCAGCACCACCAGAGCTTCGCCCCAATCAACATAATTCACCACGTGGAGATGCGGTCATTTTTTTTATAGAAACGAGAGGTTAATTGTCATCAAAGTTATTTTAGGTATTGAAGGTGCTTATTTGGGGATATAATGCAAACGGTAAAATTTCGTTCTCACTAATCCTCTTTCGGAGCCGTTTTCCCCTACCTGCCACACGGTGCCTTTTTTCCCAGGACATATGACCGGACCGCCCGAAGCACATGAGGATGAGGGAAACCCAGAGATAGAAAATCCTTTGGGGACATTTTTTCCTACTTTCCATCTGGGGCCTTTTTTTCCGGGGCCTTTTTTTCCGGGGCCTCTTTTTCCGGGGACATTTTTTCCGGGGACATTTATTCCGGGGACATTTTTTCCTACACCCACAAAATACTCTAGCGCCTTCGTGCTATCAGCTTCCACCAAACACATTGGATAAGCCGCATAGTCGTGCGTACAGCATAATATTTCTTCTCGTAAGCACGTTAAACACTACCCTCTTCGTACGTTCACTTCAAGGCACACGTCTCAGATCACAGATTTTTGCTTGAGACGTTGTTTCTGTGACCTCACCAGCTTCTATAAAGCAGGGCTGGGCAGAGATACTCCAAAAAGTCTTCGTGAATACAAATACTGAGATACATGGGTTTTAAGGCCCAAAATACAGATACTGAGGTACATTTGTCTTCTATGCAACCGGATATTCCTGAGATACTTTTGCAAAACGGCTAAAAAGTATTCCGGAATACAGATACAGATACTTACAGAAATACATGTGTTCCCGAACGGTGCTACGTGGGGAGGGTGTAGTTCGTGGCGAATGCGAATGGTAATTTACGCTTGTGCTCCTTTTTATGTGACATTTTATGCTGTTCTCCTTACCTTGAAGTCATTATTTATCATTATTGCCGAAAAAAATTAAAACGTGTCACCCCCGTTGAACCCCATAATTACAGAACGGTAAAGACTGCGTGCCATGCTTGACAAAAAGCGTCTGCCCGAAATGAACCCTGTTTTTTCATGAGAGCGCATCTCAATCTGTCGTCTTAAATGCTTTTGAGTCACCCATAGTGTGGGGAGGTTGAACACAAGGGCCGTGCTTTTCCTCCACTCAACTCCTGCACAGCGTTCGCTCTTCTCAATTGGAAAGCGTGGAGGACTTTGCGACAGGAGCTGATTTTGTTATTCTTGCAAGTCACGAGGCAACTTGCACCAAACAAAAGTTTTTCTCTTTTAAATTTGTCTTAAAAGGGTAACAAATGAAACGAGATACTTAAGTCTTGCAAAGTATGGCGATACAGCGATACAGCGATACACCTAAATGCATTTTACTGCTGAGATACAAATACATTTTTCAGATGTATCTCAATACAGAGATACAGATACTCGAAAGTATCTCTAATATACTATCGCGATACATTTGTATCGCGATACTGCCCAGCCCTGCTGTAAAGTCAATTGCATTGTTATCACTGAAAGCACGTTATTTCATGTGACCTAATTGTGGATAAACCAATTTTAGAAATTATTAGAGCAGTGGTTAAAGTGCTCCGATCAGAAAGGTTCAACTAGGTTGTTTTTAATTTCTTTATTATAAACTGGGGGAAAAATGAAGAGAAGATATTGCGCTTCTACCTCAGAATGGCCGGCAGCTTCTTTGCTTTGGAATATCAGCGTTACAGCGCTAGTCATTTTACTCCAAAATAAATGGATTTGGAATGTACCAGGGTTAGGCAGAAATGCTCAAAAATGTATTTGGAAATACACATACTGGAATAGACGAAAATAGTAGCAAAAATACTGATACTCAATAAATATATATGTAAAAATGTACTGCGATACGTGTCGGAAATGCATTTTAAAAAAGAGGCAAAAAGTCTTTGGAAATGCAAATACAAGAATACATTTTAGGGAGTGCAGAAATACAAATACTGATACTGCAATACAGTTTTCAAATTGGTTTGAGACACCAACTCAGATGAAGCTTGAAGTTTA
Organism: Ixodes scapularis; assembly: GCF_016920785.2. Classification (NCBI taxonomy): domain Eukaryota; kingdom Metazoa; phylum Arthropoda; class Arachnida; order Ixodida; family Ixodidae; genus Ixodes; species Ixodes scapularis. Next base: position 77,052,775 of record NW_024609884.1, on the reverse strand, counting down.
AAGTGGAAGTTTTTGATCACGAAATTACTTTCCCGCAGGCTTTGCACTTCGCCTTGAAGGTAGTGGTTCCGGACGAAGAGGAGCCTTCAATGGGCTCAAAAAACGTTCCATCAATTATTGACCGCCGTCCCTTCCCTGACATCTTGTCTGTCTGACGAGTGATGCGAAAAGACTTCGACCTCTAAATAAATTCTATGTCATCGTAAATCTTATCAAAACGTCACCACACTCCTGTCCAATAAGGGCGCCCCTGTCAACTGCAATCACATAACGTCACGGTCGAACGAACTGGTATTCTTGTAGGTGTGGCCTTGAAAATGAAACTTTACCCACGCTGCTGTATGAAAGGACAGTACATATATGTTTCGTTGTAGGTGACCTCGTTGAAGATAGTCCAGGCCGCTGCATTTGTAATTTTCGAGAATAGTCGACCACCTGAAGCACTCTAAAAGTTAGAACACATGTCTTATCTTTTTTTACGGCTGAAAAAACGATATGGTGGCATGCTGTTATGGCGGTCCTTCCTGCCGACCCGCCGACGCTATGAAGCATGAATGGCAGTCCTCTAGTTTTGCTTAGCGTCAGCCAAACAGACCCTTGTGGACTGCGACCTGAGATTGCCGGTACAGGTGCGAGCCTTCCCAGAAACAGCGCGCTCGAGGCGAGTCGCAGGTGTACGAAGTCTGGGTTGGCGCAGCGAGGCCACGTCTGACCCCTTCCTGGGTATCGGATCACCAGAACAGCGGGTCACTTTCACGTCGACTCATGACTTCTTGAACTCCACTGCGTGAATAATCCTACTATTTCAAGTCAACCACCGCCAGGCTCGTGCTGCAACTGACTGAGACTGAGCTATGCCGGCTAAGTGTACTGTGTAGACTAAGGCAAGAGAGACGGTTAGCAGCGGGCATTGGCTGCCAGCAAACAATACGTGGTTTTCGTAGATCGTTTTCGCCGTCTCGCAATCCTCCCTGCAACCCGCTACGATATCCGGAACTATGCAGTCAAGGCCAGCGGCGCGCAGGCACAGTGGCGGCTTCTTCGTTGCGGAGGGGTTAGCGGAGGGGGAAACGGGTCTACGAAAGCTCCCTACTGACTCATAAAATCACTACCTAGGGACCTGCGGCAGAAGATGCTCCAAAATAGAAAATGGCTCTGCGTCGTTTGACTGGTTTACAACATATCCAGGCTAGGGTAGAACGGATTCAGGCATGCCATCTGAATATCCGAAACTAGTCTGCAGAAGTATCCTATAGCGGATGTCAGACGGATGTGCAATTTTGTTCGCTTTGGCGCTCTGTCGTATGTCCTGGGTACGTTCGCTGGACGTATACGGATGTTACACGAGTTAAGTACGGACATATCATTCCTTCTTTTTTTTTTCTTTTTTTTTTGGCGGTTTGTGTCGAAGCGCAGCTGTGTCGTCGGGAAGATCGTCAAGGCGGCGGTTGAGACGGCGGGCTGACCGCGGGGATGGGGGAGATGTCGCTCTCAGGGCGCCTCGAGCGGGCGTCTGCCTAATTGGGGAGCCGGGACAATGGTACGCACTCCCATGGCTGGCTCCCGAATGGGGCTTCTGGGGTAGTAAACCGTGCCGAACACGGCGGCTTTGCTTTCATTTTGCGAACGGGCCGGGTTCGTGGGTGCGTCAATCTTCACGGCGCCTTCTTGTAACGTCTTCCGAAGAAAACGTAGGGTCTTTGTGTGTTTATTTTGGTTATTCGTTTGAGACAGCATGTTGTTGTTCTGCTTGTGTGCGTTTAAAACCGACCGTCTACCAGAAAGAAAACTGCGTGGGAAACTGGGCGATTGGTTCGGACGATTGGGAGAGGGAACCTGACTCCGACTCTAAAACGGAGGGCAAACGATAAGAAGGGGCTTTTTGAGACGGATCGAGCTGGCTTGAGGTTGGGAGCCTCGTTGGGGTTTTGGAGGACGGAAAGTTCCGGGCGGCGACGTCTGGTCGCGCCCACCACTGTGAACGTACTATGTTAAAATAAATATATCTAAGATCAAATACCACCTGACTGAACTTCACTTCGCAACGTGTTCGCCATCAGGCCCCTTGTTGCAAGTGGCTGAACATCATCTACATCAACGACATCTTTTGCGTAACTACACAGATGTTCGATCGATCTGAATCGGATCTCTAGCGGATGTTCACGGGATATCCGAAGATATTCTGCCCTGTAGAAATTAACGCAGGTTAGTGCTTTAACTGATTTACAACATGTCTGGGTTAGATCAGAACGGATTCAGGCATGCCATCCGAATATCCGAAATTGGCCTGCAGAGGGATCCCATTACGGATGTCCGACTGACGTGGAAATTTGTTACCTTCGGCACTATGACGGATGTCCTGGGGACGTCCGTCGGACGGCTACAGATCTCCTGGGAACGTCCAAATATCTTGAGCGGATATCTATGGACGTCCAATGGACATCCAGTGGTTTGTTGGGACACAACACTTCTCAGAAGAAAAGAGGACGCATAGAAATATAGTTTGGAGAATCGGAAGGAGCCTTGGTCAGCATAGTAACAATGCCCTAGCATCTCTTTAACCTTAAAGCCCTCAGTAGAAAAAAGGCGTTTTTTTTTTGTTTTTTTTTTATGTGGGCTTTAAGTTTAAAGAGATGCTAGGGCAAGGCAGAAAAAAAAAAGGCAAACACCCATAGGTCCCCTATGGGCATTTGGACATTATTTTTTTTTTTAGAAGGTATTGGGGGGCGTTTTTTTTGGGTCAGCAAGGATCTTCGCACATGGGCGAGCGCGGGTCCGACGTCAGTGCTTCTGAACGGTATCGATGCGGCTTTGGTGGGTCTGATGATGGGAGGTGCGTCGCCGCCGCTACGTGTCTGGCACGAGGCACTCGAAATTAAATTCAACATGAGGCCATGGCGCGGCAGGAATGAGTGGCCGCGCCCAAGAACGGCACCTGCCCAACTGCGCATACAGGAGCACCCCTAATTTCTCTTCTCCCCCAAAAAAAAACCGAAGAAGGACGAACACAACTCGCTTAGCGCTCGTGCTCCTTTCGTCGTCTTCACCACCATCACAGGTTGTATCGTGGCGGAGACGGTGTGGAATCTTCCGAGAGGTGGTCCGGATCGTCGCCATCTGGAACCTGCGACACATTCTTGGGTTCATAGAAAGCTTTTATGTAGGCGACATGAATAGACCCGCACACTTCACCTCATTTGCAATGCACCAGCTCGTAAGACAGGTTGGAGAGCTTCTTGCTAACACGGTAGGGGCCCTCCCATCTCTTTGCTAAAGAGGCCGTGAAGCCTCTAGCAGCCTCACTCAGCGGAAGAGTTCGCCTCAGTACCCGATCTCTCACATTGAACTGCAGATTTCTCCTCCCCTTGTTGTACTAGTTTGCCTGCGGCAGTGCCGAGACGTCAAGGCTGTCTCGAGTTTCACCCATGTTCTCCGTGAAACGCTTCCAAAGGTCTTTTGCGAACTGCGTGGTGTGCGCTGCATGTTTGCAGTATTTGTGAAAAGAGGGCCGCTTCTCAGGGGAAACACGAACTCTTTGCCAAATTTAAGTTAGGCCGGAGTAAATGCCGTGGACCGGTTGTTTGTTATGCGGGTACGGTCTTAGAAAAAAGGGTATCTATAGTCCTCCCTATAAAGAGGAAAAGTCTTGTAACCCATGTTCTTTACAAAGGGAGAAACTTTCGTCCTAAAAGCAGGTGATCAAAGTTCCTCCGTCGCCTGCATCTTATTATGTCGGCCCCGATTCGAGCAAATCGAGATCAATAAGGCTGAACGAGGACGCTACGTCCCTGCTACGGGACGGGAGGAGCAGCAAATAAAAGCATAACATGAGCTTTCCGCGGACTGTGTTTTTTTTTAAAGCCAGCTACCCCCCGCAGGTAATCAAGCTTTCGTTTCAAAAGCAGTTACTTACCATTGCTATTCCTCGGGTCACAATGCCTTCGTCAACCGCACATCACGGAGGAATGCTAAATCAATTCGCGAAACCAAAAGCCGCTCTCAAAAGAACAAACCCGAAGCCACTGTAGCACGGTAACAAGAAATTATCGCCTAGCGTTAAAGAAGGTATCGCTTGCCACCACATGGCAGGGTCAAGCAGAGTAATTGCAAGTAGCTAGGCTAGGTGGCGCTAGGTACCGCCCAATTCACGTTCTACAAAAAATATACTTATTTGTTCACGCCACTATTGCGCTTTGGGATCTTAGGGAACCTTTATTATACACACATGTAGACACATTACGCATGCTACAATCATCAACTGAAGAAATACATCGAGCGCATACACATACACGGCACATACAAACATCAATACAGCAGCACACTAACCCGATAACTACTTCCGAACTCTGCGTTTCCGTCTTTTATATTGGTCGTTATGAACCACTGATCTCTATGACAATCACTGGATCGCGCATTCCCGCTTGTTCTCTGGATCGTAAGTGCAGCCATCGGACAGCCATCTTGCATGCCGTTTTTTTTTTGTTTTTTTTTTGCTAGCGTTGTAGAGGCCGGCGGCAGCGTGCTGCTAAATACATGTTTTCTACTCTTTCGTCGTCATTCGCCGAAGACGTTCTTTAAGATCCTGTGTAAGCCGTGATACTTGCCGTTGAGAACACGTGGAAAGTTTTACGAAAGCGCAGTGCCGCAGGAAAAAAACACAACTCGTCTAATGCAAGTTTCGCCGGTCTCGCGTCGTGTTCAAAGCTTCCTTGGCACGCTGAAGTCCTGTGTCTCTGTGCCTTCGCACGCTGGGATACCGATCAAGAATCGTCGCCGCGTTGACGTGTTTTGCGAGTACAATGCTGGCGACAAAAGCGCGAAGTCATCTTCATGATAGTCCAATCGGCGAAGCTCCGTGAACTTCGGCCCCAACTTGGTGTTTGACGAGCTTAGAGTCCCTGATATGCTCGCTTTCCAAATCTGCGCTATGACGACTCGCTCTTGACCAGGGGTCTCAAACACATGGCCTGCGGGCCGCATGCGGCCCGTGACTCGTTGGGAAGCGGCCCGCAGGCAACTGGCTACGAGACCCGGTTCCCATGTCTCCAGTGCTAGAAATGGTGTGCGCCATAGACGTCTCATCTCGTCAGTTCATTTTCACTGAAGAGTAGCTCTGCTGTTTTAACGTATTCATATAGTTTATACTTACCTGTGCTCATTTTCCGTTTCTTTCGCTTTATTTTTTTGCTTTCCAGCAGCTTCCTTTAATGTACAACAATTCCGCTACTAGGCTGCAAGCGGGAACTATTTATTGAACGATGCGTCTCGACTGCCCGAACTCTTGGTCAGCAGGAGCAACAAGCCAAAGATAAATCTACGAGCTCGGGATTCTCGCCTTCAAAAAGTTATCACCATAAAAAGGCAAGGACTGCCAAATTAGCTTATCATTTCTTAATTAAGAGACACGTTGAACTTGGTTAATTTCTGAGTGAATTGAGCAACGAGAGCGGCAGTGTACTTGCTCTCTTGTTCCATTAAAAATGCCAGCACGTTGGCGGGATGTGTCACTTTAATTCTTGTTATCACATCAGGTCAGGGCCCAAAGAAGTCATATAAACAAGTAAAATCTAAAGATAAAAACTAAATGTTTCACTGGCAAAACTGTGAGTTTACAAAAGGCAGGCTTAGAAATCTCTTGACCCCCCCATGTTACATTGGCCCTCGACCTTTCCGGTGTGGGATATCCGGCCCCAACACTGAAATGAGTTTCAAACTATATTGCTCTAGACAAGGCTCCCAGTGCGCTGTCTAGAGCGTCCGCCGCACGCTTACTTCCTGGCCAATCAAGTGTTGGGCTCCGAATCTGACCTGTTCAAAACCGATTTAGTGGACACCGTCACGCCTCCATGAAAATATGGGGCAAACAACCGCGTTACCCTCGGCACTGCCATGGCAACGCTGTTGCATGCTCCATATTTACATAGCGGCGCCCACTAACTGAGTTTACTATTGGCAGAGAGACTCAGAGGACATTTCGTAGTCATGGCTACTTCCGTTACACTTCGTTCTATATATGGAAAGTACGAACGCCACCTCCTGCCCACTATAGACCATTTAATGCTGAGGTTAGGCGGCGCCCTAGTGTCCCATCATGCGCGATGCACGGGCGTCAACTAGCGTCTGTCAGCGTCCCTCGGCGTCTGTAAATGGATACCATCAGAACGTCTGAAAGGATGAAACGTGATGCACAACAAAAACACGGCCTAAAATTATACGAATTTTGTGGCAAGGCTTGCTGCTCCAAACTTGAGAGCTACAGGTGTAAACAGGTCACGTGCAAGCCATGTATTACATGGTTTGCACGTAACGTCATTCAAAGAGCGCTTCGTTGGCCACCAGAGAGGCGGAGAAGAAGGAGCCCCCTCTTACCAACACCTTTTTGTGTTCCCCAGATTAGCCCAGACGTCTCTACTCTCCTCCCAGAAGACTATGGAAGATTAACTCGTCACTCAAAATTCCTACCCCAAAAGCAGACTCCCTCTCTCTCTCCCTTGCATGGTGGCCAAAAGTGCACGATTTCTCGTCAGTGCAAGCCATGTATACGCGTTGAGCGAGTGCCAAGCTCTACCTGACGTGGTGCACCTAGAAAACGACTTTAAAGAAAGCATGTCCCCCATAGAGAAGCATGGGAAACCAGACACGCGAAAGGGTGACATTAGCCGGATATCGAGCCGCAATCTGGTGGGGCCGCTGCAACCAAGACGAGGAAAGGACTTTATCTGTCAGTTGCGACACGCACGGTGTCCATATATATACATATATGGGTGATTTCATTTCAACTCAGGCACAAGTTTTGGATCGATTGTCTTTTTAATACATGCTATCGCGCAATTTTTATAATAAAAAAAGACGCAAACGGCAAGTTCGTCGAATTTCTTGTTCTCAAGTTATGGACCGTTGAAGCGGCCAAGGTGGAAACTCGTTTTTCCAGCTTACCGGAGATGCCATATTTCACTCCATTCATATTTTGAAATAGTCCTTTCTTTACGATAATATACCGCCCTTTTTTTTTACACACATTAAATTTGGTATCAATAGAAAGCGTATACTCTTAGCTTTCTGAAAATACTAAATTTGTTACGATGTCTCAAATAGATCTCAGGAAAGAGCTGGTCAAACTTTGACAAATATTGTCGAAGGGACACAATTTGACAATATTAAAAAAAAACAGCGAAGATAAATAAGCGCAATAAAATTATTGACCATAAATAATCCCTATTCTGAGAGTGGCCCAAAAACGTTACACTGCACTACCGAAAAAGGTCAAAAAGTAGAAAGGAGTGAAACGTGACACCTCTTAGAGGCGAGAGAAAGGTCAGTTTGCGCCTCGGCTGCTTAAAATGTCCATAACTCGAGAAGAAAAAATCATCCGAACTTACGGTTTGCACTCCCTGTCACAGAAGGGATTTCCACAAAACATATATTTTATTGGTAAAAATTAAAAATTCGACCCCAAATCCGTGCCTGAGTTGATATAAACCACCCATATGTATATGCACTGCACATCGGGAGGACGAAGAAGTGATTCGAAGTCGGTTGCGTTTTTGAGCCTCTCTCTTCTGGATCAACATTTCAATATTATAAGACGGTCTGAAACATTCGAACTTCATTCGTACGTTGCCTACTCCTGTCCGCGGTGTGGTCTGCCGCACTGGGGCTTGCCCTGCTGCCCGTGAATCGACCATGGCCTTGTCTACTGGGCCAACGCCACCTTCGCCACATTCCACTCATCCCGCCTCCACTGATCAGTACAGTCTGCCTTCGTCCGTCTGTGGCAGTTCAATCGCTGAATCAGAAGACAAGGACACACCCATGAATAGCACTGAGAACATCACTCCAGATCAGCAATGCGCTACAACCTCTTCGCGGCGAGTCATTGTGCCATCCAGTGACATAGAACTGTCCGATTTTGACGACTTAGATTGGACGGATGTTGCCAGGAAAAAACGAAAAAAGAATAGCCTTCATTCCAGCCCAAGCACTGAGACAGTCCGCAGCACTGCAGTAGTACCTAAAGGACTTACTGTTATATTTACGCCAGTCGAACAGGACCAAGTTTTTACGTCACCGAGCAGCCTGAGACTCTCCAATATTCTGGCGAAGACGTTCCCGAAATGCATCCTGGAGGTCAAGTACAAACATCCGCCTCAATCCCGTTGCCGTGGACGTGAAAAACGGACAGGCAACGCGAGGATTGCTACGCTGCACAGAGCTCTGCGGAATCAAAGTCGGAGCATACCAGCCTCTGCCCAGACACTGCGCCGCAGGTGTAATAAAAGATGTGGACACTACGCTGACTGATGAGGAGATCACCAACAACTTAAGATCTCCTGAAAACAGAGTTACACGTTTGCGACGGCTAGGTAAAAGTTCGGCAATAAAGATATATCTCTTTCTGCGGATCTTCACTGCCAAGCTTCGTCTACCTTGGTCTTGTTCGGCATCCAGTTACTCCATTCCAAAAGAAACATGTCCAATGCCGCAAGTGCTGCCGCTATGAACACCTTGAGGCCTTCTGCAAGCACAGTCCTGAGTGCAAGCGCTGCGGTAACACGCACGAGGACAGAGACTCCTGCACTGCTCAAGAGAAGTGCGCGCAAACTGCGGAGCCGCTCACTCGGCTACATCAAAATCCTGTTCTAAATGGCAGCAAGAAAAAAAGGCAAGGAATTATCCAAGGAACATGCGGTCGATTATTATGGCGCCAAACATGCAGTTCAAGCATCCGACTGGCCCGAGTTGCCCAGAAAAAGTGAAGGGTCTTCTTTAACAACGCAAGACACGTTGACTAGCAAAACTGAAAATCAGCGGCCTGAGAGACCGACCTATGTTACACTAATCAAGCTTCCCAGAAAGGACAAACCAAAGGCACCCCTGACCAAAAAAGGGTCCAGTTCAAACGGAGTAAATCCACTCGAGGATCCGAAAACTGCAGGGAGCGCGCCCACCGATGCAAGACTGCACAGAACAACAAAACGGAGGACTCTGTCCGTTTTAACAGACACAGCTCCAAGCAAGCGGTGGGTCTTGAACCTTCAAGCAGCAGCAAACTTCGCCTGCAGTTGTTGGAATCTGTTGATGCAGAAGGGGCCTATAGCATTCTTACACTTCTTCAACTGGCCCTTCCCCTTATTTGATCCTTGTAAATGGCGAGTTGTAGTCCCCCTGCATCCACTACACCACGATCTTCTTCAGACCTCACGGCATGGCAGTGGAATTGCCGAAGTTTCAAAAAGAAACAAAAAAAAAAAAAAACGCTGCAGTCTCATTCAGTATATCCAATCGCAAACCCGACATAATTTTTTTACAAGAGCCTCGTACCCTTCCTAATCTTCCTGGATATGTCATATATGTGGCGCATAATGATCCTGATCAAGACCACTTTGTGGCAAATCTGGTGAAGCGTGTTCATGCCGCTGTCGACTTAACCTTCGACAGCCAGGCCGTTCCACATGTGTTACTTGAACTCCTTCCTGCAAATTCACGCGCGTAACACCCAATCCCTCCGTCTACTCAATATCTACAGCTTCCCTCAAGATCGTCATGCACGGTTTGACAAGTTGTTTGAGGACGCACGCTGCAAGGGTTGCGCCACATTCACTGGAGGCGATTTTAACGCTCCACATCCAACTTGGAGTTACCCTCGCGACACACCTAAAGGCCGAAAGCTCCACACTCTGATTCAACAGAATCTGACTTTACTTACTGATCCATCGACACCCATACGTCTTGGCACCAGCGTTGCACGAGACACGTACCCAGACCTTACCATGTACCGTGGCACTAAATCCTGCACCTGGCAGAACCTTGAGGAACAGCTCGGCAGTGACTATTCGATTCTTGAAACCCGTATCCACACTAAAGACTTCACAGGGGAAGCACGCCACATCCGTATCACAGATTGGCCTGCCTTTCGCGCATCGCCCTCCTCTTATACCTCCTCCGACACACTCACCGATTGGGTGCAGACACTGCAAACCCGGCTAAACCGACACACGCGCACCCTTAATACCACTCCAGGATGCACGCACCGGATATAGACTCCCACCTACTCCATCTGTGGGAAGCACGTCGTAGCTTAACCAAATGGTGGCGACTTCAACGCCACAACAAGAAGCTAAAACTACGTATTGCCCAACTTAGTGTTGATGCTGCAGACCATGCGGCCAACCTGACTGGTGAAAACTGACACGCGCTATGGGACAATCTCAGTGGCACGCTCGGTACCGCACGAACGTGGTCCCTACTCCGTCATCTCATACAGCCTGGTCAAGCCAAATCGGACAGGGCCAAGGGCATTCATAAACTTCTACGCGCCACTAACCTAACAGACACCCAATGTCTCACTCAGCTACGACAACGTTACCTTACCCCTCGTGAAGCTCCACGTTACGCGGACTACATGGGTCCCCCCAGCACACTCTCTTATCTTAACGCGCCGATCGCAGCCATTGAGATTCGCGCTGCACTCACCGACATACGCCGCAACACACCCCCTGGTCCTGACCACATCCGCTACTCTCTTCTCTACAACCTCTCTGATTCGAACACCACGCAGCTTACTACCTACTTGAACGAGGTGTGGGAGTCGGGTACCCTTCCCAAGGAGTGGAAGGAAGCAACAGTGGTTCTGATTCCCAAGCCTGGCAAACCCCTCTCCTTGGAGAACTTGCGCCCGATTTCTCTTACCTGGTGTCTGGGCAAACTGCTTGAGAAGATTGTAAAGCTTCGCCTCCACAAATTTCTTGCGGACACATCCGCTCTTCCTGACACCCTTAATGGCTACCGTAGTGGCCTTTCTACCCAGGACGTACTGTTCCGTCTCCAGCATGATGTTTTAGACTCGCCGAGCACTGCCCAATATTGCGCCGTCCTTGTCGCTGATCTTAAGGGGGCTTTTGACAACCTCTCCCACGACCTGGTCCTTGAACAGTTGGCAGCCACTGGCTGCGGAGTGAAAGTGTACAATTACGTCCGCAATTTCCTCTGTGACCGATCTGCCAGCCTCGCCCTTGGTCATCTTCGCTCTCCTTCCGCGCCAGTGGCAAACCGTGGCACACCGCAAGGCTCTGTACTTTCTCCGCTCCTGTTTAACCTTGCCATGCGAGGAATTCCTCCCCTTCTGGATCAGATCTCGGAAGTCAGACATGCAATTTATGCAGATGACATTACAGTCTGGGTAACGAGGGGCTTCCTCGGACACATAGAGACTCAGCTACAAGAAGCCGCTACTACCATCGAGCGCTATACGCCCGGCGTGGAGGTCTCACCTGTTCCCCCACGAAGTCAGAATTACTAATCGTGACGAAACACGCTCGCGGACAGACCGACCTCCCCATTACCATCACATTAGACGACAAACCCGTCCCGCGTAAATCGGCCATACGGGTGCTTGGCTTTGTGTTACAATCCAACGCTAAAGCAATTCAAACCCTCCATCAACTCAGCACCCAGTGCAACCAAAATATGCACATGCTTTGCCGCGTCTCAAATCGTCGACATGGCCTTAAAGAGGCGGATGCCCTACGCCTTGTCCAGGCCTTGATACACACTTGCTTAAAGTACCACCTTCCTTACCACAACCTCACCCAGACCGAACACACTCGCATGTCTGTATTGCTGCGGAAGGCGCAGCAATACAGAACTTGCGCTCGGCCTCCCTGTTCGCACAGTCACCGTTTGCCTCGAGAGGCTTGGGGTGACCAACACTCTGAAGGAGCTCGTGGAAGCTCATCGGGCTGCCCAGTTGACGCGCTTGCGCTGCACGGCTCAGGGGCGGCCACTCCTTGCCACCCTTGGTTTTCCACCCTGTCCCGCTTCCCTCGCAGCTGAGGGTCTCTCCCCCGCTGCGCGTGCCAGTCTCACTGTGGCTCCCATCCCCCGTCATATGAATCCTTGCCGCCACTCGGCTCGGCGCGACCATCGATCGCGCTACCTCTGACGCGCGTATCCGGTAGGTTGCGATACCGTTCGTGCCCTCTTTACGGACGCCAGCCCACAGGGTGTGCGCGAGGGTATTACGGTTGTCGTGGACTCTGATCTCAGGGACAGTCCACGCGGCCACTGAGCGTGGTCTTACCGACGTGTCCATCCTGGAAGAACGAGCGGTCGCCAGGGCAATCCTTTCTACCTCTTTTCTCTCCTCCTCCATCCCCATTCACATTCTCAGTGATTCGCAGACGGCCTGTCGGCTCTTCCAATATTTATTTAATCATAATACCTTGAAGGTTCATTTCTGTACATTACACAAGGGGGTGATTTGGTCAAATTACAGTATAGTCAACACTTAAAAGAAAAAAAAAAGAGTACCAACAAGATAGCAATATCACAACTGAAAAACCACTTTAACAAAATTATGTATTATACAAATTGTAGGGTCCAAGCACATATAACACTTCATTATGTGGGCAAGAACATCACTGTAAACGAAAACTAAATAGTACTTAAAAAATCTAAAACAGCTACTCGGAGTGCTGCAGAGTCGGAAGATGCGGCTATGTGATCAGGAAGAGAATTCCAATGCATGAATGCGCGTGGTAGTGAGGAATTATTAAACACAGATGTATGACCAAAACTACGCTTATAACTTCGGCTGTTCGTTAAACGACGAGATGTTCGGTTAGGAGGCTCAAGCAGGGAGGCGATAACGTTAGGGTTAGAATAGCGTGATTTATGAATGATGCATAAAAGGGCAGCGGTGCGACGTATTTCAAGTGGTTGTAAGAGGATTGAGTTTTTCAGAAAGGAGACACTTGCTTGGCGAGAGTATAGGTTGATGTTATAAAACGCCTTACATCCTTCCACTGCATCTTTACTCAACCCGTTCCTATCCTCCACCTCCCACAATTTCCGGCTGCTATGGGTGCCTGCGCACGCAGCCGTCCCCTGTAAAGAGCGCGCTCATGCGCTCGCCCGAGACCTCTCACACCGGGCGCCAGGGGAAGACTTTGTGAGTATCCAACCAGCCCCTTACTATTACAGCACTCACCTTGCAGAGCTACGCCTCGCTCGGCAACATTATCCTCCTCCTCACCCTTCCCTTACTCGCAGAGACGCCATCCTGTGGCGACAACTGCAAACTAACACTTCCCCGACTCCCCTCTTCCACTCTTACCTCCACCCGTCACTTAGCCCGCCTCGGTGCCCGCACTGCGGCGACCGTCCCAAACTTTTTCACGTGTTCTGGCAGTGCCAGCTCATTTCCGCCGTCCCACCCAATCCCGATCCCACCCCCACCTCCTGGGACGAGCGGCTGACCGATGACACGGCCACTGGCCAGCAATCTCTGCATGGTGGACCTCGCCAAGGCGGTCGCCGCCACATATATGGCCCCGGACTAGGGGCTCCACCCGAGAGTTTGTCACACGTCGCTACAATAAAAGTTTATTCACTAACTCACTGCATATCTGTTTGACATAAGAAAATATGACAATTACATTTCCCCCCAGTCCCGGTGTTTTGTTTAAAATGTTAAACCTTCACCAGCTTGTTTGCGCCCTAACTTTTTGTTCGTTACATGTCAAGTTCGGTATTTCAAACTCAAAGCCGAGTGCCAAAGACTCCAGAGGAATTCTCCAACGATCTGCATTCCTCCCATTGAGAGGAAGTAAGCGCTGGTGCCCGCACTTGTGGATACGGACGCCTAAGTAACTTTTTTTAAGTACACTACTTCAAATTTTATTAATGTTTATGGTTGGATATTGAGGTAACTGCTAACGATAAGTAGAAAACCTTACATAGGCCAAAATTCTGCTCAGCAGAGCGCCTGTGCGAACTCCCGTTCAAAACGCTCACAGCACGAGATTCGAGTCTTAATAGCGGCCATACAAACAATATATTACGATTTCTGTTGGGTAGTTCCTGATAGACTACTATATTAACTAACTCTGAATAAAAAGTAAAAGAAATTAAAGGTGGGGTTTTTTTAGACACTCGACTTCAAATTTGCTAGTTTTTCGAAATATTCATTTTTCAGGCACATGTAGCGCATTATACATTTAATGCACAATATTGAAATTATATTTTAAAAAAAGAGCTTAATTGGAGCTTGACCGTGATGTAAAAATCATAAAAATATCTTAATTAGCTCAGACAGCACAGCTTGCTGAACTTCGTCAAATATCGTAGCAGAAAAGCGGTTTAACAAATAATAATAAAAAAATTAAGAATGTTATGACCTAGACGCTTAATTAGCATAAAAAAGCCTATGTCGAGAGTGTTCCCAAAAAGGTATATTGAGGCACCCCCCGATGAGCTGGAAAAACGACAGTTTCCACCTTGGCCACTTCAACGGTCCATAACTAGAGAACAAAAAATCCGACGAACTTGCCGTTTGGGTCGTTTTTTGTTATCCTAAATTCGTGCCCGAATTGAGATGAAATTACACACACACACACACACACACACACACATATATATATATATATATATCTTACACCGTGCCCCAGGGTAATCGTCGCGACTACGTTAAAGGGGCATTCACACGCGGGATAAATCCCTCGATTTGCTCCGCGAGGTGCGCATCATGTAATAAAAAACAAAAACAACGAGAAAAAACAAGAAAAAAAAAAACAAGTTCCAGAATGTTTTTTTACCTCAAAAATAAACTACGCATCGCTAAACGCTCGTTTTCCGCCCAAATGTAGCTCTAGCGCTCCGAACCAGGTGCCAAAATTTCAGAACTAACCGTAATATTATTTAAAAGTTATAAATGAAGATCTGAAATTTTCTGGAGGAAAATGACTGCTGACGGAGCTCAGGAATACATGAAGCTGAACGGTGCCAGATACCGCAAACGGACGAAAACGGGTCCCATTTTCATTTGAAATTTTGTGAATATCACGTAACATTTATATGACACAATGGTTAGTCTTGAAACGTTGCCATCTCGTTCGGACCGCTAGCACTACATTCCGGCGGAGAATGAGCATTCGGAGATGCATAGTGTATTTTTGTGATAAAAAAAGTGCATTTTGTAGAAAGAGGGGGGAGGGGGGTGGGGGGGCACGCTGTCGGTAGGAATATCGTTTGCTATATATACTATACTGCCGGGGTAATCCGAGCGCCATCGGAGTGCAATTATAGCGGCCTCGGCTATTAAAGTGAGTCGTAATATCAGCCAACGGCATGCACATGTTCATTCAACAAAAGCAAAAACTAAAATGACGGAAACTATCCAAACGATCCACGTGTGTGCAAAAAAATGCATCACTTCCTGTGACTGCCCAGTTATGTTTCATGTCACCCCAGTCCTCCACGTGCAGACAGACGAAGAATATAAAAATATAGCAACAGATATCTCTTTAGCTTATATTGAAACTATACAAAAAGGACGCGAACAACCTGGGTACGAACAGTGACAAAATAAGTTTTACTCGAGTTACGGTTACGGTTACTGCTACTGCATCCGGTGACGCCGGAACAAAGCCGACGATATCTGGAAAAGCAGCTACATCATAATGCAACACTGATGGCGGAAAGGCTCCACAACTTAAACAGCTGTTCTTTGTTTTTGTTTTTCAAGCCGGAGTGTACATACAATCCCTGCTCCGTAACACAGACGGATCATCGTTCGGACTCCAGGTTCACGGTATCACCGACGTGTCGTTGGACGCGAGAACTGCAGACACATTTTTCTCACCACGTTACTAACAAAGGTGAGTGTTTGTCCCGCACTCAGTCTCCTCAAAATTATAAACCGTCCATATAGAATTCACCGCAGTACTACTACTACAGGATTTCGATCATTAGGTATCTTCCGGTTCGCAAGACGGGGAGGGGACTTTAGTGCATCTAGAGTCCGTGTTTAACTAGCTTAATTTACTTTAACTAGAGTCCCGTGTTTTCGGTGAATACCGATGAACGTCGGAATTCAATCCCCGAGCCAGTTTTATCGAAATTGAGGAAACCCCAAAAACCGAGGATTGAAGCTGCCATTAACAAAAAATACCCCCCCCCCCCTCTAAAAAAAAAAAAAAAATTAATAAAAAGGATTGCAATTTTATTGCGTGCTAACCCAGAACAAGGTCCGCACTGACCGCCGGGTCCGCGAGGCGGCTTCTGTCTTCGAACCATTCTCGTTTCGTTTCTTTTTTTATCGGTACCGGGACGTTTTCCAAGCATTCGGGTTACGCGCATGTTCTTTCGAGGTCGGGGGATCCGATCCCAATAACCTATTTTCGTCAAAATAAGCCCCGATAAACACCGATCCTGAAAATTATCACCGAAAAACACCGAATCTGCATGGGAAAAAAAACCCTAAAAACACCCGTATTTGCAGAGAAATAAGTCTTCACTACACGGAACCGTAACTATAATTAGGGTTGCGTGTTTTCGGTATATACCAATAAACATTGTAAATTAACCCCCGGGGCGGTTTTCTCTGAATCGGTGAAAAAATAAAAATGCCAAAACCAAATTTGAACTGTACTTAAAAAGAAAAAAAAAAAA
Organism: Ixodes scapularis; assembly: GCF_016920785.2. Classification (NCBI taxonomy): domain Eukaryota; kingdom Metazoa; phylum Arthropoda; class Arachnida; order Ixodida; family Ixodidae; genus Ixodes; species Ixodes scapularis. The sequence goes on along the minus strand of NW_024609884.1, from coordinate 77,036,326 downwards.
ACGCCATCTTCACGCGAAGTAATCTTCAACCGTACATTATTTTTTCTAGTTGACCCGGAACAGCAGCACTAAACTGTCCTTGAGGTTGTTCCTTTCTATCGGAACCACACTCCTTGCCCCGTTCCCTTCTCTTATCTTTACCAGCCTTACTGGAGAAAACATTATAATTTATAACTTACAAATTATAATATTTTCTCAAGTAAGTACACAGTCGCTTTACAACACAAGCCCGATAAACAACGATTTCTCTGCTGGATTAAAATTAGACACCAAAAAACAATCCTAATTTGAAAAAAAAAAAAAAAATAGAAACCGAAAGCACGAAAAAAAAAGTTGCTTGTTAGTCTGCGTTAAGCTATAATTGAAATACAGCCTTTCTGGTGGGCCGTCATGTGACAATAGCTTGAGCTTGCCACGTGCCTGCATCCATCTGTCTTTAGCAGTGACGGATGCAAACTTCACCAGAATAGGTGGGCTTACTGCTCGCTTTCCCTGTAGCCTGTAAACGGAGACCACGTCGGATGTTAGGTGTCCCTCAATTTCAAGCTTGTCTGCGAGCCCCACTAAGACGGAGGGCAAAGACTCTCCAGGTGTGACACTTAATCCATGAATTTCCATATCTTGGAGGCGACTGCGTTGTTCAGCGTCGTTCATCTCTGTTTGCAGGCTTTGAATGGTATGTGCCTGCTCGGAAACCGTAGTCTTCAGTCATGTACGTCCGTCGCGTGGGTAGGCACCTTGGCTGGAAGGTTATCGTACTTCTCCGCCAAGAAAGAGATTGAGGTTTGAGCCTCTTCTACAGACGCCCTCATCAGGTCTATTGACGGTTGCAATAACAAAAGCTCATTCACCTTTCCGGGAAGCACGAGCAGGGAGTCTAACCGTTCATGGTCAGAATCTGCGTCGCGAGGGGAGCGGATTCGTTCATCGAAACCGCGCGCGTCAGAACTCACGCCGACCTCATCTATACCGGAACGATCGCTCTTATGGCGCATTCACGCTGGAAACGGATTCGCGTTCGCGAAGCGGTTGCGAATGCGATTCGCGAGCGACCCCGTTCAGACACACCAAGAGGCGGTTGGCGGTTTCTCGGCGATCTCGCGTGATCTTTTCATACTTTCGTTTGGCAACCCTGTTTTGCAATCCAAAGTCCACTTCAATCGACGATCCAAAGCCAAAATTTTGCTATTTTGGCACTCTGAAGATTTTTCTCTGGTATGTTCGCGCGCATCACGAGTTCAGGCAGCGAAAAGAAAAGCATGGACCCGCCAAAATCGCCTGTGATTGCCTCGACTTCGCCCACAAGCAAAGCCCAGCTAGGCGGGCCTTGCTGACTCAGAACAGGATGCCCCCGACCGTTTCTTCGAAGTGCACCCTTCCCGCATGACTAGGCTGACCTTGTTTTCGGGATAGAGGGCCAGTTCTCTACCCTCATTGTTCGCTCTTATCATTTTTGGAGTTGTGAGCGGCCCTGGTGGATTGTGGTGCGGGGGAATGTGTTTGGTGATCCGGTCGTGGCTTCGTTGGTGGCGGACTCTCCTGAGTCTCCTCTCGTGACTCGCACGTCGATCGAGTCTACTGTTCGTTTGACATTAGGCTCAAATAAACGCCGTATGGATTACCTCTGCATCGTATAGTGCGTACACTTTGTTTCCTGATTATGTTCCATTTATTTCTTTTGTTAATTGTAAACGTTACAGGTCGAGCTAGCGCAGGTACCCTGCCCGCTACGCGGTAATGCGTTGGCTACGCAATCAGGCTCACGACGTCTCTATCGGCCTTCGTGGTGGTCATGCACGGTGTCGAAAGCTTTCAATAGTTCACGCAACTATCTTACTGAGTACAAAAGCTGACATTTCGGTCGATCAGGGGCGGGTTCCGACGTTCTACGGGCAGAGACAAACAAGGCAGCGAGCTTCGGGCTGTGGTACCCGGAATACTAAACAAACTTACCCGAACCAAATCACCAGTGCAAAGCCCGTTAAGATTACGAGTCAACTATTTTTGCAGCGGATTCAAGTGACAAACGTGAACATCACGTTTCTCCGTTAATTTTTCTGCTATAACGCTAGGACTACAGCGCCTTGGACGCCTCACCAGCGGCAGGTGCCATCTTGTTTCGAAAGTCACTGACGTCACGTCAGGGTCGCGTTGTGATTGGTTGCCGCTTTGCGGTTCGTGAAAGCGGTTGGGAGAAATCGGTCCCGAAGCGGTTGGCAAAAACGCGCTCCAACCGCTCGATCCTAGCCGCCTTGCGGTTGAGAACGCGCGGATCAGCTTCCCGTTTGCAGATCCTCTTCCAGTGCGAACGCGCCATTAGAGAGGCAAGCTTTACACCTCTATTTTTCTTTTCTATCGGGGCTCATGGCAGCAAACGTGAACTCGACGATGCCAGAACACGTTTTCCCCAGTTAGTAATATTAATCATAATAATACTACTAATAATAATATTAATATTAATAATTTTAGTTCTATTTAGCACGGAAGATACCAGTACAATTGTGCTGGACCACGAAAGCAAAAATGTTTGCACGTGGAACCAGACAAAAACCGAAAAACTATATATCATTATGCAATACTGTGTAAAAATAGTATTAGCTATACAAATCATAATACAACAGAATGAACATTATGGAGCGACACAATGATTACTGTACGAACATATATGAATCAATTCACATACATATACCTCTCTACCGCACGAATAGATGCTAAATTCAACAATGACTCTCGTAGAGAGTAAAATAATGAGGGTATGTAGAGCTGTCTTCCTTTCTACCGTAATTCGCAAATTTTTGACTAATTATAAATTTTTGTACGCCGCAAATCTTTTTTTTACCACAAATTTTATAATTTTGCTGCTATAATTATTAGTTAGTGTCACGTATTTATAAAACTTATTGAGTCAAGATATATCTAGCGTAATCATCAATCTTTTTTTAAGTTTTAAGCTGTCGTGAACTGAGCCGCAAGAAATGTTATTTGCAATATGTTTTATAATTCTATCAATCCCGTTTTTTATAACCGGAACAATTCCTATAACCGTAATTGCATACTGCATAACTGATTACTATCATAGTAATACGAAAATGGTCTGTTTCAAATGCAAACCACGGATATATTTTTTATAAAGATACGCGGATACTACTCGGAGTTTTTTCAGTAATGTATTGTAATTGTTCGCTCCAGGTGACATGGTGATCAAGCAATATACCCCTAAATAGCTAACTGTCAGTTCCTATAGCAATGGTCTACAATATCAGATATGTTCATGCTCGCGATTATATATAATTGGTGTTAAGTGTAATACGCTTATGGTAATTCCGAAAGCCCATTGGTTAAGGTTTATTGTTGTTCGCTGATATTAGATTATTAAAGAACCAATTAAAAACAAATCTATATCCTCCTGAACGAGGGAAACTGCTTGACTGTAGCAGCTTTGCGGTACTAATAAAACGGTATCATCTGCATATTGCAACATTCCGGAGTGCAACGGTAGTTCTCCTAAGTCGTTTACATAAATAATCAAAAGCATTGGACCTAGTGTGCTGCCCTCTGGTACACCAGATTCTATTTCCAGTTTCACAGCGAAGCTGTATACCTCTACCAGCCAAGGAAATTTTCGTGTCGTTGGCCTTGTAAGCAAAAAAAAACTGCCTGCGAACAATTGAAGGCAAAACAGCGTATCTCCTTTGGAATAAGGCATACAGCATACAGCTCAGTATCCGTTTCAATAAAGTTAAAGAATAAAGAAAACCACAAAGCAAGCATCAAAACCACATGATGGATGATAAGGCACGTGTCAACAATAGGAACACCCTCCCACGCGTTCCGGTAAAGATTGGGTTGGCAGCTGCTTCGAAGGGGTTGACATCATTCGAAGCCCTCGTGTGAAGTGCAAACCGCATAATGGATGATAACGGCGTCTGCGAACAATGCGAAGCACGTTCCTTCTCCCCGCTTGTTTTCGTGTCGGCGTTCTCACGGAAAAAAGGACTTCAGAAGATTGGAGCGAAAAGTACGAAGACCACGCGTACAACACACAGCACAACAATCGTTTCAATAAAGAATAAGCACAAAACAAGCTTCCTAACCATATAATGAATGATAAGGAGCTCCTGAAAACAATGCGAAGCACGTAGCGCTCACAGCATACACTGTTAGCAAAAATAACACGCCCAGACGTGTAAACCGTTGTCCCATAGCGGACATGTCGAAACGTGTTCGTTTTACACGAGGCCATCTGTGTTTTTCGTCTACACATGAGGTGCTGTGTAAACTTAACACGCTACACCGTGTCTGCCTTCCGCAAAACCGTTTCGAGCGTGTTCCTACTGAAACATGGCGGTCAGCGGCCGAGAACAGGCGAGAGACGAGCCCAGCGAGCCGCGCGCCTTTCAGCCGAATTGAAAGCACACAGGGCGCGTTAGTTCTCGTTCGATGTCTTTTATACACAGTAAAGTCTCCAAGCGGCGGACGTAGCTACTTGCAAAGGTACGTACGTGCGTTGTCGGCGGTCGGCGGCGCCGGTAACTTCAACAAGCCGCTAGACAAAAAAAAAAAGAAAAAAGAAAAGAAAAACGAAAAAAAAACCGAGTGCCGAACCCACATGGATAAATAACTTGAGCAAACTGTTTAGAATCGGGCGGTAACTTGCGCCACCTATCGAGATTTCTAGCAGCCTCTTTTTAAAAAAAGGACTAGTCTGTTAACACTGCGAACGACCGCGACTACACAGCAACCCTACATACAACGCAGGCGACACAGCACACAGCTACACAGCACCGACATGTACACAAACACAACAACCGACACTACGCCCGACACTTCCTACTCGATATCCATTTCTTCCCGCGGCGCATATAAGCTTGACATGTGCGGGTGAGCTCTTTGGTCGCTGACCATTACAGATTTATAGAAGAATACACAAAACACGGCGCAATGGACAGCCGTGTGTTAGAATTGTTTGCATTTAAAAAGTATGGAGGCAAAATGTATAATGTTAATCCGTTGCAATAAATAACGATATGTTAACAATAAATCTTGAACCGGTCATGAAAAAGTTCAAATTTTTGTTATTTTCTTGCTTGACCAGTGTTATGAGCAGTCCGACTAGCTTGAATCAGATAGGAAAACAAATTATTGGGATTTTGTCATTACGTATACAATAATAAAAGAAAATGATCCTTGCGCAAAGCATTTTTTATATATTTTTGTGAAGGACATCCGGACATCCGCCCAACACTTCACTTCCGCTAGTTGCAGCAGTTGCAGTACGGGAGCAGACGCCTCCACTTTTGGGGCGTTTTGATGCAGTTTGTTGTCGTATGTCGTGTCGGTGTCCAGAAGAGCGGTAGGGCTTGGGAGTTTGTGACCGGTGTTATTCGTGAACACTGGTGTGGGGCGCTGATGCGTCTTTTTTTATATACTGCCACCACCCCGAACTTTGAAGATACACGGGCCCGTAGCAGTGCATTATGCTGAATCGCGAGCTCCCTTTCTGTTGACGTCGCTTTCCTGGTACCACTCGTGGATACTGCAAGCGTTTAAGCAGTGTGCACCGTCTCGCCTACATCCCCGGTGACGTACTCGACCTGTTGAAACGTATTGCTTCCGTCATTTTAGAGTACGCAAGGCAGTTATCTCGTTGGTCTGGTTTCGGTTATAAAAGCAAGGCAAAACGCTCGTAGTTCCCGCCCTCAGTACACGTTGGACATCTTCCACACTTTGACACCGGATAACTGAATGAACGAGGATTTACATTCACTTCCGAGGTTACTCTCGCCGCTTCCTCACCGTTGAGCAGCAGGATGAGCTGGCGACAAGCCGCGGATAAATGGCTTGAGCATCAACAGCCCAAGCGCACTCGGTGCCGATGCGGGCGACGCGGGTTTCTGTCAACCGGGAGGCCAGCACAATCCGTGACCGTTCCAGCTCTTTGTCATGACACGGTGTTGCAGAGAGCAGGGTAAAATACAGCTACACGGATCACCGAAGCAAACGACTGCTATCTTAAATCTTGGCTTGTGATTGCGCCTTTGTAGTAGATCATCTTATTCGTTTTGCTGGAGAGACGCAAACGACGGGCATAACAAAATCGCTTGCATATTCCGCATATCTCACAAAAGCATTTACCCTGTCACCTTGCGAAAAGCGCGAAACACGGAGTCCGCACCGTCCTAAGCTTCCCGTTTTTTACCTGCTTTAGTGCAGTTTGTACCTGCTAGTAGATATGCCTACTGAAACTGAAACAGGGCAGTGCCAGAGAGAAAGAGACAAAGTTGGGAAAGCTTGCTCGCTCTCCAATTTCTCAACTCTCAAGTGATTGTACCATAATAAATGCACCAACGCGTCTTCCAAAATAAAGAAAGAGCACTACGTTCACAACATAAAAAATGGTCTCAGTACATGCATCTGTGGGCAGGTAGGAAAACTTGCCCTAATTTATTCACGCCGCATGATTGGTGCAACAAACTCGTTGCAGGACCGAATCATCTACTCGAGCGGTGTGCGTCGCTATGCAAACGCAGTCCAACACGAAGCATAAAAAACGGCAGATTTAAGACAACAATCCGGAGTCCATTATTCAATTAAAACGTAATTTTGTTGAAAACGCCCACTGCTTCTTACTCACGGTATGTGTCGGGATACTTCCACAGTTTGAAACGGAACGAAGGAAGATTTACTTTTAAAAACGCTCGCTGCGTCCTCCCGGACCAGCTGGACCGGATCAGCTGACGACGACGGGACTGTACCCGTTGAACCTCCACCACGCAACAAACAATTTGCGCTCCGTGTTAAAAGCGTGGTTCAAACAGACCCGGAATACAAAGCACCGCACCACACACGACGAATGTTTCAGCTCTTTTTCGCATCGCCGGGTTGCACCAAACAGACTGAGATCGCCGAAGTCAACGCCGCGCTGTCGTGAACCTTGGCTTGTGGTTGCGAACTCGTGGACCCTGTGACTCCCTTCGCTTTCAAAGCACACACGACGATTACGAATGCTACTTTCCGTCTTCCAGGAACATCACAGGGGCACTTCTCCGGCCACGTCTTCACTATGTGCTCGCAAACTCCGAAGCTCTATGCGAAGCTTCTCGCGTCCCGTCAAACCAAAACAGTAGCGGCGCCATGCGTACTTGCCAGATTTTCTCCGGTTAAACAAAAACAACGAAAGCCAACCGGCGCTTGCTTCCAGCGTACATCGGCGGTGCGCTTGCGCCGTGGCCAGATCGCTTGCAGTTGAAGGTTGAAGCAAAAACGAAACCAACTGCAATGTCACGTGTTCACATCGAGGACACGCTTTTTATATCTATTTTAAATATTTGGAACGAATAATTAGACCCATGACTTTATTTGTGGTGTCTAAGAAACTGTTATCAGGGCCCCTAAACTAAATACAAACATGGGCGACATGAGGGAAGCCGCATTGCCATCGACCAGAAGATGGCGGCGAGCACGGTAAGCGGCGGGTTTCGCCAACGTCCTGCGACATGGCGCAATTGCTTTTGGTGCATATCTGTCTCCGAGACATGTTTCTTTCCGCGGCATTTGTCTCGACGGTCCTTTCTAAGTGTGTCCCCAAGCATTCCGGTGCTTCGATAGCCGGCAATGCCGCGGTCGTCGCCGGGGGCGATGCGTGTTATCGAGGTCGGCTACACGGTTATGCGTGTATGACCGAACCAAAACACGTTTTTTACAACCTCGCATGATTTCTGAACGAATTATCCGTTACTCATCGTGTAAATTTATGGTAATTTGTGTAAATAGCGTGTTTTTCACCCCAAATATTCGCCAAATACACGGGACTTGCTAACAGTGTACGTTCATGATGAAGATTACTGTTGCCCAAGCTGCCGCGGCGACGGCAGCTTGCGACGTGGGGAATGACATCACTAGCCTTTCATATATAAAAGAAGAACCCGCCTATACCCCGTTTCACCTTACGTCCGGACGCAGCGGATGCTACGAGCTATCTTAGCCAATCCCGTTACGTGGACGTGGCCTGTGATACGCTTTCCGCGCGTCGCTGTGCCCCCTCTCCCTAAGGTCACGTGACACTCACACGGCCTCTGATTGGCCCCGATGGCTCGTAACATCCGCTGCGCTTAAACGTAAGATGAAACGGAGTATAGCAACTGGTTTCATTGTTGCTGCAGCACCGCGATGAATATACCACGCATGAATACTAGGAGGGGCGTGAATACGTGAATACTAGGAGCGGCGAAAGGAAAAGAAACGGCAATACGACCAGCGGCGGCATGCTGCGACCGGCTGCGGTATTTCGTATAGTGCAGTAGGCAGTTGTTGCAGGTGAAACCACAGCTTCGCTGACCAACCACCTTCACAGCGTGGATTGGAGCCCCAATATTTTTTTTCTTATGCTGTTTTTGATCTTTACTATCTATATCTATCTATGTAAATGCGACCCTTGAAAAAAAAAAAAACGTAGCTCTTGCTTTACTCTTAGATTTGTCCAAGGCTTTTGACACCATAGATCATAAGCTTTTGTTAACCTGTCACCAATTGTATAGTCGGTGACTGGTCAAAACGATGTGAAAGCTCCTCCCTCCCACCAGCGTTCGCTCTGCCACAGTGGAAAGATGTGCAAGGAGCTTCCAGCTCGCTCTTGACCTGTTACCGGCTATAGTAGCGAAATCGCGTATTTCTCTTGCCTGAACCCATATTGAGCGTTATTTATTAAACATAATGTTGCCCAAAAATCATTCTTAGAAATTTTAACCCATTTTTTTAGAATATGAGAAATCACTGGAAATACTGAAATTTGTCTATAATTTCCAAACTCTTTCTTACTGCCTCTTTTATAGAACCTTCTAACTACCGATATTTTCATACCTTCCGGAATTTTCCCACTTGTTACATATCCGTATACTATCGCACATTTAGCCTTGGAAAATTATAGCGCATATCGCGAACACGACTTTCATATAACCGGTACTTGGGTTATTGACAGTGAATCAAATATATTGGTAAGGTTGTGATAATATATTTCTGATAAATATGTAGAATCGAGAACATCGATTTGGTCGGCCGTTCATTGTGTCTGTGCTGTATTATCCGCTGCCCTAAGCCGGGGTCACACTGCTTATACATCATACGAAGGAGAGTCTACCAGTCACAGCAATATCCGTGGTTCGAATGCCGCGTGCCAAGGTTCTCCTTGAACTCGTTGTCATGCGGCATTCGAAGCACGGATCTCGCGGTGACTTGCGTTCGAATTTGTTTTCAGACTGTGTTTTGTTTGATGCATAAGGAGTGTGACCACGGCGCTTGTAAAGTACCCATGAAACTGTTGTTGAAGGATTCCGCTAGTTCCGAATAGTCATTAGGTCGGAAGAATTCTTTCTGATTCTATGATTAATGTTATTTTTCGCTTTATCATTCAGAAGATCTCAGGTTTTTTGCGGTTCCATTAGAAGCGAATTTTTCAACCTAATGATTTTTTGTTGGTTGTGTAATTTTGGCTGTTAGCTTACTTGGTAGTGCACGAAACTCACTTCGAAGAGCGAAGAGCAAAATCTCCAGGATTTTGTTTCCATCGATGCCATAACCCAGGGGTGGGCAGACGGACCTAATCAACGATTCATAACAATTCAACGAGCAATTTTAGTTGAAGAGCCGCATTAACGAGGGGGCGTGACACTTTCTTTCATTTTTTACTTCTCAGTTGGTGGTCGCGGCAAATTCCATTCGTAAAGCGATTGATTAGCCCTTTCGTAAAACAAGAACCCCGTCCCATGTATGCCCGATGGTACAATGCTGACAAACACAGGCGGCCTTTTTTTTATGTGTTTTTCCTTTTGACCTTTCTGTGTGTGTGTCTGTGTGTGTGTGTGTGGGGGGGGGGGGGGGGGGGGGGGGGGTTAGGCCCACGTAGTGCATCAGAGAGCCGCGAATAGTGCGTGGGATTCCGAAGTGCCGCATGAGGCTGGTGAGCCGCGGTTTGGCCTCCCCTGCCATAACATATATCGTTCAGATGGCATACCTCTAAAATCTCCTCGTTAAATCAAACATTCTCTCGTTTCCTTTGATTTAATTTTACGTTCTTGGAAGACATTTAATATATTTCTTTAAAAGTATCCAAAGTGAATCATGAGCGCTAACATGGTCGCCTAACAATAATGAATTCCAGTCACTTATGATGATTAGATGATCTATGTTTTTGCGATCTAAGGCTGCTTTAAATGTATTTTGGTTGGATTTCTCATTTCTTGAGCTTTCACCCAATATGCAAAGTGCTGTGAAGTGGTGGCCCGTTACCTTCTGTATAATTACAGCCTGAACTAGAGTCACATTGCTAATTATATAGTTACTATGTGATAGACACATGACTTTGTGATTGCGCTTCTGTAATAATCTTTTGCAGTGCAGTCGCGCATTATATTCTCGAGAGTGAACGAGGAGAGGGCATCCAAAGTTTTTAAACTTGATACTTCTTTTCATTGAAAACATCTATATTAAAATCAGCAGCACATATAAGGTGTTTGTTGTTATCGAATTGGCATACTAAGACTGATAATTCGTCACAGAACATGTTTATATTTGAATTAGGCGGCTGACAGACTGCGCATACAATGTATGAAGTCGATGCTTTGTGAACTGAAATTGTGCAAATCTCCGCGTGATCAAAGGAAACATTATTATTTTCAGTCAAATAACCATCAAACCTTCCCCCTTCTTCCATCTCGGCACACAGCGTACGAATGAAATCCAAGTAATGTAAATGCCGCGCACATCTCTTTCAAGGCGCTAATTATTCTTAATATAAATACATTCGAGGAGGACACTCTTTTATAAAATAAAACCAATAGTTTGTCCCAGTGATTGCGTACACTCTAACGTTCACCTGCATCTAACGGAACTAAAAAATGAGCGACGTCCAACCGAATACTTAATTAAGAACCCTTTCTTTCTATTCCTACTGTGCGATAGCTAAACATGTTCTTCAGGAGTGACTGCGGCGTTGGCCGTTGAAGATCAGTGTTTTCGTTTTTGTATTATCTTACTGTGGGGAATTTCTTTTTGGAAAAAAATAATACATCACCATAAAAGAAGACGATAACGAAAACCCCGCTCCTCAACGGCCAACGCCACAGACACCCATGAAAAAGAGCCGAATAGGCATCGAAACTTACGGTCCCCAATATGGACTTAGTTGGATGTCTCCATTTGTAATTATTCCCCTCAACCAGACTGATCTTAGTCAAATGTTCACGTTCAAATAAAACGAAGTTTTATCTGGTCGCTATTGTTTTCTGTTTGTGTGTGGTATAAACCTCCCAATCTTGGACGCGTCTAAAGTGTTTTCCTTTGCTAAGTTATTTTAGTTAAATGCCTTTCGCACTCAATACGAACTGCGCGGGTGCCTTCTTTTTGCAGAACAAAAATCTTGCCATTTTTTACCCACACAAACGTGTATGCATTTGCTTTTTCACATTCCCTTGTAGTCCAGAGTAAAGTTTCGATTGCTTTCCTTTGTAAAGTTCTCGTTAATGTAATTTTTTTATTTTTTATTTTGGGGGGGATCTGCAAAGTCACGCGTTTTGTCATCCAGAGGACCCTCGTTCTTACTCTCTGCAAACCTCACAAAAGCTGGAGCTGTTTTACTTTCCCTAAATAGAACGTGTTCATAACACGGTCTATTTAGCTTGATTGTGGGTGGTGCCCGTTGAATGTTGGTCACACAAGAACAAGCCAAAGGAGCAGTACCGGAAAACTCCTGCTTCAGAGACAGTGATAAGATGATCAGGGCCAGCAATGAGTATACCACAGTCAAATCATCCGGACATTGTTGGAGATTCCATTTGATACCACATAATTGCACTAATTCACGTATATTCGCGCTCTCCAACGACTTTACGGAAGTTCGAGCGGTCTATCCGAAGGCATACACACGCGACACGCCTTTTTGTGCAGCGAAAAAGCCGACAGAATTATCGTAATAAGTCCAAGAACATCATATCTCGCCTAAATTAGCCGAAATGGTCCTGTGTGGAACTAATTAAAACAATTAACTAAGTCGAAAAGACGTTAGATAAAGGGTGAAAAACGGAGTGGAGACAATTTGGAAAACGGTCTCTCGCGACATGTTCCTCTGCGTGCCCTGTTTTGTGCAGGGAGCTGTCGTTTGAGGGCGATGTTTAAAGCGCACGCTCAGAACGAGGTCACATTTTAATAAACTGCAAATACCGTTACTCTTGATGGTGCGGAATGCACAAAGAACTGTGGAAGCTCGCTGTCAGCACGCGCTCAGCAGTCGCACATATATGACCGCCAGTGAATACTCCCTATACTTAGATGCTGTCGCCGCAGAATATATTGAGAGAGCAGGTGTTTTCCATTTTTAGGACGAGACTGGCAGCGAACTCAGGTGACGCTGGCACGAATCGCACGCATGCCAACCCAAGAGCCGTGATACTGTTCCAATTGTGAAGCACCTGGGAAGGTTCATTGGAACTCGGCGATCAGGACCGCGGAAATCAGAAATGCAATTGGGTAAGTGACGCAACGTTGGCCCCGGGACACTTGTGGGCACCTTGCTGCATACCAAACTCGGAAGAATAACACGGAGCCAGAGGTTTCAGGAACAAGAAACTACATTTAATTGGACATGGAAGAGACGATGAAGAAAACTAACAGAAAACCAACGAGCACCAGCGGCGCTTGAGTCCAGCCAGCGATAAAGCCCCTTCATGTTTTAAAAGTAGCGCAAGGTGCTTCCCACCCGGATCTCACAAGGGAGGGCACGAGCCCCAATCGTCCCCATAGTCTACGCCTATGCGTGCTTGCACTCATGGGGCACCACTCAGGGTGCCGTGCTTTCAATTCTCTATTTGCCCTCTTTTGTTTGGCAACAAACTCAGTGGAGCCATCTTTTGAGTAGCCCCGGCACACTTCCGGTTCACGTATATTTCCTAATTGTTTACTCATCATTTTTATCATGAGAGTGAATTAACTCTAACAGTGCTATAATTGCCCATTTCCAGAAGATACCGTGTAGATTTGATTTGTCAAATACTGCAAGATCTCTTACAACGGTATCGTGGTTCATGGGCGTTCCGAGACAGAAATTCTTCACTGCAGCCAAGCACCGACGCCGCAACTAGAGGTGGTGCGCAGATGTGCGCTAATTTCGCCGGTGCGTGGATAACAAAATCTAGGTATTCCAAAAATGTCCTGATAAAGCAACCTGCCACCGAGAATTCGGATCGGCTCACCAATAATGAAGAGGTCTAGGAGAAACTGCTAGTTCCATGAAAATAGACTGATCTCACTCAGCGTTCGGAGCATACGTGACGCCGCCATAACTTTATACTCTGTTTCATACTTAGCGTGCAATGCTGTCAAAGCTACAAGCACGAGCCCGTGGCTTCATCTATGGTTTTGTTTGCGCGAGAACGCGTGCAAATGATCAACGAGATCGAGCCCCACGCTCGCGCCAGTAGCTTTGACAGCGTTGCACGCTAAGTATAAAACAGAGTATAGTCACAGGAGGCATGACGGCCGTGCATGCGAAGGCTCGTGCCGTCTCGTGCTCCACACGCGCAGAGCTCTAGCGTGGTTTTTGCACGTGCAGAAAGACTAAAGTTTCCTCGATTCATGGCGGCAGTGGTGGCGTATAGTTAAACTGGCTGGTGAGATCGGTCTGTTGCGACCAGGGTTCAGTGAATTTAGCGGGGACATCTGCCAGGCCAACCATACCATTCTCCCTCAATACGCCCCCCCCCCCCCTCCCCCTCCCCCCCCCCCCCCCCCCCCCCCCAGTATGCGTGAATACCGTGCTCAACCATGTTGAATATACCTGAGACTATGGTAGAAAGGAAAATGAATTAAGACGTCGTCCTGTCCCTTTCTGTTTCTTCGACTTTTATGTTCCTTTCTACCCCAGTCTCAGGTATATTCAACATGGTTAACATCCACCACCTCGCCTGCACCCTTACTATTTTATAACCGTCCTCAAATATGGAAATATGGCACTTTGTGAATAACTTACACGCATAGCTTGTACGTGTTTCCACTGCTGCGTACTGACGGTCATTTCTACTTGTTGGTTCCCTCGCGCAAACGGTATTATACTCCGTTCACCCTTAAAAAAGCTGTGTAGCAATTTCTGGGCTTTGCACATATAATTGTGGGAGGGGATCTCTGACACTTCTGAAATCAAAAATCAGAAAACCAATTTCGTGAATTTGTTTGAGTTTTTATTTAAAAAAAATTACAAAGATTGAAATGTTTGGCCACTCAACTCATGCACCTACTTCCGAGTCACGTGCCCATGACGTAGCAGGAGGACACTCGGACTTCCGGTAAAGTTTTCTCTCTAGCGCAATCAGCGAGCAACGAGAACATATCCCTACACACCAGCTCGCGACGTGCGATCAATATGGTGACCGGCTCGTTCCATATGCGGGTGCGCCGTCCACGTGCTAACGAACGGTCAAAGAGTGTTCATCTGGTTCTTCGATAATAGAGCTGACAGTTTTGTTGACCTCGGGTAGATGGCGCCACTAAAACTCAGAGGAAAATCTTTTGCTGATGATTTCAAGGCTTTTGGCGCATTAATGTTTAAGTTGGAACGACAAGAAATATTACCTATATACCTTATTGAGCAGATAGTTGCACAACTTGTTATTTTATTACAAGTCCACCAATGACGTCAAGCCGCGTGGTTCACATGGCCGCTACTCGCGGCGGAAGATCAGGAAATAGTTCTGATTTTAGCCTCGCGATTGCTCAATCGCAACATATCGAAGGAGGGAGGTGTTTTTTCTGTCCTTTGTTGTAAGATAAACAATGTAAAAAGTACCAGATGCAGATTCCTTCAACTTTAAAATCGTTGCAGAGTAAAAAAGATTTAGTTTTTCAGTGGACCTTTAAAGGGGTTAAAGGGCCACTGAAAAAATAAATCTTTTTTTTTTAACAGTTTGGTTGGGACACGCGTGTCAACAAAATATTTCTACGCGAAAAAAAAAAGAGCAATATTGACGGCAGAGACGCAATTTAGTTGGCAGTCACATCCTATCCACTTGTTTTCTTCCTGGACATTTCGGGCGCGTGGAGGAGAGGTGGATCGGCTTCGCCTTCACGTTCAGGCAAAAAGAGCCAGTGACCATATCTTTGAGGTCGATAGAGCGAATGATCATTCCGTGACGTCATGGACTTCGAGCAGAATTCCAAATAAATCTCTCGCCGTCAATGTTGCTCTAAAATTACCTTCTTCTCTTTTTTTGCGTAAAATGTATTTCTTGAAGCGCGTGTCCCAACCAAACTGTTTAATTTTTTTTTTTTCAGGGGCTTTTCAAGCTGAGACTAAAACCTCCGTCTTCAGCGCGAGCTCGCTGGCTTCCGCAGTGCTTTGGTTGCGCGTGCCTGTGCATTCAGACTTGTGCTAGCAAGGGCAAGAAGCTCGTGCTGGAGGTAGAGCTTCTAGTCTCAGCTTAAGGGTGAACGAACGGAGTACTGAGAGGGTCAGTTTGGAAACTCGCTTCCCGGCGTGGCGCCGTTTCGTAGAGCGCGCGAGAGGTGGCGCCTTGGTCGCACAATATAAGGCTCTGATCCATAGAGTTATTATAATGTACGCTAGAGGTTCAAGTGGCGCTAGTGTGCTGACGCAAATTGAAGCAGACGGCAACCATTCGAAAATTGACTTCCGGTAATGCATTTCCAGTCTTGGGTAGGAACGCGTTACTGTAACTTCGTTACTTTTTCGGTAACTTGTAACTGTAACGAGTTACTTTTTAAGAATGTAACTCGTAACTGCAGTTCTATTACTTTTTCTGAGGTAACGATGAAAGTAACGACGTTACTTTTGTCGTTACTTTTCAGTTCTTTATAAATAATATATCATGAACGAGTATAATCTAGCTATTCCTCGCACTTTCCAGATTGTCTGTTCCGACATTTCGAGTGTAAGTTGGCCTTGCACAAACTTGGGAATACGTTCTTTCTCGCGAGTCACGACCCGAATATAGCCGCGTGTAGATTTGATAACAAAAAAAAAAAAAGAAAAAAAAAAGAAAAGAAGACTCTAGTTATCTCTACGCACGGCCTTGTGCTTTGTGACTGAACACTTAGATCTTAGTATCTTGAAGCACTATCTCTGTTACGTTTTCTTTTTTTTTTTTTTTTTTTTTTCTGCGCACGCTTTTAGTCGGGTGAGTCAACCGTGAAACAACAATGCACGCGGAGGGCACTTCGTATGTTTCGTAATTTGATTTGCGCCTCTACTCCGGTGTGGTGTCAACAGTGGAGGCAAAAATTACTGTTGTTTGCGCGGGGTTTGTTCCTGACTTGCCGTGTACGTACTGGAATATGTCCAAGGACTCCTTGAACCCAGCGCAACCTTTAACAAGCAAGAAATGTGCGAGTGCTACCAAGGATAGGGATATTGATGAGAACAAAGAACGATAATCCGTTCCACCTTCAGTCCGAGCGCAGTGGACGCCTCGAGCCATCCCAGCCGATCCAGCGCCGGGAGAAAATCGCGTGACCTGCCGGTTGGGCAGGGCGACGCAGGGAGGTCAAGGTCACATGACACTCTCTCCACGCTGGATTGGCTGGGAGTGCTCCTAGCGTCCGCTGCGCTCTGACTGAAGGGGAAACGGAGCATAGCATGAACGGCGTACAGACAGTATTTTGCTGTGGTGAAGGGGGTTGCTAACAATTTGACCGCAGTATGCAAACTTTGCAACAAGGAGTACTCCGACAACAAGTCTTCGTGTTCAAATCTGAGAAAACACATTTAGTTGAATTTTGGACTTTATTATTTTTATAATATTAACTAATTTTCCAGCTAAACTATGAAGTTCGAATTCACCGCTATGGTGGAAGCCTGACTGATTCGTGTCTATATTTTTTTCTTTCAGACACTCGTTTTTTCTAACTTTTTTTTTGTGTTACTGAAAAGTAACGTTGTTACTTTTTGAAAGAAACTGTAACGAGTTACTCTTTTTTTACGGTAACTTTAGCGGTAACTTCTCTACTTTTTTCTGAAAGTAACTGCAACAGTAACGAATTACTTTTTAAAAGTAGCTTACCCAAGACTGTGCATTTCTATGGAAAAGAGCGAGTGCATTTTTTTTCCTGCGCTCGATCATAAGAGCAAATATCCGGAATAATTCGTACGTACTAGGTAGCTTGGAACATTTCTCAGCCAGGCAGACGAAAGAATTGGTCAGTTACGACGTTTTTCTTTCGAATTCATCGCATTAAAAGTGGTGCTAAAACGTCTTCGTACGTGTATTTATGCGCAGTGTCGGACACTGTCAGCGCGAACGCGGCGTCGGCGAATTTACAGTGGATCTGGTACAGCGCTTCACGCTGCGCGGAGAGAACCGATCTCAAGGCGACGGCAGCGCAACTGTTTCGCAAGCTACCGCTACGGCCCGCGCTCCTCCGGTGAATACTGCTCGAGTTCCCAAACTGACCCACTCTAGCAGTGTTGTACACGTTCCTCGTTCCTTGTGATTTTTGGAACGCGTTCATATTACAAGTTCCATATGGGATAAAACAACTCATTCCTGTTATAGTTTAAAAAAAGGAACTTATCGTTACATATACATTACATTTGTATTTTGCTCCTTACCATATTTGTTTAGATCAAGGAAAGTTTTAGTTTTTTTTTATCTATCACATCAAATGCCAACACAGGCCTTTGAAAGCAGGGTTTCATTTGTTGACATGATCACCTTTAAAAATCACAGCTTTTAACCAAACTTGGTGTTGAGCGATTCAGAGGAGCAAAATGTACTGTTACCCCACATTGCACCAGCGTTTTACAACAACCTTACACGTTTCAATCTAACAAAGTTCTTTGTTCGAGGTTAGCAACAGTTGCTTCTCGGTGTTGCTCTCCGCAAGAGCAAGTAAAGAAGAGGGTAGGGATTTTGGATGGTCAGTCTTGAAAATTACAAGTCCTTCTTCTTGAAAGTTAGATTCGTTGTACAGTTTCAAGGTGGAGGACAAGGAGAGAACAAATAAAGGTTGCTTTTTCTGTATATTGTAAGCGACCAATATTCGGGATACAAGGGGGCGTTCGATGCCAGGTAATAAACTGTTCTTTGTAACTGTAGGTTTCTTTGTGGAAGTTCAGTGATGGCTGTAGTTGGCCTTAGATTCCTAGGTGTATGAGGATTCGTTAAAGCAAAGAAGCTAGCTGAGTTCGAATAGTCCCTCTTTCTGTGTCTCTTCCTTCGACTAAAAGTTTGGCTTTTTGTGTCGCAGTCTCGGGCACTGAAAAAAGAATCAATGTAGACTAGCTTTCTTGCACCCGACTGTTACCAAGTGAGGACCACACAAAGTAGACCCTAAGCTAAGTAACTAAATAGTTGACGAGATCCTGCACTTCGTAAAGATATTGTTTTTATACTATTAGAATTTCCCTTTTTGAAATAAAATAAAAATTACCCCACTGGACGAAGAAAAAGGAACCCCGTTTCTTTTTCTTTCCGTTACAGTAAACATGTAACAAGTTCCCGTTCCAGCTCCACCGATTAAAAATGAAATGGCGGCGTTCCTCCGCTCCTCCTAAAATGAACGCGTTCCAGGAACGCCGTTTCGTACAACACTGCTCTCTACTCACGTTGCCTAGAGCTATACTACTTCCGCGGTGTGAAACTAAGACGGTAAACCGAACGCTCGTGACACATAAAACACCGGCGTGGCCGGGAATCACGTTCCGAACAAGCTATGTATAGGCCATAGGGCGTAGTCTTTTGTTGTAACTTCTAGACCAGCTTGCCACGTGTTGACGTCACCAAGCGGCAACACTCGAAACTACACTACCCTTGGCCGTGCAGAAACTCTTGACGTCACAAGCGTGGTACGCACTACGCTATTCGCTGGCCGACATTGAAGCGATGGGTAGAGAGCTGGCGGTAATGCCATTTCGTTTCCGTACCGCTTAAAAGGCCAACCAGCAAAATATTTTTCAACCGAGGTAAAATCCTCCTCGCCACCTTTCCCACTTTCCCCTCTCCCAGACGGCGGGGGACTCCTTAATCTCCCGGTTTATCCATCCCTAAAGTGCAGCAAGAAAACGAGTGCCGCGGGTTAGTGTTTAAAGGCCGCCGTACAGTTCGCGCTTTCCACTTTTTCTGCGTTTCCTCCTCTCCTGCCCTCCTTTCCTTCCTTCACCGCCCTCCCCCACCTGTTTACCGCCCTCCCCCGAGGGGACAACACGGAGAATGGATTAGGAGACGCCTCCGTTAATCCGGCCTAACCCGCCGAAGAAGGGGGCCTGCTGCTTGACTAAAAATTATTTCGCTGCTCGAAAATTAAAAAAAAAAAAAAAAAAAAAAAAAAAAAAAAAACGCCGCGGGCAGCGACCGTATGCGCTTTGCCGGATGCGCAACGCTCCGTCCGCCTTGAACAAGCTTGTATGCATTGGACTAACATTTTTTTTAAGTGCGGCAGGTTTAGTGTAGGTCCTATCATATGGTCCTGCAAGACTTCCCTGTCCGCCACAAGCTAGCCAATAATGCCAGAACATAACGACGGCAGCGTAGTCAAACAGTGTAAAATAAAATGTATATAATATTTCTAAGAACACCGTTGTCTTCACTGCTTGGCTTTCAAATTCTTAGCGCTGCCAATAATCGTAATCAAACTATTTTTATGATTGAAGACAACTCGTCGTGCATCGACCCCAAGATTACGCTTACGTGAAACATGATTCGGCGCGGGAGCGGCTCGAGTCACCGTAAACATTTTTTTTTTTTTTTCAACGTGGATTTTGCTTTTTTAATTTAGCTGAGGCACCACTGGCAGAGCACGAATCGCATACTTGGAAGGTATATACCGTCTGAAAACTCATATAGCTGGTTGAGTGAATGCAATACTATCGCATTCGTTGAAGCTTGATTTGTTGATTCGAACTTCAACAAATCACACGCACCCATTCTTCCTATTCCTGTTTACCCAGTCGTAGTCGTTCCCTCACGATGCAATACGAGTACAAGTAACTGCAGTTTATGCATTGTTGACGTTAATTGGACAGCCGTGATCACACGGTTTTTAGAAGCGCTATAGAACGAGCACAAGCGTCGAATTCCGGTACACTGATTCATTTCTGTCTCACCGCCGTGACGCCACACGAGAAAAGAGATTTCGTTCTGTCTGTGAAATTAAGAACACAGAAATCAAGCTATAATCCCGGTAATAAAACAAAGCGAAATGGATCTCTGCAGCCAATACCCAACCGTTTGCGAGGTGACTAGGCGAAAGCATATATTACCTCCGTGCCTTTACCCTCTGCACACTGCCAGAGAGAGTCATACAAACTCCTTGGAGCTATTATCAACACGATTGCGTTTGCAAGCCTCTAGTTTGACTCGGCTGGGATTCGTCCCTTTCATAGCTCTCTATGAAACGAGAAAGGTAGATAGATACTTTTCTACATTGGGTGGGTTTGCCCGGGGCCTCCAGTTATTTACGGCCAAAATCACACTGGAGGCGCTTCAGCAATGTTCACTCTGGTCGACACACGTGCACACTAAAAATGCCAGTCGTCTGCCTTCCCAAAAGATACTTGAAGAGCCCATCATAGAGACCGACGGATAACGAGGCCGAAATTATGCTTATACCTCAAAAAAATTATAACACTAATTTGGCCTCGTCATTCCCAAACTGGTTGCCGGACGAAATTCTCTATGCCTATTGTAAGCCAGGGTTGGTAATAGTAACATAAGATACGTACGGCAGAATTCCCTGCCATAAATAAAATGATTTGGCTAACGGTAATGTAACGCGAAATAGGTGCAAAGAGTTTTGCAAAAGGGAGAGCAAACCGAAAAAAAGGAAAAAAAAAAAAAAAAGACAGAAGAAAAGGAGAAGTAATAATAATAAAAAAAAAATCTCTGGCGACGTGGCCAAAAAAAAAATTCTGTTCATGTGATTTTTATTGTCACCCGACCGAGCAAAAAAAAATAAACGAAATAAAAAAAGAACACGAGAAAAAATCATCCCCTGCCCGGTTTCGAAGCTAGGCCCTCTTGATCGTGAAACTAGCGCGCTATTCGTTGCGCCTAGTTGCGCCGACATAACCTTTTTTTTTTTCTTTCTTTATTGCAAGTTGGGCCAACATAACTCTGCCTGTAATGCTCGCGCATTTTCACATCATAGGAGAAAGCTTAGGTGCCTTCGTAGTTTTTCATGCATGTGTTATTTTTATTTGTGGCAAGAGTTCACGTTCCAGAATGCTTTTAGAGTTTTGGAGCAAAACGAGTTTTCTTCATCCGAGTCACCTTCTAGAGCCAGTAGACCGTACTGGGTCGTCCAGCTTATCAAGCAGCTATTTTCAAATTCTCTGACGTGCCCGTCCTCGCATCCGAGGTCGCCGTTTGACAAGCTTATCTTCCACCTGGTAGCCGGAACCCCAACGGCAGCTATGTTCCGTCCCCACTCCCTCTCGAAAGGATGGCCTCGCCTAGGGAGCCTTCATGCGAAGCGCACATGAAGGCACCCTAGCCTCGCCCCGAGGCTAATCCCCTTCTCTAGACACCCTTTCCACCCAACGCTGGCCCTTTCCCTCCCCGTCTCCAGCTTCGGGAGAGAAGGTTCTTCCCTGCAGAACGTCCCGTTTGTACAGCGGCCTTTAAGGGTGAACAGATTATATCAGGAATCGGGGCACTCCCCTTTGTATGGTGATTAGTCAAACATTTATTATGGTCGCTCCTTCGTGGCTCCAACAGCGATTCCAGGCACTGTAAGCTGAGAAAATCTAGCTTGACGGTCACAGAAAAGAAGAAGAAAAAAAAGGGGGCAGCTTTTACTCTCCTGCGTCGTCTATTGCAGATGTGTTGCCACCGTTGGAGCGCCTGGGGAACGACCCATCGTCAACCCCGTTGCTGCTGAGTGGAAGAGACAGGCACACGCCTTTTTGGATCTTGGGATGCCTGAGTGCGCTGCTGCTGCTCTTAATGCTGACCCTAGGCTGTTGCAGCCGACGGCGACGCCGCACAGCCCCCGCCCTGGCGCAGGTATGTATGTGCACTTGAGCACCGTTGCTGCGCTAAATTCGTTTACTGGTTCCAGACAGAGCGCGAGGGTCTTAGGCGTCAGCTTAACTTTTGATTTTTTTTTTTTTTTTGAAAGCTGCGAATGAGCTTTAAGGGTACATATACCTGAACGAATGCGCCCTCTGCGTTGGGTTCTTGCTATTCTTTTGCACACCCCTCCCATTCAACTTTCTACATACAGAGAACTCGAAAGATGTGAGGACGTTACAATTAAGAAGTTGTATATGTATAAGGTTCGGCGCCGAATACATTTTCTTCGGGAAATCAATCGCAAGGCGCATCGAAGCCTCTGCGACATGAAGAAAAACATTCAGATGAATAGGAAAGTGCAGCTAGGTTTTCTTGCCAACCATTTCACGCCTCTCTCGGATAAAATAAAAGAATCGGTAACACTCTAAAGATATGTTTGTGAGTTTACTTTTCTACGGAGCACGGAGAAAATCACTCATTGCGAACAATGGATTTATCCACTGAATGGCAAAGTTCAGAATACAACTATATACTCATTGTCAGGTCATGCAAACAGTACGGTTTGCGCATTATTCATGCGCTGCGCGAAGTAGTTCTTACAAGATCTGGTTACCGACGGAAGAATAGATGATTTAGGCCTTTGAAACCCGCACGTCTTGGCAAAATAACGTAAAGCCAGTCTAAGATGCACCGAATGCATCCTCATTCAACACACAAAGGGAGCAAATAGTTGCGTTGCACGAGGAGCTGCACTTTCTTTACTACGGTTCATGAAGTGAACACGAGTACAGACCTGCAAGATGCCATGTGCGAGGGACAATTAATGAGCAGGACGTTTAACGTGGTCACTTTCCCTGCGCCCATCATCTTTGTTTGATCTAATCTTATCTTGAGCCTCTTGATTGGCTAGGATCCTTTCGTTGTTTACTTTGATTAGCTGCCTCCGTGTTCTGCAAGAAAGTGAACTCACAGGCTATCTTTCGAGTGATGGTGGCTCAATATTACAAGACTGAGAAATACCGAAATAAGATTTGATCGGTAATTCATGCTTGGCGACATTGCTAGTCCGAGTGAAGCATTTGGGCGCTTTCGCAATTTTTAAATTAAAAATAGCAAATTCTGAACACCAATTTCCCGCCGACTTTACTGAATCATACAAATGCATGCTACATCATTAGTCGTATCCGAAGCAGTCTTCAAGATTTAAAAGGGACGTGAAAAGTTTTCGGGACTGCGGTCCATTATTTCTGGGTATATTATTAGTCTCTGTCACTTACAAACTGCGAAACAGAAGACCATTTTTGTTTTTTGGTTCCTCGGACTGTTCCACAGTACCTGTTCCTCATTTCCCTCAGCTTACGTGTGTTATAGTTCTTATTTCATAAAGAAAATGGAACAAATTGGAGTTTGAGGTACCTCTTAGCTCTTACATCGTCTTCCGAATCACGTGCGCATGCAGTGACGTGATCATGATCATGAGAGACGGAATGCTTCCCGGTGTGTTCTCGAAAAGGTTGCCAACTCCTCTCATTTTCCGGTGAACCGGAGGTTTTCGCCTTGAATCAAGACATTTTTCAAGCACCGGTTCGATTACGTCGGAACAGCACAACCATTTAACACCGCTGATGTTCGCAGCCGTACTCGATCTCGCACAAGCAAGAAGACGTAAGTGTTAACGTGCGTTTTGCCCGGTCGTCACAGTACCAGCGGAGAGGGGATGGTTTTGTTGACTTCGGGTAGATAGCGCCACAATCTAATAATTCTTAAAAAAAAAAAAAAACTTTGACACAATAATTTATGTTTAGTCGACAATATTTATAGAACTGAGGTTTATATTGAGCAAATAATTACACAACTTCCCAAATCAAACTAGATTGTACGTCACGACGACGTCACGCCTTATCTCCTATGGCCGCCACACGTGGCTGCATGCAGGTCGGGAATAGTCACGTTTTTGCTTTGAAATCGCATTCCGGGAGAAAGTGCCACCTTGGTATCTCCGAGGCAAAGTATCGGCCTAGGACCCCTAAGTGGCGGGTTGGAATCTCGGTCGAGGTTTCCGCAATTCGACGCAGGCTCATTGCGGAGAAGATGCCGTGTAACCGAGCTTTCGGTTGCACGTCAAAAAATCCTCAGTTGGTGATAACTGATCCTCAGTCCTCCGCTGGAGCGTGACAGACTCCCTTCGTTGGTTTGGAGCATAAAATTCACAAATTTGACTTCAGTTCGAGCCCGCCACCAGGGGATACGTAGGTCGATGCTTTCCCGGAGAGCCACCGAGGCGGCCTACGGCGAAAGCGAGCGCCTGCTAGAAGCTAGCCCATACAAAAATGTCCTATGGTCGGCTATAGAAAAGTCTTTGTATGGTCGGCTTTACCTATTTGGCCCAAATAGCTAAAGAACTTTCTATGGCTGTCTTTAGCATTTTTATGGTCGCCTTTATGGGCCTCTTTAGCTTTGTCTATAACCCTATCGCTGCCCGGTCATAGCGATCTTTAGCTTTTCTAATGGTTGGCTAAAAACTTCTCTGTGGCTTTCCCTATGGCTCTCTTTAGCCAGCAAACCCTAAAAAAAAAAACATTTACTTCAAGTTTTCCCGACTTGTGAACGCTACATGGTGTATGTATATCTATGTATAGATATATGTGTAAATCTGTGTATAGATATGCATACATCTCTGAGCACACAGAACACTTCCCTACACAGCAGCGACAAGGCAGATCTACAAACGCTATGTTCGCACTAGCTGTATTTATGGCAGTCTAATTTTTGAATTCTCCTTTGCCGGTGACCAATCATTTGTCGCAAAAACACGGAGAGGCGGAGCAAATATTACTCGTACTTAACACATTATTTGAATTGTCTCCGAATAGCCCCATCTCTTAATTCAAAACCATGAAAAAAGCAAATGTAGATCATTAGGCTAATTAACAAAAATTCATTCATTATCTTTTTAATAAGTTTGATAATTCATGTTGACAATGCAGTGATGACATGCAGTACACTGGTACTGAAGATTGCAATCAATCTATTGCTTGATTGCAGTGTTTGGCGCCAGTGTAAGTTATTTTCACTTTTGGGGGGTAATAATTAATTGTAATTGTTGCACAAGTGTTTTAATGAATTTTTCAAACAAACAATATTACTGGTTTTCACGACTCGTTGCAACAGCAGAGAACATATCTTGGGTCATGGTTTGTCACCGGCCTGACAGAAATTTAGTATTGATTTAATTTTCTAACGTGGAGTGTTTTTACTAAAAAAGTAAGCGCCGGTAGTGATTTTCTGTAGGCGTGGAAAGAAAATTTATTGGTTCTTAGTTTTTAGACTCGGGGCCATACATTTTTCTATAGACGGGTAAAGACAATTTATTGGTTCCCAGTCTTTAGACTCAGGGCCATAATATTTTCTATGGGTGGTTAAAGACAATTTATTGGTTCCCAGTCTTTAGACTTGTGGCCAAAGAATTTTCTATAGGCAGGTAAAGAAAATCTATTGGCTCACAGTCTTTAGACACAGGGCCATAGATTTTTCTATAGCTGGCTGTAGCTGCCATATAATTTTCCATAGACGACCATAGACCATTTTTGTATGGGAGGTATCCGAAAAGAAACCTTCTTCATTTCTTGTTCTGTCGCTGAGGCGTCTGGAGCCATCAAAGGGGTTTCTGTTTACCAGTACCGACCCTAAGGACGTTCTCGTAAGCCGAATCTTAAGAATATAGCACCGCGACGGCTTTTTCTGTCACTTTCAACAGCCGATCAAGGGGGAGTGTTCAATGGCATTAATTTTTTGCTTCATCCAAACGTTGTAATCTGATAAATATTGTCAGTACTTGCTGCAGAGATAGTTGAAAACTGGGAACGGTGTTTATTGTTTAGAACAGGGGTCTGCAACCTTTTTCCTCGGCGGCGTGCCGAAATCGCAGAGGGTAAGCAAATTGGTGACGGAAAGAAATCATACGTTTGGCTCATCATTTCTGGGCTAGGAGGCGCAAGCCGCCGCCCGATATAAAGTGAACAGCCTTTAGCATCCATCCATCCATCTATCCGAGTCGTCAAAAAGCCCACACGGAAGGGGCCGAACGGCGAGTCGCGAAGGAAAAGGGGGGGGGGGGGGGGGGGGGGTCTTTTTTGGTGTCGAGCCGGGGGCCGCATGATACTACTTCGCGGACCGCGGGTTTCCCACTCCTGGTTTAGAAGACTACAGCAGCGCCCACATTTAAATGCATCTCTCGCTCGTTGGGAGTGAAGATAAGGAAAGCACGTAGAGTGCAGAGAGACGGAGAACATGAATAATGTTTTTTTAAGCCCGACAGTAATCCTCGTCGATTCTGTCCATCTCGTATTCTGGATACCCGATTTTTTTAAACCTGATGTGATATCGATGAAGTAATGAGCGGGCTATACGAGGTCTGTCTGGAAAGTATCCCGTCATCTCTTAGTCTATAAAATGAAGGCGCCCTGGGACAACGGCGCCCTAATATCCTTCAGAGTACTCCTTGGGAGCCCAAACACTTATGTCAGCGTTCCTTCCACTTTGAAAACATCCTGCGAAGCTCTCTTGCGGGATCGCCATAAGCTGTCTCGCCGTTTTAGTTTTATTATTGTGAGCGGTCTCGTATTTCAATTCAAACACCGATATGAGCTTTGGGAAAAGCCACACGTCGCGAAGAGCCATGTCTGGGCTGTAATGGGGTTGGCACACCTTCGTGGTAACTTCACTATATCGCCAGGAATTCCTGCATGAGGCGCGACTAATGGGCAGGCAAGTTTATAACCGCGATAAAGCTGCCAATCTCCAACTGCGGTCATCTACGGTCGCTTTTTTTTTATGGCACTCCTCAGCCGTACTAAAATTTGATCTGGAAATCTATCATTGATTCATTCGCCAAAACTTTCTTAGCCATTCACATTATGTCCTCTAGTGATTATTGCAGTTTGAAGCAAAATTATATGCATATTCGCTCATGAACTGGCTCAGTTATAGTAAATCCTACGATGACACAGAGCTTCACCTGATTCAATGGCGTCTCGCTGCCGACCGAGCGAACAAAAAGCTAAGTGAATGTTTACGCATACGCAGTAAGGGTCCTGTCTGACTCTCTGCCAATCGACATCGAAGCTGTGCCTGGGGTCAGCCAGATAATAAAAATGACTGCGCATTTTCCAGACAGACCGCGTACAGTGTAACTTTATGTATGCCTTTCATGGTTGGTGTCTGCGACTACGTGAGCCGCCAGAAATTCAATGTTGGTTTTTTTCGGGTACCCCTGAGGAAGCAACAAGAGCAGCACCAGCACTCGGCTCTATTTGCAAAATATGACGCAAGGCGTATCTTTGTTACCGAAAATTAACGGCTGGAACACTGCAACGCGCTTCATACTATGGTCGGTGACAGGCTGAGAGTAAAGTGGACGCTCCTCCCACATCTTACCACTATATCAAAGCGAACGCTGGGGAGGAGGCGACCTCCTCTTCAACATTTTCTTTGCTAAATTGAAAAAAAAAAAAAAAAGTTGAAGGAGCCTTCACTTTACTTCCATAACCTGTTATTAACTATTTAGTTCGCCCGAAGCTCACGTAAAACTTTGGGGGTCTGACTTTTTCACCGGATGCAATGACACCTGGTTTGTCCTTCACATTCCTTCGAGCAACGCGCGTCGCTGTGCCCACCCGGAAAGTCCGTTGACACTCTCTCAGTGCTAGATATAGTTCCCCATGGTTCGTAGTATCCGGTGTTGTCCATCTTACGGTGAAACGGAGCATAGATTATTAGTTTGTGTAAGGGGCGGGCTCTATGAAGTGAAGACAGTGCGCACAACTGATGAACTGCGCCTGGTCGCTTTGAGCGGGGCGTCATCAAGCGCACACAGAGCAAACGTTGCTGATTGAAAAGTTTCGCTCGTTTAAGCGTCTCAGTCTAAAGGAATCTAGATTTTTTTTTCCTTCTGAATCTAAGTATAAAAAAGGCTGCTTGTGAAATTTTAATGCTTCTTAAATTTTAAGAAATCAATTTTTTTCCATCGGACTCGATAGTTCGAAGGGTGGCTCGGCCGTAGAGGAGCGCTTAGAGTGGTACGAGCCAGGATCCTTTTAACGCGGATATCGTAGACGTGACTGCATGATCGCCAACCGGTGTGCATTATACTTAAAACTTCCTTTCGTTTTTGTTCTTCGTTCGAAGGCGTCAGCGGCGAGTGCGCCGAGGCGACCTGCTCCCCGAATGCCACTCGGAGATCCCCACTCCCGGGAGATCCTGCTGTGCCCGGCGTGCAGGAGTGCGCAGGAGACCATGTTCCGCCTGGCCAGGACTCGACCCGCCCTGGTGCCGACAGAGCCGGATCCCCCGCATTGGAGTCTACCTCGGACGCCACCGCCACCATATAGCCCGCATCCGATCAAGCCCGAAACAGACAGTCGGACAGACTCCCACTCCCATCTATGATGGACCCCCCTCGCTCACAGCCGAAATGGGAGCCGGTGGACGAGGTGTTACGCCAAATAGCTGCGGTGGTGTCTCATAGCCTAGGGCTGCCGCCACACGGCTTGTGCATGATACAAAAGACACTGTGTTCACTTCAAGCATGAGGAGAGAAAAGTATCCCCGGACAGGCCTCATGCATGTCAGAAGCATGCGTTGTCCTTGTACATGCTTGCAGCATGTCTCCAAACAGTTTTTGTATGTGAGTGATATACAAGAAAGACAGTGTCTGCAGCATGGAGGTAGGAAGAAGAGGAGGCGACATACCGGCTCAGGCCAGCCATCGAGACAATCCCAAGTGAAGCCGGAAGTAGAGGTCGCGATCGTTGGGAACGCCCCCAAGGGTGACCGAAACTGCCGTCGGCGGCAAATCAGCTGTCCCTTTCATCCAATAGGGTCTCTTGGTGGCGGTCATCGTTGGGGGTGCGTCCCTTTAAACCGGAAGTCTCCCCAGCTTAACCTCTGGTGGCGTCATGCCACCTACAGAAGCTTCCTACCTCCAGGGCGGCAGACTGTCTTTTGTATGATATTAATGAGCAACGTGGGAACTTGGCTTGAGGCGGGTTAGCGGGGCATCATCATGTCTAACAGTATTCTTGATCAGATAAAAATGTCACGTATGAAAGTCAGAGTCGTCATTTGCCACATCGACAATAATTCCCGACTCTGCGTGATCGAGCGATGCCGGTCTCTCATTGTTGCCAGGAAAAATGAAATGCTAAAGTTGAGGCTTGGGCGAGTTGGTACATACTTCGGAAATTAAAAACAGCGCGGAAAGACGAGGACCAGACAAAGAAGTGACACGGACGTAGCGCTGTCCGTGTCACTTCTTTGTCTGGTCCTCGTCTTTCCGCGCTGTTTTTAATTTCCGAAAAATGAAATGTTGGGAGCTTACTACGTCGCGTCATTCTTAAACTACCGGTGGTTGCATGTATTCCTGCCCTTCTACTTTGATATGTCCCGACCAGTTTAAGCAACAACGGCTGTGTACATACTGTTTTATGTTTTGAGCGCAGCGCTGTCAAAGCTGCTGACGCACTCGTGTAGCACGGTCTTGTGCAATGGAGCGCGTGCAAATCCCATATTATTGAATTGCCCAATAACTGTTTCGCGTAGGTTTGTTAGCTAAGTCTCCCATGGACATCTTTGAGGTGCATGAAGTTCAGGGTGCTCTGCGGCGAAATAAACGGGGGCAACCTTTGCGAGGGAATGCGTTCTCTCTGTGCAACTTTCAAGTGTCGTGGGATAACGTTTTTTCTCACAAAATCAAATTTCATTTTTAATTGAAATATAAGTGCAACGACGAAAAAAGAGATGTGGGCTTCCGTCCCGAGAAGCATAGCGTAGACGGGGGTATGAAATGTCTATCATCCCATCGCCATCCAATCGCAATTTTCGTCAATAAAAAAGAAAAAGAAAAACACACTTTTCCACGGTGTCGCCAGATTTTTTGAAGTCGGCTCATTTTCAATTACGTTGTCAAGGTTTTTATTACTTTCTCAAGTATAAAAAAAATTTAAAAATTATAAAATTATAACAAGACGATTGAGGAGGATGTCGGGAAAAAAACAGTACCAGACGAAAGAGCGTTTACAATTTAAGGATGACACTTCGTGAACTGTCCCGTGAAAAAAAAAAAAAAAGAAATTTTTTTTTCTATATATATGCAGGGCGGTTCGCGAAAGGGGGACAAATTCGACATTGCGAAAATTACGCATCGCACCAAAAAAAGGCTTGTATCGTTTTGGTCCTAGGCCAGGGGCTTATTTAGGAAAATTATTAAAGTGCGGGATAATTAAATTGTTCATTATTTTCGCGTAATTAATTTTTCATATATTGAGTTGAAGGGAATGGTTTAAATTAGAATCTTGCTGAGCATCCTCGAAAAATACTAAATCAACAAATTCCAGAACGATAGAAGGCATGCGTGGTATTTTACGGCTTTCTGTAAAACCACACAACTTCGACGTGGTTTTAAGCTTAGGTTTGCAATCGGAGCTTTTCTCGCCACCGACGGCACCGCGCCCCGTGGAGAAATAGTGCAACCAACCTCTGCGCTGTCCTCGCGCAACGCAGCAGAGGTTTGTTGCACTACTTCTCCACGGGGTGCGGTGCCATTATATATATATATACTACAAAATCAGCTCGTCGAATGATGAGGAGGAAAATGTGTTTAAACCTCAAAATTAAGTCTGCGCTGTGGTATTACGCAATGCAAGCATGACGCTTTGCATTGCGTAATGCCAGTGAGCAGACTTCATTTTTAGGTATAAATGGACGTTCCGCCTCATCATTCGCTGAGCTGATTACCTAGATCGCAGAGATTGGCCCTTTGAGTGTTTTGCGGTAAGTGGACGCGCAGGCATTTCTTAAAGTGTATTTAGCCTGAGCCTTGTACCTGCTCCACGAGTGGTAACTTCAGCGCACAACTGCGCACTCAACGGAGTAACCCGCCGCGATAAACATTTGGAAAAGTAGGAATATCGCAGTTGCGTGCTTGGACGAAAACTATACATTCAAAGCGAGATGGTGCACGTGTGCCGGGTGTATATGAAAATAAACGGAAACTTTGTGAATGTGTATATATCTACATTGTAGTAAAAGTTTTAAAATTAAACTGACTGTTTTGCAAGAGTATATGTTGGGCAGACATGCCCTTACAGCCTGCGTTCATCATGCGCGTGTCATTCTTTTTTAACTCGAAATTAAAGAAAGAATATTTAAGATTTGTAAATTCACTCAATTGGGTATAGTTGGCCTTTTCCATTGGATTCATTTTATGTCAGACTTGTTGTTTACTTACGATCCCAAGACATCAGACCTTCTGAGGTCACAGTTCATAAATATAGATAGATTAAACTTGGCTTATAATTGAACAGGTGGAACAACCTTCGCAAGTTTCGCTGGAGTTTTGTCTAAGCATGATGTTATGGTAGTGAAAGGCGTGGAAAAACTATTCGATATTCGATTCGAGAATATTCGGCCAAAACCACTATTCGCTTCGAACTCAAAATCCACTATTCGCTCAAGACTATTACTTCCACAAAGTTTGGCGGGTGTCGGCCCTGCAGAAAGCCGCAGCCCTTACGAAAATGGCAGATCTGGACTTATATAAAAAAAAATATATGGATATATAAAAAATTGAGCAGATCTGGCCATATCAAGCACATCAGTTTATATAAGCCTTATATAGCCAGATCTGCCCAATTTTCTTATATATTCATATCTGGGCCTGCCAAATAGGGGTATATCTGCCTCCCATATCAGGGGTGTTTTTTTTTTTTTTTTTTTTATTCTTGCAGATTTGTTTTTAAAAAAGGTCATGAAAGCTACACTTATGTGGTTTCTGCGAGTGAGTTATACGCCCAGGGGGACATTACGTGGGCGCTAAGCTTTGTGATTACTCGGCTAATTAGTTAAAATTCACTAATGAACTTTTCAATTAGCGGAAATAGACATACGGTTCCAATAAGCAGCTAGCGGGGCGTCGTCCATAACCCCTTAATCAGTCATTCTCAGAAAGTCTGTCAGCGCGTGAGAAGCGCACTAAAGTTACCAGTCGTGGAGCAGGTACAAGGCTAGCGGTTTCGGTAAGGCGGCCGAAACCGCTAGCCTTTTCTGTCTCTTACCTAGCCCCAGCCTTGTACCTGTTCCACGAGTGGTAACTTCAGCGCACTACTGCGCTTCACACGCGCTCAGTCTAAAAATGACTGGTTTAGGGGTTTTGGACGCCGCTCAGCAGGTTTCTAATTGAAACCGTATGTCTATTTTCACTAATTAAAAGTTAATTAATGAATTTTAATTAATTAGACGACTTATCGCAAAGATTAGCTAACTACATTAGCGTCCCCCTGGGCGTATCACTCTCGCACAAACCGCATAAGTGTAGCGTTCACGGCTTCTTTTAAAACAAATCTGCAAGAATAAAAAAAAAAAAAAAACCGGTATCCACCATGTTGGATTTAGGAAAAACGATCAATGGGCCTTTTCCGGGGTTTCCACGGCGCATGCGCGGCAGCAGCAGACAGGAGTCCGCCATTTTTGGTGGCGTGGTACGTCCGGCTCGGGGCTGCAGGAGGCAGCGGTGGTCGCGCGCTTTGAAGCTCTCCGAAAGGCCCTAGCGCTGTTTCGTTGTTGGCTGCAGCAACGACAGCAAGCGTTGTCGCGGTTTAAGCTTCTTTGGGTCTCCTTCTACTAGCCTGCGCTCGACGAAGCGGCAGCTCTGGATTCGAGCGATCCAGCGATACAATGCGGACGGCTCGTAAAGGCAGCCTAAAGCACTCCCGCGTTTGCAGTTGCCACTTTAAGAAAGGTTCATGTTTTTGTTCCTTCATTTTTATTTGTGTGTGAATACAAGTCAGCAGATTGGGTAGGTATGCTGTCGTGTCGCTTATGTGCAACGCAGAGCGAGCGCCTCGGAGTTGGCGTTTATGGGGTAGTGCGTTTCACTGGCGCACTTTTTTGTTTAACAATGTGACGGTCTCGCGTTGCTACGCAAACTGCCTGTCTGCTTTTTGGTTGTTATAAACATTGGAATAACCCACAGTTTTCAAATATTTATAAAGCATTGAGGTAAAGTGGCTATGCTGCACAGTTTGTTGCTACGTGCACACAGAGAAAGTGAAATGGGAGCACATTTATCGCTACCAGGACCGCATCTGCTGGTCTTGTGGTTAAATAAGAAAGCGGAAACAATGACCTTGATGTGTTTTCCTCGTGTATGTATCGAGTAAACAAAAAAAAAAATTGCAACATTGTCTACAGGCGCGGAACTAAAGTAAAGAAAAAAAATGTGTCGCCGATTTTGTGTTTTTTCTTCAGGACCTACAGTCACACACAGCTGTAGCCTGAAGTGGGGTGATATCAATGACGAGGCTCGCTTAGAAATCGGTGGCTGCACGTATTAATCTTAGATATTTATTAAACAAGTATTTTAGTGGTGAATTTCACCTTGTGAAATTTCAAAGTGGTGCTTTTTTCCAGTAAAAACGAGACCAACAAACTCGCCAGGGTCAGCGGCGCTCGTAAACGACATTTAGTATAGTCGTTGAACAAGTCCGCCGTTGTCCTGGCCATGTTTGTTGGTCTCATTTTATAATGGAAATGGAGCTAAGCGTTGAAATTTCACAAGGTGAAATCCACCACTAAAATAAACCTTTGATGAGAATTACGTTGGTACGTTCAGGCGCCGGCGTTTTTCGGACGGTTTAGAGTAAGCTTTCACATTTATGAGAATACATCTTGCAAATTAAAATTTTTGAGCAAATTAAACAAATAGCTTGCAACTAAAAAAAAAGGCTTTCCTTAACTGTAACCTGGTCTCGAAGATTTTCTGAATTTACTGCCGGTACTGCGAATGACATGAATGCTAGTTTAATGTAACCGTTTGTACTTTCTCATAGGTCGAAGTGAGCTTCAACGGTGTCGTCAGTCACAACGGACGCCACGGCGAAGTCAGTTGTCCATTTTTTCGGGAAAAAAATGTACAAACGGACGAAGTTGTCCGTAGTTAACGCATTAATTGAAAACATATCTGCTCGTCGATTGTATTGGATAGAGGAAAAACAAACGCTGAGCAGTGAGCGGATTTCCCGACCGCGTTCAGACAGCCAACATAGCTTGGAGAGGGCAGAACCGGAAGCAAAGCAGGCCATCAAAAACGCCTCTCCCGCTTGCCGATAGATGGCGCCCAACAATTGCGGAAAAGGCCGATTGTCACGAAGTAGGTTGCAGCGCACTTACGTTGACGAGACGCGACTTGAAAGGTGTTATCTGAGGGAGATGTCGACACGGCCACGGCAAAACCACCACTTGAACACAGAAACAAGAAGGTGCCCGGGAAGATTCAACACGATATAGCACAAGAACCGAACACTAAACGTATCACAAAAGATTCTTGGGCTTCTTTGAAGAAATCGCTTGCAGAAGCAGACATAGGCAGCAGCCACAGAAGGGGAATTCACACGCCAAACTAGGTCCGGCTAAACGCATTCCGAGATCGGCAACGGCTAATGCGTCATCCGTGAAACCACGTGACCACTCACCTTTTACAACGCCTTCAGCTTAGGGAGAGAGAGAAAAAGATCGAAGGAGAGGCCAAAACGGGGTTTCACGAACAAAAGGCTTATCTTATGGGGCCACAACGAGGGAATTTGTTACTTGTAACGAAGGTTGACAGTGCTGTGAATGCTATGTGTGGCCTTGGGCGCCAGGCAGGTGCGATGTCCTGCTTAGTCACCAGATTCTAGACTGTAGTCACGTGACCCTAACCGGAGACACGATTGGCCTAAAACACGCGTAGCATCTACCCTGCTTTCAAAACCGAGTGAGCATACAGCTCTATTAAGTCCAGCTTTTGAACTCAAAACGATGCGAGTTTCAAGATACTATGTTTTACGCTGTATAACCCACATTATAATTTTAAATAAAAAAATAAACGCGACTATTTTTTTCGTGCATGATGTCGACAAATAAATAGATAAATAAATATGTATATATATATTTTTTACCAATAAATTTAAAATCATGTGTACACTGTTTCAAATTTATTTTACGAACGAGTTACACATAAAAGACACCACGGACAGCACATCTTCCGACTTTCAACACACGATGAATCGCCGACGCTCTCAAACGAACGGATGCGATGCTGCGCGAACGGTTTTAAAAGAGCTGCGTATTGTACTCCGGGCGCAACGGCTTCCGTTCGAAGGAAAAAGGATTCGGGACGGCGTAGTAGCGTCTTGCATCTTGAGTAAGCTAACGGTTCGTGTTTACCCGCTCAATGTAGCGGGGAAACATGAACAAACAATTAGTTTCACTGCCAGATTTCGTCAGAAAATTTACGTCACGTGACATACATACCAATTCAATTCCTCGCTAAATTTAGCGGGGCGGTTACACCGATGGCGACGCCAGCACCGCTTAACTCGAAACGGGTGCCTAAGAGCTGCGACTAAAATCCATTATTTGATTAACTCGCGTTCCGATCGCACTTCGTCATATTGTCACACATCAAACATACAACCAAATTTCATTTGTCTTTCAATCTCCAAATTGCGCAATTGATTAATTGGTCAAAATACCTGGAATAACTTCACTTTAAGGATGTTGACAATAGTTAACCAATTACATGAGACTCATGCAATACGCCTCGCAAGTGGGCTCATTTTCGTCTTCTGCGCATGAGGAAGGAAGTAGCGGTGACGTCAGAACGCCGAGCCCTGATTGGCTGATCGCGACCCCCTATCTCAGCGTCGTCTGCTCCTTTGCAACGTCGTCTGCTCGCAACATCGTCGGCGTCTGTCTTACCTTTCCTGCGACTTTCGGAGGTGCAGGTCTTTACGAGCGAGCTTGACTTCGCCTTTCAGAGAGGGCAGACGAAATAACTCGAGCGGTACGTTGTTTTTGTCTAACAACTAGCAGACGCGCATCAAGGAGGGCAGTCAAAGGACTCACTGGCGAGGTGTCCCGAGGCGCCGTGGTTTGTTTGCTAAGAACCGAGAGGTGAGCGTGTTGGTGTCCGCAAGTTCCCTTCCCAAATACTTTTTCCCTCCTTTCGTGTGCGGCGAGACTCCTCATTCTTTAACGGCGTCGGCGGGTTGGCGCAGTTAACGTCGTTTGCTTTACGTCTGCTAGTCAAAGCGATGGCTGCTTTACCTTTCCTGCATCTGTCGGAGATTCACCGCTTTTTCACCGGCAAGAGTCACCGTTGCCTTGGAAAACAAGGAGATAACAAGAGGAAGAAATTGACCTCTTAATCTAAAACTGAGGTCAGCGATCAAAGTACAATACGGGAAGGGTTCACAAGGGTCGCGCGGGCATATTCCATTCAGAACACCAGCCGGTCGTGGGCAGACGGTCGCCGAGTCGCGGAGTGCATGCTAGGCCTAACTGCCGCGCTCGCTTGGGCACGTTCGGTGGAATCGTGGCAGTTGGACCTTTTCCAGGGTGTTTGTGGATCCAGCGCTCTTGTTCGTCGTGGTCTGTTTCAAGCAGAGTGTCGAACCGAAATTTTTATCGGTTCGGTTCCGGTTCGGGTTCACGGCTTTCGGTTCGGTTCCGGTTCAGTTCCGGGGAGCAAAAAATAACGGTTCAAACCGGTTCGAACCGGTTCGAACCGGTTTGAACCACTAAATTGATCATATATTTTCTGCGTTGTTCTGACACTATACACTATTTACGCCGTGAAACAATCAACTATATAGTTTCTCCTCTCATCTGTGCAATTAACTTTTTTTTCAAATACCAAAAGTATGAAATTCATTTTTTTTTTAATTTCTTAACATACATAACGGCGTGTTCATACGACATAACATACACATTACCAGTAACATATATTTACCTGAATCCAAATGTTTCAGTATAACAGTAAGGAGCTGAGCTTGTTGGTACATACCTGTAAATTGATCAGCTTGGAATTTAGAACTATACTGTCTTTTCCTGTCCTTTCTTTGTGTTTAAGTAAAAATTCTAAAATTCAAGCTGATTTATTCACACAGTATAAAATGTTGACGCCAAGTGTGGCATGGTCACCAAAAATACCCTTGATTGGTACAACTTTGTGTCGCAGTATTAAAAGTTAAATCGTGATTGTGTCCTCGAACTAAGGAATTACTTACTGCACAAAATTATGAAATGGGCGCCTCGTGGCCATATATATCGTGAAATATTGTTTACTAAATATGTTTCACAATATATATATATGTATATGATGACGACACAACTAAGCAAAAAGCAATGAAATTTTCAAAATGTATCGAAAGTTCTAGGATAATCCCTTTCAGTCTATTTTTTAAAGAAATGCCGAGCGTCAATCAAAATGCTTGCTGTTTTAACCAAACATTGCTTACACTCAGCACCGCGATGCATGCGACTAATCATGCAGCAAGGAGCAATCAAAATTGTTCAGTCTAATCTATATGCACATTCGCACTCAGATCGAATCTGGCCCAAAATAGCGCTTGCCCACGTTAGTTAACATTTTCTTATGCAGGATAAGCTGGCATAGCCTGGCTATTGAGGTTTGCTCTTGACAAGAGGCCGGTCAATTTAATTTGCAAATGAGCATCACCCTTGCTAATTGATTATTTTAACGCAGTAGCACTGAGAAGCTCATGTCGCAGAAAAGCCGATTTCGGTGGCGTGACTGGAAAATCCTGAATGGTCGATAAGGTCATGACGTCAGAGCTACATGCCCTCGCTCAAGAATTTCAAACAACTCACAATGCTCACGTGAAACGTGACATCACGCTTGGAATGAAAGTGATTAAAACATGACATGTAACGTGAATTGCAGGTCGCCGTATGTCTCTAATAATTTCTCTTTGCCTTAAAGAAAAAAGAAAAGAATTTTAGGAGGGATTCGATCCCACGACCCTTCGGTTGCGAGTCAGACGTTCCTGACTAGGCAACCGAGGCACACTTGCGCGGCAAGTAAGGAGGCGATTTTAAAGCCGAAGCTTAAGCGTCCCCCAAAGTACCTTCTTTATTAAGTAAAACGAAGCAGTATTTAAAGTTTTTCTCGGCATGGCAGCTACTTAATTGGATTTTTTCTGACAGTTTGCGTGCGTAAACGTGCTTTTTGGCAAGAGTGTTTTTGGAAACAAAGTAGTTTCCGGGCCCACGCTTTTTGGTCTCCGCCAAAGATGAGGGAAAGAGGAACCTCTTTACAACAGAGTATGTTTTTAAAACTACCCCCCCCCACACACACACACACTCACGCACACACACGCGCTTATTTTTACAGCGGAGCTATTAAGGGTCAGTTTCCCATCATGTCAGTTAGCAAACAAATAATGACACAAAACTCTGGACAGCTACCGCCATCTATAATTGACGGCGGCAACCAGACAACCGGCTTCCCGGTTGTCTGGTTGCCGCCGTCGCGCATTGATGGTGACAACCTCTCCAGTCTTTGCACTCTGGCTTGCCGACTTGCGGCCGGCCCATTACTTCATTCCCACCATAGTACAGCTTCGCTGGTGTTCCTTCTTCACCGAGGTGGAAAGGCTGAAAGTATTCCTGAGGAATTGCCTCCTCCGTTTGTGTGTGCTAAATCCACAATTTTATTTGTCACTTGTTAACAGCAACCCTCCATTGCTTTTTTTTGTATTATTTTTTCCACCCCGCGAAGTTTAAAGCGGTCATCAAATGATATCGGCTTGGAATGTTCATGAATTTTCAGACGCGTATTCGTCCTAGTCTGACCCAAGTATATTCGCACAGGCCGCCACTGATTCAGAAGTTCCCTTGTCACGGTGGAATTACGAGAATAAAAGGGAACTATATCTTTCAGTATTGTCTTCGCAAAGCTTGACGACGTAATTGGGGGATCGAAACCACCCGCCTGACGACAGTCGAGCGCGGCTCATGGATGAGACACGAGAACTGCGTGAGCACTGTACATCGGCTCGTAACAATCAATGCCTCGGCGGACACTCGGGTAGTGGCTTGTGTCCAACCACTGCGGTGATGAGATTAGCCGAACTCTAAAAATGCCTGGAGCTCCAGCAGGCGTTTTCCTCCTTTCCAACCCCACCACGGGGGCATGATTAACGTTGGCGGCCTCAGATAGGTACCAGGCCAGGAGGCCGCTTCTGGCTCCGAGTTGAGGGGATCAACGATGCTCATATTTCTCTAATTTTTTGGCTACTGCCATTGCCTAAAAAAAAGAGCAAAGCCAAGTTTATTTAGTTATTAACGTTAGGAAGTGATTTTAATCAGCGTTATGTGAATGTATAGAAATATTTGTATTGTTCCTTTAAGCAAAATACAGAGGTGGTAGAAACCTTGAGAACGAC
This sequence comes from Ixodes scapularis, assembly GCF_016920785.2. Classification (NCBI taxonomy): domain Eukaryota; kingdom Metazoa; phylum Arthropoda; class Arachnida; order Ixodida; family Ixodidae; genus Ixodes; species Ixodes scapularis. The sequence continues at coordinate 76,997,031 of NW_024609884.1, read as the reverse complement.
GCTCGTGTGAGACTTAGGCCGTGTTCCAAAATTTACATGATCTTACTCCAGAGTAAGGGTTTTGTTTTCTGGCGTTCCAAAACCTAGCCGCGTCCAGCACTTTTCAATCTGTGATGTCACGTGACATGACCCGCGGGAGTAACTCGGATCCATTTGGGTAAGATTTGGAACACAGCCCTAAAGCGACTGCCAATGTTCGGCTCTCCCTCTGAGGTCAATATTTTTTTTCTGTTTTTCTTTCAAGTATTTTTTTCTGTACAGTTCAAAAATTGGGCAGGCGATCGAACTATAGGGGGCGTTCTTACCCGTTTGTTTCCACACATTTAGGTGTTTACTCAACACAAGGCCTCTGCACGTGCACACAGGCCTTATGTGCATGTCCATGTCATCTTCTACAATAGAGCGCAAGGCACAGTTTAATGTAAAAAATACTAACGATCGACGGATCTATCCTCAGAGAATGCGAGCTGGGCCCACTTCGGCCTTTGTGCTGAGCTGGGACCATGCATGCTGCATTGTTCATGCAGGCCGGAGTGGAAACAAAAGAGCCCCCCCAAGCAGCACAGAGTTGGCCAGTCATCGGCCAGTGGCTGGCTGTGGTCCTTGGCCAAGTGGCCAGACAGTGGCCAGAGACTGGCCGGGGACTGGCCTTTATCTGGCCATTGGCCAATGGCCACTGGCCATCAGCCATCGGCCAAGCATTGGCCAATGAATGGCCACTCTCTGGCCACTGGCCAAAAGACCATCGCCAGACATTGGCCATTGCTTGGCCAAAATCCGTGGTGCTTGTCCTCTTCCTCACCGGAGAACACGAACTCCAGCCGAACGCTGACGCCGTGTTCGGTTATGTCGGCCGAGCGCTGAGTCATTGTATTTATTGTCCCCATCCGTGTAGTTCTAAAGTTAACCGCTTGGGGCGTCACGGTCGCTCCTCCTCCCCAATAACGAAAACATTTTTGAGTGCTTCAATAATGTAAAATTGGTCGTGCAACATTTGTTTTTGTACTTTCAATAAATACTGTTAAGAAGTAACCCCTGACGTTGATAGCTTGCGAAAAGAAAAAAAAATAGCAGATGCAAAAGAAAATAAAGAAACAAATAGCTGTCGATCCCCTCCTCAACTCGCAATTTGAACAAGCAGCCACGTGATCTGACGCTAATTATATACCGTCAGTGTTCATCATAGTCATGCGCTAGGGTTTAGAAAGCAAAAGCTTGGGCTGGAGCTTCAGATATTGTTAGAGTTGGGCTATTGTCATCTTTAATTGAACACAAGCCGTTGCCCGAATGTTCGGCGATGCTGATTGGCATGAACTTGAGCACTCGATTCGGGGCTATGAAAATTGTTTACGTCACGGTGTCACGTGACTCGGTGCAAAATCGTGATATCATGTTACGTCACGCTGTCAACAAGGTTAATACATCTAGTGACTTTCTCAAATTAAATCGACTTGACGCAGTGAGTCACGTGACGTCACAGGGTCACGTGACATTACTTGACAGCATGTATTGACACCATGACGTCACGTGACTACGTGACACATGGTTAATCATAGTGCCAGTACAAAAGCGCCACGAAAACCCAAAGTTTACCATACATTGCAATTCTGTATGTGACAATTCGAACAATAGATAGAAATACAGCCGCCAATTTCATATTCCCATATGTTCGTTTTGTGATACTAACAAAAACGAAAAAAGAATACCTTGAACCGTTTTGAACCGGTTACCGTTATATTTTTTTCGGTTCGGTTCCGGTTCAGTTCCAAGATGGCGGCGAAGATTTCGGTTCGGTTCAGTTCCGGTTCGGCTAAAAATAACGGTTCGGTTCCGGTTTTCGGTTCGGTTCGGTTCCGGTTCGACACCCTGGTTTCAAGTACTTTTTACTTATTTCTTGCTGCTTGAAGTGGGGACGCGTGAGAAGCGCACGTAGAAAAATAAACATCCGTGGGTCGTCGCCACCGCGACGCTGTCGGCCATGTTGATTTGATCGTAAGAAGTGCGTAAGACAGCTGCGGAGCTGTCGTAGGATTTTGTCGTAACCTGCGCAAAACTTACGAATTCGTGAATAGGAATTGGTTTTTAAGTTATGTCTTACGCACATTTTTGGCGTAAGATCGTTTCGTGAATCTGGCCTCTGCACTTCCGAAAGTCGCAGGAAAGCAACGTTACTAAAACACTCAGTTGGGAAACTCCCATAGAGACAGCTTGGATAAAGTGGCCCCAATCTGTCTCCGAGCACCGAGCTAATGACGAACACAACGCCACCATTTCTCCCGCAGCGGCCTCTCGAAGAACCGCACGTGACTTCTACTTTGGCTTTAGAACAGATACAGCGGTAGAGGTTACAGGGGTGCCACCCCCGTCTTCCCGGCGGACGCGCCGCGTTCAACTACTGACGTTAAAATGCACCTAGGTCAGGACGTGCTACCTGAAAGGCCCGCTGAGGCATGGTTGTATGAAAACAATATTAATTGTTCCGCAAAACCTTGCGAACTAAAGATGATAAAAACATCACGCGCCCATCATTTGGTACTAAACTCCAATAAATTTCATACAAAAAGAGTCTTTTCCGTTTGTTTTTACGCAAAAACAGGCTTTCAAAAAGCTCAAGGTGGCCACAGTACAGACAAACGATAAAGAGTGGCGCTGTTGTCGCATTTAGCTCGGTCTCGGTGGACGCCTGCGGCCCAGGTTTCGACGGCGAGTTTCCCAACTGAGTGTTTTAGTAACGTTGCAGGAAAGGTAAGACAGACGCAGACGACGTTGCGAGCAGACGACGTTGCAAAGGAGCAGACGACGCTCAGATAGGGGGGTCGCGATCAGCCAATCGGGGCTCGGCGTTCTGACGTCACCGCTACCCCCTGCGCAAGAAGCAGACGAACTTGCCCTCCGCATATAGATCAATCAACCAGTGTCTTAGCGAGTACATATAACTTGTTGCTTGCACGACTGAAACCATATATCATTATCAGGGGCTATATTTGCACGCGTAAATGGTGATATATGGCCGTATTTACGCACTTATACGGCCAGATCTGGCAGTATTTGCCCACCTATATGGCGAAATACGGCCGTATTAGCTCACATATCTGGCGAAGTACAGCCCTATTTGACTGCTTATATTGCCACCCGCAGAGCCGAGAAGGCAACGCTCGGTCACGGTCTTCTAGACGATTCCCGGTCATTCTCGCAGCAGACGTAACTTTCCTTCTGCTTTGTTATTCTCGAAAGTGCCAGTTCATCCTCGCCCCGAGCGCGCGACGCTCGAACCTTCTTTGCCGAACTTTCGAGATAGTGACGCAGGGTAGATAAGCGGCTCCCGCGACCTTGTCGAGTCTGTATCAGTCTCGTTCGCGCTCTCTGATTCGCCGCCGAATCGCCGCCCGCTTTTCTGCTGCTTCGACGCTCTTTCGTTACTTATTTTTGGTTGGCACAAGTTCGCCCATTAAATCTTTATTTTCAGTTCATTTTAAACTTCACGTCGCCTTAATTCGTGACATTTCTGGTGGAGGTGCGGGGTACAAAACCCGTGCAGCGTACCCCTACAAGAACTCGATCAGCAAGCCCCATTTCCCGACGACCTTCCGTTGAAGACTCGGAGCATCGAGCCAGCCGCCGTATTCAAGGGTTGCCCCGGAATTCGGTCTACTGCCGAAGAAGACCAACCAGTCGACGAAGCCGACAATGGACCCCCAGTCGTCACAGACTCTGACCGCCGCCCCCGTCGTCTACCTGCCCGTCGCCCCTCGTACACCGACGTCCTTCCACGGCGAGATCTACGAAGACGTCGAAGATTAGTTGCAGCAATACGAACGGGTGGCGCTGCACAACCAATGGACTCCGGAACAGCCTCTGCAAAACGTCTATTTTTCCCTCGGGGGAACGGCACGACACTGGTTCGAGAATCGTGAAACCTCGATTACGTCATGGGACCAGCTGAAAGGAGAGCTCCGAGGGACGTTCGCCAGTCACCACCGAAGGGAGAGAGCCGAGGACCTCCTTCGGACGAGGACGCAAGGCCCCAACGAAAGCGTAACCAGCTTCGTTCAAGACGTCCTGCGGCTGAGTGCGCGGGCCGACCCACAAGCCACTGATGACAAGAAGCTGCGTGTCCTCATGCGCGGGGTGAGGGACGACATCTTTGGGGGCCTCGTCCGCTACCCGCCGACCACCGTCGAAGCGTTTGTCACGGAAGCAACGAACATGGAGCGCGCCCTCCAAGCACGCGCCTCCTACTACCAACGACATCCCGGCGTCGTTGCCTCCACCGACATCGGCGCCCGCACCCGGGACATAGGCGACGTTATCCCGGACGTCGTCCGAGAGGAGCTCCGAAAGCTGCTCCCCGCTACTGAGCGCCCGGCGTCGCTGTCAGTCGCCGAGATCGTGCGCGACGAGGTACAGCGGGCCTTGCAGCCTGAAACTCCCGTCAACGAGCAAGCCCCTGAGGAACCGCGGCTGACCTACGCCGCCATGGCCAGACGACCGCCGCAAGCTCCCCGTCAAGCTACGGTGCCACCACGACGTCAACCTCCAGCGCCACAGTACTCCCAACGTCGCGAAGAACGGCAGTACGTGCGCCCGAAAAAACCAGCACCCAGGAAAACCGACGTGTGGCGAACGGCCGACCGACGCCCGCTTTGTTACCATTGCGGGGAAGCCGATCATGTCTATCGCCGTTGCCCGTACCGGCAGCTGGGGTTACGAGGCTTCCACCCCGACGACCCGCGACCACGTTACGGAGAGCGACCTAGGGACATCGACGAATACCTCCGCCGTTCGCCATCCCCAGGACCGTCTCCCCGCCGCGGTTACCGATCGCCATCACCGCAACGCCCTGCATCGCCTCATCGTAGGTCCCGCCGAGAGAGCCTGTCTCCCGTGTTTCGCCGGGAAAACTGAGTGCAGCAATACCGGGAGGTGGTATTGCCGATGACGAACGACGCCAATATCCTCCACAAACGTCGGAGGGCTCCCACACTAGCCACGAGACGGATAGGAACGACGGTTCTTCGACGGTGTCGAATAACCTCGACGTTACCATCGACGGCCACGACGCGAAGGCGCTCATCGACACCGGAGCACACCATTCGGTTTTAAGTGGGAAGCTCTCTCGCCGCCTTCGGAAGGTGATGATGCCGTGGGAAGGTCCGAAAATACGAACCGCCGGTGGACATCTCATCACACCAGTGGGAAGGTGTACGGCGCGCGTGGACATCCACGGAGAGACCTGCCCCGTGAAGTTCGTCGTCCTCAAAGACTGTTCGAGAGACGTCATCCTTGGCATGGACTTCCTCTGTGAGTACGGTGCAGTGATCGACCTTGGAGCAAACAGGTTGACGCTGCGAAAGCCCGTGCTACCTCCAGAGGGATCCAAAACGTCGCCAGCCGCCGTCCGAGTCATTGCGGACCACGTGAACCTGCCGCCACGGTCGAGTGTTCTTGTGCCCGTCGTTACCGACGCAGTTGCCAGCGGGAAAGTCCTTCTGGAAGGCAACGTCCAACTGCTTCTCGGAAGAGGAATAGGCGTCGCAAGGGGCGTAGCAGAGCTGCAGGATGGACGTTGTGTGGTCCTCGTGACGAACTTTCGACCGGAGACGCAGCATCTCACGATAGGTGCCACTATAGGACACATCGAGGAACTCCAGGCCGACGCCGAAATCGCCGCGATCTCCGACGAGCCCTCGCCATGTCAGCCGTCCAGTACAGTGCCGCCACAGCTCGACGTTAACCCCAAGCTCAGCGCCACGGCACGACGACAGCTCGGAGACCTCCTCGCCGAGTTCGGCGACTGCTTTGCGACGACGTCGAGGGTACGCCAGACAACAGTTGCGAAACACCGTATCATTACCAACGAGGACGCGCTCCCTGTGCATCGGCCGCCGTACCGGGTCTCCCCAAAGGAACGAGAGGCCATTCACGAACAAGTACAGGAGATGCTCAACGACGACATCATTCAGCCTTCAAGCAGCCCGTGGGCCTCTCCAGTCGTGCTGGTAAAGAAGAAAGACGGAACGCTTCGATTCTGCGTTGACTACCGGCGGCTCAACGCGGTCACGAAGAAAGACGTGTATCCGCTCCCCCGCATCGACGACATGCTGGACCGGCTGCGCCACTCCCGATACTTTTCGTCGATGGACCTTAAGAGTGGCTACTGGCAGATCGAAGTCGACGAACGGGACCGAGAAAAGACTGCCTTCGTCACGCCCGATGGACTGTTTGAGTTCAAGGTGATGCCCTTCGGACTGTGCACGGCGCCGGCAACGTTCCAACGTGTCATGGACACCGTCCTGGCAGGCCTCAAGTGGCAGAGCTGTCTTGTTTACCTCGATGACGTCGTGGTATTCTCGGCCAACTTCGACGAGCATTTGCGACGCCTTCGGGCCGTTTTAGAGGCAATCAGGACCGCTGGACTCACACTCAAGCCGACGAAGTGCCGGTTTGCCTACGGCGAACTGAAGTTCTTGGGCCACATTGTGAGCAACGAAGGTGTGAGTCCTGACCCTGAGAAAACTCGCGCCGTAGCGGCCTTTCCACCGCCCACCGACAAAAAGGCCGTCCGAAGATTCCTTGGACTTTGCGCATACTACCGGCGATTCGTCCAAGCTTTCTGCGCCGCTAACGCGCCTTACGAAAGACGCCGTGAACTTCGAATGGGGTGGAGAACAACAACAGGCATTCGACGAACTAAAGCGACGGCTCCAGTCACCACCGATTCTCGGCCACTTCGACCAATCAGCCGAAACGGAGGTCCACACGGACGCCAGTAATACAGGACTCGGAGCGGTACTGGTCCAACGACAAGACGGTGCGGAGCGCGTGATCGCATACGCTAGCCGGACGCTGTCGAACGTGGAACGCAATTACTCAACGACCGAGAAGGAATGTCTGGCCGTCGTCTGGGCCATCACGAAATTCCGCCCATACCTGTACGGAACTCCTTTTCGGGTGGTCACCGACCACCATTCGCTGTGTTGGTTAGCGAGCCTGAAGGACCCATCGGGACGCCTCGCTCGATGGAGCCTACGACTGCAGGAGTACGACGTAACCGTGGTCTACAAGTCAGGCCGAAAACACAGCGACGCCGACTCCCTGTCCAGAGCCCCTGTCGAGTCAGCTACCGGATGTGCCAAAGACGACGACGACGACGACCACTTTCTTGGCGCGGTGAGCATTCACGGCATGGCAGCGCTCCAGCGGGACGATCCTGAGTTGCGTGCATTGATCGACCACTTGGAGGGACGAGGGGGTACGATTCCCCGAGCCTTCTCACGTGACCTGCCAAGATTCACCGTCCGGAGAGGTATCCTCTATAAAGAAAACTTCAGGGACAACAATTCGACGTGGCTGCTGGTGATTTCTGCCAGTCTTCGAGAAGAGATCTTCCAAGCCTGCCACGATGACCCAACATCTGGTCACCTTGGCTACAGTAGGACCCTTGCACGGATCCGAGAAAAATACTACTGGCCCAAGCTTCTGAAGACTGTCCACCTCTACGTCCGTTCGTGCCACGAATGCCGACGACGCAAGAAACCACCGACGAAGCCGGCAGGTCTCCTGCAACCGATCGCGCCCCCGATTGCACCATTCCAGCAGGTTGGAATGGATCTTCTCGGACCTTTCCCACTGTCGGCGCAGGGAAACCGGTGGATAATCGTGGCAACTGATTATCTCACCAGGTACGCCGAGCCAAAAGCACTCCCGTCGGGGACCGCCGTGGAAGTAGCCAAATTCTTCGTGGAGTCTATCGTCCTCCGACACGGCGCTCCCCAAGTCCTGATTACGGACCGAGGATCCTCGTTCATGGCGCAACTGACACAAGAGATACTCCGCCTGAGCCACACTGACCACCGCCGGACCACGGCATACCACCCGCAGACCAACGGGCTGACGGAGCGACTAAACAAGACCATCGCCGACATGATTTCAATGTACGTGGACGTGGAACACAAGACGTGGGATGAAGTGCTGCCCTACGTCACGTTTGCGTACAACACGGCGATTCAAGAAACTACCGGCGTTACACCCTTTCAGCTGGTGCACGGCAGAAAGGTGACGACGATGCTCGACGCCATGCTGCCCCACGATCCAACGGACGACGGCACCGACGACGCCCAGCTGGTCACCCAACGAGCAGAAGAAGTACGACAGCTAGCCCGTCTTCGAATAAAGAACCAGCAACGTGTCGACGCAGGCCGCTACAACCTCCGTCGCCGCGACGTGGAGTTCCAGCCCGGAGACAGGGTATGGGTGTGGACGCCCATTCGCCGCCGCGGCCTCAGCCAGAAACTGTTAAAGCGCTACTTCGGACCCTACAAGGTCATCCGCCGCCTTGGGGACTTGAACTACGAGGTGCTCCCCGACGGAACTCGACCATCAGGACGCCGCCAGCCACGACCCGAAGTCGTCCACGTAGTTCGACTCAAGCCGTTCTACGCGCGTTAGGATTGTGAAACTGCATGTTTGTTTTGTTTCGCCGTAATTGTTTTAGCCATTTCCGTTTTCCTTTCGTTTTGCATCGGGGCGATGCACTTTTAAAGGGGGGATAATGCCACCCGCAGAGCCGAGAAGGCAACGCTCGGTCACGGTCTTCTAGAAGATTCCCGGTCATTCTCGCAGCAGACGTAACTTTCCTTCTGCTTTGTTATTCTCGAAAGTGCCAGTTCATCCTCGCCCCGAGCGCGCGACGCTCGAACCTTCTTTGCCGAACTTTCGAGATAGTGACGCAGGGTAGATAAGCGGCTCCCGCGACCTTGTCGAGTCTGTATCAGTCTCGTTCGCGCTCTCTGATTCGCCGCCGAATCGCCGCCCGCTTTTCTGCTGCTTCGACCCTCTTCCGTTACTTATTTTTGGTTGGCACAAGTTCGCCCATTAAATCTTTATTTTCAGTTCATTTTAAACTTCTCGTCGCCTTAATTCATGACAATATTATCATATCTGGCCGTATATAAAATATATCAGGGTCATATCTGACATTTTCGTACGGGAGTGCATACTGTGCAGTCAAATGAATGAAGCCGCGCAGAGGCAGCCAGTAGCAATTCCGAATTATCTTTTAATATAAACGGTAACTTTGATTGGTGACAAAGCAAACGTTATCTACGTCCTGCATTGCGCGGTATATAACATGCAATTAGGTTCAGATTTAAAAACCACAGGGCCCACGCCACCTCAGATCCCGGCCTCCCACTTACCAAACATTTACGGCTGCCTAAACACAACTTCATTATATATACTGTAAACAACAAAATTTTCGTGAATTTCGCGAATTTCGCGAATCGCCTACACTTCGCGAAAAATACGTCCCGCGAACGATCCGGGCAATATGTGAACGCTTCAGGAGCTACACTCGATTCGCGAAAATTAGAACCCGCAAATAATTTCAAATTTTCAGCTTTGGCCCGATTCGCGAAAATTTGAGCCGTTTACTATATAAACTTTGTAAACAAAAAAAAAACAAACGCACTTATGGGATAGATTTAACCTGGTCTTTATACCGTCACACTAGCATGAGACGGTGCTTTTTTTTTTCTGAACTCGTAGATTTTGTGGCTTTCCAGCGTGATCAGCACAATTAATTGACATATTGTACAATCGTCGGAACGTAATAAATGTAGATTCGTTTTTTTTTTTTTTTTTTTTTTTTTGTTTAGTTGCGGTTTTAATAAAGCCTCCAACAGTTTTAAGCGGGGTTTTGAATGGGCAGACTTCTGCAAAGCACGATTCACAGCTTGTTGCCTCCAGTTCACGCTTGATCTAAATTAAAATTTTAATATATGTACAGGCAGCACAGCCCACTCCAAGCATACAAGACACTTTTTTAATAAATTTTTATCTTAATATCTTACTTTTTTTTTGTTTTAATCAAACAGAGTTGGCCGCAATAGCGTCAAAGAAACACATCGTTTCTACTAAAATACTTTGTGACCTAAGAGCATGATTAAGAAATTTTCTTGCAAGAAACAAACATGTATGCGTATAGCCCATAATAATAATAATAATAATAATAATAATAATAATAATAATAATAATAAATTTATTTAAGCTGGGTTAGCTAAAAAAAGCAGAAGACAGGTTAGTCTTAGCTAATAAGGGATTGTGGGACTGATCCTAAAAGTTCAAGTGTTCACAAGAAAGTTCCAGAAAGTAATAGGAATAAGTCAAAAACAAAAGACAATAATATAGCGCCAGTACGGATGTATAGTTCAGTGTCACAATTCATCAAAAGTAAAATTTCAAAAGATCAAGTTCTTGTCCAGCAGTATAATAAACACTATTAGAAAATCTGCAGAAACGTGTATTGCATAGAAGCTAAAGAAGTTACTCCTATAGCATGAAGACAGGGTGTGCCACTGACATACAAATGAATCAGAACAATAATTGATACACGACAAGAAAGGTTCTGCGCGAAGCAATGAAAAATCACGAAACAATAACTAGGTTGATGATCACATAGTTTCTTCGTCGATAAAAATATTGCGTAATACTTCTTTAAGGTTTTTTTTTCTTTTTTTAATTTAAATGTATGAAAGACTTGGTGGTAACTCGTTGAAAATGTGAGGGTCATAAAATGAGCGCATGTTTTTCACATACCGCGTATTACATGTTGGAACAACGTAGAGTGGAACTTTCCGCAATTACTGTGTGACGGGTGAGTAGATTTAAAGTCCTCCTTCCAGGTGTTATATAGACCGACACGCGGCGTGGCTCTGTTTACGGGCGCATGCGCAGAAGCTACACACTAAAAAAAAGGGTGTAGTCGGGTGCATCAGGCGCACATGCACCCTTTTCCTGAAAGATGCACCCTCCGTTACCCAGCCAGTGTACTTGTACACCGACAATGAGCATCCTCCTCTCCCTTAAAAACCTCTAGGTGTATCAGTGCACCGCCGCGCTAGCCACGCGCCCCGATCAGGTTGTGCTTGGATTCCTCCTTGGGGGTTACTTTTTGGGCTGGGCAGTTTCTTAGGAAGTATGGAGCTATCCTGTTCACTCGGTATTGACAGTAGAGTGGACGCTATGCTTGTTTTAGGCCAATCGGGTCTCCGGTTAGGATCACGTGACTACAGTCTCCAAACTAGAGATAAGGCAGAGCACGGCACCTGCCTGAAGGCCAAGGCCACGGATAGCATCCACTGCACTATTAACTTTGGGTCGAACTTTTCAGAGGATATAAGTGACAATTCTTCTCGTTGTGTTCATTGTTGGGTTGCCCCTGAAGATAAGCCTTTGGGACGGCTCTCCCCTTTGGCCTTGAAGGAGCTGCTATTTTCTACTGCACACCAGCAGAAATATTCTTCCGCCTGGCGGAAAGTCCTCCTCGCCCTCTTTCTTTCTTGTATTGTAGCACGGCGAGGCGAGGGGAAAGGTCCCCTTTTGCGCCGGCTTCTTCTGAGAGGATAAGCCGAGAAAATCCCCATTTTGAGCGACGGGCGATGGGTGCGGCAGCAGCGACCTCGTGACTTAGAGGTAGCTTCAGATCCTATCGCGTAATCTGCCCAATTGTTTGGCGCTCACCAAGCCTAGCTTCTCGGGTGTAGGTTTTACGGAGCTGCAATCACCGAATTTCAGCTGTCGAAGGTCTTTGGTTTAGCCTGTGGCAAAATAAACACATATTTGAGAGCTGCGGTGCATCCCCGCACCCATTGAAGGAACGTGTCATGGATATTTTTGGTTCATCAAGTAGCTCAAAAGACATGCGCGAGAAGTGGTGACTTGAATATGTAAGGATGACTTACATCTTCACAAAACATTCCATCTTTAAAAAAACGGCTTATCACGCTCAAACCTGCCTCAAATTGGGATCGATGGAAAAGAAAACGATGCACCAGGCGCGGGAATCTTCTAGAAGTTTTCTGTTTTCTAGCAGCGAGCACAAATTATTGGAGAACTTTAGCAGACTATGTTTTCAGGCCACATATATTTAGCGGAAGCTCGCGCTGCCACTTCGATGCATTCTCTGAAGCACGCGCCTGATGTGGCAGCGGGCCTTTGAAAACGATTTACTAAAATGCCCTGTTGTGTGCCTAACTCGCGGAACATGATGGCCAGCAAAATGTATGAAATTCATATTTACACATTCCCAACAACCACCTGAGGTGAGAGGGCATCAAGGGTGGATGTCAATTTTAGAAAGTTTTAGTGGGTCACTTTTAGCCACTTAGATAACCGTACGGTCCGTACCCCAGAACGAAATGTAAGCTAGATTCGCTCTTTACATTCTTTATCGAGTGTGGCTATGGAGCGGAAAAGACAATATTAAAACCCTTTTTGGCGTGTCCAACGTGTCGTGTTATGGTTCAACGTTGCTTGTATCGGTACCATAGCACGGGCCGCCACTTCGAAGTATTTGTGTGTCTCAAAGAAACTAAAGCAAAAGCAGACAATTTTTTTTAACTTGACACAGAATTGTATTTAGCATTGTAAAAAAACTTTTAGGTACCCTACGCCACGCAGTTAGCACAAACAAACAATCGCTGGTGTTTCCCACTTTTTTTTTCTTGTTAGAACTGAATGATGTTTAGGAAACTGTTAATGCGAGTATCCCAGCTAAGCGGTAGAGTTTAGTGCGAGTCGATACATTGCTGGGGAAAATAGCAAAAAGCGCCGATGTCGTGTTTGCGCTAACAGTGTCGCGTAATGTACGCATACCGCTGCACAATCAATGCTAACGGAGTAAATCAGTAAATTTAGTGGCCCCCAAAGAAGTGGTGTTATTTTGTTTTATTTTTATGGTTGAAAAGTTGTTATTTTTAAACAAGCAATTCGGTAAAAAGAGTGCTTCCGTTGGGCACCAACTTACGAGGCATCAATTTGTTCTACACTAAATTCTGCATGGCCCTTGCGTAAAAATGTCAATATTGTGTTCGTGCTAGCTGTGTCACGCACAGTAAGAAGACCAGTTCATTGCTCGAACATTTAAACAAGGCCTTTCTTACGTTTTCTTACGCCAAATAGACGTTTTGCGAGTACGCTACATTACTGGTGGTTCATAAAATAACCTACGTTGTTTATTTAGAGGAAGGAAGTGGTGGTGAGGGGGGGGGGGGGGGCGGATTGAATACAAAAGACGACTCAGGGAACCTCGAACTTTGTAAATATTTCGCTCAACCTATAATCCTGAGCTAATTAAATCACTTTTGCTTTGACTGTTTTAGAACTTGTTAACAGTCGCGCTAAAGGCCAAGATGAGCGAAAAGTCAGATGCCAATGTTTATTTGAGCAAGAAGCTTATATATGCGGGATAGAACTGAAAAAGCGTACGAGTGTAACCGTAGCTATCTCCGACCAAGCCTGAACCTCACTTTTTCGCCATTTTATAGAAAGTCGTTTTATCGAATGAACGGACATTTCATCGAACGCCGTTTCATCGAATCGCTAAGGGCCGTTTCATCGAATTTCTCTGTTATGGCTCTGTACCGAGTTTTGGGGCATAACAATGCTTTATAGATGTTTCACCGTGCATTTGTTAAGACTAAGGTAGTCACTTGTGAAATTGTTTTGAAGGTGGTGTCAAATTACTAAAGATAAAAGCAATTGGCATAAAAAGAAATAAAAACAATTGGGTATGCGACTTACTGAAAATCTTTACTCATATACATATATGACTGAAACCACGACGCTGCAAATAAAGGACAGACACTTAGAACACTTTCAAGTGTCCGTGCTTTCTGTTTTTGCCTCATTTTTAATTGTTTTATGTGACATGGAGAGGGGTCATTGTTTCATGGAGGCTTCTTCTCGAAGCAGGAAATGTTCACGATGGAACTTATCTCGTCACTGCACCCAGTGATATAAAAACAGAAACAAAAGAAAAAAAAAGGAGAGAATTAGATGAAGTTGTGTATAAAAATTAAAGTAAATTCCTAAATATTACACACTGTAACGTTGTTCGATGAAAAGGCGTTCGAGGAAACGGCGTTCGATGAAACGGCGTTCGACGAAACCGCTTCGATGAAACGGCTTTGATGAAACGGCGTTCGATGAAATGGCGTTCGATGAAATGTACGGACGCACTTATAGCGGTACGCGTGCATTACGTGGCACTTTTAGCCCGAACGCGACATCGGCGCTATTTACTATTTCTGCCCAGCAACATGTATTGTCTAGCACTAAGCTCTGCCACTTAGGTTGGATAGTTGCACTGACAGTTTTCTAAACATAATTTATTTCTAAAAAACAAAATTAGAAAGACCGGCAATAGTTTGTCCGTGCTGTGTGGCAGTATACCTAAAATGTGTTTGCAAAGACAAATTACAAACGCGTATCATGTTAAAAAAAATCGGCTACATTTGATTTATTTATTTTTTATTTTTAATGCCTCAATAATACTTTAAAGTGGCAGCACGTTCTATAGCACCGATTTAAGCAACGTTGAACTATAACACCAGACGCTTCGATAGCTGCACTCGATCAAGAATGCTCACAGAAAGGTTATAGCTTATATATTGTCGTAGGGTGCGGTTATCCAAGAGCTAAAGACGATCCACTAAAACTTTTTAGTATCGACACACACCATTGCTGTCTTCTCACCTCATGTGGTTGCTGGGATGCGTAAATATAAATGTCACGTACATTCGTTGGCCATCATATTGTGTAAGTTACGCACATAATACTTGTGCTCGTTGCTAGAAAACAAAGACCTTCTAAAAGATGCCCGCGCCTGGTACATCGCTTTCTTTTCCATCAATCTTAATTTGAGGCAGTTTTGAGTGCGATAAGCCGTTTTTTTTTAAGATGGAATGTTTTGTAAAGATGTAAGTCATCCTTACATATTCAAGTCACCACTTCTCGCGCATGTCTTTTGAGCTCCTTGATCAACCGAGAATATCTATGAAACGTTCCTTCAATGGGTGCGGGGATGCATCGCAGCTCTCAAGTATGTGTTTATTTTGCCACGGGCAAAACCAAAGACCTTCGACAGCTGAAATTCGGTGAGTGCGCGGGCGCAGCCTTGCAGCTCCGCAAAAACCTACACCCGAGGGGCTAGGCTTGGTGAGCGCCGAAAAATGGGGCAGATTACGCGATAGGATCTGAAGCTACCTGTAAGTCACGAGGTCGCTGCTGCCGCACCCATCGCCCGTCACTCAGCATGAAGATTTTCTCGGCTTATCCTCTCAGAAGAAGCCGGCGCAAAAGGGGACCTTTCCCCTCGCCTCGCCGTGCTACAATACACGAAAGAAAGAGGGCGAGGAGGAATTTCCGCCAGGCGGAAGAATATTTCTGCTGGTCCGCCTTTAAAGGCCGGCCCGCAAGCAGAGAGAAGGAACCCGACCCTCACTTTCCTTCTCGCCACTGTGAAAGGAGGAAATCGCCTCTCGTTTCCTCCTCGCCATTTCCGTTTTTTTTTTTTTTGTTTTTTTTTTTTACAAGGTCGGGGTGGACGAAATGAAAGCTTCGAGGATTTGAAAAGTTTATCCAGAAGCCAGCCGGCACACCTGCGACAAGGACTTGAACTAACCGAGGACCTGTTTTGAGCGAGCTTGACACTTGCTCTTCCCAACGAGTTGCATTGGCTCTTTTTTAGCATTGGTTTGGAGGATGATTCTTGCTGGTTGTGAAAGCACAAATACCTCGTTCTGCTCAAAGAAGTAGTCAGTAAAGTATCAATTTTAATATAAATATCTGATTTGGCATCTTACGTTGTCGGATTCATGGCGACAAGGGGAAGTACGAGCGGCGTTTTTTTCTGAATATCAGGGATGGCGCTCCATAGACCAGTGGTTCTGAATCACTATGGTTCGTAAACCGCCAGAGGTGACGGAGGACCCCATCCGTAGTGGGTCTAGCAGTTTTCGGGGTATAGAGCGTTTTGCTGTAGGGCATTTCGGTGCGGACTTTTTGGTGCACAGACGTTTCAGTGTACGGACTTTTTGCTGCAAAGACTTTTTGGTGTGGGACTTTTCGGTGCGCGGATATTTCGGTGCACGGACATTTTGATGTATGGACATTCGACGCTATGGTTTGCTCGCCGGTATCTCTTTTCCAACGTACGCAGACACGCTTCACATCGTATTTGCGCGTTGAGTTGATAGAGATAGTCTCCTCTATAAGGTTTTGTCTTTATGATTGGTCCTACGTGTAGGAAAGTACCCAAACAGTAAGACGTTTGAGGCTGCTTGTGTATTCAGAAGAATTTTTAATATCTTCAAATGCGCCTCCTCCGCGTAATCGCACAGCTCCGATTGTTAATAATAAATTGTGATGACCTCGCACGACAAAAAAAAAACAATGTAATTATCACTTGTAACTCATTAGGGAATAAAGGAAGCGTGTGCGGGTACAAAAGAAGTGTAATAAAATCAAATATCGATTTGAATCAAGTAAAACAAGTCAAATTTGGTGAATGCTAAATCTATTTTATTTGGTATCAAATGTTTGCTCATTCTCGTACGAAAAAAGAACAGTGACCACAGATCATACACAGCGTATGATCTGTGGTCAACGTCTCCTTCCATGGCGTAATGATGTCGCAAAACGTAAAGAACTGCCTTACAATCGTGCTTATACAGGGCGATTTCTTTTTAACGACTAGACATTTTTCTAAAAAAGACGTCTGAGTTACGCAATTTCGGTTTGTGCCTTTTCTGTAGTCATCAAAAACACCAAATCATTCATTTTTAAAGAGATGCAGTGCACGTGAAGTGGTTCACGGCGTCCTAAAAGCCTAATTTGGACGCGAATCGTGTTACCGCAATCTTTTCGGCCGCCGCACTCCTCGCCCCTTCTACAGTGGCGTTGTCACAGCGATGCGCATGATTTGTCGTTTTGGCTTCATGGCGTTAGGCTGTGCCACGCGGAGATGGAGCCCACATAAAATCAGAACTATATTTTCGCGCCCAAATTAGGAGGACGCCGTATCAAGACGCCGTATAATAGTGTACGCGCGTTTCATCTTTTTAAAAATGGACGGTTTGGTGGCATGCGATTACGGCCAACAACTTTCTAAATACACGATGCCGTTTTTCTTTTTTAACTAAAAGGTTAATTAGCGAATTTTAGGCAATCGGTCGGTTTTAGTTGCGCTCTTTCTTGAACCTAATCCTCGCCTGGCCGTATAGCTCACCTACACAAATCGCAATGGCGCTAATTTTCACTGGACAATTTGGTGGCTTTCGATTATGCCCAACAACTTTATGAATCAACTATCCCGTTTTCTTCTATATTCAAAAAGTTCATTAACAAATGTCAGGTAACCAGTCGGTTTTTGTTGCGTTCTTTCTTGAACCCAATCTTCACCTGGCCGTATAGCTCACATCCACAAAGCGTTAATTTGCACGTTTTTTTCTAATATCTAATAGGTGAAAAAAAACAAAAAAAAACAACGCTGTATATAAAACAGAGGGCAGTTCTTTTCTGATATAAATAAAGCGTGAGGCACGCGTCTTGCATGCATCTCTTTATTTTTTCCGGCTCATAAAAACAAATCCCGGGACATCCGAAATTGAGTTTATGATGTTGCGGCCGCTTTTTCACGGGGTATTTTGTGATGTTTCATAAGCTTTGTTACAGGTCAGAAGGAAGCCACGCGAGCCGTATCACGTTGCATACAGCTAATTCGGGTGTTTCTCAAGGAGCTCTAGAACTTTCCAATTGACATTTCGGTTCTTAATACATTTAAAAAAGTTTGGTACTTAGTCCTAAACATTTAATTTATAAGGCATAATTAAAAATACTGCAACTCTCGCAAGACGTCTGCCCAAACCATAAAGTTGGTTTCATTGGCGTAAAGTGGCTGCGCTCTAATTTCGCGTTACAGAGATTTGTAAGCGTTTTTCCTTTTTATGCTTGGTCTTTAAAGATTCGTGAAAAGCATTCGCGACCTTATCTGTCAAGCCGCGTACGCGGACAGCGCGGCCTCCTCGGCAAGTTGTTCCCTCATCGAAAACGACAATGAATAAAAGGTACGATAAAAATCTTAATTCCTGAAGAAAGCGCAAGTTTAAAATAATTCTAAGAGCATCAGTTGATTTTATTTCTACTATATTCAAATTTCAACACTCGTCGCAGGCAGCATGAAAGGAAGCACCGCACTTTTGGCGCAAACCAGTGCCCAGTCAATGGTCCTACACTCAAACACGCATCACCACCCGACCTGTTTGAAAAATAAATAATTTCCAGCCCTTTTGGTACAAAAGGCGAATTTTCTACTGAGCGTGATATTTTGTGGACCCAAAAGTCCTGTAGCCGTGATCGGTAGTTCATAGCTTCAGGGAGACGAAGAACGACGGATGCATTATTTCTCGCGGAAGTACTGTTTCGACGTTGAATTCCACATAAAATTGTATTTGCACCAATTATGGCACGATACCGAACTTACTTGATTATTTTTCTTTTAGAGACAACATAACCATGCATAATCTACAGATATTGCAGAATTTATTTTAATTCGCGTACAGCGCGAAAGACAAGTATGGACATAAAGACCACAATAGAGCTCTGCATTTCTACTGCATTTATTTCTGTACTTGTGGACATTTAGTCCGCATGACTATATTCAAAAATTGCAAAATCGTCTAAGCCTACCCCTTTTTATAGTTTTTTTTTTTTTTTTTCATATTTGAATTGGGGCGAATCCCGGATGGGTTCAGGTAAAGATCTCGCACGTGTTCAAGGACACATTTCGGCATGATTTCCCGCTTGGTGACAACGTTCAGCTGGCCGCTGTTCCCCTTCTTTTCTAACTAGGCCGGGCAACGCCAGACGCCTAAATTAGCCAAGCAGCCCGAAAACTTGCGGTAGTACACCTTCCTAACTCCTGGCTTTTTTTTGGAGATGGTCGCTGGCTTTCGCCCACCCTGACAGAGCCCCGAACAATTATGATGCAAGGGCTGCAGAGGCTATCTGCGCATTCCATTTCTTAATCAGCGAACAAATGGGAACAGAAGAGAATGAAAACTTCGTAATACCTCCTGTCTTTTAATAAATGGCATAATATGCTACTACTGCTAGGTGCACTATTTTACGTGAAGAAAATTGTGATATTGCGGTTCAATCTCCGTGTTTCCCGTTCTCTTTGCTGATACGCAAGATATTTGTCGGCTGTCGAGTTTTCAGTTACATTTGTTGACAGAAACTAAATGCACGTTTGGCCACGAAGAAATTTTTTTCAAAGGCTGAAGATAGATGAAATATACCATAAACCGTTTCACTTTTTATGGAAGTTTGTTTTTACACTTCTTAGTAGCTTCAACGAGGCGGCCGTCACTCCAGAAAACACCTGTAGTGGGAACCTATATATTATGCCCCATAAATGGTCAGACTGTGCCCCTCTGACTGCAATATCTTTGACTTATAATTACTCATGATTATTACTTTGTACAAAAAACAGAAAAACAAAAACACAATAGTGATTTCCATCGTAAACCGGAGACACGGAAAAATAAAAAAACGGACAAAACAACAACAAGTCTCAACAACAAGTTATTGATACTTGTTGTTGTTTTGTCCGTTTTTTTATTTTTCCGTGTCTCCGGTTTACGATGGAAGTTCTTCACCAGCTCGCCTGTGCTTTTACCCTTTCTACAATAGTGATACAATCACTCTTCAGTGTGCCGTTGTTAGAACGACCAATTTTCAACTCTCTGGGTAGAGCTCAAAGTTCAGATAAAAATACCCATCTTTTTTTCCTTCTGCTGTGATGTTCAAGTTCCGTTCACTCGAGATAAATATACCGTATACGGTGTTGTAGCGTATCTGGCCGCACGGGGAAGTTGATGTTGACTCTCTGAGTATGTTTTAGAGCTGCGAAAAAGAGTAAAAAAAAAAGAGTAAAAATAAAAAGGAGAAAAGCGAGCCAGCCCGAACCCTTCCGAGCTCATGTCCAGGCTGCCTAACTAATTCCTGATGTTTGGGATTGAAGCAGAGAACCTTGAAGGGCTACGAAGATTTTGTCGGGGGGCCGGTAAGCCCATTAGCACTCGTGCGAGAAAGCCGTAAAAAAGCGAGGAGGAAAATAGAGGAGGAAAGGGGAGGAGGAAAAAAAGAAAAGAGGGGGAATTTCTGCCACGCTGAAGAAAATTTGGAGCGCCCGCCTTTAAAGGGCAACTCCTCTCCATTTTTCCGATTTTTGGATTATGACCTGCTAAGTCGAAGTCGGCGACACTGAATCACGAGATATAATTTGTTTTCCAATAGTGTGTATAGCTTTGTAGATATCGCGTATCCAAGTTTCCTTCCGGTGGCACTGCGAAACCGAAACTACCGGCCGGAGCATTCTGGCAACACTGATAGCCAGCTGCGCGTCTACGGTGTGACGTCGATCTAGTCCTGCGCACCTGAGCGGGCGCACCAACACAGCCGGCTCAGTCGCACGTGGAGCTTCAAAACAGAAGGTAAGTTGCACATTTTCTTCCTTACCGCTGTAATTTGTAAATATGCAGCAGATGTAGTAAGTTTTAGTGTGTATTTATAAATTTGTCGGCCGAAACAACCCCAAGAATCCGGGACATGCCGCCGCTCGCAACTTACGTTATCTCTCGGCAGTCACGTCAGCGCCCCAGCGTATCTCAATAGGCAAAAAAGTTTAATTTTTTTAATTCAGTTAAAACTCCACAAATTTAATTGCACTCGGGGGGCCATAATATTGATCTAATAGCCCGCTTATTTGAAGAATTTCAGTGCCTCACGACCGTTACATTTCCTTCCCGAATCAACAAACCGAATCCCATAGACTCCCATTGAAAACGAGGCCATGACATTCAGCTCCCAGGAAGAAAAGCTTGCCGCCACAGGAGCTTGAGGTCAAATGCGATCGCTTTATTAATTTTAGCTTTAACTGATTCCAGGAGAGCATTTTGAAATTCACGCTCAATTTTGAGTTATCTAGGTCTAAAGCTCTCTAATAACCGAGGGCTGGCAATAGCGTTAAAACATGGTTGGGTCAGCAGAGATCTCACGCCCAAAATATTTCGCAAATCTTTACTATTTTAAAGAATGAAATATATATTTGTGATGATTGCACCATAGTAGGAAGATCCTTCTTTTCGGAGGACAAATGAATTCATTTTAGCGCCATACATGTCGATAGCAATTATGGACCAATAAGAGATTTTGCGGTTCCTGTACCATGCCCAAATCCTAGTAAAGAAATCGACGACTTTACACAATTTCTGACTCACGCACTTCTGGGAGCTCTAGGTGCTTCCTCTGTACTTTTCGGATGGTGGTGGGGGGGGGGGGGGGGGGGGGGGTCCGTTGGCCGCCCACCAAGAAGAACCGCGCTCGCCCGTGATCGGCAAAAAGTTGGCTGTCATCTTGGACAATTGGACAACCTGTGAGGCTTAAATGCGATATCATTTCCCGCGTGGAGACCTGGCGGAGAGGAACCCCCCCCCCCCCCCCCCCCCCGGCCCCGCGCGTTATGTTCCCGTTACTCCACGGACCGTGTTCTTATGACCCCACGGATCTTGGTCACATGACCTTATGGCTTCCGTTGGCCCACTCTTTCACTGTGGTTACGTGGTTAATGTGGCGCAACGGACGATGGTCACGTGACCCCCGTAAATTATCGTCACGTGACCACGTCACCAACAATGGTGCAATATTTGTCATACGGGCGCTGTGCTTTTTATTCTTTGGTAGGAGCGCGCTTTACTTGTGCT
Organism: Ixodes scapularis; assembly: GCF_016920785.2. Lineage (NCBI taxonomy): Eukaryota > Metazoa > Arthropoda > Arachnida > Ixodida > Ixodidae > Ixodes > Ixodes scapularis. The sequence continues at coordinate 76,975,426 of NW_024609884.1, read as the reverse complement.
ACGGCACCATTTTTTTCAAGGTATTTTTTTTATTCTCGTTGTGAGCACGTGCTGTCGGCATCGGGTACTACAAAAAATGTCATCACCCCGATTAAAGCGGAGATGAAGGTACCCTAGTTCGCATTTATAATCTCAAGGAAGCTTCTGGAGTGTTAAAAGGCAAAGCAGTAGGCAAAAAGTGCGAGTTAGGCTACTTGTCGCCTTTTTGCCGGTACAGTGCTTTTCTTCATAAGCTCAAGAAAATAGAAGAAATTGCATGAGGAGGTAAAATTTCCACGTGGCATGTAGCTGGGCATGTCTACTATCATTCTCCGGCAAAAATTTTTTAATATTCATAAATATTATTTTTCTGCAATTTTTTATATCTCGCCCCTCCCACAAAAAATCGCATCTGTCGCTCTGGGAACTATGCCAGATCATTTTTCCGCCCAGTTGCCCCTGGCTGAGGAAGCCACAAAAATTGATAAGGAGATTTAATTTACATCTTTCACGTATCTCGGTATGTCTAGTATCATATTCCAGGAGGGTATTTTGATAATAGTAATAATTATTTTTTAGTTTTTTTTATCTGATCACATGCACAAAAAGCGCGTCTCATCGCTGTGGAGAGTATGTCTGAACGTTTTTGGCTATTCCGCCTGGCTCGGGAAGCCACAAATATCGCCTGAGAATATCGAATTTTCGTTTAGAATGTAGCTGGGTATGTCTAGTATCATATTCGAGGAGAGCATTTTGATATTTATACTAATTATTTTTCTGTATTTTTCTAAATTGCCGTCCCTGGCACCGAAACCCGCGTCTTTTCGCTCTGGAGACTAGGTCCCGACGTTTTTCTTGGCAGTTCCGCCCGGCTCAGGAAGCCACAAACATCGCCTGAGAATATCTAATTTTCATTTAGAATGTAGCTGGGTATGTCTAGTATCATATACGAGGAGAGCATATTGATATTTATACTAATTATTTTTCTGTATTTTTCTAAATTGCCGTCCCTGGCACCGAAACCCGCGTCTTTTCGCTCTGGAGACTAAGTCCCAACGTTTTTCTTGGCAGTTCCGCCCGGCTCGGGAAGCCACAAACATCGCCTGAGAATATCGAATTTTCGTTTAGAATGTAGCTGGGTATGTCTAGTATCATATTCGAGGAGAGCATATTGATATTTATACTAATTATTTTTCTGTATTTTTCTAAATTGCCGTCCCTGGCACCGAAACCCGCGTCTTTTCGCTCTGGAGACTAGGTCCCGACGTTTTTCTTGGCAGTTCCGCCCGGCTCAGGAAGCCACAAACATCGCCTGAGAATATCTAATTTTCATTTAGAATGTAGCTGGGTATGTCTAGTATCATATACGAGGAGAGCATATTGATATTTATACTAATTATTTTTCTGTATTTTTCTAAATTGCCGTCCCTGGCACCGAAACCCGCGTCTTTTCGCTCTGGAGACTAGGTCCCGACGTTTTTCTTGGCAGTTCCGCCCGGCTCAGGAAGCCACAAACATCGCCTGAGAATATCTAATTTTCATTTAGAATGTAGCTGGGTATGTCTAGTATCATATACGAGGAGAGCATATTGATATTTATACTAATTATTTTTCTGTATTTTTCTAAATTGCCGTCCCTGGCACCGAAACCCGCGTCTTTTCGCTCTGGAGACTAGGTCCCGACGTTTTTCTTGGCAGTTCCGCCCGGCTCAGGAAGCCACAAACATCGCCTGAGAATATCTAATTTTCATTTAGAATGTAGCTGGGTATGTCTAGTATCATATACGAGGAGAGCATATTGATATTTATACTAATTATTTTTCTGTATTTTTCTAAATTGCCGTCCCTGGCACCGAAACCCGCGTCTTTTCGCTCTGGAGACTAGGTCCCGACGTTTTTCTTGGCAGTTCCGCCCGGCTCAGGAAGCCACAAACATCGCCTGAGAATATCTAATTTTCATTTAGAATGTAGCTGGGTATGTCTAGTATCATATACGAGGAGAGCATATTGATATTTATACTAATTATTTTTCTGTATTTTTCTAAATTGCCGTCCCTGGCACCGAAACCCGCGTCTTTTCGCTCTGGAGACTAGGTCCCGACGTTTTTCTTGGCAGTTCCGCCCGGCTCAGGAAGCCACAAACATCGCCTGAGAATATCTAATTTTCATTTAGAATGTAGCTGGGTATGTCTAGTATCATATACGAGGAGAGCATATTGATATTTATACTAATTATTTTTCTGTATTTTTCTAAATTGCCGTCCCTGGCACCGAAACCCGCGTCTTTTCGCTCTGGAGACTAGGTCCCGACGTTTTTCTTGGCAGTTCCGCCCGGCTCAGGAAGCCACAAACATCGCCTGAGAATATCTAATTTTCATTTAGAATGTAGCTGGGTATGTCTAGTATCATATACGAGGAGAGCATATTGATATTTATACTAATTATTTTTCTGTATTTTTCTAAATTGCCGTCCCTGGCACCGAAACCCGCGTCTTTTCGCTCTGGAGACTAGGTCCCGACGTTTTTCTTGGCAGTTCCGCCCGGCTCAGGAAGCCACAAACATCGCCTGAGAATATCTAATTTTCATTTAGAATGTAGCTGGGTATGTCTAGTATCATATACGAGGAGAGCATATTGATATTTATACTAATTATTTTTCTGTATTTTTCTAAATTGCCGTCCCTGGCACCGAAACCCGCGTCTTTTCGCTCTGGAGACTAGGTCCCGACGTTTTTCTTGGCAGTTCCGCCCGGCTCAGGAAGCCACAAACATCGCCTGAGAATATCTAATTTTCATTTAGAATGTAGCTGGGTATGTCTAGTATCATATACGAGGAGAGCATATTGATATTTATACTAATTATTTTTCTGTATTTTTCTAAATTGCCGTCCCTGGCACCGAAACCCGCGTCTTTTCGCTCTGGAGACTAGGTCCCGACGTTTTTCTTGGCAGTTCCGCCCGGCTCAGGAAGCCACAAACATCGCCTGAGAATATCGAATTTTCGTTTAGAATGTAGCTGGGTATGTCTAGTATCATATTCGAGGAGAGCATATTGATATTTATACTAATTATTTTTCCGTATTTTTCTAAATTGCCGTCCCTGGCACCGAAACCCGCGTCTTTTCGCTCTGGAGACTAGGTCCCGACGTTTTTCTTGGCAGTTCCGCCCGGCTCAGGAAGCCACAAACATCGCCTGAGAATATCTAATTTTCATTTAGAATGTAGCTGGGTATGTCTAGTATCATATACGAGGAGAGCATATTGATATTTATACTAATTATTTTTCTGTATTTTTCTAAATTGCCGTCCCTGGCACCGAAACCCGCGTCTTTTCGCTCTGGAGACTAAGTCCCAACGTTTTTCTTGGCAGTTCCGCCCGGCTCGGGAAGCCACAAACATCGCCTGAGAATATCGAATTTTCGTTTAGATTGTAGCTGGGTATGTCTAGTATCATATTCGAGGAGAGCATATTGATATTTATACTAATTATTTTTCTGTATTTTTCTAAATTGCCGTCCCTGGCACCGAAACCCGCGTCTTTTCGCTCTGGAGACTAAGTCCCAACGTTTTTCTTGGCAGTTCCGCCCGGCTCGGGAAGCCACAAACATCGCCTGAGAATATCGAATTTTCGTTTAGAATGTAGCTGGGTATGTCTAGTATCATATTCGAGGAGAGCATATTGATATTTATACTAATTATTTTTCTGTATTTTTCTAAATTGCCGTCCCTGGCACCGAAACCCGCGTCTTTTCGCTCTAGAGACTAAGTCCCAACGTTTTTCTTGGCAGTTCCGCCCGGCTCGGGAAGCCACAAACATCGCCTGAGAATATCGAATTTTCGTTTAGAATGTAGCTGGGTATGTCTAGTATCATATTCGAGGAGAGCATATTGATATTTATACTAATTATTTTTCTGTATTTTTCTAAATTGCCGTCCCTGGCACCGAAACCCGCGTCTTTTCGCTCTAGAGACTAAGTCCCAACGTTTTTCTTGGCAGTTCCGCCCGGCTCGGGAAGCCACAAACATCGCCTGAGAATATCGAATTTTCGTTTAGAATGTAGCTGGGTATGTCTAGTATCATATTCGAGGAGAGCATATTGATATTTATACTAATTATTTTTCTGTATTTTTCTAAATTGCCGTCCCTGGCACCGAAACCCGCGTCTTTTCGCTCTAGAGACTAAGTCCCAACGTTTTTCTTGGCAGTTCCGCCCGGCTCGGGAAGCCACAAACATCGCCTGAGAATATCGAATTTTCGTTTAGAATGTAGCTGGGTATGTCTAGTATCATATTCGAGGAGAGCATATTGATATTTATACTAATTATTTTTCTGTATTTTTCTAAATTGCCGTCCCTGGCACCGAAACCCGCGTCTTTTCGCTCTAGAGACTAAGTCCCAACGTTTTTCTTGGCAGTTCCGCCCGGCTCGGGAAGCCACAAACATCGCCTGAGAATATCGAATTTTCGTTTAGATTGTAGCTGGGTATGTCTAGTATCATATTCGAGGAGAGCATATTGATATTTATACTAATTATTTTTCTGTATTTTTCTAAATTGCCGTCCCTGGCACCGAAACCCGCGTCTTTTCGCTCTAGAGACTAAGTCCCAACGTTTTTCTTGGCAGTTCCGCCCGGCTCGGGAAGCCACAAACATCGCCTGAGAATATCGAATTTTCGTTTAGAATGTAGCTGGGTATGTCTAGTATCATATTCGAGGAGAGCATATTGATATTTATACTAATTATTTTTCTGTATTTTTCTAAATTGCCGTCCCTGGCACCGAAACCCGCGTCTTTTCGCTCTAGAGACTAAGTCCCAACGTTTTTCTTGGCAGTTCCGCCCGGCTCGGGAAGCCACAAACATCGCCTGAGAATATCGACTTTTCGTTTAGATTGTAGCTGGGTATGTCTAGTATCATATTCGAGGAGAGCATATTGATATTTATACTAATTATTTTTCTGTATTTTTCTAAATTGCCGTCCCTGGCACCGAAACCCGCGTCTTTTCGCTCTGGAGACTAAGTCCCAACGTTTTTCTTGGCAGTTCCGCCCGGCTCGGGAAGCCACAAACATCGCCTGAGAATATCGAATTTTCGTTTAGAATGTAGCTGGGTATGTCTAGTATCATATTCGAGGAGAGCATATTGATATTTATACTAATTATTTTTCTGTATTTTTCTAAATTGCCGTCCCTGGCACCGAAACCCGCGTCTTTTCGCTCTAGAGACTAAGTCCCAACGTTTTTCTTGGCAGTTCCGCCCGGCTCGGGAAGCCACAAACATCGCCTGAGAATATCGAATTTTCGTTTAGAATGTAGCTGGGTATGTCTAGTATCATATTCGAGGAGAGCATATTGATATTTATACTAATTATTTTTCTGTATTTTTCTAAATTGCCGTCCCTGGCACCGAAACCCGCGTCTTTTCGCTCTGGAGACTAAGTCCCAACGTTTTTCTTGGCAGTTCCGCCCGGCTCGGGAAGCCACAAACATCGCCTGAGAATATCGAATTTTCGTTTAGAATGTAGCTGGGTATGTCTAGTATCATATTCGAGGAGAGCATATTGATATTTATACTAATTATTTTTCTGTATTTTTCTAAATTGCCGTCCCTGGCACCGAAACCCGCGTCTTTTCGCTCTAGAGACTAAGTCCCAACGTTTTTCTTGGCAGTTCCGCCCGGCTCGGGAAGCCACAAACATCGCCTGAGAATATCGAATTTTCGTTTAGAATGTAGCTGGGTATGTCTAGTATCATATACGAGGAGAGCATATTGATATTTATACTAATTATTTTTCTGTATTTTTCTAAATTGCCGTCCCTGGCACCGAAACCCGCGTCTTTTCGCTCTGGAGACTAAGTCCCAACGTTTTTCTTGGCAGTTCCGCCCGGCTCGGGAAGCCACAAACATCGCCTGAGAATATCGAATTTTCGTTTAGAATGTAGCTGGGTATGTCTAGTATCATATTCGAGGAGAGCATTTTGATATTTATACTAATTATTTTTCTGTATTTTTCTAAATTGCCGTCCCTGGCACCGAAACCCGCGTCTTTTCGCTCTAGAGACTAAGTCCCAACGTTTTTCTTGGCAGTTCCGCCCGGCTCGGGAAGCCACAAACATCGCCTGAGAATATCGAATTTTCGTTTAGAATGTAGCTGGGTATGTCTAGTATCATATTCGAGGAGAGCATTTTGATATTTATACTAAATATTTTTCTGTATTTTTCTAAATTGCCGTCCCTGGCACCGAAACCCGCGTCTTTTCGCTCTGGAGACTAAGTCCCAACGTTTTTCTTGGCAGTTCCGCCCGGCTCGGGAAGCCACAAACATCGCCTGAGAATATCGAATTTTCGTTTAGAATGTAGCTGGGTATGTCTAGTATCATATTCGAGGAGAGCATTTTGATATTTATACTAATTATTTTTCTGTATTTTTCTAAATTGCCGTCCCTGGCACCGAAACCCGCGTCTTTTCGCTCTAGAGACTAAGTCCCAACGTTTTTCTTGGCAGTTCCGCCCGGCTCGGGAAGCCACAAACATCGCCTGAGAATATCGAATTTTCGTTTAGAATGTAGCTGGGTATGTCTAGTATCATATTCGAGGAGAGCATTTTGATATTTATACTAAATATTTTTCTGTATTTTTCTAAATTGCCGTCCCTGGCACCGAAACCCGCGTCTTTTCGCTCTGGAGATTTAAGCCCGATTGTCCCTGGGGCAGCTGCACCTAGTTCAGGAAAGCACAAAATTGCCTGAGGAGGTCCAGCCTCCACTATGGATACATGACGCTAGTCTGGGAGAGTATTTTTATATGTCATCTAATGGTGTTTTAGTGAACTTTTAATTATTTCGCTCATTATAAATCTGACAATCTGGCGTGAACTAACTGCATGACCTGAAGTAGTTCCATGCCAAATTATGCAATTTTCAGTATCTCGTATTACACAAGGCCCGGGAAATTCGACTACCATCAAAAATCCCGGGCCCTCAGGCAATGATATACTTCAGGACTCTCGGGAGTTCGCACCCAGTTTTTTTTTTCTAAGGTTCCACCAAGACTCAAACAATATTATGGACATCTTATTTAATCTACCTGCGTTTTTTTGCATTCGGTGGCGGTTGCGTATCACAATGCCGAATCTATTATCTGTAGAAGGTGAGGAAGAACCCGGGTGGGGAGATGATGTTTCATGTTTTACAAAGAAAAGACTGTGTCACAGGATTGACTGATATCTCCACCAGACGACTATACATATGCCGCTAAATGAGCTAGTCCAGACCCCACCGAAGAACCGACGGAGCGCGACATTTCGCATGTCGAGCTGCTCCCTAGGCCGTACACCCGCGCTAAGTGCGTGTACAGTCACTCGCAATATGAAGGACCCATTCGCCGATGCAATTTATGGGGCGGCGCTTATTCCACTTTGGCCAGGCGCACTTTATTTTGAGCGACAAGAAAGATAAAAGTTTATTTCATTCTTTCACGTCAAGAAATATGGTCCAGGCATAGGCAAATCCAAAACAGCCTCAAACTGCCTGGTCGAATGGGTCCTCCATATTGCGGGAGACTGCACATCCAGCTACAAGAACTGTAAGGAGGGAAAGTACGTGAGCGCGCTGGCTAGGAAACATCATTGAAAGAAAACCTGAGACTAGGACAAATAAAAATTGAAAGGACACTTAGGCTTCGCCTTAAGTGTATGACGCGATAGCGCAAGGCCGGGTCGTCAGCGCAGGGGTGGAGGAGGTCGGAATGGGTGTGGAGGCGGAGGAAGGAAGGGAAGGGGGTGGGGGTTGGGGGAATGGAGGGCTTGGAGGGGGTGGATGAGGGGAGGGGAGCTGGGGAGGGGGCCCTCCCACGGGGTCACGCCGCCGCCGACTGCTACTAAGGGAGGGCAAGGGGTGGAGGGCAGGGGAAAGGAGTGGGGGTCAGATGGAGTAGTGGAGGAGGGGATGGGAGGTGGGGGGAGTAAGGGGAGGGGATCCCATTCAACACCCGGGTCACGTGACCCGAGTGTTCAGGGAAGGGTAGGGGCCCGCCCACGAGGTCACGCCGGACGCCTTGACCCGGGTAACTCGACACGGGTCACGTGGCCTACGAAGTCACGCCGGACGCCGACTACTACTACGCCGGCTTTTCCGCTGAACGGGAGCCTTACGCTACCGCGTGAAATAACTCCCAGTCTCAGGTTTTCGTACAAGAACTTGCCTAGACCGATGATACTTCAGTCATTTTACCGCCCAAGCATTAGTATGCTGTGTTTTTTTTTTCGAAGTGCACTCGCGTGGGCTTTTCTCCTGGCTCATGCGCTTCCCGTGTATGCCTTTTCTTTTTTGCTGGTAACGTACGGAACAAAACAAGTTTCCATCGATCTGTGATAATCCATAATGAAGGGTGCACACTTTTCCGACTGTTCTGACAAAGACGAAAACTGCCGAGTCACTGGGCTGTGGACGCGAATGCGACGTACACCCGTCGTCGATATGAATGTGAACGCCGGACCGCCGACTGCTCCGTACTATCAGCGTCATGATGCTGCGGCCCGTGGCGGCTTGCGCACCTTATCGCGCGCTACGCCGAGATTCAGCGTGTGAATCAGCTCAGCTCTGCTGCTGCTCCCTGAAGAAAGTGCGAGAATTGGGTAGGAGCCTTTCGGACGTTATCAGGAGGTACTGTGGTGACTTGATAAAGTAACTATTTGTTTTTTTCTTGAATGCGGTCGGCATTTCTTTCGTCTCATTCGGCCACGCTCATTTTTGAAAAGTCGAAGTGGCTTCTGTCATGATACGCTCGAAATATTTTCTTTGGTAAAAATATTTATCGCTATTAGCGTTCACTGAATAATAAAGAAGGAATCTGAGTTTTGATGAACTATACCGAGCAGCGTCGGCGCTTTTCCACGGGCAAAATGCAAACTATTTGCCGTCAATGACGTGTGCACAGCGCCCACAAAAAGTCGCAATATTGAAATCCACTTTCACGCTCTCTGCAGAGCGGAGCAGTAAAAGCGAAGACAGTGTTCGATCCAAGCGCTTAATTTCGCTGAGGCGCCAAGCGCCGATAAGGCTCGATAGCCGCCACGCCCGCCGCGTCATGACGCGGATAGTACGGAGCGGTCGACGGACCGGCCTCTACCTTCATATTAGGGAGTTGTAGTAGATCGTTTTTCTCCTCCGCTACCGTATCCCCGAAGAAAATACCGCACCTGCGCATGCGCGCCCCCAGCCTTGTCTGCATAGTTCAAGGTCTTGTGGCAGATTACGGAGCGCTATCCGGGTGCTTAGCGGGCTGCGGAAACGCTCTACTACTATTCCCTATTATTGACGGGTGTACGATATTTTGCAGAGGGTTATTTCTCATACGAAAGAGTTCCACAGCCCAGCAAACAAAGATGGTATCTCGCAGAAGGCTCTAATTTGAATGGCCCTATATACATTGGGCCAATGTGCATGGTGTAGACCTTCGATCTTCTGTTAGTTGCCATCTTTATTTGGCTGTGGAGTGCATTTTGATCATGCGCAGTAGCTCTTCTCCGCGAAATATCGTACTCCGCACCTGCATTTACAGTCCAGTCGCTCGGAATTTTTCGCACCAGAGATAAGCGTTTGGAAGGTGTATAACTCGAAACAAGTAGCAGGTTCGTGGAACAATGAAGATGTAGACGATAGGAAATTTCCTTCTACGGACCTTTTGTTCGTTGTTGCAGATCTAATATCCCGAGGTATGATGGCACAGCAGCTGTTAGCTGAGTAAGAAAGAGAGAGAGAGATGTTTATTTCCCCCTTTTTTTTAGAAAATTGACTTAGTTGCTTGCCTGCTCAGTGCGCACACTGTCGATAGAGAAGGGGTCGGGAAAAAACGATGGAAAATATAGAAAGGTTGGGAGGTTTATAGATTAGGTTGGGAGAGATGTCTCAGCCGTCGTCCGCCCGTCGAGTCGCGTTCGATTCGTGCTCACCCCTAAGTTGGCAGTGCGGTGGAAGCTTTGTGCTTGTTGGACTAGTCAACCGTCGGCCTTGCACCACGTGACCACCCTGAACTCCACATACCACGTGCCGAGAGCGAGTTCAGGCGATAGGAGGCAGGCCACTGATTGGTCTGGCAAAACGCAGCTTCCACCGCACTGTCAGCTTAGGGGCGAACGCAGTATAGTACGATCTAACGTTCAGAACGCACGGCCCCTCGAAGTTAGTAGATATGGAGCAACCTTAGAGCGAATAATAAATATTTTGCAACTGGGGTGGGCGGCAGTTGTGCTACAGAGTTAATGGAGAGCTTTAGCAGTTCGCTTTTTCGCCCTGATAACGGTACGATGCATGCCCAAGGCCGCCGGAGGGGAGAGGAGGTATCGTTATCGGGGATAAAAACAATCTGCTAAAACTCTCTAATATCGGCACAAGGCTTCCATTGAACGGATGGCTTTTTAGCGGGAAGCGCTTAGTGCCGCTTCCCGCTAAACTTCACGGTTTTTGGTGAGACAGCTAGTGTACAATGCAACTCCTTCGGTCTCGGGTATTACATTTTGTTCCTTGCTCCTTCTTCGTATTTGCACCGTGAGTGCGCGCTGTAGGCATCGGGTCCCACAAAAATTAACTTTGATGCTTTGAAACGTGTTCGCCCCATAGCTCGGTCTGTATATAGCATCGGGCTACTGATCATTAGTTCCCAAGTTCAATCCCACCCGATCGCTTCTGCTGTTTTTTTTTATATATAACATTGTAACACATGTAGCGGTAAAACATAAGGGCTTAACCTGACATTTTTTATAGAAACTGGCGTACAAACATATTTTGTGTTAATAAACTGGGTTAAGGACTGAGACAGCATGCAACAATTACCAGGGCTCGGCGGGGGAGCAGGAAGAGCATGCGCCGGTTTCCGCGATGAATTTGTGAAGCCTCTAAACCCCTTCTTGCATCTGTATGTTGAAGAAAGCAAATGCTTCTTTCAACTCTCCCAGAAACGTGACTTTCCTGAGTCCTTAAGGTGGAGTCGCACTTCTTATCATTATGCTGTTTCACGCACTACCATTGCAAAGATAGTGGTAAGACAGACTGCATGATTTGGGGCACCTTTCGTTAGCTTGTTGGAAACAGCGCCTTCGAGCAAAGGAAACAAAACCCAGCCGAAAGTAACGCGTGAGCGTAAGTGGAAGGCATACGTCGCGTCTCTTACGGTAGCACAGTTGCTTCACACCAGCATATTGCGTCTGTTAGTTTTCTCCGAAGCATGTGAGTGTAATCCTTGTCCTGGCCTCCTACACTTTCACTTATGATATGAGCGCGACCGTGTCCCTGCCCGCTGCCACAAGGCGAGATTTCAAGCTCGCAATCGCGCATGCAATTTTAGCTAAGTGCAATAAGCAAAAATAGTGAGTATTTTTAATGTCGGAAGCACAATCGGAGGCACGCAGTATCCAAACCGAGTGTCCGAGCGTCTATGCTTTCTCCAGTACTCTGTATTTTTTATTTTTTCAGACTCCTGCATGACGTATACACCTTCTTACCGAATGTTTGCAAGAAAAGCTCGGGTCCAGCACATTTTATGTTAAAGTATTTAGGATCCAAGTGGACATAAGCATAAAATGATCCGAAGGCGCGCGGGCGCTGTTCTCGGGAACCACCCTGTCTGGGACCGCCGTGTCACCGTGTTGTCCTGCTTTTCTGGTCTTCCTGGTTGTACCAAGTCGGCCCAACATCTTGCCTGCTTTGTTTTCATAAATAAAGGATCGAATGGTCGCACCGCAGCGCCTATGGATTCAAGGGTTCAATCCCCACCCCTGTCCGTTTCGATGTGGATGGACATTGCACCGGAGCGCGTCCGTCTATTACCACTGCGTGGTGCACGTTAAAAACCCCAGGCTAGCGGTCATATTCCACTTGGCAGATTTCTCATTTACAGCGTCCACAACATCGCCACACAACAACAAACTGAAATCATGCTCGCTAAACGCTCGATAAACATTTGTTTGTTTCTCTTTCATAGAATCGTGGTGCTTTTAGAATCTCTCGGAAAAGCACGTTGTTTATGGCGTTTGATAGACACAAGAGTCCGTTCGAGCTTGTTTAACTTTAAGAAAGCAGAGTGCTGAACCAAAAGGAAAATAATAAGTAAAATATAAACTTCAAAATACTATCTAGAAGTGCACACAAGACAGCCCACCATATCAAGGTGGATGAAAAACAGGAGACCCTGTAGAATTGTTTAATCATAGAACATCGCCCGCTGTCGCCAATTGCGTTTCTTTTAACTACATACTTCAAAAGAGCCCTGTTTAGCAATTACGTGGCCTCGCAGCTTTCCAAAAGATTAAACCAGGCAACTACATTCGTCGTGAGCGTTTCCGCATGAGCTAGATCTGCACAGTAAAAATTTTAACACACATAATTGTGTAAACAGGGTGTGAGAATGGTGTGAGTTAGAAAACACACCCATCTTACATCATTTTTACACGATTTTCAATTATTGATGGGTGTAACAACGGTGTACGTACGATTCACACCCATCCTACACCGTTCACACACCCTATAGGTACATATCGTTCGTAAATTGTGTTAAAAGAGTGTTCGTCTTTCTCTTTACACCCATATCTACAGGGTGTGGGAGGGGTGTGTCGGTGAAATGTCGGATTAACCCAAGGCATCAGTTAATCGAACTTTGTTACGACAAACAATGGCGATAAAGGCATCTCGACTGATCGTCACAATCAGGTATAGTTTGAAAATCCTAATGAACTGCACGGGGTGGTCCGACCGATTCAATTTCGGTACGTTGATGCGACCAAACGTGGAAATGTCAATTCGTGTGTAGGACGATACCGCCAAATAGAAAAGCGCCGCTACGCGCGAAAGCCGGATGTAGAGGTTGGAAAGTTCACGTGATCGAGCAGCGATCCCGTATACTTCAAAAGGGGTGTATAAGTAGTCCTAGGGATGCTCGTGAAAATTTGAAATTAACGAGAATAAAAAAACACACTCGAAGTCTAAATGTGCTAGGAAGACTTAAGTAGCAGGAGTAAAACACAAAATCTGCATCTCGAGGGTGGTGTAGTGGGTTGAACGCTTGAGCCGTTATCGAGCGGTTGTCAGTTCAACTCCACCTGAGGGAAGCTTTTTTTTTTTCATTAGTCTGTTTTTGTATGATAAGAACATGAAGCCCACACGCTAATGCGTCGTATGCTGTCACTGACGCCCGCAATCGCGCATTTAATCGGCCGCTTTCGCTACTCGCGTACTTGTCCAAACACCCTTATTTGAGGGTGTGAGACATTACACCCTTTTCTGGGGTGTTTTCTTACACGATAAGGGTGCTCCATATAGGACAGGCCATTTACACAAATAAGGGTATAAACATTTTATGTGTGTGCCGTTTCAGAGGTAGTGATACTGGCTCACGCTGTACCTAAGAAATTCAGCCTGTGCAACTCAAACACGTGCCGGTACGATGCTCATCCTGATTGGTGGGGACGAACCCAGGACTTCCGGGTTTTTGTAGTCTGATCTTTCTGCTCTCCACATGCCCCGAGCTACCAGGCGCTAGCACACTCGGTTAGGGCCTCTCAGAAAACCAGGACTCAAACAGGAAATGTTGCAGGTCCCTCGCCTTCGCTGAAGGTATAAAATATATGGGCGAACTAGCATATAATTATTTATTTATTTGCACCATATAGTATCTCTCTTTCTCTCCCTTGCACAATATTACCAACTGCCGAGCTTACAGATGTTTCTGTGACTATCAGACAACTTAGTCAAATTTCGACACGGGCTTAAAATCATGTGGGTTACCACAATTTCAAGGCTGCTTGCAGAGTTTTTGCTGAACCTGGAAACACGACTTGCAAAAACTTGCATATTATACAGTGTGTTACAATATATGGTCAGCAGGGGAAGCTCCAACTCCGGCTCGAGCTCTCGAAGTTTGGTAACGCTACAACTTACGAAGAATGACAAGCGCGAGGTGGAGGCGGAGCTTCTCCTACTGACCTTCTCGGTGTGGTCCAACCATTAGTAGGTACCGTCTCTATCTGTACCACCTAACGACGGCTATTCATCGCGCTCGGCGTGAGTTGATATTACAAGGGCGCCAGGGTGGTTCGTGCCCCAGTAGACTTCTGGTAATGCGCTTATTTGTCCATCTCTAATGCAAAGCGTGCTTTGTGTTCCAAGTTATACCTTTATATGAACGTCCATACAAGGGTCGTTTGATGAGTTTGGTAAAAAAAGCTAGTTAAACGCTTTATTAGAAGAAAAAATTGATGTCGTTTTTTAACATAGTCCCCATTGAGGACTATCCACTAGGTTTAGCGAGTTTCTAAATTTTCTTTCTCTCAGAAAAAGAGGTTTTCTTAAAGGCTAGAAAATATGAACTGACGGGAGTAATGACATTCTCATTTGATGAGAACTTTTTCCGACAGAGTCAGATTTCTCAAGTTCGGGAACACTGATAAAACACACGACGCCACATCAGAAGAATGGGGTGGATCAAGAATCAACTCGAAGCCCAATTCTTCCAAATTTGCCATTGTCACGGTCAATTCGTGGGAGAGCGCGTTGTCTTGGTGAATGAACAGTCTGGTACCAACACCTCCAAGATCACAAGGCCGATAATTTTTCGTCACAGAAGAAGGCCGATCGCGGGCGGTGATTGGTTACGAGCGCTGCGTCCGTCTCTCTGATTAGACACGAGACGCTGACGCAGCCCTCGCGTCCAATCACGGCCCGCGATCAGCCTTCTTATGTGGCGAAAAATTATCAGCACTACGGCCTTGTTATCTAGGAGGTGGTGCTGGTACCCATCGCGCACACAGCTTTTTGTAGAGGGTTTTGTGCACACGTTATTTTGAGATGCCAATGGTCTCAGCAGTCTTGTGCACATTCACTCGACTGTCCTCCAATTAATATATTATAAATTTATTCAACAATATCCATCGTGGTGACCTCAACTCGCCGTCCGGAGCGCGCTTCATCTTCAGAGAACGTTCTGCCACGTTTAATCCAATGAACCCAGAGCAAAACAGCCTTCAACGTTGAATAAGGGTCCCCATGAACTTAATGCTACTCGGTTTTGATGCTTGGACGTTAAAATTTTTAAAACAAACGTGCGTGATCATTGCATAGGGCTGGGTTTTTTTTTTCCCCAGTGTTGTGGCAAGCGCTACAGTGTTTGCTTCAGCCGTCAGTCAAACATGAACAGCGCTTCGCTCCCGTCTGGAAGCTAGCCTGGGTTAGTTTGAAGAATGACACTTGCCAGCCATGGCGTCATCCATTGAATTGCTCATCGTATAAATTTACCAAACTTATCAAACGACCCTTGTACTTGCGAGCTGTGCAGGAAGCAAAATTACATGGAACAAAACGGAAAGAAGTTCGAATCCGGAAGCGCGCAGGGGTTCGCCAATAGTGGACTCTATTAGCGCCGAGATGTTTCGGTGGCGCCCTCTTATGGTTTCCCTCCGTGACGTCACGACTGGGATTTGCCTCGCCGTGACGTCACCAGTTGTTATTCTGGCTACTTACCATCGGGTGCGACGACGAGTTCGATGGTGTGTCTAAAAAGCACAGTAGAAGCTAGGAGCCATCGCAATCCGAAACTACCACCGTCAAAGTTGACAATCTGATAATGCTCATGTGCCCATGGTCTGGCCAATCGTGGAAAGCTGACCGCAGCGACGCTTTTGGCCGCGCACATCGCTAATAGTCTGTGACAGCTCAAGAGTGCAGTGGAAGCTCCGCTTCCAGCACGAGCTTTGTGGCCTTGATAGCACAAGTGTGTGCACGCCCTTACAAAAACGGGTCTCAACATTCTTTTTAATTTTTTTAGACTTCTTATTGACTTTCCGCGATCCTACTGAATTTCTTTAGAAACGCACTTTGTTTTGACTAATGTCAAAAAACTTTCAAAAGAAAAAATATTGAATTTTTTTGTAGACTTATTTATAAAAAAATTAAAAAGAACTTGTAAAGACGTTTTTCTATAGGATATTTTCTAAAAAAATTCAAAAGGAAAAACAATAGATTTTGTTTTGTAGACTTATTTATAAAAAAATTAAAAAGAACTTGTAAAGACGTTTTTCTGTAGATTATTTTCTAAAAAAATTCAAAAGGGAAAACAATTGATTTTGTTTTGTAGACGTATTTATAAAAAATAAAAAGAAGTTGTAACAACGTTTTTGTAGGTTATTTTCTAAAAAATAAAAATAAAACCTATTGACATTATTTCTTTATAATATTTTATAAAAAGAGACATTTTTTTATTATTTTATTTGGTCTGCGGTCGTGTGCGGGGTGCGATATGACGGATGTTTTTTTTTTCTTTTTATTGAAAATGTGTTGACTTCTTGTTCACTTTGATTACTTTATTTCGACTGACCTCCTGTTGACATGGTCCACAAAAAAAATTGTTGATTTTGTGTTGAAACTTTTTTATGATTTTCTATTGACTTTCTATTAACTCTACGTTGGATCTTTTTTCTGTTGACTTCCTGTTGAAAGTGTTATCAGAAATACTGCAGACGCTCTATTTACTTCGTGTTTAAATTATTCAGTTGACTTTCTGTAGCCAGTGTCAAAAGAAAAGCTACAGACTTTCTGTTGACTTTTTATTGAACATAATACATCTTGACTAAATGTCAAAAGTCACTAAGTTTCTTAATAGTCTCTGACAAGTTGAGCACCATAGGGAGGAGCTTCCGTTCTCCTGCCTCCAGCGCGAGCCTTCTATCCTTGACAACTCTTCGACGTCTCGCGCCCCTCGAGCTCGACTGCGCAGTCAAAGCACGAAGGAAGGCAAGGGGCGCGTGCTGGAGGGCAGGCGTTCGAGAAACACGCCCTGCCGTTCTCACTTTGTAAATGACAATCGTTGCATTATTGACCCTATTCAACTAGTAGAGAAGAGCAAAATAGCTATATTAAAGTGGAGCTACCGCCTTGACTGGCTTCGTCCCGAGTGGAGCTATGCAGAGAAGCGATAAACATTTGTTCTATCAGCCGTTTTTGTGGATGTTGTTTTAGCGACTACAAGAAATTATTACTAGTTGTATCAATGCTTTTTAGTAAGAGATAGAGTCCACGATCTTCGAAACACTGTCTTTCCTTTGACAGACTTTCGATAAGGAGACCGGAGACTTGGAAACTTAGTAAGTGCTGAGGTGGTCACCGGCCAAATGATTACCTTCAATATGTAGGCTATATAAGGCTCTGGTGCTGTCAACAGTACTGTGTTTGTGGTGTTGAGTGCTTCATGGTGTTTGTGTTAGTTTACATTGCTTATTTGTGGGTGTATGTATCAAAAAGACACTATTTCCTAACGAAATTAAAAATATATTAAAAAATTTAGTGTTTTTTTTAGACGTTAATCTGCGGTTTTGTCAAAAGGAATTCAACAAAATTTATGTAAGAAGAAATTCAAAAGAATGTATGTAAGAAGGAATTCAAAAGAATGTATGTAAGAAGGAATTCTAAAAAATTTAAGTGGCCAATTTTAACTAGGAGTTAAATAAGTTGTCAAAAGAAAGTCTAAAAAACATCAAAAAAGTTTAAAAAGAAATTCAATAGGACTCCAGAAAATTTTCAACAAAAATTCAAAAGAATTTAACTACAGATTTTTGTAAGGGCGCGCAGCCAAAGCGCGGCGGAAAGCAAGGAGCGCGCGCTGAAGGCGGAGCTTCCACTGCACTCTTGAGCTGTCACCCACCATAGTGAGCTTGTTTACAAACAGACAAATAAATAGCTGACGTGCATATTCCACCGTATCACGGCCAAAGCTATAATAGTATCTTTTTAGCAACCACGCGCAATAAAAGCCCGGGGTAATCGCTTTGGGTGACGCCTCGGCAGCTGCGCGAGCACTCATGCTGCGAGGATGCCAATCTACGCAGTCGGGCTGCCGTCTCACGCTAGCGCAGCCTCCGTGGTTAGTCCATGTTAGCGTGAGACTGCGAAGTACTACACAAAAGGTTGTGCAAGCGCGAGCGGCTAGCCTTGACAAACTCGACTGGAGTACTCTCTGCCCGAGCGCTCGCGCAGCCACCGAGGAGTGATTCAAAGGAAACGGCTCGCGCCTTTAGCATGCATGGCTAACAATAGTCCATGCTGAGGTGAGACAAAATTTAGCCTGAGCCAAGGCGCCCTAAGCCAGAAGACCCCCTCTAACAGGCTCCAGTGATAAGAGAAAGCCCAGCCTGACACAGAGCACTTTTAGCATCGTTTTGCCTTATGTCCGATGCACTACCGCCGGTGCGAGGTAGGGAAACGCAGCGGATTCGGATCGCGCTTCAATACTTCCTCTATCCTTCATGGGCTATTGTTGGTCGCGTGCTAAAAGCGCGAGCTATTTGCTTTCGACGAAACCTCGGCGGCTGCACGAGGGCTCGTGTGGCGCGAACGCCAATGAAGGCTACCGTCTCGCGCTGGAGCAGCCTCCGGGGCCAGTCCATGCTAAGGTGAGACGAAGTATAGCTTTAACTTTGCTCGGTTTAATTTTGGCTTTTTAGCGATGGAGCAATAGTCTTGAGCGTTAGCTTATCACTTTAAAATGCACATCGGCTGCGGGAGAAGCAATTACACATTGCACGTCTGCGCTAGGCGCGCCCAGCTGTGACCTTGAGGGGTTCCGAGGTCCGGAGCTGTCTTGAGCGTGTTATCAGTGCTATGCCCTTACTGCATTACGGTGTCTCCTCTCCGGATTCGAAGATAAGATTGGCGGTGCGGGTGGAAACAGAGGGCACATTGGAAATTGGAAAAGTGATTTCGCTCGGGGCTTAGGCGCCACATGTTGTCGCGGAATGGAATTAAACCGAATGTCTCGGATTCTTGGCCATGAGCGAATCCGACTGCTATAGTTAATATGACGCGGTCAGTGCCGACGCAGCGTGTCTGTATTTATTTGCTCACGGGCCAAGAGAAAAAGAAATTTTGAGAGAGATGGAATCCACAAGTGGTGTAAATTGTTAAAGCTAAGGTGCCTTTATATGTAAGCTAGTTAGAGCTGCTGTGACCTGCGATCGAGCAGCGACTGTTTGATATCATCCGCGTTTCTCGTACTTCAAGACCTCTTCGTAGCTGACGACTGCAAATATGTCATCCCGCCTGGTGCCCTATGCGTGGAAGCCCGCGCATTATACCAGACTTAAAATATGTCGACACGGGAACAAAACCTGGGTGGTCTCACCGCACAACGGTTTCCCTGCACATAACCAAGCCTCGGGACGGAGATTGAAATGGAAGCCCACACTTGCCTTCAAGAAAGTGCTTCCCGTACAAACGGTCGTCCGTGCGAGGCGACCATTATTTTCGATCCACGGATATTATCCACCTTCTGCGCCTTTCAGAGTCAGGCGGGAACTTGGGGAAACTCACTCCGCTACTTTTCCTGTACCTTTCGGTGCAATTAACAGCTACACAGCTTTGCGGCATGCTAAAATGCTGTGATGCCCGTGCAAAACGCGCGCCCTTTTGACCACACCACCCGGCTCCGGCGCGATCGCAGCGCCGCCGCAGCTCCGTGACGCCAAGCCCGCGTTTAGGTCCATAGCACTACTGTCTCTGGGAACAAAGATCGAAAGTTGGGCATAGATAAAGTTAGAAATAGATCTGAATTATAAAAACCCATGCCATAGCACATGTGTCTCTAAATTCCCTTTAAAATACCGTTCACTTTTTTGTGCCATAATCTCGAGCATTTACCAAATCCAGTTACTCCATAGCGCAAATGAGTGTATGCTAATGAATAAGCTATGCGATTACGCAAACAGAGGGGCATGCATTTTTGAGGTTATAGAGCAACCAGGAGACACTCCTCAGTTTAGCTCAGATTTGAGTGAGATGCGAATTCCAAGATACTTTACTCTGTCAGAATATAAAACTTTATCACAATGGCACAAGAAACTATTAGATGTGTGTGGAAAAAGTGGAATATTTACGAAACAACTTTCAAAGGATTGTGGAAGCATACGAGCTTTGTTTTAGAGGCATTTATAGCAATCGAATTTTGATTAAACCAGTCCATGAGCTCATGACAAGAATGTTGAAGCATTTCCAGTGCTTTTGGGTATGAGAGATGACGAGTCATTACAAGAGTATCATATGCGTATTGGTATAGAATACAGTTGGAAACTGCACCACTAGCCATGTCATTAACATAAATGTTGAAGAAGAGCGGCGAAAGTATAGGGCCTTGTGGAATGCCGGCTTTTAATGAGAGGTTGCTCCTATATACACCATTTAGCGCCACCATGCAGTTGTGAATGTTCATGTAATAATTGTTTTAGCAGTGATAAACGGCCCCGAAAACACAAAGCTGAAAGCTTGTGGTGTAAAATGAGATGTTTAACTGTGATGAGCGATCCCGCGACAAACCGAAGAGGACGAGGAAGAAGAAGACGGGGTGGGGCATGCGAGGAGCGCGAGAGAGCATTCGGGCGGTTGAAAAAGGACGGAGCAGACGCAACCAGGCCGGACCTCCGTCGGCGTGACCAGACGTCAAGAGGCCCGACCCACAACCCGCTTCTCACGCAGTCCGGGCGCCAACCTTCCGGAGGTAGACACGACTGCATGCGTGGCGCAGTTGAACACGCCGCTCCGTGCCACAGACGTACTGGGCCTGATTCAAGCCTTCAGCCAACGCCCAACTGCCTCGTCTCTACGTCCCTCGGCCCTGACCTCGGTAGACACCTGGTCAAAGGCTGCCACCAACGTAAGGGGCCTGATTCAAGCCTTCGGCCATCGATTCGGCCACCACGCGTCACTACGCTTCTCGGCCCTGACGTCGTTAAACGCCGGATCATCAACTGCCACGGGTGCTACGCCGCGAGGACTTAAAAGTCGTGAGCGAGGGACATCTTAGGGGACACTCGAACCTTAACTCTATTTGTTGAAGTGATTAAATAATTTTGTAAATATTTTCTTTCCATATTTATACAGTGCAATGTGAATTATCCCATAACGCATCCTCGTGTCTTCTGTCATTTCTTTCTAACATCACGAACTTGACGACAATTTGGCGTCCGCGACAAGAGGAAGACACTTTGACTTGTTCGGGATAATTCACTGCACGATGGATCTAAAAGATGAAGTAGACGTAGGCAAGTCGTTAGGCCTACAGGGCGTTGAATTGAGAGAGTAGGCGGTAGAGAAAGTTGCCTACGAACGGGAGCAAAAGGCGCGGAAGAAGGAGGAGAGGGCCGCCGAGAGACTAGTAAGCAGATAAAAAGCCGAAATAGAGGAGCGGGCACTGCAGCTGCATTTAAGGCTAGTTGAAAGCGGAGCGGCAGCAAATGTTGAGGCAACGCCCGATTGAAGTAACAATGGGAGGATGAATTCTGGTTTCGTTTGTCCCCGTAAATTCATCCCGCCATTTGACGAGAAGCGAGAGGATCTGGACGCCTATCTGAAACATTTTGAATGTATCGCAAAGGGAGAGGAGTGCCAAGAATCAAAATGGGCGACGGCGCTGAGCATATGCCTTACGGGAGAGGCTTTAAAGGTAAACGGCAGACTATCGCCACGAGACTCTATGAATTACGAAGCCACCAGGAGCGCTCTTCTGGAAAGATTCCGATATACGACAGAGGGATATCGAGATAGGTTCAAAAAATCCAAACCCGAGGAAGAAGAGACAGCTAGCCAATACACCGCCCGGGTAGAAAGTTATTTTGATAGGTGGCTGGAAGTAGGAGAGACGCCTGCAACGTAGGACAGGTTGCGAGACAAAATCTTGGCTGAGCAATTTCTGTCCCAGTGCCACGAGAAGATCGCCATCTTTCTGAGGAAAAGAGACTGCAAGACACTTTGGGCAATGATAGAGACGGCTGATGGATTCCTCGAAGGACAGAAACAAAAAAGTCTCTCCTCTTTTAGAGAAGAGACAAAGACCGCCTTGACTCAGAGGAGTAATTCTGACTCACCTGCATTTTCCAAACCTAAATGTTTCTTATCTGGCAGGTTATGACACAAGGCACCTCAGTGTCGAAATGAATATAAGCAAAAGATTCCTTCGTGCTCTTTCTGCCGAAGGGAAGGGCACGACGAAAGAGACTGTCCCAGGAAACGCGAAGAGAGACCACGTTCAGTGTGTTTCGTTGAGCCTCCTGAACCACCTAAGGGTGAGGTAGAACCATGTGGGAGCACAATCGAGGAAGGAAAGCCTTCGCCCTCCGACGATGGTGAGGTTGGGGTGATTAATGTAACCCAAGAACGCAAGAAAGTAAATAAGGGCCGAAGCATGCATGTCTTGCAAGGTGTACTTAACCAACAACGAGTCAGCGTACTGCGCGACACTGGCAGTAACACGGTAATTGTTCGACGCAGCCTAGTCGAAAACACCAGTCTCACAGGAAAGACGGGTGTAATATTCCTTGTGGATGGAACATCGTTACAGCTACGAGAGGCTAGGGTGGAACTGTGTTCTCCATATTTCACCGGAGATGTGCTTTTAAAGTGCATGGAGTCACCTCTTTATGACGTAATCTTAGGAAATATTGAAAGAGCCCGAAGTGGAGAAGAGCCCAATCCTGGATGGAATGACCAGAGAGGGCACCCAAGCCCGGAAGGAAGAGCTCTAGACATCCTAACAGAAAATGTTGCTATCAGCGATATGTCGGCCGCGAGTAGATCGAAGTCGGCAGATAAAACAGGCGAATCAAGCGAAGTCAAGAGGAATGAAATAACCTCTGAGCTTTTAAAAGAACGACAGAGAGGTGATGCCACGTTAGACGTCTGTCGGAGCAAAATTGGACAGGTGTACAACACAAAGGCTGGATCGACGTACAGCTTTTGTTTATCGAAAGGCGTAGGGTGCCGAAAATACGAGGGGAAAGGAGGCAAACGCTTCAAGCCGGTGGTCGTTCCAACCACACTTAGAAAGTACGTCATGGAGGTGGCACATGACAGTGCGATGGCCGGTAACCAGAGAGCAAAGTGAACTACTAACAGAGTGTTACGTGCTTTTTATTGGCCTCGAGTTCAGGCTGACATTAAACGCTACGTTAAATCGTGCGATGCCTGCCAAAGGGCCACTCCGAAAGGGCAAGTCAAATGAGCGCTCCTTGGGCGAATGCCTATTATCGACACTCTATATGAGAGAGTGGCAATTGACTTAGTAGGGCCACTTCCGACGACTTCGGAAAGCGGAAACCGTTATGTAGTGACGATGGTACATTTCGCCACCAGATACCCAGACGCGGTTGAGTTGCCTTCCTGTGACTTTCGCACGGTGGCGGAAGGATTATTTGAGTTCTTTTCTCGACTGGGGCTGCCCCGACAAATCGCATGCCACCGTGGAACAAGTTTCACGTCCAGGCTCATGAAGGAGTTTACACGACTACTGGACTTCCAACCAGCTTCTGACTACTCCTTACCACCCTATCTGTTTTAAGACAGATGTTGTGTAAGATGTGCCAAGAAAAGCCTCGATCCCGGGATCGATACCTTGGGCCACTCCTGTTCGCGTACCGAGAGTCCCTCAAGCCAGCCTGGATTTATCTCCCTTTGAGCTGATATATGGGAGACACGTTAGAGGACCGCTGACGATCTTGAAGGAACTCTGGACGCAGGAGGAGTTAGAAGGAAACTTGTAGACGACATACTCACATCTTTTGGACCTACGCAACCGCCTTGAAAGGACCACCGAACTGGCGGACCAGAACTTAACAGCAGCCAGGCGGTACCAGAAGAAGATATATGACAGGGAGACGGGGAGGAGGCTTTTGAAGGTCGGAGACCGTGCATTATTGTTAATACCGACGAAGACGAGCAAGTTGGTTATGCACGGGAAAGGCCCATACAAAGTCATCGGCAAAAAGAATGAGGTTGATTATGGGATAGACTTAGGACACATAGCCAGGGTCTTCCACATTAACATGCTCAAAAAATACAAAGAGCGAGAGTCAGATACCATGGTGAAAGAGCACGTTTCCTCACTGATTGCCATTGAGGAGGAAGAAGTATAGAGCAGCCGATACGCTGCGTGGGTATCAAGAGCACTCAAGGAATCGCCGATGCGGTGCTGGCCAAAGACCTTACTGAGGGCCAGGAAAGGGACATCAAAGACGTGCTAGGTATATTCGAAAGGATTTTCACCGAATTGCCTGGACGAACACATCTGTTGGTGTGTAAGTTGGAGCTGACTACTAGCAATCCCATTCAGACTCCACAGTATCATGTTCCTTCTGCAACAAGGCAGATGGTAGAAGAGGAAGTTGCAGAAACGTTGAAGCTGAAAGTAAATAAAAAATCGACATCAGCATACCGTTCTCCGTTGGCTCTGGTGAAGAAGCCAGACGGTTCATATCGAGTCTGCATCGACTTCCGCCGCTCAACGACATCCTTGTACCTGACGCTGAACCTATTCCTCGGACCGAAGACGTGTTCGGTGAAGTTGGAAATAAAGTATATTTCTCGAAGCTGGACCTCTCAAAAAGGTATTGGCAGATACCCCTCGAAAATGATTCGAAGAAAAAAACAGCCTTCTCTACCGAATCTTGACTTTACGAATTTAAATACATGCCGTTCGGGATAAAGACGGCATCTGACGTTTTCACACGACTCATGAGAAGGGTGCTTGCAGGCATCCAAGGTGTACAACATTATATCGACGATGTACTAATTGCAACCACAACTTGGGAGGAACACCTAGATGTACTCCAACAGGTTCTGCAAAGGATTGAAGTAGCAGGCCTAACTGTCAAGCTCAGCAAATGTGAACTGGGGATGAGAGAGAGCGAGTTCCTGGGCCATCGACTAGGGCACGATGAGCTTGCTCCTATACTGGAGACGCTAGAAAAAAATTGTTGGTTTTAAGCGACAAACGAATAAGAAGCAACTGAGGTCCTTCCTGGGATTGACAGGTTACTACTGCGAGTTCATTCCGAACTATGCGGAAAAGGCCCTACACCTAGTCGAGCTCACCAAGAAGAAGAAGCCAAACATGTTGCGGTGGACAAGCGAGCAAGAGAATGCATTTCAAGAATTGCAACGAGCGCTTGCACCTGGGCCGATTGTCCGAGCACCCTACTTTGCGAAGCAGTTCGTGCTCCGAGCAGACGCGTCGGACAGTTGCCTTGGTGCCATGATGATGCAAGAACACATGACGTTCTTACATCCAGTTGCCTACGCGAGTAGAAAATTGTTGCCCAGAGAAGAGAACTACGCTAAAATAGAAAAGGAAGCATTGGCGTTAGTGTGGGGCGATCCTGAAGTTTCACGTGAATTTGAATGGGAGGCAGTTTAAAGTTCAGACGGATTACCAGCCGTTGGAATATTTACATACGATGAAAGCAGCAAACAGTAGGATTCTAAGATGGAGTTTACTTCTGCAGGAATACCAATGCAGTGTGAGGTATACAGGGTGTTTCACGAAAGGTGGACAAATTCGATATTGCGAAAACTACGCGTAGCAACAAAAAAGACTCGTGTCATTGTGGCCCTGGGCCAGGGGCCTATTTAGAAAAATTATTAAAGTTCGGGATAATTGGATTGTTATTTATTTTTGCGTCATTAACTTTTTAATAACGTATTTAAGGGCATGGTTTCAATTAGAAAATTGCTCAGCATCATCAAAAACACTATATCAACAAATTGCAGAACGATAGCATTTTACGGCTTTCTGAAAAACCGCACGAATTCGACGGGTTTTTAAGTTTCGGTTTGCTATCGGAGCGCATCTCGGCCCCGATGTCACCGCGCCCCGTGGAGAAATAGTGCAACCAACTTTTGCTGCGCTGTCATCGCGCGACGCAGCTCTATGGGGCGCGGTGCCGTCGGCGCCGAGATGCGTTCCGATAGCAAACCGAAACTTAAAAATCCGTCGAATTGGTGCGGTCTTTCAGAAAGCCGTAAAGTGCCGCGCGTGCCTGCTATCATTCTGCAATTTGTTGATTTTGTGTTTTTCGATGATGCTGAGCAATTTTCTAATTGAAACCATGCCCTTAAACACAATGTGAAAAAATTTAATTACGCAAAAATAATTAAGAATCTAATTACCTCGGATTTCATTAGTTTTCATAAATCGGCCTCTGGCCCAGGACCACAACGACACCAGTCTTTTTTTGTTGAGACGCGTAGTTTTCGCAATATCGAATTTGTCCACCTTTCGTGAGACACTCTGTATAAAAGGAGTGGATAATGTGGGGGCAGACTATTTAAGTGAGGTACGCGATCAGTTTTACCGGTGTCTTCTTTGCTGCTGTATTTATTCTTAGGCACACGCGTTTAAATTTACGACAGGGACATTGCTAAGTGGAGCTCGGGCTCAACCTATTCTGCAACTGAAAGAGCTGCTGTGGTCTGGGATCGACTCGTGTGAAGTGAATTTTTTTCTTATTTTCGGTGAGTGAAAAAGAAAAAAATACACGTTGTTGGGAGGTTATTATGATGAGCGATCCCGCGACAAGCCGAAGAGGACGAGGAGGAAGGAAACAGGGTGGGGCATGCGAGGAGCGCGAGAGGGGATTCGGGCAGTTGATAAAGGACGGAGCAGACGCAACCAGGCCGGACCTCCGTCGGCGTGACCAGACGTCAAGAGGCCCGACCCACAACCCGCTTCTGACGCAGTCCGGGCGCCTACCTTCCGGAGGTAAGCGCGAAGCACATGTACGACGAAACCGTCCGATCCGACGTCCGACCGCGCAATACGACGGTCGGAGGCGAGGGTTTTCAACGCTCTCCGATGCTACGAAAACCCTCACCCCCCAAGGTCATTCCGGCAGTCCGCACGTCGGATCGGAAGGTTTCGTAGTACATGTGTTTCGCGCTGTAGACACGACTGCATGCGTGGCGCAGTTGAACACGCCGCTCCGTGCCACAGACGTACTGGGCCTGATTCAAGCCTTCAGCCAACGCCTAACTGCCTCGTCTCTACGTCCCTCGGCCCTGACCTCGGTAGACACCTAGTCATAGGTTGCCACCAACGTACGGGGCCTGATTGAAGCCTTCGGTCATCGATTCGGCCACCACGCGTCACCACGCTTCTCGGCCCTGACGTCGGTAGACCCCGGATCATCAACTGCCACGGGTGCTACGCCACAAGAACATTTTAGGGGACAGTTGAACCTAAACTGTATTTGTTGAAGTGATGTAAATAGTGTTGTAAATATTTTCTTTGCATATTTCTACAGTTCAATGTGAATTATCCCATAACGCATCCTCGTCTCTTCTGTCATTTCTTTCTGACATCACGAACCTCACGACATCAACTGTATCAAAAGCATTAGAAACGTCTAAAAAGCAGGCACAGGTAAACAAGTTATGTTCGAAGCTGAAATTTGGCTTGCCAGATATTGATTCCAGGCGTGGTTGCGTGCCTCGGCCAGCAATAAAACCGTAATGATTTGGAGACATAAGCTCGTGTTTTTTTGTTTTTTTTTAAGGAATGAAGATACTGCATCATATATAAATTTCTCCAGTACCTGGACAAGGCGCGGCAAAATAGAAGGTGGGCGATAGTTCTCGACCCTATTTCTGTGGCCTCCCTTGAATAGGGGTTTGACAACGGCGATTTTTAACTCATTATGTATGAAACCGGATTCAAGAATTGTATTGAATAGAAGAAGTGTGCTTTGAAGATAACATAAATTTCTTCGTATGTCACTTAGTCGTATTTCATCGATTTCCGGAGACTTGTTAGGTTTGAGGCTGAGTATTATTGACTCTAAATCACCTCCAGTCATTCGAGGAAAAGCAGAAGCAGAATTGGAGTACGGAAGAGTACAAAAACTACTGTTCTGTCCGACTTTCTCTGAAAAAAGATGCAAAGAAATTATCCAAAATATATGCAGTCACAAGTTAATCAGGTCCAAAAGCCTCATCCAAACGTCTGCTGTGCACATGCGGTGAGATACCTCGCAATGGACCCAATTTTAGCGGAATTCTTTGGATGGTCAGAGAATTGTTTTTGAAAATAAGTTTGTTTGACGGAACGAATAAATGCATTGACTCTGTTGCGAATGGACCTAAATTCAGCTTCTAGGCTTCGGTTCCGCGGAGAGCGACGGCAACGTGTCCAAGCTATTTCTTTAAGTCTGATGGCAGATAATATATTATTATTCAACCATCGTAGGTTTGTCTTTCTCTTCTTTAAGTAGATACATTTTTTCAATGCGTCCGAAAACCGAGTAAAGATATCAACAAAGGAGGTATAGATTTCGGTTGGGCTAACAAATAACAAGGGCTTCAAAAGCTCCCCAGCCGTAATTAGATATGAAGCTGTCAAAAGTATTGTGGTCAATTATTTCAACTCGACGTTCGTCAGTTCTCAAAATTGTAGGAGGCTTGTCAGGAAATTCTAAATGGCACGCCACATAAAAGAGTGGTACAACAGCTTCTCAGTTAGAATTGTCGATTGTGTTGTCGAGGTTGGCGCTCTAAAGTTGATGTGGTCGATGGACGAGCTAACAAGTTTGCCGCTAAGAAATTCCTCTCTGGTTGGGGCGAGAATGGTGGGCTCGACACCGTATTCCGATAATAAGTTAAGGCATTCGCAGACGTGTGACTTCGATGACTTAATGAGATCAATGTTAATATCTCCTGTCAAGCAAAGGGTCGCATCTACCGGAAAAGATTGTAGACAATTTCGTAGCTCGGTGAGAAAATCGGCAACACTTTTGGAGGGTGGTCTATAAAAAAGTAGCAAGCAAAGGTCATACGTTGAGGTTAAGATATGCAGTGCAACTGATTTACATGTAAGGAACAAAACAATTATTTCAGAATATAACAATGAGTTTTTGAGGAAAACAGCAATGCCGCCACCGCGCTTGGTACGGAAGCAGCTGTTAAATCCAGGTAAGGAGAAAAGCTCTATATCTTGGCTGCGAATATTAATTTCGGTTAGAACTAATACATTGGTTATCGGGAGCACGGAGTTTATGACTAATCTACCTTCGTCCCAGTGTTTATGACGACTTCTTACGTTAACACTAAAAAAGGTAAATGAAGCACCTGATGTAGGTTGGAAGCTTTGCGAGTAAGTTTTAAGATCTGCAAATCGAGGAGAGGTGAGCATCAAAGTCTACGAAATCTACTCCAAAGCGGCCACGTTAGTGATGCGGATCACAGGAGAATTTCCGGTTTGTTTTGAAAAAATCTGACCATGGCAAGCCCATACAAATTTTTACACTTTTTCTCTTCCTCTTGTTCTTGCCAGCCAGAAGAGCCGTTTGTGGGCGTCCGTGAGGTTGTCGTCGAAGTATATCCGGAGCTGAGAATCTTCAGGGGGTAAATAACTCAAGCGGGAGCGACCCATCATCGTACGTTCTTTCAGATGAAGGGACGGAAAGCGGACGGAAAGCGAACCAGTATGGGGGGAGTGCAATCACGCCTTGCAGGTAGGCGGTGAGCGTCTTCGACATGAGTCGGCTGAAAACCCTCGATGTTCAATTGCCCTGCTAAGTCGGTGATGATCCCTTCGAGATTCTCCCTGGCAGAAACTGGAATGCCATAAATTTCTAGGTTAGCCAGAAGAATAGGTTGATCAGCATAAATTTGGGCGTCTCTTAGTTGCTAAATCGCAAACGCTTGATCAGCTATCAATGTCCGTGAGGCATTTGTTTCTACTTGGAGCTCCTTGACCTCCTTCTCTTGCGCTATCACCGAGTTTATGAGGGAATCGCGTTGAGATGAAACAAAAGTCAGAGACTCTTGCCTCTCGGTCATGGTGACGCGCATCGTGTCCACTGTGAGCTTCATGGACAACAGAGAGCCAATCTTGGGGTGTAGATCTTAGAGATTATCGACGGTGTCCTTCCAGGAAAGCAGTCGGTCGAGTTTCTCATTCACCGCTGATGTCTGTGCCAAGAACGCGGAGGGCTCGGCTAGAGATGATTGGGAGTCTGATATGAAATTATGTTTCCCCGCTTTTAAATTATGTTTCTCGGCAAGACATCGCCATTTTTCGAGTTTGGCGGCGCACATACCCTTAAATGTGCCATCAGTTACCCCTAAACACTTCACTCCAAGATAATACTGTCGAGAACAATCAGCGCATTTCATGCATCTGCCATCATTTGGCACAGGGTTGGAGCGAGCTACACAAATTGAGGCATCGGCCACGGTATTAGGACAACAACGACAAAGTCGCACAAGAAAAAAAAAGAAAGAAAAAAAAGTAAAATCGAGACGAACAGTTCCCGGCTTACCGGTGAAGCTAGATGCACCGCGAGAGCTTTGCGCATGATGAGGGACGAATTCTACCGTAGGCACCAGATTGAAGGACAAATGTAGGACCCTCAGTCTGAATAGCACTGCGAAGCGGTTGCAAGTCCCATATGTTCAGTGAATGCGCTTTTCTGGAGCGTTTGTAGGGTCCAGATGATGATGATGATAATAATAATAATAATAATAATAATAATAATAATAATAATAATAATAATAATAATAATAATAATAATAATAATCAATCAGTCAATCAGTGTTTAATATAGTGTCTATGGAACAACCAATCGGTCTTAGTGCTGGCACAATTTAAAAGAAAAACGAGCGAAAACACACACATAAAAACACACACACACACGAGTGTGGAAGTGGAACGTAGTTCACCAGTCTGAGAATAAAAATAATAACATGTACGAAAGACACTCAAATCAACAAGGGAAATCAAAAGCACAAAACAGAGACATCGTCAGGTGTGAGAGCAAAAATTACTTGGATATCGTACTGACAAGCATCAACCCTTCAACTGATCAGCGCTTTTCTTGCAAGAGGAAGTTTCGAACAGCGTTCCCGAACTTGCTCCCGCATGAGTTAAAAATATCAATTGTATCAGAGCAGCGGTTATAACACTCAACCGATCTTTGGATCGGGTTTAAGTGACTAAAATATCGAGCTGTATAAAAATATGATTGAAGCCGTGTAGGCACGCGTGAAACTAAGGCTCACTTCGGACAGAAAGCAGAGAGAGTTTATCGAACCGTGCAGGGTCTCAAACAAGAACAACAAATCTACCTTCACCCGACGCTGCTGCAGGCTCAACAAGTTGACGAGTTGCGAGTTACACCTTTTATTGCCATCATAAACTCGTGGCGACGATCAAGGAAAAAGCTGCATAAGAAGCTAGACGTATCTTTGAACGCCTACAGTGTACAGCGACGGGCGCACAGCAGGAAATAAAAATATACAAAAACGCAATATACAAAGTGATCAATAACAAGTTCAGCAGATATTGCCGCGCGCAAGGCTGAGAAAGCAACGCTCGGTCACGGTCCTCCAGAAAGTTCCCGTTTATTCATGTACCGCACGTAACTTCTATCATTTATCCCTGCTTTTGTTTTCTAGAAAGTGCGTGTTCATTCTCGCCCCGATCACGCGACGCTCGAACCGCTTTCGCCGAATCTTCGAGATAGCGGCGCACTCTAGATAAGAGGCCGCCCGCGACCTTGTCGAGTCAGTCTCGCCCTAGCGCTCGATTCTGCTGACACGCCGACTTCGACGCCCGCGACGCTCTGCTTTCTTCTGTTTCCTTCTTTATTTTTGGCACAAGTTCGCCACATTAAACGTTTATTTATTTCTGTTTATTTCTTGTTTATTGGTCACGACTCACCACCCGTGACAATATCGCAAACAACGAAATCAAATGCAAATAATAATCATAAGCATCCATAAAAAAAATTGATCGAATTTCTCTTATTGACGTTTTGTTCAAATCCAAATATTTAGGCTCGCAAAACTTTAGCAAAATAGGGATATTGCATTTTAGCATTCATGGGCGATCGTTTTTTATTTACATGACAACCTCCCAGTGCCTAGCGCCGAGGGTAAAATATACATTATAATTTTTTTTAGAGACGACCAAGGGTTATTAGAAAGTTTGTATATCTAGTGACCTCAAACTTTGGTCTAGTACTCAATCTGCAGTATACAAGTTGTGAACATCGATGATGCGGAACCTTTTAAATAGGTCAGATGTATGAGACTGAAGTGGGATATTGCCTATGGTGCTTACTGCTTTCTCTTGAAGCAGGTGTACCCTTTGAACATTCGTAAAAGTTGTTGTGCCCGACCTAAATGAAAATAGTTTAGGTGGGAATAAAACAAGGAATTCTAAACTATTAACTTAACGTTTATAGGTAAAGTATAATCATGACTGAACAAGATTCGAACAACTTGTGACAAATTTTTATAATGTAGTTCATATGATTATCCCATGACATATTGTCACGAATGACAAGGTGAAACAGAAAATAACATAGCAGGCCGTATTGTTAAAAGGATGTCGCGACTTTTCGTATAAAGCGGCTTTACCATGTCCCCCTGGCCCTGGTCGTATAACTCACCTGAACAAACCGTAAAAGTGTAACTTTCACGGCTTTTTTTAAAGAAATCTGTTAATATTTAAAAAAGCACCCGGTATATATTTATATATACCGAGTGTTTTTAATAAACGAACATATGCAGGTGAATGAACCGTACTTAATCCAATGGTTCAGAGAATCAAAGTTTGACGAACCCGCCGAAAGCCAAAATGAACGGCGTTAAAATATGTTAAAATATTTTGGTGAGTTGTCTCTTCTTTCTTGTGTACTACTTCCCTATTTCATTTATAGGCAAGTGTTACTCTTGTTTATTGTATTGTTGATAGTTGTCTGCTGTTGCTTTTTATGGTGGAAGTACCTTGCATTATTGTATAATCTCTTGTGTCCTTTTACAGCCGAAGCTGTATACCTCTACGAACCAAGGACATTTTGGTGTCGTTGGCGTTGTAAGCAAAAAACTCCCGGCGAACAATTGAAGGCAAGACAGCGTACCTCCTTTGAAATCAGGCATACAGTATACAGCTAAGTATCCGTTTCAATAAAGAAAACCACAAAACACGCATCAAAACTCCATTATGGATGATAAGGCGCGTGTGAACAATAGGAACACCCTCCCACGCGTTCCGGTAAAGATTAGGTTTGCAGCTTTTTCTAAAAGGATATACGTCATTCGAAGCCCTCGTGTGAAGTGTAAACTGCAGAATGGGGTGGTAACGGCGCCTGCAAACAAATTTTGATGGTGGCGCTCAACATAAAAGACTGTAAAATAACTGTTCCCTGCGCCCGCTCCCGCCGTCAGGCGCCGCAGACTTAAATTCAATTTGATAAAAAATGAATTGGATCATAAGATCAAGTGTGAATTTTTAGGAAAAAAGCCAGTTAGGAACTAACTATTGGAAACATAATGCTGGGCGCCGCCAAGCGAACGACCCAGGAAGGACCCGCGGGGAAGGGGACCCCGAGACCCCGGACACGTCCGCCCCAATCACGGGACGAAGAGGGCATGAGTGTGTTGCACAGTGGGTTCGACGAGACCGCAAGGCAACTATAACTGAACCAGGCGGTCCCGCCGCAGTGATCTTTATGTCCCCACGTTAGATATTGGGAGCGCTGGCTGTGCCACTCCCCCTCGTGGGGCGCCACCATAATGTCAGCATTATCATCTCAAGAGGAACTCCCTTGGAAAGGACCCTCATTCTGATTGCTATGGGACGCTACTCCCCTCTATGTCCCCCCCCCCCCCGTTCCTGAGAGAAGCCCCAGAGCTAGGGCTCATCCCCCCCCCCCCCCAGGTTGGGGGGGGGGGGGGGGGGTTTGCCAGAGCCTCCGTTGCAGCTATAGAGCTGGTAGGGCGCAACACGAGCAGGTGGAGGTTGACTTCCCACGCGGCGACAACCGCGGGGACTGGCGCCCAGGCGCCTGCGAACAATGCGAACAATGCGAAGCACGTTCCTTCTCCCCGCGTGTGTTT
Organism: Ixodes scapularis; assembly: GCF_016920785.2. Classification (NCBI taxonomy): domain Eukaryota; kingdom Metazoa; phylum Arthropoda; class Arachnida; order Ixodida; family Ixodidae; genus Ixodes; species Ixodes scapularis. The sequence goes on along the minus strand of NW_024609884.1, from coordinate 76,941,746 downwards.
CCCGATTAGAAACGTACCGCTGCGAAACTAATCATCGCTTCTCGCGACGATTAGTTTGGCATGCTTCGGCCACCAAGGCGATTCCAGTCGCAGTGAAGCATGTATTAAGCAACCTGTAGGTAATTTTAATAATTAATACAATAAGTTTTTTTAGGATTCGCTTCCGTCGTTTCCGCTCTCCCTTTTCTGGTCACGTCACATGCAGCAATCGCACCGATACGTACCCAGGTAGCACACCGAGGCTGCGATCGGATTTCAACTGGTTGTAACTCTGTCGCAGAGCCGCTGCGACAGTGCGACCGCGATTGATTCATATACTCACATTACAAGTGTGCATATGACCTCAGGATTCGGTGGTCAGACCCTAGCTCAGTCTTCCCAAATCTCATTATGCAAGAGTCACGAGTAAATATATTCACTTCGAACCCGACTTTTATATTTTTTAACCACTCGGGTACGACTCGGCATCGGACCCTTACAAACTCTGAGAGCTGGACTAGTCACCCTTTCTTTTTTTGGAAAGAGGGTCTCATTGTTGACCCCCACTGTCCCCGGCTATCTAGACACCCTAATCAACTCCTTTCGACATTTCGAGGAACGGGCACTCTTGCCCCATTCTCCGTTCTGCGAATTGGCGTAGGGCGAATTGCCCTATTCGACGAATTTTCCTTCTTCCAGTTCTCCAGAGACCAATGGGCTTTCGAAGAATTGGCCGGATTCGCACTGTAATAGGCTTCCCCTACAAGAATAGAAAGCCACATGAAAAGAACTATTGTTATATTCACACAATGTGCAGGCTAATGGTACATTCGTGTGTGAATATTAGAGTTCTTACCGGCGGCTTCCGGCGATTTCGCAGATCTGTCAAGATTCCGCTTTTCTTTAGAACACTGCCCTCTTCAAGGTTAAAACAAAAGAAGCAGTAGTTATCTTATTCCCGACAAAGTTCGCGAACGCAGTGCATCCTTCGGGTTTGTCCCCGTGCAGCCCAAGTGTCCTTTGTCGGTTTGGACCAATGAACTTTCACGGCCCCATTATGTTTTTAGTGCGTTAAGCGGGGTGTTTAAAAATAAAATTTTTAACCGAATTGCCAGCGCTTTCACCCCGCGTCCCCTTCAAAGACGCCGACTGCCCTTTAAGAGAAAGTCGTTTTAGTTCCGGTATAGAAGATAGCAGTTTCTGAAAATATCGTTCTTTGAGGGTTTGTCCCGTACAGTCCAAGTTAGCTATGTTGGAGGGTGCCTGTTATGTTTGAACCAATCAACATTCAGTCCCGCTCTCTTGTCTTCGGGTTACAATGGAGTAAAAAAAAAACTTACACAAATGAGACATGTTCTCGTCGCGTTTCGTTTTAAACGGCAATACGTTCTCCCACTGGCGGTGGACATCGTCCAGTTCCAACTTGCACACGCAAAAGTATCTTCGTGCATTTTAGAGGAAAGAACACTAACTGAACCCGTTGGCGTTGCTATAAAAAGGAAGAAACCGCAAGTCCTGCCCACACTTCTAGTTTCTCGACCTCCGGAGCTGCAAGTTTCTCCTGGTCCCTAAGCACGTTAAGTGGCAACCTTTCTGCTGGTTTCGGGCACTAGTTTACAGCCCGATAGCGTTATTGCGGTTCCGAGGAGTTTAAAAAGTGGAGAGTATTCTTTAACATTCGGGGATGGCTAATTGGACACAGTTTTACCGAACGCCGTTTCGTGAAATGGTGCGCTTGTTTAATGATTGGAACACCAGCGCTTTTCGGTCTTGTAGGAACATACACAGCGTACACTCGGTAGAAAAGATTCGAAGCCAAGGGCGAAAGTCAGGTGATGAAAAATGCACACATAAAGTGCCGTTTGTTTTAGGTTTTCTCTTTACAAAAAAAAAAAAAAAAAAAATGTGAGTTGCTTTTTAAGTAGGTGTTGATATTATTGTGATATCTAGTTTCATTATCTTATGTTACACCACACTAATCTTTAAAATTCACATGTACACCCGATATATTCGGTATAGACAACCTTGAAGAGACAAAAAAAAACGATTTTCAAGTATTGTGTCATGCTTTTTCGAGTTCGACTTTGCAAAAGAAACCCTGAAGTGTTATTAAAGTTTAATATGGAGTGAAGTACTTTTTTCTCTCCGTGGAAGTACTGCAAAAAAAATACACAAGAAAGAAATCTGCAAGTATCAGCGCCAGAAGAGCCTGTCACGTGTTTTGTTGCCGATTCTGACCTCGAGTATTCGAACGTCATAACAGCGCTCCGGGTCTAGCAATGCTGGGAGCACGTCGATGTTGAAGTTCATATCGCAGTCACCTGTATTATAGAATCAAGGTTCCGTTTTTTTTTGTTTTTTTTTTTTTCAGATGCTTGGAGATGGAATTTGTATTCCCTTATCGAAGTTCCATTCTGTTTTCTTTTTGTGGCTGCAGAATGCAGCGCTCATCGACGCAGGATAAGCGCTGTCCTTGGTGCCCCGACGTTTTTGCCATCGCATAAGAGGTCGAGCAAGCCTACGATTCAGTACAAGAGCCACCGGTGGCCCGATGTTGTGCTCGGATTCTTCTTCAAGGGAGCAAACTCTAGAGACCCAAACGTCGAATATTATCGATGCATCAGTTGCTACGAACTCAGCAAGCAGGCGTCCGGTGAGATGTGCCACGTATAGCACACCTCACTTTACGTAACGGGGTCATGGCGACAGATCCTGACCACCCAGCGACCTCCCCATAGTGGCAACCCGAACGAAGACGCCGATTCGGCATCTGTTCTCTCCAGGTGTTTATGTACGAATTTTCTGCGGACGTGCGCCAGAGCCGGAAATGACGCCGAGGGGCTTTTGATAAAGCAGTGTTATCAGTTCATCAGCGCTTTCATGAGCATGAAGGCGATGTTCGAAGAGCCATACAAGCCAACCTAAGCAGTGGGTATGGATTGGCATCGAAGAGGCGGACCTTGACAAGAAACCGACATCACAACAGCCTAAATGGCAACACCATCGACGTCATACTGCCTGAACTTCGCATCACGAAGAACTCAATGCCATTTTTGTAATTTGAGTGCAAGAGAAGGCAGGCGGCTGCTGCTGTTCTGTGCCGATAAGGACTTGGGAGCCTTCGTGAACGTGGATTATATTTTGGGCGACGAAAACTCTAAGTATAACCCATCCGACTTCCACAATCGTGGCCAACTGTACACCTTACACGCCGTCGAGAAGGGAGAAGCCCACCTTATATCCGGCACGTCCCAACAAAAAACTCATGAACCACTTCGTAATCTTCTTATGTGCCCAAGGCATCTCAGTTAGGCAGCTTCACCGCAAAAAGCCGCGTGAAGACTGCGTTCGGCAAACTCGACCGGAAGTATGTTCGATACACATTAGGAGACCGTAGGCCCGTGCAATGCCTCAAATCTGAGTCGCCGAAGTAGCTTATTATTAAAACGCAAACGTCTAAGTTCATTTGATTCATGACCGAGCGTTTCATATTCTGAAACCCAAACCATAATTAACAGATGAGAGTCGAAGCTTTCTGGCATCTCACTTAAATAACAGAAGAGGTATAAAAATAGAACAATCGCTTGCCCCTATTTATTTTTTTTTTTCTATTTCCAGGTACGTGGCTGAAGCGTTTCACTTCGCAAAGGCCCTGAACAAGAAAAGTGACGAGTTCGGAATTAGGACCTTGAGCCGGGACGACGTCGATGTGAACGAATTCTTCATCAGGCTGCGACATCTTCCCTTCGTGCCGGACGTCTTCAGACTTCAGTTTGCTGGGGACCATGATCGCCGCCAGGCCACACCAACCACCAATACACGCAGCACGGCTGGAGCAACTGGTCTGCTAGTTCACAAACTTCTGGGTCTCGAACAGCGTTGTCAAAGAGATCTGGGGCCAGTTCGGAAGCCGAGGACTAAGAACAACAATCATGGTAGAGCGCTGGCACAACGGGCTGCATAGTCGTCTCCGCAGCCGCCATCCTGATCTTGCAGAGTTTATTCAGTATCTGCGAGTATAGCAGCACGCAGCGAAAAACCGCTTACAGGCTTTGTTGTTGGACCCCCTGGGTGTAGCCAAACCAACCACCAGCGCCGTTGTCAACAGGAACCTTTTGCTGCACGCCGAGATGGATGAGTTCGCGTCCTTTATCAGCAGTCAAGCTCCCACGTGCCAAGACGTCAACTACCTCGACATCATCGCGAGCAGACTTGTACGTAATCCGTTACAAGTAACGAAATTACTTGTAATCCCTTACATTTATCAGTAATTTAGTAACGGAATAATTACATATTTTCCAGGGTAATTTTAAAGTGATTCCCTTACATTTTTGACGTAACGGATTCCTTGTAATCCGTTACATTTTTTCTCAGATGTTTTGTTGTTTTCTTTTTTTTCGCAAAGTTGAGCGCAGTGACAATGTCACGCGAATCGACCAGCGCAAAGGGAGGCTTGGCGCTCTCTAGTTCCACAGAGCATTTTTTTGCAACACCAAGCCCCGGAATTTTTTTTTAGACCCTAGCATCAATGTCGAAAAATCCAAATGAACATTTTTACAAAAAAAGGGGGGGGGGGGGGGGGGCAAGTTATATCCGCTTTTTTTTAGTCCCTTTGTTTTTTTCTTTGCGATCGAAGACGGGGGGAGGAGGACACCAAGTGATTGTGCGCCTCTTCGAGAAGCTCGAGGTGGTAAGCACTGAAATATAATTAACAATGTCCTTCTCAGTTATAGTGACTACGGCCATTTTCATAATGTCACAACACGAGACAACGCTCCGTCTACCCTAAAATCCACTAAACGCGATGTGATAATATGTGATTGTGTTATTGCCACAAGCATCTTTGTTCGTTGCTGCACACTTATCTTCTTCTCTTAGAAAACAGGATGTTTTTTTTTTCTGCATCTTTCACATTATTTGACCCTGTTTTAAAAGCTACTTACTTTTTTGTAGTCCAACTTCTATGGTTGGACCACTTTATTTGTGAATTCCTGCCAGGTTATCTGCATCTCAGTCACCCTTTTGTGAGTCAGCTTTTTACGAGCACTTAGAAAATGGTAATAGTCTTCCTTTCCTCTCCTTCCTGTTTTGCCCCAGCAGGACGCATCTTATCTCAAGCAGATATTTTTACAAATAAAACATAATGATGACTTGATATTCTGGGCTTCAGGAGAGAGTGAAACTCGTGAGTGGGGCCATAGAGCGGCTTACTTAGTACTCTACCCTTCGCTGCCCATGGCATCAGCGGACGTCTATCTGGACAGCACCGGAGTAAACTGCAGTCGGTTCGTGCTCCGTGCGTTCTTGAACGGCACCAACAAAGGTACACACGGCAAACGTGCGTTTACATTTCCTTGTTTTAACCGACGTTCTAATTAATTCTTGTTATGAGTGTTCCTTCATTTTTCTTTTATTACTTATATTTATATACTGGAAACTTCTTTTTTATTCACCAACGTCGAACTGTTCAGAACCAAAGGAAGAAGAATATCGAGCCAAACCTTATTTAATATTTAATTATCGCCTTGCTGTTACCACTATCATTTTGCTATTGTCTGGCAATATATGTTGGTATAGTATGATGGACATAAATCAATTCTTATTCTACTCTTCGCTAGATCTATGATCACTTCCACAGCTTCGCGATTTAGACAATGGAGAATTTTAGTAGATCGGTCCGATGACTCCTATAACGATATCCGATACTTCGCCGCCGTCTTTGCGCGTGCATCATATCGTTATCGGGTATCGGAGGTATCAGAACGATCTACTAATTCTCTCGAATAGCAGGCAGCGCCTGCAATGACGAAGATTTGCTCTACATTCGAGGTGAATAGTACTTCCATTGCTTCGCTGAAAAAGCTCAATGCAAAGCATGAAGCATTTGTGAGGAACAACATTGCACTCCCATCCAGTGCCTCGGTTCAAATTGGTGTTCAGCGCAACAGTCGACATATTAAGTAAGAAATAACGCAAAATGTCTGACGAGACTTTCGAGAGCCAGCTGTTGCTCAAAATTTTCAAGGTCATCAAATGGACCAGGTTGCAATTATAAGAACTTGAATAACCCCCTTCCCTTTATTTCTTATTTGGGGACAATAATGTTAAAAGTAACGCCACGAAAGTAACGGATTACTTTTTGGGGTAACGGTCAGTTAGTTTTATGGGAGGGTAATTGTAATTGTAATAAATTACAATTTATCCTTGAGTAATTGTAAATGTAATTCCTTACTATTTTGCAGTAACGTGTACAAGTCTGATCGCGAGCCTCGGAGTGCTTCCGGAAGCTAATTAAATTACATGGGCTTCTGAGAACCACTCTGCAAGCCACATGCAAAAAAATTGTGTACTGCGTGATACCAATATTCTCGCTCTAGTCTGTGCCATACGAACATACTCACAGGGAATGCATGCGTACGTAAACTACTGACAACTGCAGTGTACAGTGAGTAGTTGTCTGTTCCAAAGATAAACGAACAAAAATAAAAAATTTGGCTAAATCGCACAATTGTTCTGCATTTACTCATGGGTTGTCGGGCATTGTAAGCACATGACCGCCCGCCAGTGCCACTGAATATGCGCAGAGGTAATATTTACATTTTCGAAAGGAGCTTTGGGAACTGTTGGTACGTGGCATCAGCAATTTGCACAAGCGTGATTTCCGACTAATAAAAAAAGATATATTTATAGTTAAAAAATCTACAACCCCTGTAAATAAAATGCACACCTATATTAGTGCAAGTTTGAGGAGGGAAAGAACTCGCGCAGAGCAGGCACTGAACCCCGCAAACGCGCTTTTACTATCTTAATAAATGTAAAAGGTAATACTAAATATAAAAGGGAACACTTGGTCCGAACTCCTGTTAGATTTACGACTCCCACAAAGTAGGTAGGGGTCTAAATTTTCCGTTTTAACCCTCGTCTGAACCGTGACTTGCTCCATAACTTGTAGGAGCGTCAACAGCTGTTCCCTATCATATTTCTCACCACCTTAGCTTAACCGGTGCTACACTCAACTTGTGAGATGGGGTGCATGAAGTATTGTATTTTAAGTTATTTTAATATTATCATAGGGAAATTTCATTTTTCTGTGATAACGTCTGGTCAAGGTAACGTCATGTTCTCGATCGTTCGCATTTAGACGCCACCGGTGGCGTCATATTCTGGTAGACTTACAGCTTTCCGCGATGCGAGTTTATTTATGCGGGCCGAAAAACGCAGTTTTGTATTCTCGATTGCGCCCGGCACTTCTGACTGCCGTCCAATTAGGGCTTTATTACGAGCTGAAACCATGCAGTGGGAGAAACTGGACTTACCTGTGGCTAAAAACCTCAAGGTGAGCTCGAGTCGCGTGTCGGGCTTCACGCTTTGCCTCATGTTGGTGTCTTGTTTCTCGATAAGGGGCCCGACGCGATCCAGGACCTCCTTGAACATTGTCTCGTCCATGCGCAATGGCTCCCGGTACGCCCTCGGGTAGGTCAGGCGCAGTTCGGGCACCAAACTGTTCTGCTTGGCCGTTTGCTTATTCAGAACCCACTCCCTGGCCCACAGCTTCGGTTGTTTTGCGGCCGCTTCGTCGCACTCAAAACTTTCTTCGATAAAAAGGGCCAACGCGAGCAACTTGCGCTTGAAAGTGTCCATATTTCCGCCGCACTCGCAAACCGGGAAGCGGCGAACTGCGCCGCTAGGGATATTGGGGACACTCTCACCCCTGACTGCGTGAGTACAGAGGGCGGGACAATTTTGCTCTTCGCCGCGCCTCAACGGAGAACAGAGCCGACTCCGTCGTGCGAATGCTAGACCGGTTATCTCCGAGTGTCGTCCTCTCCGACGCGGCTTTCCTCCTCGGAGGTTTGTGACGTAGCCGGTTTCTCAAGTTTTCGCCGCGGAGATACATCTCTCGTGCGAATACACTATAGGTAGCACGAAGGCCGCCAGTTTGGCCGGTGTAATTGCCGTGATGGTTCTAATTTTTCGAAGTCTGGCTGCTTCCCATATTCCATACCCCCTGGGTAGCGGGTAGTCCTCGGTCGGCACTTTTCTAGCTAGTCTGTCTGGTTCGGCCTTTTCCATTGGGTCTTCTGTACCTTTTTGTCCTCACAAGTGGATGGGCCTGTCGGCGAGCAGTCATTGCTTACTCCCTCGGTTGCGGCCCGGTGAGCCCACTCGTTCCCTGGAATCGTTGTGTTCCCCGTATACCCACTCAATTGTCAGCGCGGTGCCCTTCGCTTCTAGCTCTTTGGCGTACGTTAGAATATTCTGTGCAGCTACATTTTTGGGTGTGCTGTCCCTAGACACTCGAAGTGCCTATTGGGAGTCAGTAATAATCCTGGCTTTCTTTGGCTCCAGTTCACACGGAAAGAATAAAAACACAGAAAATATACGTGGGACAGACACACACAGTTCTTTCAACGAGCAACCACATCTTTCCGTGTGAACTGTGCTCCATCCAAAGTGCTCTGCTACGTGTACCTAATTTCTTTGGCTCTTCCGTGTTGTGTCGTATATCTATGCTTGCTTCCAGAAATAGTCCAGACACAAACAGAACAAACAGAAGTTGATCAGACACAAACATAATAAACTGCAACACGAAAAGGCGCCCTTGTAGAGGCGCAGTTTGATCAGGTTAAGTAGGTTACAGTGTATGAGACAAGGAAAGACCCTTCCTGATGCCATGTTTATAATAATGCTTATTTATTGATGGCCACTAACAGCAACATGCTTTCCCGGTGGTGCATCACAACACAGACAAACAAGAAACATATACCCACACACATCAAACGCACTGACATTATACGCACAAAATGCAAATAAAAATAAAATAAGCAATATGTATTTTACATATTTTGTTATAGCTCTGACACTGCTAAGTTTTTAAGATAGGTTAAAGGCATGAGCATGTCATTTGAAGGTAACGAAATTCCATTATACCAAATGCCTATTCGGCTTACAGACGAAATCTGGGAGCGCCCACGAATATAAAACAGTTCCTTGAGCTCAAAGCTCAAGAAGACAAACAAAAGCTTATGGTGTATTATAAACTTCAGCGTGACACTTTGCCGCTTAAATGTTTGTGCAAAAATAACAAATCATGAAGATATCTTCGTTCAGAAAATGTGTACCTACCTATTTTACTCGCAGTCTGTTGTAGTCGTTGTAATCTTTATTTTCTAGGTATCGATCATAAATTTAACGAATAAAGCGTTTTTGGACGCTTTCAAATTCAATACGCTTAGATTTTTTTTTTTTAAATTAGGTAACTTTCAGGCATTAGAAGCAAACTCCAATTTTGAGCGGACAAAGCAATTGAACAGCACAAGCGCAGATGAGAGTATTTTAAACTCTCGCGTCATTCTTGACACCATGCAGAGCATACTCAATGATGAAGCATCACTCGAAAGTCGCGTATGACAGTTGTCCTTTCTATTTCGGACATGTTGAGCATGTAAAGATATGCATATACATCTTTTATACAAAATGTGAGAACGTTAGTTTCATCGGAATTAAGAGAAGACCCTTATTTGTGCACCAGCATTGACTGCATCGATATCAATCTGCATTTCCATGCACTCACAATAGGCTCCAATCTTGTGCAATATTTTTACATTATCAGCATACTGCAACAATTGAAAAAAAAAACTGAAGACAATCGAAGAGATCATTAGCAAATATATTGTACAAATAATGAAAGAAGCTTACAATCCTCTGTAATGCGAAATTAGAGCGCAGCTCTTGAGGTGGAGGAGGCGAGGGTATGGAGGGGAGGGTATGCCTCTCCTCCCCCTCCTCCCCCTCCCCTCCTCCTCCTCTTCTCCTCGCTTCCCGTTTTGCGGGAAATTTTCGCTAAATTTCCCGCTAAATTTAGAGAAAATTTCCCGCTAAATTTAGCTGGTTAAGTTTTCCCCTAAATTTATCAGGCAAATTGATGTGGGCGTGACCTGAACACCAATTCAATTTCCCCACTAAATTTTGCGGGGAAACTGTGACGTCCCATAATGCAACGCGCGCGGTTAAACCGACACCGACGCCGCTCAACCCGGATATAGGCGCCGAAGAGTTGCGTTCTCAAAGGGACCGAGAGTAGATTCCTGAGAGACTCCTGAAGTTGAACTGTAAGGGGCCGACAGGTCTACCCGTATTCGGATAAAGTTTGAGCGCCCGGATAAATAATTTCCGAACCATTTGATGAACCCCTCAGTTACACCATATTCCGACACCTTAAGTAGAAGTAATTAATGGTTGACTTTATTGAATGTTTCTCTCATGTCTAGAACTTTATAAACTGACAAATATTAGGCTCTACAAAGTGGCCCTTCATAAAGCCATGTTTCGCTGAATTAATTTTGTGCTCAAAGAAACGATACAAGCGGGTGAAAACTACCGTCTAAAAATATTGGATTATGCAGTGAATTGCAATCATTAATAATTCCAACGAAATTAGAGGATCTAGATGTGTTAATCTTTTTAGAAACGCCCTGACATATTTCAAATTGTTTAGCCTTGCTGAGTGCTGGGGAGGTGGCAAAATGTACAAGTCTCTGTTTATTCCGGACTCGTTATTAGATAGATAAAAAAAGAAGCCTAATTTAGCCATTTTTCTTTTAGTGTCAAGTGATTCAAGGCTACATTTCCGCAACACTTTTGAAACTGGGGAGTGCCGCCTAATTCGGAAAATTAATCGAGCACTTAATCGCTGAATTCTCTCAACTTTTTTTATGTCTGTTTAGGTATGGGTCTCTCACGATTGACGCATATTCGAGCACTGGGAGAATAAGAGCTTTATAAGCTGAGAGTTTAACCGTTCAATCTTTCGCTCCCAACTTTTTTTAAAGAAGCACTACATGGTGTAGGCATATGTTATCGAAGTGAGCGTTTCAGTTAGGTTTCGTATTAAAGGTTAGGCCCAGATATCATACTTCTCTCATAGATTCGACGTACGTATTTTCGATGTGGTACTTAAATTCAAGAGGACAGTTTTTATGTGTTATTGTGAGACCATACGTTTTTGAGTAATTAATAACCATTTGCCACTTCTTACACCAGTCAGCAATGCCACACAAGTTTCTGTTCAGCAATAGTTGATCCGAAGATTTACAAACAGTTCTATAAATAACGCAGTCGTCAGCAAACATTTTCACAGTCAGGGTTATCAGCTATATCATTAACATAGATCAGAAACAAGAGTGGCTCCAGGACCGATCCCTAAGGTACACCCGACAGCACGTCAAGACTCACTGATTGACAGCCGCTAATTTCTAGAATCTGTAGTCTATTTTTAAGATATGCCGAGATCTATATCACAAGACGGGGAACAATGCCCACTCGCTGCAACTTTCTTAGTAGTAGTAGGTGCAGTACCCTGTCAAAGGCTTTGGATAGATCTAAAAATATTGCGTGAATTTGCTTTCTATTGTTGATGGTATTGGCGAAGTCATATACTACTGATAGGAGCTGAGTTGTAGTGGATAGCTTTTTTCTACATCCATGTTGAAAGTGAACGCATTTATTATTAGATTCCAGAAATAAAGTAATGTGACTGGAGATCGCGTGTTCTAGCAGTTGGCAGCATGAGCTAATTAATGATATCAGTCTATTGTTTGCAGCAAGCAGTTTGCTCCAACCCTTGTGAACCGGCACAACACAACCACACAGCCAGCCAAGAGGCAGGGTCTCTTGATCTAAGGATGCAGTGAACATAACAAATAAGTGCTGGGAAATCATTTCCGCGTAACGTTTTAGAAAAGCGTTGGGGGTGTTGTCAGAGCCACAAAATTTTTTTACATCTAGTTGTAAAAGAAGATTACGTGTTTCGTTGTTGTTTAATTCTAGGTCTTCCCTTAATGGTGTAGGAGATACTGGTTCGGTAGAGTCACTGCTTATGTCTTGAGAACCAAAAACGCTTCGAAAGGCGCTATTAAACTAATTAGCAATTTGATGAGGTTCGATAACTTCATTACAGTCAACATGAAGCTGGTCAACAGACCAATGGCTGCCCGATATATATCCCCAAACCCTTTGCGGCGCATTTTCCGTAAAGTTTACCGATGTTGTTAAAAAAAAAAGTAATTGCGAGCGCTGCGTATTTTTTGCCTTAGAGTAACTGTGAGGGAAGACACGAAGCTAGTATTTCTACTGTTTGCTTTGCGTTTTCGAAATATTGCTCTTTTCAAATGTATTATATCCCGGGATATTCCGGGGTTGGGCTGTTTCTTTTTTTTTTTTTCTATTTTGTTACGTATCGATCAAGGCATAATGCAGTAATATTCATAAAAGTATTCCATAAAGTTGTATGTCCCACCTTGAAGTCACTGAGGCACAAATCAAGTGAATCTATAGTATCGTATTTTCCGGACTATAGTCTGTAGTCGGTGCGTAGTCCACACGCCGTGAATAGTCCGCACTTAGCGCCCAGTCCAAACATAAAAATGATTTTACACAGCACACCTTGACAAATGCCTGCTGTATTACAGCTCACAAAGAAAGTTTGCATTATACATAAATCAACATTATTATACTCCGTTGTTCATAAAATCCTTCACGTCTTGACACAGTGGCCGATCTAGTAAAAAAATCCTTGTATAGTCCGCACTTGTAGATAGTCGGCATCGCGTAAAATTACAACTTTTAAACATGTATAGTGGGCAGATTACAGTCTGGAAAATACGGTAGCTTCCTCACCTGCGGCGGAAAAGTTGAAGACACGTTTAATCGCCCGACTTTTTTTTAGCGGGGCAAAAATTTGCAGCAAGAAATAAAATCTGGTGAGATATGTCGTTCAAATCACTGACATTATTGTCATCTTTAACATTTTCAACATATATGAGATCTAGAATGTTCTCACTGCTTTGGGAGGCTCGGGTACCTTCTGTAACAAGTTGGACAAGATTAAATTTCAGCATTAATTCAAGCAATAAATTGACTTTTTACTCCCGATCCTGGGTTTTAAGTCTGCCACTTAATTGATGGATGATTAAAGTCACCCAACACTATAACGTTTTAGTTCGGTTTGTATTTCCGCTGCATCTACGACTGAATATTATCTAGGAATGACTCGGGCGATGAGGGGGGCCGGTAGACCACACCCACGAGAGCCGAGAATCCCCGCTATCCCATTTGACACCGTAAATTTTGGTTTTCTACTATTTCATCCATAATGACGCAGGAAATTCTATTTCTTAATACTCAAGCAACTTCCCCTCCTCATGAGCCTCGATCACGTCTAATCATTTTTATGAGTTGGTGGGACTACTTCAGAATCTGCAGTATCTACTGGCAACCAAGTATCTGTGATTGCTACCAGGTGAGTGTCATATGTGAATATGATTTCTTTAAGCTCGCAACATTATTGGCAATGTGCCTTGCATTTATGAGAAAGACGCGCCATAGTTTAATCTCTAGTCAGTGACTAGAGATTAAACAATTAACCTGAGAATACTGATAATTTAAAAACCCTGACTTCAAAACATTCTGAGCCGGATTGATAATTCTGTTACACTGAGCGAAGTGTTCACACATACAAAATCTAGCAAACGAAATGCTTTCAATTTGGTTGAAGAGTCACTGCAATTAATTCTTGCAGAATGCCACGCCACTGCCGGGAGGTTAAAATTGCCATATATATGAATACGATCATCAGACGCAGCCATTAAAGACTCAAACGTATTGTTGTTGTTGTTAGAAACATCTTTATTGAGACAAGGGGAAGGAGGGTATGGCGGTTATGGGAAATAAGGAAGGCCCTATTCCGGGGCTTCACCGGCCTCCAGCGTATCTATGTGATCAATAAAGGCAGCCGAGTCTGAAAATAGTGGGAAATGCAATTCCCTATCAAACATAGCTCACCTCCAGTAGACTGCAAATAAATCCAGACACATTGTTCGTTCGTTTCGAGGTCAAATCACCGGTGCGCATTACTTTTTTTTTTTTTTCCGTTTACAGCAATAATTATTTTGTTACCTGCTTACGTTGGTCATAATCACGGTCACGCCGTAACGCGAAATTTGAAGAAAAAAACTCTGAACTAGATATACTTCCAAGTTCCATATAACGAAGTCTCCATAAGACACGCAATGTCGTAATTTGAGGTCAAAAGACCATGCACAAGATCAATTGCCCGCGTCCTTAGCCCGTGAACATTTTGATAAAAAACTGTTACGGCGCTATTCATTCACGATCAACCTGGTTCGGGTCATCTTCTGTATGCCCGAAAGGCATCGATGGCAACAAATGACCGAAGAATTGCATGAAGATGCTGCCTCGAGGCTATATTTCAAGCGCGGTGATACGTTCAAACATATCTTCTGCCACAGACAAGCAGAAAGACGAGTACGATGGGTGTTTCGGCCGCAGCTTTGTCCAGGCTACGTTTTTGTCACCTAGCGCAAATGCCACACGTCTAACCAGGTCGTCTTCGCTTGTATTCGGTGCCAGACGTGACACAAACAAATATGTTGTTCTCGAGCGACCAAGAACAGGGGTTACTGCTGAATCTTTACAACTCCCGTTTTCATGTCGGGTTTATGACGCCTTACCACTTGGATGAATCCGTAATTATCTCCACTTGAAGCCACAGCTATGGTCATAGTTAATGAACCCCTCCTGCTTGCGTCCCGACCTTGTTGCAAATCACCAGCGCTCGCGTTCGCTGCGGTAGTCGGAAGCAGATGATATTTCACAACAATAGCATACGCTGGAACAGCCCTGAAAATAGGGTCTGCACGATCCAAAGCACTTGACCTTGCGCCAGTCACACTAAACACACCAAGCTGCTGACGCAGGGCTTGGCATTCTATCTTCAGGTAACTAACCTCGCTCGTAAGGATGTCGACCTTCAGCAGCTACCGAACCAAGAGTCCATTGTCTGCATAGTCTCATAACGTGAAGAGTCACTGGTACTCGCTCTGGCACTCTCGTTTGCACCGGTGTACGCTCTACTGGAAACGGTAGCGTCACCACTGCGGTCAGGTGGAAGAGGCCCGGGCCGCCATTTTCTGCCCCCCGGCGAGTGTAAGTGGGGCATTTGAATGCGCTTGAACCCCCTTGCATCATGATCTTGTAATCAACGGGTCCCACGTTCACACTCTTACAGTGGACTTTGGCAAGCGCAAGAACCATAAATTAACTGCTGTCTGCCTGGAATTTCAGTAAAACATTTTACACAAACTGCCTTCATCTTCTTGGCCATCGACTTGGTCATCGTCATAGCGACCTGTTCCTTAGCACAATAAATACAATCTACAACGGCGCCTTTGACAACAAAAAAAAAAAAAAGCTGCGATACAGGAATCATTTAGGCGCACACCTATGAAAGAGAGTTAATTTACCTTTTGTTTTCCCTATAGCGATGGGGACCAAGCTCCTGTAGGGCCGAGCTCCTTCCTTTTAAATGCATATTGGTTGTGCGAGCCGCAGGTCCCGCGAACCCTGAAAGCGTTTGATACTCTGGAAATGTGACATGTCCCCTTTCCAACGCAAGAGAGCATTTGATGATAAGATAGCCAAGCGGAAAAGGTAAACACAAAGTAAGCGCCGCCCATGTTTACACGGTAAATATGTTGTACGTTTACAAGTGCGGGCTTGCCAGACATGTGGGAAATGCTGAAAAAAAAAAGTATTACGCTACGGAGTACACGGTAAAATTTTATTTGTGTAGAGTACTATATATGCACCTCCGAAGAGCCTCCGAGTACAGTACTAAATGTACAGGGCGTTTCTTTTTTTTTTTTTTTTACAGATTTGTTTAAAGCATAGATTTATTATAATGTGCACTAGAGGTTCAAGTGGCGCTAGTGTGCTGACGCAAATTGAAGCAGACAGCAACCAGTCGAAAATGGACTTCCGGTAATGCATTTTTATGGGAAAAAGTGAGTGCATTTTCTCCCTGCGCTCGGTCATAAGAGCAAATATCCCAAATATTTCGTACGTACTAGGTAGCTTGGAACATTTCTCAGTCAGGCCGACAAAATAATTGGTCAGTTACGGCGTTTTTCTTTCGAATTCGTCGCATTAAAAACGGTGCTAAAACGGCTTCGTACGTGTATTTATGTGCACTGTCGGACACTGTTAGCGCGAACGCGGCGTCGGCGATTTCCAGCATGGGGGTTAGGCGAACGAAGGACATCTGGAAAATCAAGAGCTGCGGCAAGAACTACTCAGTCACACTGGATCAGTAACTCGCAGTGCATGTACGATCAAAATAAATTGAAGGCCACGTAATCTATTCCGATTTTAAATAAGTAAGTACCGCTCTATTCTTTCTGCCCTGAGCGAAGCTGCTTGTTCTCCGCTTTGAGAACAAGTGCACGATAAAAGCTGCCCGGCAGGGAAAACAATACGAAGAGACACCTTTCATAGCCCACGGACTTTATTCTCTACGTTTTGAAGGTTTTTTTGCGCTCATGCACGACGGGATCATATTCAGCCTGTCACCGGAATGCGTCACCGGAATGCTGGCGAGCCTTGAACACACTCTATGTTCGTTTCGATTGTAATTTTGCTTTGAATCGTCGCTTGTTTTTACACACCTGCTGCGGAACACGCGTTTGGGTCTGAAATGTAGCGAAGTTAAATATCGTTCACTGATGAAGAAAAATGCGCTAACTAAAGCAATTACACTTTTACAGTGTTAATCAAGGTACATGCTATTCGGTACGACCCAAATAACCAAAGTGTTCCGTGTTATTTTCCGGCGAAGAGACAAAATGCACGCGCGTTTTCCCATAGGAATGCACAGGAGCACCGCAAAAGTAGACTGGTTGCTGTCTGCTTCAATTTGCGTCACGGAAGTTGCATAGACACTAGCGCCAGTTGAACCTCTAGCGTACATTATAACAACTCTATGGTTTAAAGCCATGATAGCTACGCTAACGCGCTTTGTGCAGGTGAGTTACATGACCAGGGGGATACAATATAGGGGGCTAATTGTTGCGATAGGTTACCTAATTAACTAAAATATGTTAATTATAGTTTTAATTAATAAAAATTAATTAAATGGTTTCAATTAAAAACTTGTTGAGCGTCATCTAAAACCCCCAAATCAGTGAACTTTAGAAAGCCTTGCACTCTAAAAAAAAATGGAGGAAGAAAGTAGCAACGGCGCGTCTTCCACCCTTCTACTGACGCGCCCCCAAGCGGACACGAGAAAAGGGGAGGAACGAAACGTTTTTCTCCTTCTCCAGGCAGACGGGAGAAAGCTTTCGCCCTCCCGACTCATCTTCTTTCGGTTTCGTTTTTCGAGCAGGCCGCGCACGTTGTTTAATAAATAGCTGTTGAGTTGATTGAGCTTCAGCGGCAGCGAATGCCGCCTGTAATTCCGTCTTCTAGTCTAAACGTGCAGAACATTTCGGTTGCATCGACGTTTTTATCACTAATTTTATCAAACGAGCAAACGAAGCCGCTAGAAATAGCGAAGTTGCGAAGTAGTGCCACCCTGCCACCAACTCCACGTACACTGTGTAAGATGGCCGTCTCTGGATTGCGCGACTCACGTGGCACGGAACTACAGTTGCGAAAAAACGCGGAACTGTGTCGACTTTTTCGACGTTATGGAAATCGCAGGAACTGCGTCCAAGACAGGCAGGTTTTGCTGCCGGCTGCCTGGGTGCCTTCCGTGCTGAGTTCGGTTCTGTTTTCCGATGCCGAGTGCAACCGGCGTTCAACGTGGTTCTGTATTTGTGCGTGTCAGCAACATAGCTGCAACATCGTGATGGCAGTGTTGTGGGTTGTGAACAGAAGACTGGATATATCGCCGATGTAACCCTGTGTTTGCGTGTCAGTGGTGTAAGAACAAGATGAGGTCGTAAACTCTCGGGCATTGATGCCGCTGGTCGGGCCGTGATCGGAGGGGGCGGGGTGTCGCAGGTTGACATTCCGCTTTACATTAAAAAGTTTAATACCACTTGAGGGATTAGGTTCAATCGATCGACGTGCGGATAGTCATGTTGGAACGCCGGTCTGAACAGTAAGCTCCTATCGTACCGTGGCCAATGTGACTCGGTTGTCTCGTCCCCGAGAGCGATTGCGCTCTGGGGAAAGGACAACAGTACGAAATCGTGACGGAAAGTACGTATATTTACAGTGTGAAATTTTAGCATTAAAAACAATAGTAGGTAAAATAAAAAAAAGCTACCCTTTATTTTGCTGTTTAAATATACTACAGGTCCTGGAGAAACTGCCCTCCAAATGGCGCGCTGGGATGAGCGCTAGAAGTTTTCGAGCTCGCCACGGCGTAGCTCCGTTCACTTAACACCTGCCGAAAGTCGCGGCTTTGACGGCATTCAAGTTGATCGAAAAGCGATTTCTTAGCCCGTGAAGTATCACTTCCAGCTGAGTGAATATCCGCCCTACAGAGATTAATTCAAGACGGCAATTGCAGCCGTGCGCGAACAGCACAAATAGAAAAGCAAACACTACAATAGAAATGCAGGCTACGACGTGCCATGCGGGGAAACAAACTCATGGCTTCGAGCCGCATTGGAGCGGCTTGATTTATTGGCTTTCAAAGAATTACGGCATCATCGTGCGTTTACTTTTTAATAAGATATTCATCCCCTGAGTTATTCAAAATACTCTCAGAGTTATGACATTGCTGAAAAAAAAATCAGCACGCTGGGAATATGTTTTATTGCTTACGCATTGCTCACCGAAAAATTCCGTACGTTCAAAACGACCAATATAAAAGACGGAAACGCACAGCTCGGGTGAAGTGTTCGGGTTAGTGTGCCGTTGTATTGATGTTTGTAAGTGCCATGCATGTGTATGCGTTCAATGTATGTTCACCTGATGCTTGTAGTATGCGTAATGTGTGTACAGTAGCGGATCCCCGGTGCAATAGTGGCCTTAGGAAATTAAATTATTTTTTGTAGAACATGAATTAGGCGGTACATAGCGCCACCTACCCTAGCTACTTGCAATTACTCTGCTTGACCCCGCCATCTGGTGACAAGCGATTTAACCTTCTTTCACGCTACGCGATAAACAGCGCGCTTCGAGTTTGTTCTTTCGAGAGCGGATTTTGGTTTCGCGGATTGAGTTTGCCATTCTCCGTGATGTGCAGTTGACGAAGGAATTGTGACTCGAGGAACACGAAAGGTAAGAGCAAAGTGCGCGAAGTAACTGGGTATCGGTTGTCTCCGTTTAACATCGAAGTGCTGTCGACGAGAAGACTGAGTAACTGCTTTCAAAACGCAAGTTTCTGTACCTTTGGGGGGAATCTGGCTTCGGAAATACACACAGTTCGCGGAAAGCTCGTGTTACGCTTTTATTTGCTGCTCCTCTCGTCCCGTACAAGAGACGTAGCGTCCTCGCTAAGCCTTATTGAGCTCGATTTGCTCGATTCAGGGCCGCCATAATGAGATGCAGGCGACGGAAGAACTAGTTGCTCCCCTTCTTCAGGGACGAAAGTTTCTCCCTTTCTAAAGGAGCATAGGTTACAAGACCGTTCCTCCCCTAAGGGAGGACTATCCATACCCCTTTTTCTAAGAGTGCGGAGCACGTGGGAAGCACGGTAGAGCGCTCAATTTAGCCCTCGTGCAGCAGGAGCAAGGCTACAGGTGCCATAACGCGCCCGCGCGGTTTTTCCGTCCATTATCATCAGTGTTTTCTCGCCGCTAGCCTTGTGCCTGTTGCTCGAGTGGTAACTTCAGCACACTACATACGCTTCACACGCGCTCAAAATCTTTCTAGAAATTACTAATTTAGTTGTTTTCAATGACGCTCAGCAAGTTCCGAATTGAAACCAAAAGGTTATTTTCACTAATTAAAAAATTAATAAACTAGTTTAATTCAATTATTTCACTTATTGTTACCGTTAACCGCCTATATAGTATAACCTTGGCCGAATAACTCACCTGCACAGATCGTAATAGTGTAGCTTTCACGGTCTTCTTAAAACAAATCTTTAAATAAAAAATCACCCTGTATTTATAAAAAAAAAAAAGGTAACTCGTTATTTTAAGATACTCACAGCTTAACCGTGAGCAAAGAAGCAAAAGAAAAGAAAATCAAGCAGACTCTCATAGATCAACGCAGGTGAAAAGTTACCTTATCCCCTATCCCCGTCTCCCAAATCCCCAACCGCAAAAAGTCACTCCAGTTTACTCTCGATTTTTAACGCTCTTATGCCCTTGCCGATAATAGAAACTCGTTATTTTCAAGATACTCTCATGTTACAATTCATTCTGATATTAAAAAATAAGCCAGCCAAAGAAAAATAAAAAAAATTAAACCGATCTCTTTGGACCCCCCTTCTGACCTTTTATTTTCCCAAAACCCCTGCATGGAAAAACAAACACCACTTCACTGCCGAAAAATTGACTCGTCTTTTGTAACAGGCCCTCCTAGATGAAAAAAACAAACAAAAAAAAACTCATTATTTTCAAGACATTCTCGAGTTACCATTTATTCGGGAATTCGGAATAAACTAACCGCGAAAAGAAGAAAAGAATTAAAACACAACCCCGTACGAAGAAAGGGTTAAAGCACAGGCGCGCTGGTGAAGAACTTCCATGGTAAACCGGAGATATGGCAAAAAAAAAAACAAAAAAACTAACAAAACAACACATTGTAATTGTTTTGCCGTTTTTTTTTTTGTTTTTTTTTTTATTTTGCTGTGTCTCCGGTTTACCATGGAACCCCGTAGATAAGTGACGGGAAGAAATGTACTCTCTTACCCGCCCTTCTCCGTAATACCTGCCTGGAAAAAGCAACTACACTTCACTGTCGGGCTTTTCTGGTCGTTTGTAACAGTTCTTCCCTGCTCTGCTAAATATGACCCCGTTCGCTTGCTTGTAGATGTCAGGCTCATACATCCGCAAGCCATCTTGGAATATAGGTCGAGCTTTGTCCTGGAATTAGAGCCACTGGCGAATGGCCAGAAGACGTACGATTTGATCTTCTGCCCAGTCGGCATTCATAGGCACGCGTGGAAGTCCCATGGATGGCACGGATGAGTAGCTTCGATTGACGTTTTCTGGCAGTCGATCGAACGCCATAAAGTGAAACGTGTGTATGGGTGATTCCATCTCAAATCGTGGAAGAAAAAATAATGGGTCCTCAAAAAAATCTCGAAAGACTTTATGTTGGTGGAAAATGTGACTAGAACAAAACTACAAATTAGAACTACGGAATGCTTTTGGTTCTTGAGTTTTCAACTGCGAAAGGGCAGAAGATAGGTCTTGCGAATTGTGTAGTTTTCACTAGTGACACAGGTTGGAGTCTCGCGACGTCTAGATTATCTTTTTCACAACGATGATAACATATTTCGCTGCTTTAACACATTGTATAGAAGGATGGAAGTTCACTAGAAGTGTGATTTTTATTTTATTTTATAAAATAAACCTTCTTGAATCTTCCACCTATGACATTAATGGGCCAAGTTTGAACCGAGTTAGCTTTTGATGTCCAATTAGTTAAAGTAAAATAAACATATAAAATTGAAGCTTATATCCAAGCCTACCTAAAATGCTAATATTGTTATTTTAAGTAAAGTTTATGTAGAAGAAACACGTTGGTAAACGTGACAATAGAAGTTAAAAGTACAAAAACAATATGATTCTATGAAGATAATTTTTTATATACGAAAAGCTTTTTACGTGCTTTTATAAATGCAATAAAATATATTTGACATATATAGTTGAGTCATATTAAACAGAGCATTTGAAGAGAAGACATATTTGTACCTCCGTTCTACAACGCATATTCCTGTAATTTCGTTTTTTCACTTAAATATTAATTATTATCGTAACATGATCATAGTGTTTATTGATTCTTGAGTTTACACACGGTTCGGCAAAACTTATACATCGATAGTATTAATAGTATGATATGGTAAGGGGTTTTTCCGCACGTTCAGGTTGCCTAATTAGTAAACTACAGAAAGTGAATCTGTCTTAAATAAAATTTAAGCGTTGTCATATGAGATTAACAAACATATATAGGACTTTTTAAACGTTTTCCGTGAGTTAAAAAAGCACTTGTGGGGAAAAACATTTCAAAGCGACGGACCGCCGAGCATCTCTATAAGCGTGCATGAATTTTTGTCTGTCTTCAAACAACTTCCTTTACACGAAAACTAAAGTCGGAGATTGGGAAGTTTCAACAAGCCTAGCTTGTTGAAACTTCCCAATCTCCGACTTTAGTTTTGGAACTTCTATGTTTGCAAAACCAAACGTACGTTCCCAATCTCGTAGACTGGTATGATATGAAACTATAAAGCGCGAAACAAATGTACGACGAAAACGTCCGATCCGATTGGACGCGGCTTGTTTGGTCGTGCGTGTCGCAACAGTGGGACGGTATTGCGGCATACGACCGACTGTCCAGAGGTGGTTGCGGAGGCCGGATGGCCGTAGACAGTGACGACGCAAGTAGCGGGAACGTCATGAGGACGTCACGTCTTGGGGAGCGGGCTATTCAAGAGCAAGGATCCGGTTGCCAGTTTCTCTTCCCTTTCTTGGCATTCCCGGGGAGAGGAGGAGAGCCCTGACACAGCTTTATTCAGCACTCAAAATGGGAAAGGGAAAGTGTGCCTCTACCTTCCACTGCATTGCCAAGAAGAGCAGAAGGGCGATCGTAGGAAGTCAGGCAAGCCACACTGGTCACGGAACTGGGCGGAGCCGATCGGAACCGTCGGAACGACGCGTCGCAAGCTCGGTCGGAAGCATGTGTCTCGGATAATCGTTTGCGGCGAGTCGGAGCAGCGATCAGACGTCGGATCGGACATCAGATTGGACGGCTTCGTCGTACATGTGCTTCGCGCTTTAGTTCTGATAGCATCTCGCCGCTTCGATGCTTGCTTTTGCTTTTCTGCAATGTGCGCGTCCTTCCTAATTTCGCCTTTTTTAACATATTTTTTCTTGTTGGGGTTTGAGTACCTTCAAGGTTCCCGTAAGCTGCATTGGCTATTTCTCATCGATTGAAAGGGGGAACGAAAGGGCAATCCACGGGCCGAGCGGGACATAGACATGCCGCCACCCTTCTGAACTTCATAAGTGTCGCATCTTTATTTTAGATAGCTCTCGTGATTCCTTATTAATAAAAACAGGGTCACTATGAACATTAAACACGATTCCCATATGACGATCCATGCACGTGATAGGAAGGAAGAAGCTATATACAACCTGTGATTATCAGGAGGCGCTACCAGAGCGAAAGCTCATCTGCCGCCGAATCGAGAGCGGCAGCCTTTCCCTTTCGTTTTGATTCGATGGCAGGTTCTATGCCGTGCACATATCTGGTATCTCATCTCAGTTTGTTAGACGCAGTTAACGAAAACCCTGGTGAGGGAGCAACTGCTCTTTGCCTGGCAGCGATATTAAACATGGGCGACCAAGAATTCACTCTCGAAGACGTTAAAGGGATGGTGAACCGAAATTTGGATTTAAAAAAAACAATGCTGGAGATGTAGCCGGGACGCTACAATCCCTACAACACTACTCGTAAGGCGATATCTCAAATGGACGGCCGTATTTTTGGAAAAAGAAGTCGAGATTGAACCAGGCGGACGAGGCGCGTGACCGTCAAGATACCTAGTTTCCTCCTCTCTTCGCTTCGCTCCCTCAAGACTGCGAGGCGGAGAAGACGCGAGGCCGTTCCCTCTCCTCCTCGGAGAAACATGACGTTAACATTCCTGCCAAATGCGCCTCTTTTTTTGAAGGCCGAGGCTACATCCACGCGCGGGGACGTAGCCAAGTCGGGAGGAGATAAGGCTCCATCCACGCAAAAGGTCACGTGACTTAAAATATAAGGGAATAATTTGTTTTTATATAAGTAATATGTTTTCTTATCAGTAAATATGGGTCATCCGTTCGAGATATCGCTGTATGAGTGATGTTTTGGTGTTTGTAGCATCCCGTTGCACGCTTTTGCCGCGTGTTTTGGGGAATCCAAATTTCGGTTCAGCATCCCTGCAATGACTCTTTTACTAATTTTTAATTAGCACCGAACTTGAGCGCACTGAACGTAGTAACTTAGTGAAACTTTTCTTTTTTCGAAATTCTCTTTATTTTAAAAGTTATAGGCAAATTAAAATTACAAAAACAAGCAAAAAATAACCTCCCTCATGACGTCCTTGGTTGCGTGAGAGTGGCCGTGAACTAAAGGAGAAGTAGTGAGCTCATCGAGCGCTCACGGCTGCCGCACTCCGTGTCGACGGCGCGAGAGGGCGCTATTAAAGCGTGTTCTGGATATGCAGCGGGCAGCCAGAGCGGCTCTCATTGCATTTGCTGCGCGATTAAATACTAATTCGGCATGACACTTCATTGCCCACAAATGACAGCAAACACGGGGTAAAGATCAGTTCAGAATTGGAGCTACTTTGCGCTGCCATACCGCGAAACGGCCAAACCGCAAAACAGAGCTTGTCGCCGAAGGTCTTCGGAACGCTCGGAGCCGGTCGGGTCCTCCTGCCCATACGACCGCAGCGCCGCCAAGTACATCCGGGACCTTTCCGTGTTGGCGCCTGATCCCACTACTCCTTTCCAGTATGCGCCGCCTTTTCCACTGCTTGGTGGCGGGTATGTCGACGGGTCATTTCTTGTTTCCGTACTTTATGAACTGCATTCGTTTCATTTTTGATCTAAAATACTGAACAAAAACTACTTTTATAAATAATTTAAACGGTTCGCGCCACTTATATTTTGTATTTCGACTAAAAAGAAGCGTTTACCGGCTCTGACCAGTAGTAAGCCCGGGACCAAAGACGTCACATTTTGCGCGCTTTCGGTATTGCAGGTCGCCCTCGTCGGTGGAGGAGGTTTCCGCGTCGTCCGGTTAAAATATGACGCACTGATATTTAGTTACTCTCTCTGTGCCCGCTGGCTTGCCCGAACCCCAAGAGACGTGGAAACCGCAAAAAAGGTGGACGCTTAAATATGATTGCAGGGCCCCTTTAAGTGACGTTGCCCGCTTGCTAACCCATCTAAGGAGTGCGTTTTGCTGACCTGTAAAAGTGTACAAAAGGAAAGGTTGACCCTGGAATCGTTGCCAATGAAGGAAGACGAATAAATCGAAGTAGCTTTGTAAGAATCTACCGGACTGCTAACAAAACAAATGCGAAGTAACGCATTTTGCAATGAGCTCAAAAACTACATAACAATGTACTTCCCCCTTTAATTTGCCCGATATGCTCAGCGGCTTGCTATAAGCTCAGAAACGTCGCATCTCATGGCTCGTACCATCGTATTGTATTTTGATTTTACGGAAAACTAGTGCGTCGTTCAGCCGCGAGCGGTACAGTGCTTTAATTGGGAGAACCAGATCGTGTCTATCTTCACCGGCGTCCCTACAACGGAGCGTAAAATCTACAACTTCGGAGTTGTCAGCGACGACATCGTGCACAATACAACACACGCACTGTTCGCTCTGTGGACAATTGAGGAGTGGCTGGAAGAAAGCATTCCGATATTTACAGGGGACATCATGTGAATGGCTAAGCTTTGCCATAAATTGGATAATTAACTAAACTTCCCCAATTAGTTTTTAATTCGTAAAAATAATCATATGATTTCAATTAGAAACATGCTTAGCATAATCGAAAACCTCTATATCAGTCAATTTTAGAACGACTTGAATCTGGTGGGAAACTCAGGGGCGCACCAAAGTTGCCAATCGTGCAGCAGGCGCAAAGCTAGCAGTGGCGAAACGCGATGATAATCTAATCACCCGCGTTTTGCCACTGCTAGCTTTGCGCCTGCTGCACGAGTAGTGATTTTGGTGCGCCACTGAGTTTCCCGACACCAGCTTCAAGTCGTTCTCAAGAACGAAGAAGTGCGATATCTGTGAAAATTTTTCGGGTATTTTTGTAAACCAACTTGTCTCCTCCAAGATGTAGTATTGTGGAGCCGACCCTTCGTTAAATCTCCAGCTTTGTTGTCCGCGTAGCATTTTTGCTTTCTAGCACTGGTGACACAAGCAAGTTCGGCAGGCTTGCAAAGACGGTGTGACCGGATGGCGCTTGGGACGCAAGGGGCCGTTCATGTTTGTAAACAGCAAAAGGGTTTATACCAGATGACTGACGAACGAAAAGTAAATGCACTGTACCAAAACATTTTATATATGAAAGGCTAGTGAGGTCACTCCCCACGTCACAAGCTGCCGTCGCCGCGACAGCTTGCGCAACGGTAATCTTTACCGTGAAACGTATGCGGTGATCGCTAAGAGCTTCGCATTGTTATCAGGAGTGCCTTATAACCAATTCTCTGGTTCGGATGCTTCTTTTGTGCTTGTTCTTCATTGAAACAAATGCTGTGCTGTGTGTTGTGTGCGTGGTGTTTGTACTTTTCGCTTCAATCGCTGAAGGTTTTTTTCCCGTGAGGACGGTGACACGAAAAGATTCCAGAAATCCGAGCTCTGAATCATATACAGCTTCGCTGTAATAGGTCTCAACTTTACGACATGACGAAAAGACAAGAGGTGACCAAATTGATCTTTTAAGCAACGGGACACGCCAAAAACGCTTGTAATGACGTGGAGAGAGCCCTCGAGCACCATACCTCCCTTGCACAACTTCGGGTCGTCAGAACTAAAAACCAATGGAACTGCTTATGGTTTTACAGCGAAGCTTTATATGACTCAATGATCCACTGGAGACGCGAATAGTGCAGTGGGAAAGCGTTGCAGGTGATATCACAGCTTCGCTGGCCAACCACCTTCACAGGGTAGATTGGAGCCCCATATTTTTTTATCGTCTAGTAGCCCCGAAAGTGCCTAATATTGAACTCCTCAAAAGTGAAGCAGCATGCATCACACAATACCGTGACACAGTGAAAAAATAATGAATTTTATTGGGTCTTGTGAAAAACATTCAATCCTGCCACTTGTGTGTAAGGCTCAAAATAGAGACGGGTCTTTTGTGGTTGTGATAAAAAATAAGAAAAAGCGAATCACCAAGAGTAAAGGTAACCTCCCTTAAAATCACTTTTTCTTTTCTCACCATAAACGTTACTGTGAGCTTATAATACTAAAAATGCTGTGTACTGTTATGCATTTCCCCCGTTTATCTGTATTCTTCGTTCTTGCCTCAAATAAAAATAAAGTCAAGAAGCCTCGCCAGTATATGTAAAAATGCGGCCGCATGAAAGAAGCAAAATTTCGCACTCGGCCCGCTAGGTTTCTGAAAATAATGTATCTCCCCCCTTCATTGCTTGACATAGAGGTTTGTGAAACTTAATTTTTTATGTTTGTTAAATTAAAAAGAAAAATATGTTTCAAGAAGTCTTTTTTAAAAAGTTGTGAATCTTGAGATTTTATTAGTGAACTTGACATGTGCATGCATTTTTTTTAATTATAACATACCAGTCATACCTCATTTTTGCTAAATGGTACAGGAGGGTGTATTATAGATGCTATGGTCACCGTTACAAGCATATATATATATATATATATATATAATATTACGTAGAAGATTTGGCAACGGCCCATATTTTTTCATCTTTGAATGGAGGTAAAAATATGTCTTTTCAAACGCACTGCTTAGTATGACAAAACCATAGCTGTCAAAGAAATTTTGTTGCATTTATAAGAACATCTAAAAGTCTTTACATATAAAAATTGGGAAAAAATGAAGAAATATATATTTTGTTTTAAATGACGCTTAATTTTTTTTTATTTTAGAATTTCTTCACAAGTTTACAGTGTCGTTTCTTCCATATAAACTATACCTAAATTAGCAATATTGTTTATTTATTTTATTATTCAAAATACCCCTAAAGGCCCTTTGTATGAGGGTATTATGATTGTTCAACTGGCTTAGATGCAAGCTTTCATTTGATATGTTCGTTATGCCTTAAATAATTGAACAACGAAAGCTAGCTCGATTCAAACTGGTCCTATTACTGTCAAAGGTGCAAGATTCAAGAATTTTATTTTATAAAATAAAACGAAAAAAATAGACATTTAGGGAACTTTAACCCTTCTATACGAAGTCTTAAAGCAGTAAAAAAAGTTATAACTTGTGAAAAAAAGAATCTAAAAGTTTCAAGACTCCAAATTGTGTCACACGTAAAAAGTGCAAAAATAGCAAGATGTACCTTCTGCCCTCGAAGCCCAAAACTCAAGAACGAAAAATCTTCCGTAGCTCTAATTTGCAGTTTTGTTCTAGTCACACACTTCCCACTAACAAATATTTTTTTCCAGAATTTTTATAGGATTCATCCTTCTTTCTAGCATGATTTGAGATAAAATATCCCATGTATATTAACATAATTTCCGACGTTTTCTGCTCCGCGCATTGACGCGAGTATTACGCTCTTGTATACAAAGGGCCGTTAATTTGCGCAAGCTATTTGTTTACCCCCCCTAACACGCATAACGGTGAGATTAAAGAGCTTAGTTTTCATACTTACGGAAGTACCGCCATCCTTTGATCATGCCGCGGACGCTCACCGGCACAGATCAGGTTAATGTAACATTAACAACATTTTTCAAAAATAAATTTGTGAAAAAAAAAGGAAACTTGCATATTATATGGATATTAAGAGTTGCAGTTCAAAACGCCGCATAAATGGCACAAGCCGGCGCCCGAGCCCTGTTTATTGATTCATGCATCCATCGTACCCAAATAAAAAGGGTAGGCTCTCGGTTTTGTAATATTGGCTATGTTGTCACGAATAAAAATGAGACATCTTTATTGTACTGAAAATACATGTTAAATCAGGCGTACTTGTCCCGTAAACTAAAACAAAATGCGCACCGGCCGTACAATGTACTACGACGGTGACAGAAGGCCTGCTGACAGGACACTGTAAGCCACGGCTCCTTTACAGGGTATAGACCGACACGCGGGCTTGACGTCACGGAGCTGCGGCGGCGCTGCAATCGCGCCGGAGCCGGGGGTGTGGGCAAAAGGGCGCACGTTTCGCATGGGCGTCATAGTATTTCAGCATGCCGCGAAGCTCTGTTGCCGTTAATTGAGCCAAAATGTACAAGAAAAGCAGCAGAGTGAGTTTCTACAAGTTCCCGGCAGACTCTGAAAGGCATAGAAGGTGGATAATATCCGTGGATCGAAAAGTATGGTCGCCTCGCGCGAACGACCGTTTGTTCGGCAAACACTTTCTTGAAGGCAAGTGCGGCTTGCATTTCAATCTCCGTCCCGAGGGTTGCTTATGTGCAGGGAAACCGTTGTCTGATCGAGGCCACCCGGATTTTGTTCCCATGGTGTTCGCGCACAAAGCACCGGCCAAGCGCTCGTCGGAGGCTCGTTACGCCCGTGCTACCCAGCAGAAAGGGAACGGCGACAGAACGGCAGTGTTGTAGGCGTTACCGAAAAAAAGTAACGAAATGCGTTACTCGTTACTTGCAAATAAAAGGTGCGCGTTACTGAGCTACGTTACCTAAAAATAAAAGGAACGCGTTACCGCTACCGATAAAAAGTAACGGATGTTACTTCTGATTCAGCGTTACTTTTTTAAATTATGATGTAACACATTTTACGGTTTTGACGATACAGGTAATATATCAGGAAACATTATGTTCATGCAGAAACTGAACATAATTACTTTATCTCTTCTTACGGTTTCACCTAAATACTTACGAGAAAAAACGCACAGAAAATCATGGCTTGACGCCTAAAACACGTAAAAAAAATTGTAGTGTAATTTCTTTAAGACTTAGGAAGTAGTAATAAGTAACGTAACTACGTTACTTGAAATAGTAACATAAGTACGTTACCCGTTACTGTGTCAAAACGTAACGAGTGGGTTACTACGTTACTGAAAAAAGTAACGCGTTACCAACAACGCCGTTACTTGTAACCTGTTACCGCCAAGACTGCAGAACGGACAAAGCGTTACTGCTTGTCATGCCTTGTGGTCATGAGGGCAGGGAAAATATCATACCTTGAGTTGAAGACGCTGTGTGTATTTAATCAGTTAATGAATACACACACTTCCGCGAACCCACAGGCTGCTGATCCCGCCGGCAGTGCGGAAACCAACTCGAAGTAATCGCAGACCTCGAGAGACGTGTACGCCTGCACCGTGTCGGCCGTGAACTGGCTTGGCGAAAAAACTAAATAAACGATGACGTGAGCCATCGACGTCGGTGGCAGCAACTTTACGTCGGAAGTCCAGCAGGTCTTGTTTATACGGCGTACGGATCCTAGTAGCCAACGCCGTCCACGCACAGTTTGTTTAGATACCGCTGCCGTTCAGGCTCGGGCAACGAGCTCAAATAGTCGGGCATAGCATACGACATACGTTGTGAGGAAATACGACGCACAAATAAAGATACAAGCGTCCCTACAACGTCAACAACGAGCGCACGTCATAGAGCGCAATGGCGAAAACACGGAGAGCCGGGCTGCTTTTGCCCACATAGCTACCGCGCATGCGCGGCCTTCCGGCCGTGTTGGTAAACAGAGCCGCTCCGCGTGTCGGTCTATACGTTGTCGAGGGCATCCTAGGCAGGGACACGCGATTTGTTCCGAGGTTTCACTGGAGCGCTCTACAAGGGCAACAGAAAGTGCGTCTTTGTGTTCGCGACCTGCCAACTCCGCTACGCACGCGACATTATTAATACGTAAGTGCATTGTGCAATCCAAACAAGGTGCAGGCCTCTGCGTCTATTCCCCAGTTGGGCACCCTCTCTTTGGCACGAGTCCGTCTTTACCTGCCCATCAATCGCGGGATCATAGATTCTCTACCTGCTCTGCGAGAATACTGCCAGTCCCATTCGACCATATCAGGAAACAACAACCGCACAATAAGGCGCGGAAAGCAAAGACGCTTGACAGATTGCTTGTCAACCGACTGCTAACCCGGTGGAAGAGCTTAGCAACGACTCTGGGATTCTGAACCAAGATGTAGTCTTACTTCCAGTCATACGCAGCTCCAATATACGCACATCACCAAGGGAGAAAAGGGAGAAGGGGAAAGAGACAGGTAACTCATTAGGAATGTGCCTGAGATGACGCACTAATTCCTCGAACTCGGAAGGCCGCGGGGAAAAGAGGACGGGACGTGTTTTGCGCTCGTTCGCTCGCGGGGCTCACTGACGCGAAAAAGCGGGTCGCTGTTCTGCGTGGCTGCGTCCGGTCGGCCTTGTTGGCGCAGACCTGGGGTCCCCTAGGCAACGGAACCCGCACATTTTTTTTCCTCTGTGGCTGGGTTCATTCACGACCAGGCGACGCAACACCCTGGAGGCCAAGGCGAGTACTTCGCAGGGGCTCCTTCTCTTGCTCGGCTCCGCTTTCTAGCTCTTGGCGTTCACTTTTGCGACGTTTCTTTCGGATATATCTAGGGCATAATAGCCGCTGGTGGATGCGGTGTGAGTCCTTCTTTGAGGATGGTGATAAGGTTTGTTCGGCGGCCGGCAGGATCGCGCACGAATATGTCGGCCATTATGCTCTACAAAACGAGAACTATGCGCAGCTTTCCACCCAGAGCCTACATTTGAAAATCTCTGAAGAAAGTTAAAAATTGATTTTTTTCTTTTAATATCTAAAAATAGTGACGGCCGCTGCTGAATATTTTGCGCTTTTCGGAGAGAGAAAACCGTCTTTAGGCACTAAAAAACTTCGTTATCAAAATAGGGAAGCTAAATATCTTTTTCGGGGCGGAGACAATTCTTATCCCAAAAGCAAGACAGATGCTCATTTTGTGCCGCTTAGTACCACGGGTACTAAACTACATGGATAGCATGACGCATTCGTAACCTTGAAGGCCCACCCGCATGGAGCATGGTACTATGCTTTATGGCAGGCGATTTGGCGGCACTCGTGCCCTGGGCTCGTTCAAAGAGGAAGGAAACACGTGATGTTGCAAGCAAAGCGCGGATTCGGCTGCTGATGTTCTTACAATAGTAGTTTCGAGCGCCATTGGTAAATACGTGCCTAAGCGTTTTTCCCGGGCAAACAAGTACCCGTCATGGCTTTCAAGGAAGCCCAGGCGCTGCTTACGACGTAAGCTTCATTATCATCGTCCTTTTAAAAACTCTGGACTACATAAGTGCTACGCCAAATTTAGTGAGTATCGTGGCTTGGCAAAAACGGCTCTTTAAACAAGACGAAAGTATGCATACAGCTGTACTTGAGACCGATATGCACACGAAGCCAAACAACTTTTGGAAGTATGTACCATCAAAAAAGAAGCGAAATCATAAGGTGGTCCAAATAAGAGATGATTCTGGTTACGCATGTAATCCAAGTAAAATTGCCAACAAATTTGCAGTGCATTTTAAATCCTGTTTTTCGTCTGCGACAGTGACTGACGGCAGCACGACGTGCCAAGGCACATTAGATTTTCTTTCTTTTATCCCATCTGAGGAACTTTAAATTAAGGAAAGCATTTTTAAGATAAAACCTAAGCTGTCTTGTGGTACATATGACATTCCGAGTTTTATTGTGAAAGGGTGTGTGGAGCTTCTGTCTCCTGTATTATTACACATATTTAATTTATCACTTCGTTCTGGAATATTTCCGTCTATCTGGAGAACCGCCGTAGTTGTTCCGATTAATGAATCAGGCGATCCTAGTATTGTATTCAACTACCGTCCCGTTTCATTATTGCGCAGTGTTTCCAAGGTTTTTTAGATGGTAATACACAAACGTCTTTACAGTTACTTCAGCCTAAAAATAAACTCCAAGCAACATTGATTTTTGAAGGGCAGGTCGGATCTATCTAATTTCTGTTCTTTTTTAGATTATACTGTTACATTTGCTCGTAACCATGCACAAGTCGAAGCAATATGTTTTGATGTGACGAAGGCAATTGATAAGTTTAATCACAATACTCTTCTTACCAAACTAGATACTTATGGTTTGTGTCCGACGTACTGCCATTGGTTTAAAAGCTATCTCTCATGTCGTGGAAATTATCTTTGTGTGTCAGGGCTCATGTCTGATAAATTTTTGTCGCCTTCCGGAGTGCCCCAAAGAAGTAGCACTGATCCACTTTTCTTCTTGATTTTTGTGAACGACATCTCTTATATCATGAAAAACTGTGAAGTATTACTATTTGCCGACGACATAAAACTGTTTTGCTGTGTTCGTTCGTACCCGGAGTGCAAACTCCTTCAGGATGACGCGTTGTCAATCTCATGGTGGTGTTCGATGAACCATCTTTGGCTTAATGAGCAAAAGACAAAAATAATGTCCCTGACTAAAAAGCGCGATTCGCTTGTGGTCCTTTACACAACAGACAGCAGTGTCACCCCCTGAGTGTCCGTCATTCGTGATGTTGGCATTTTTATTGGTTCATCTTCAAATGTTAATAATCATGTTTCAGCTATATGTAATGCCTCTCTTAAGAATCTTGGGGCGATACCTCGTTTTACGAGGCAATTTTCTTTGCCTAATTGCCTTGTGCGTTTATTTTGCGGCTTAGTGCGAACAAAGCTGGAGTTTGCTTTAATTGTTTGGAATTGTATCAGCTGCACTGCGTCATGGTTTATTGAGAGTGTTCAAAGACGCTTCATAGGCATAATCTATGACAGGCATTTCGGGCGGAAGTGTTACTACAACTACTTAAAAAACTAGGGTGGCGCACCTTGCTTGATAGAAGGCGTTTACATGATTTCATGTTTTTACATAAGGTTGTGAACGGAAATATAGATTCGTCACTTTTTCTGAATACTGTTTGTTTCCATGTTCCCTTGCGGTCTAGTCGGTTTCAGAGCCCGTTCTACCCCCCGACTTTACATGATATATCTCCCTTGACAAGGATGCAACTGAAATTTAACAGGCTTGACCAATCTGCCATAGACATTTTTAGTGACGTGACAACTTTTCGACGTACGCTGGAGTCGATAATTTGTGTATACTTTTGGATCTACGTGGCTGTCTCCATTTCATTTCCAGTGACGAAATGTGTACCACTATTTAGGCTATGTGCTGTTTGTGGACACAATAAAATAAAGACGATTATTATTAAAGTCCCCCGCTATACCTCGAGTGAAGGGTGAGCACAGGCACAGGATAGAGTGCCGCTAAAAGGCCGAGGGAGCGTTTCTTGTGGATAGGTCTTTACACGCTGCTGCCGCAATGTCCCTTGGCTGCATAAGCTACCGGACCACGGCCTCCGTATTATTCCGCATGGGAGTGCGGAAAAATACATTGGATACACCAAGTGGTTTACATAGGCGCTTACAACCGAGAAGCTCTCTCACCTTTCCACGAGCAGTGCTTTCGCCTAGAAAGAAACCTCAAAATTCCTCATACATTTGTGAGTTTCATCACACATGCGTGCTTACTATTCGTGAAACCAACAACTATGATCGTTATAAAGGCTTTTTTTAGAGAAAAGTTTGTGTCCGATTATAAAAAAAAAAAACAAGACTACGGTGATTAGAAAGGAGACTAGAAAAGCAGCTTTTTCAGATACTGATTACTATGTTGAGGGAGGGAGCAGAGGCGGGTAGACTGCAAACCCTTATTGAGCTTCAGCCCCCGTTTTAGAACGAATATACATAAAAACCCGATAATCTGTCCTACGAGCAGAGGCAGCAAAAGTGTGAAATACAGCAGACAGACAGTGAAAAAAAAAAAAAGAGGCTTCACCGTTCGAGCCGTTGAGGGATCAGCTGGAGCAAACTTCAGAGGCAGTGAATATGCCCCTCGTGTTAGGCTCCAAACCCGACTGTTATTCAGGGCATCTTATGATCACTTCTCGGACGCCTTCGATAGGTAAACCTAGCTTTAACGTAGACGAAACCGATCAATGTTCCGAGGGAGAATGTATATAGCCCCCTTTTGTGTCAACTTTGCTGCAACTTTACATGGGTGATTAAACTCACAAGGCGACGGTTTTGGTGTCAAATTTTTTAGTCGGACAACAAACTAATGTTTCGATATTATTTCCTGAATTAGCACCAAACTTGCAAGCTAAACGCATTTTTACAGCGGAGCTGTTAAGGGCTAGTTTCCCTAGGATTGTGTCTTCCAAATAAGAAATAATGACACCAAACTCTGGACAGCTACCGCCGTCACTCATAAATGGCGGCCACCTTTTTACGGAGGAAGAAGAGTTAGAGCGGAAGGAGTGGCGATGTGCGCAGCAGCGCGAATGGTTCCACAACCGCTGCGAAGCCGCTATCGCCTGAAGTTCTACTGCGTCGAGCGCTTCAGATTCCCTTGTGAAAGAAGAGCAAATCGTTCGCCTGAAAAGTCACCGCCAAGAACAGAAGCAACAGCTTCGCTGCTCTTCCTTCTTCACCAGAGTGGAAAGGCTGAAAGTTTATATATATATATATATATATATATATATATATATATATATATATATATATATATATATATATATATATATATATATTGTAGGGTTCGGTGCTACTGCTCACCCGCAAGAAGGACCAACGAGGCAGATCTCATAAACACACCTTTACTGTCTGGCGGCAGCCAACCGACTGCCGAGCCCCCCGAGCCTCGAGCGTGGCTCGCGCGCACGTTGCGCGCCGGGCGCGGAGCGCAGGTTCTTTTGCCCGATGATGGGCCGCAAATCCCACAAACTTTCCCCCCCCCCTCCCTCCTTCTCTGTCATCTGGCTCCGTGGCTGTTCTCTCTGGTTGTTGGTGGTGGAGGAGGAGGGGGTTGTCACGATGCAGGCGGCTGGATGCGGTCGCCTCCGAATTGGTGATGCGGTTGTTGCAGTTGCCCATGAAGTCCTGATCTGCATCATGACACAGCCGTTCTTGTTCTTTAGTGATCTTGACGACGTCGTTATACAGGCAGTGCAGATTGAAGAGCTTCTCGGTGTTCATCTTGTCAGAGTTGAGCACCATCACCATAGACCCCTGATGCTGGTCCGCCGCTTAAGGACGCGTGGGCATGTCCGGAGCCGTCGCTGGTAACGTCGGGCTTTGGTGGACCTTCGTAGCGGTCCTGGTCTCCATTTGTTTGTCCCGTAGCCGTCGTTGTAGCCGCTGCCGGGGCTGCTGATCTGGCGGCGTAGCTAGGGCCGGTAGAGGGTCCTCGGCCGCCCACTGCGTTGCCGTAGTCCCCGAAACCACGTGGCTCATCGAAGGGGTTGAGAGAACCTCCGGCAACGGTTGAGGCGGTAGCGAGACATGTCGAAGGTTCGAAAAGAACGAAAGGAAAAAAAAAGAATCAACAGTTGTCTTCTGGAGAGGCTTCTACAAGAAAGCGTCGGTACGTTGGGCGCGGCAATAGGCTGGCTAAATTTGCGAGCACACTGTCGGTGTATATCGCACAGAACTACGCGCACAATCTGTATGGTGCGGAAGCTAGTTCTCGTCAAAGCCTAATGCAACGCGCATTTTCTAAGTCTTCGTCTTCGTCTTCGTCACCAACATCAAAAAGAGTCCTCGCAGAATTAAGTTTATTTTTAATTATAACCCGGATCGGCATCACTCTCCACCTGCGAAAGAACTTCGTCATCCGATTCATAATACCGTTTGAGGTTGGTGACATGAACGGGTCCAGCGAGTCGTCCAGACTCACAATGAACAAGCGTGTACGTAAGGCGTGAGGCCTTGTTTCGCACTCGATACGGACCATCCCACCTGTTTGCCAGGGAAGCTGTGAAACCTCTGGAGGCGTCACTAAGTGGGTGTGTCCGCCGGAGTACAAGATCTCCAACTTCGAATTGCACGTCCCGGTGGCCACGATTGTACTGCTCAGCCTGCTGAAGCCGTGCGGCGTCCAAGCTCTCCCGGGCATCACGGACGATGTCCCTGAGTCTGCGTCGTAGGCTTCCTGCGAACTGACCGTATGAGCGAGCAGCGCCACGGTTGTTGGTCGTGCAAGTGTTTTCCAGCGGGAAAGTCAGCTCTTTTCCGAAATTAAGGCAAGCTGGCGTAAAACCTGTAGACCGGTTAACGGTTGTGCGAGTTGCGAACGCGAGCTCTGGGAGCTTTGCGTCCCAGTCAGGGTGACGCTCGGTGTGAGCTATTAACATCGATTTTAGGTTTCGGTTCACCCGCTCTGTGATGTTTGCCTGTGGGTGATAGGGAGACGTCCGCTTGTGTTGTATGCCCAATGCGGCACATGAGTCTCGGAACACTTTGCTGGCAAAGTAAGTAGCGTTGTCGCTAATCAATTTCGCCGGAAATCCGAAGCGTGTGAACGTCTCCATCAGACACGACCAGATTCTTTTGGACGTCAGCGACCGTAATGCAAATAGCTCCACCCACTTGCTAAAGTGATCCGTGACAACCAACAAGTACTGGTTGCCACGCGGACTGCGTGGGAAAGGGCCCATGACGTCGACAGCAACGCATTCCCATGGGGATCGACTCACGACTGGCTGCATGAGACCAGGGGGCTGACCACCGCGCGGTTTGGCTTTCTGACAAACCGGGCATGAACGAGCGTACCTCAGCACGTCCTGACGAATTCCTGGCCAAGTTGCAGTACGGCTTAACTTTTCAAAAGTCTTGCAGCCACTACTGTGACCAGCCAAAGCAGAGTCATGGTAGTATCTAATGAAGGACGTGCGAAGTCGGCGAGGTATCACGGCTCGAAATGGAGTGTCTGTGGAGCCACCCTCCTCGTCGTCGATCTGAGGTATGTACCGGAGAAGCAGACCGTCTTCGGCCAGCAAGTACGAGTCAAAACCCATGTCAGCGTCTCTGTTGTCACGTCGGTCACGTGAAGATAACCACTCAGAGACCCTGCGACAAAGTCCATCGTTCTGCTGTGCAGCACGAAGCTCATCTCGGCTAATCAAAGTACCCCAGCGCGAGCCAGCATCTATCGCAGCCACAACATTGGCATCCTCGAGCACGCGCTCTTCGCCGAGCGGAGCGCGCGACAAAGCGTCTGCAACTTTGTTTTGTGAGCCTGGTTTGTGCACAATAGTGTAGTCATATTTTTGAAGCGTTAGTGCCCAGCGTGCTAATCGTCCTGCCGGATTTTCCAGCCGCTGAAGCCAAGACAAGGCGGCATTATCCGACTGGATCACAAAGCGCGCGCCATCAAGATACATGTTGAATTTCTGCAGGGCGAATATGATGGCTAGGCACTCAAGCTCGCAAACGTTGTAATTCCGCTGAGCTGCTGTCAACGTATGGCTAGCAAACGCTACGGGTCGTAAGACACCATCAAAGTCTTGAAGCAGCACAGCACCTAAACCGTAGCCGCTCGCATCGGTTTGCAGCACAAACGGACGGTTGAGGTCTGGGAGCTTCAAAGATGCTGTCTCAGCAATAGCTCTGGACAGTTGAAGGAAAGCATTTTGCTGTGCCTCCGTCCAACGCCACTTGACGCCTTTGCGCAGCAGTTCGTTCAGAGGCCGCGTTATCTCTGCACAGTGGGGAATAAACTGGCGGTAAAATCCAACCATGCCAAGAAATCTCTGCAAACTCTTTGCATCATGTGGGGGAGGAAACTCAGTTATGGCCCTCAGCTTGTCCTCATTAGGGCGAAGCGATCCATCGTCGATTACAAAACCGAGCAGGTTAATCTTAGATGTTGCCAGTTGCATTTTTCCCGGGTGAACTGTCAAACCAGCATTCTGCATGCGCTCAAGTATAGTCCGAAGGTGCACAAGATGTTCTTCAAACGTGCGTGAAAAGACTACTACGTCATCCATATATGCCATGGCGTAGTTGTGCCGTGCGTCTCCAAGCACAATGTCCATAAGACGCTGGAATATGGCAGGAGAGTTGCTCAAGCCGAAAGGCATGCGCACAAACTCGTACAACCCTCTGTAGCATGTGAATGCTGTTTTCTCAATGTCAGCGGGTTCGACCTCTATCTGGAGGAAACCGCGACT
The DNA here is from genome assembly GCF_016920785.2 of Ixodes scapularis. Classification (NCBI taxonomy): domain Eukaryota; kingdom Metazoa; phylum Arthropoda; class Arachnida; order Ixodida; family Ixodidae; genus Ixodes; species Ixodes scapularis. Next base: position 76,903,104 of record NW_024609884.1, on the reverse strand, counting down.
GCAGTCAAGAGTCGTGAAAAAACTCGCGTTTCCCAAGTTGTACATGATCGACTCAATCGAGGGGTACGGGTAGGCGTCACGAACGGTTACCGCATTCAGGCGCCGGTAGTCGACGCAAAGCCGAGCCGTTCCATCCTTCTTGGGGGCAAGGACGATCGGGAAGGCCCAAGGGCTCTGTGACTCACGTACTGCACCCGTGTCGATCATCTCTTGGAGCGCCTTGTCCAGCAGGGCTCGCTTGTGTACGCTGATAGGTCGAGGGTTGCAGCGTAGAGGACGTGTATTCCCGGTGTCAATTGAATGCTTTAGGACACCGGTTCTGCCGGGGTTCTCCGTGAACATCGTTGAAAACTCCTCAAGGAGTCTTTGGAGACGCCGCTTTTGCTGGTCCGTAGCAGGACACTTCTGCAAAGAATCGCTTACCGCACATGGGAGTCGCAAAGCAGGCGTTCTAACGCCAACGTTATCGACACTGACGACACAATCCTCTCGTCTGGTAAATGGAATCAGTTGCGCGTCACTACCCAACCGGTAGCCTTTGTTCGGAAAGTCCAGAACCAGGTTCTCCCCGAAAATGAAATCTCGCCCCAAAATAATCGGTACCGTGAGACCAGGTAAGGAAACGAAACGCTGACGGCGTTTTTTCTTGTTGAACCCGATCTGTAACCTCACGGCTTGACTCGCGAGCATTTCTGGTCCTGACGCTAGCTGTAAGCGCACGTTAGTCTCACGCAGGTTAGCTTTCTGCTCTTTGCAGCGTTCAATCAGGTAGTCCCCAATAAGCGACAGACTTGCACCGGTATCAATCAGCGCTGCCACAGCTACTCCGAGCACTGTAACTGTCATACGAGGCTCAATTAGCTCAAGGTCAGGCTGAATTCGACATACCGATGGAAGTTTTGCCGAGTTGTCCATGGTCACCGTGGCCGACAGGCGTTCAGGGGTCAACTCATTTCTCGAGGTTGCAGGACGGTTGCGCCGCAAGTCGGGGCAGTCACGCCGGAAGTGGCCATGGCGACCACAGTCGAAGCACCGCACCGAGTTGCGCCGGTCAGGGCCGTGCGTCGGGCTTGCCTGCGCTTGTCGTTGCGGCCCTTCTTGGTGTCCCTCGTTGGACCAGCGATCGGCGCCCCGGTTGGCATTGCGGGGGAAGGACCTTAAACGGCTTTCACCCTGCCGTAGTCTCGATCCAGCCGGCCGGGCACGTAGCCGGGGGTCCGAACCATCGAGTGGTCTCCCGCGCTCCCATTGCCCGAAGGCGTAGGAGTCCAGCGCACGGGGGGGACAGACCGCGCCATCCAGGGTTTGGCGCTGAGTCGGACCTCTTCTGGGCCCGGGAGCTCGCCAGGCACAGGACGGCTCAAGAGCTTCTTCAGGCGGTGGCGGAGGCCGATACTGCAGCTCGGCCAGGAGCGTCTCTTGTATGCCGTGAGCGTCCCGGGCCAGTTGCTCCAGGGTGGAATACGTGCGGCCATGCAGGTAGGGCCGGAATCTTGGGTGGCTCTGCTGCATCACCCGAGCAACCCTGTCCGACTCCGACGTCGTTGGGCAGGCTCTTTCATAGAGCTCCTGCATCACCCGTACATATTCGACGAGGGTCTCGTCCGGGTGCTGGGTCCGGCGCTCCAGTTCTCGCTGGACTCGAGACTGGTACCCAGGTGGAAGAAACTCATCTTGAAACTTCCGCCGAAAGTCTTCCCAGGTGAGGAAGGGGGCCACGATGCGCCACCAGCGCGCGGCGCTAGCCTGGAACGCCACGGGCAGAACCCGCGCAAGGACGTACTCGTCCGAGGCTCCCGTGGCGAGCTTATAGGCCGCCAGCTCGGCCAGGAAGTCGGCCACGGACTTCCGGTCGTCGTAGCCCGTGTACAACGGGACCGGCACTTGGGGTCGTGGCCCTTGCCCTTGGGGTCCGTGGTCAGCCAGGACCAGGCGTTGCGCGACCGTGTCGCACAGGTTGGCCACCCGAGCCATCAGGTCCATGGACGTCGGGTCAGGCCCTTCTCCGGTCTCGCCTTGGTCTGCTGCGGCTCTATGGCGGGTCTGCATCGCAGTAGCAACCGCAGAAAAACAGGCAAACAGGATAGCTAGGTTCGACATTGTACATGTACCTTTTTTTAGTACACGGAAGTGACGTCATCACGTCTGATTGGTTGGAAACAAAAGTGACGTAATTTCCCTAGAAAAATGTGGGCGGAGTCGGCAAAACTGGGCGGAGTCGGCTACCGGACGTGACAACAAAATGACGTTTCGTTTTGTACCGAGTACGTTTCAAAAGGTACTTGCTCGGAACTAGGTGTCATTGGCAGCATGTGGTCGGCGGCGAGGCGTCGCCGTCTCGTCAATTCGTCTTTTTCTTTAATAGAGCTTTTTTTTTCGCCAGAAAGGCTGTATCGGGAACACCGCGATGCATTCGAGCTCGCGGAGGAGATCTTTTGGAAGCAATACCGCCTGCCCAAGATCGTGGTGCGGTGGTTGTGCGACGAACTTCGCGAGGAACCGGAGGTGAGGAGAGTGCGTACCTCAAGGACGGTCATGACTGTGGAGCTTCACGTGTTGTGTGCACTGCACTTCTACGGCACGGGGAGCTTCCAAGGCATGGTGGCGAGCGACGAACACGTAGCGCGGGACCAAAAGACAGTCAGCGTTGCGGTCCGCGCCGTGTCCGTCGCTATCGTGCGTCGTCTCGGGGTCCAGCGTGGCTGGATCCACTTCCCCGAGACGCCGAGCGAGAGTTTCGACGCGGAGAAGGGCTTCAGGCTGTTCGGCAGGATACCCGGCGTCATCAGTTGCGTGGACGGGACCATGGTCTCCATCGTCGGCCCGTCCAAGAACGACCCCACCGTCACGAAGGCGGCGTACTGGTGCCGCAAGTACTTCTACGCCCTCAACGTGATGGTGGTAAGTACACTCATGTTACGTTGTCAAAACGCGCCCCAAATCTCTAGAAAACACAAAACAAAAACGTATTGCCGATGCGGTTTAAGTATGCCGTTTTATGACTGCGGGCTGTGGGGTCTCACGACTGCGCGAGCGTGTGCTCTACGTAGCATGTGAGCCGTGAGACGCTTCTCCCAAAAATAATCCTTGTCTGCTAAGACGTGCAAGCTTCCGAAAAAAAAAACAAAAAAAACAACAACATTATTTTTGTTTTAAGGTAGTTAGTTGTACCTTGCATCCAGGAAGGTGTGTTGACATGCATGTGTCAGACAAAATAACTTAAAAGGTTCTGAAATTGCGACTGCTTTGTGAACCATAAGTACAATCTACTACTTGTGGATTCAGGTAATTACATGTCAATATCTCTCTCACTTTCAGGTGTGTGACGCCGACTGCCGGATAATGTGCATCGACCCACGGTATCCCGGGTCGGTGCACGACTCCTTCGTGTGGCAATTTTCCTGGCTCCGAAGCCAACTCGAGCAAGGGCAGGTGCCACGCGACGGCCGGTTCCTGCTTGGTGAGCATACTAAATTCATTCTTTACGCACACGGTGGCTCCCACTGCTTGAAAGCCACAGTACCACACGTACTATGCTTGTTGTGAGGCACACAGACACAGTTGCTGGAACTCCTTGAAGTGAGACAACACCCAAAGTTTGGCCATTAATCTCTGTTTATGTCCACATAACTCTCACACTCTGCAGGCTACGAAAGCCACACTAGACCAATCTCACGACAGTGATAGACTATGCAAGGCATGCAACCGCAGTGCGAGTCGTTGTCCGGTTCGGTCCACTCACTGTTACTGTCTGCCTGTACCCTCTTGCTGGTTGGTTTTTGCATGAAGTTGGAGCTCTTTCGCCGATCCCTGAGGGCTCGCCTGGTCGCTTTGACGGTCGTCAGTTTGTACGGAATGGGATGAATTCTTCCTTGGCCACTTGGGGATCGCCAAATCTGTCCTCGGGTCGTCTCTGTCCCATACACTGGATTCTTTTCCCTGACCCTTCTTCTTCGGTCTGCCTATATAGCTCCTCCTATTAGACCCTCCGTGTCCCAACAGGACCTGACTCCTTTCCAATCTAACCACCCCCTCTCTTTTCCCCATCTTCAACTCCACCGAGGATTAGGAAAGAGGTTCGTCGAACTGGCGCCTTATCCCCTTGCTTGCCAAAGACAAGGCCAGCGTGTTCTGCTCTGCCCGTGCCTAAGGTCACGGCCACACTCCCAAAAGCAACAGAGCTTATATCTGTCGGATGCAAGGGCCTAATATTGCACTTGCATACAACACAGCACCCCTAAGGAATCGTGCACACATCCCATACAACCCACCAGGAAAACACATAGTTACATGAAATAACTGGGAGTTTGCAGGCAAGCTGGTGCTAATTAATCATAATGTAAACTGATACTGTAGTGCAGAAATATTAACACACTTTTAAGTCACACTTAAGTTACATTATAATTGACATAGTTGCACACAGCTGTTTTCTTGCCTTTTATTTTAAAAAGTAAAGAATGTAATATGTTCCATCCTCTACATGTGCAGGTGACAGCGGCTACCCCTGGGAGCTTTGGCTCATCACCCCTGTCCCCGGGAACCACGCGACCTCCACCGCTTGCGGCCGGTTTAATAAGGCGCATCCCTCGATCAGGTCTGTTGTGGAGCGCTGCATCGGGCTGTTGAAAAACAGATTCCGGTGTCTGCAAAGGCACCGGGCTCTGTATTACCACCCTTCAACAGCCACCGCCATTATTTCGGCATGTGCAGTGCTCCACTACATCTGCCTTGCATCGAGCGAGCCAGAACCGGAGTCAGACTCCGACCCTGAAGAGTCAGAGTTGGAGTCTGAGCCGAGCTCGGACGGTTCTGAGCCGAGCTCGGAGAGGTCAGCGTCGGCTCCCGAGAGGCTGGCTCCTGCCGGCCCTCCGGTCGGCCTTCCGGTCGGCCTCTCGGACAGGGGGAAGGCTCTGAGGCAGCGCCTTGTCGCCCGGTTCGGAACCCGCCGCAGACGTGCCCGTGCGGAGCGCCACACGCAAGGGGTCCGCCGCCACGACGGTAGTCCCGACCACCAGGGACTCCGTCGGGAAGCCCCTCAGCGCCCTCGCTGCGGTGGTGCCCAGCACGGACGCCGCCAGCGACAGGGAACCTCTCGCCACCACGACTGAGGTCCTGTACACCAAGGACCCCGTCACATTCTTGCCCTCAGTGAAGCCCTCCCCGTGGAAGCCGTAAAGTGCACACTTCGCTTCCTGCTCCACAGTCATGGCCGTCCACAAGCTACATACTCTCTTCAGCTCCTACACCTTGTGAAGTTCGTCGCACAGCCAGCGTGCTGCCTCCGGATACGTGTCGAGTGCATCGCGGTGAAATCGATACAGCCTTTTTCTTATTTTTATGAGCAGAAGGCACGAGACGCAGTCGACAGTGACAGAAAAGGTTCGGAGGTTTAGTTGCCAGACCAACAGGTCATCTGGATTGCCCCTGCAAAGAACTCAGAAGTAATTTAGACAACCTCTAGAAAGAAATGCTTGCTTTTGCAGAGATTGCTTTCTTAGTTGCTGATTGAACCAGGGATATTGTTGTCATGGACATTGTTTTATTTTACAAATGCTTCAAAGCGTCTTGCCTTCTGCTCCATTTTATTATCTCTTTTATGGTACTTCATCAAAGTTATGTGATTGTGTTATCTCAAGACATGTAGTTTGTTTTAAAAATTGCTTTATTTCTTAAAGAAAAACCTGTGACTTCATGAATAAAAGTGTGATAACATGGAATGTAATATTTCATTCTTGGAAGTAAAACTGAGCATCGACTGGAACCATGTAAGCAATTGGGCAATCTTAAGTATATATCACAGATATCTTGTTGAACACTCTGGTCTTATTTGAGCACAATAGTTAAATTTCGAAAGGAAAAAAAAAATATATATATTTTCTGACTAGCATACCATCATATAAGCACTGGACCACTTTGAAAGCATTATCACAGATGTTGCGCCAAACATTCTTATTTGAGCACAGCAATAGCAAGTTCTCGAAAGATAAAAAAATTGTTTCTGACTAAAGCAGCCGTCACTCGCGCGCTCCCCGTTGGTTCCGCCGACCCCTCCGCTGCCCCCGGCACACCCGGCTCCTCGTGGTTCGACATTTTGGTTTGAAGAAGGCGCGTAGCGCACATCCCGCATAATATTGGAACAACTTTCTCTCCAATTAATTCTTAAATGTATTGCAAAAGGGTACAAAAAAGCGGTTTGTTTTAACAACGCCCAAAAGGTTTTGATTGTTTTTCAATACGTTTACCTGTACTAGAACAGATGCGACGGCCAGCGACGCACAGGATTGGTTGCCGTTCCTTCGCTAAACGCAGGAACTGCTCCCCGCGTCGTAGTAAATCCTACCCCGTATCCCGCGCGTAGGGACGCCTCAGGGAATGCGTAGCTACTTCCGCTCGTCGGTGGTTGGCTCCGGACGTCGCTGAAACGGGTGACGGGTGTCAAGTTTGCGATGACGTAGCGGCGTCAAAGTGGGCAGAGCCGCCACGTGAGTGTTGCTAGGATACGCTCCTCCTTTGCATTACGTCACTTCCATGTACCTTTTCTCAAATGTCCAACCTAGCGATCCAGAAAAAACAGAACAAAACAAAACACAAAAGAACGGAAAAACACGCAATATACTACAATATGCACACTATTCACAACGGCCAAGCCCCGATGGCAAAGATGGCGTCCGGTGGCCGAAGCCTAGTCGAACGACCACGTAGGCCTATCGGGGATGGCGAAAGCGAGAAAACCGGTCGAACACGCCTAAAACGGGCTAAAAGCCTGCGGTCCAACCCGCGGGCGAGCAGTAGGCCTCGCGTGGAGCGCCAAATAATGTAGGGTTCGGTGCTACTGCTCACCCGCAAGAAGGACCAACGAGGCAGATCTCTCAAACACACCTTTACTGTCTGGCGGCAGCCAACCGACTGCCGAGCCCCCCGAGCCTCGAGCGTGGCTCGCGCGCACGTTGCGCGCCGGGCGCGGAGCGCAGGTTCTTTTGCCCGATGATGGGCCGCAAATCCCACAATATATATATATATATATATATGGGTGGTTTCATCTCAAATCGTGCAAGCAAAAAGGGTCAAATTTTTAATTTCGATGAAAAAAATATATGTTATGGCGCCGTTTCTAAAACCGCAGTCACCACAAACCGCAAGTTCGTCGGGTTTTTTGTTCTCGACTTATGAAAGAGGCCGCGGCGAAAAGCAGTGTTTTTCACACTCGCCGTGGGTCGGATGTTTCGCTTGATCTACCGCCGTGGATTTTCAGTCCACATTATATTATCTTTTTTGAAGCACTCTGTGGACACATTTAAAAGGCTCCAATACCATGAAATAATTTTAGGCGTTTTGCTTTTTTTCTGTAAAAATGTCAAAAACGCCTCCTCGGTCAATTTTTGACGAACTTTGACAATTAATTACTGGCGATCTACTTGGGTTACACCGATTTTTCTTATGTCCACGGAAAGCCCAAAACACGCTCTTTATATTTATTATAAAATGACTCCGTTGTATGAAATATCCTTTGCGGTACGTTTACGTTAATATTATGCAAAAACCACAAAGTACCCTTTTTGAAATCGATTTTCTCAAAAAACCCATTTTTTGTTTTTTTTATTTTTTGTTCAAATGTAGATATGATAGTTGTCTACACGAAAATCAATCCTAGAAAGTGTATATTTTGTTTGTATGTTTTATATTTAGGCCTCAATGTCGGAAAAAAAAACGTCTTTCTTTTGCAAGACCTAAGTCAGACATTGCGACCAATGCGTCTCTATGAATTGTGAAAAAGTTTTCTTGAATTTTCTTCTGCATTTTGTAATCAATTATAAACGAATTTTGTGGTATTGAATATTTATGTATGTTTTGATAAGAGCGGGAACCACGAGATACATATCTAACCAAATCAGCAGGCCTAGTAGACTTTCAATAACCAAAAGGCACAGACGTTGTATTGTTTCGATTTATAAACCTTTCACAGTAAACTAGCACGACTAGCTATTAGCTGTCATATTACTAAGACAAAGAAAGTCACCACATCCGTCGATATGTTATATACAATTCTTTCCGAAACCAAACACTGGGGGTTTGTTCACCGCACATCGCACAGGTCACCAGGGAATGTCCTTTCACTTCCGTAATACACAAAAGTGGTGACACAGAAACGGTCCGCAACACACAGAGAGTGTGTCATGGAGAGGGGTAGGAAATAAAAGTAAATAAATAGGAATTAAATTGCCCAACTGCGATCTTAACGAAAATTGCGTTAAAAAAAAATAAAGTATTTAGCTTGGAGTGGTGGCAAGGAGATAGGTCCACGCATGGTGGAGAGTCGGACAAAGAAGTCGACGGCACGTAAAGGTAAAACAAATAAAAATCAATAATTTAATAAAGACGGGAAAACTCAGCCGCACATGGCAAGAACATAAACCAACTCCTCCGGGCATTCCCTAAATGGGACGCAAGCAAATGCGTGCGAACACGCTCTCTACATCACCGCCTAGGCCGCTACGCCATGACAAAATAAACCCAACAACTGAACAGTGCTAACAAACAGTTAGTAAGAAAACATTGAAAAAAAAAAAAAAAGTTCAAAAACGCACCCGAGAAACTAAGTTCAGCGGGGCGAAGAAACACACACGAGTCGGTCCCACGACACTGAAGTCTGGCAGGATGACGGCGTCCAGATGATGCTCGAATCTGTTTTTCCCTCTATTACGCACATCCAGGACGGCTGTGAGGAACAGTGGCTGTGCGAAAGAAAGTGAAGAATAGATTCGAGCAGGCGATGCGCGAGAAGGTAACCGAGACTATGCCTGAAGCTTCATATCGGGAGAGGAGCTTTCGAGGTAGTTTCTGGAGTTACTCAAACTTTCTCTTTCCCCTTCCCTTTTTCAAAAGAACACGTCAGCCGGCGCTGACTTTTCATCTCGGGAGAAGCCCACTCTTCACAAACGGTTACAGTTGACAAGGAGGCTGACTTCGACCCAACTAGTCTCCGGGCAAAATACAAGCACAAGTATATTTACCAACACGCTCGTTTTAATGTCAGTCTCCGGGCTTTGCTGTTTCCAAAAGAGATAGCCCTTTATAAGGACAGAATGAGCGGGTTGGTGGGGATAAATAAAAAGCCCCTTCTAGTTTTCTTCCTCAAGTTTAATAGATAACCCTTCGGTGCTATCGGATCTCCCAGTAGAGAGAAAGAGAGAGCACGGCCGTTTCAAGGTAAGGATAGGGCGCTCGAAGCTGGGGCAAACAGGCGGTATCGTTTCAGGCATGCACGGATGGCTGGTTTCAAATTTCCCCACATCCCTAATGAAACCGGCCCATCTTCGTGTGTGCGTCTGTGGGATTTGTCCCGCGCCGCCGGTTTTAGCGCGCACGCGGCGTTGTTTTGGCTGGCGGAACTGTTGTTGACCGTCGATATTGTAAGGCCGTGGTGTCCTCATCCTTTCAGGCAACGATTCCTTTGCTTTCCCTTGTGCAATACTCTGACTGACTCCTCCTGGGTGGCTGTCACTGTTCGCCGCGTCAACGACACAATCGTACCATTTCACTCCTCGTGACACAGGGTGCGCTGCTCGCTTTACTGTCACAGGCCGTCCTATCTAACACAACGAGCGCGAAAGGTCGTGGTCATCTACTGGCTCCGAAAGGGCGGGACGTTCATGCAGGCCAATGAGGGCCCCGAATCAATACGACGTCTGCCGACTCCTACACGTTAAATATTTACGACACCTGCTGGTCTGTTAAGAAGTGTTACTTTCTCTTCTTGGAACTCCTCCGATGTAGCTTTCCGCCTATAATAAAATTTAAATAATCAATAAATATAACAGGGTGGAAATACTGTATTTCATTTTTATGTGGGAACGTTGAAGAAAATAAAAAACTATTTTCAAGCTTGTGAAGACGCGCAATTCGTAAGTCCATTTCGTGCCGTAAAAACACGTTTTTGTACGATATTGATGCTTAAATATAAAACATACAAACAAAATATACACTTTCTAGACTTGATTTTCGCGTAGAAAACTATCACATCTACATTTTAACAAAAAATAAAAAAAATAAAAAATGGGTTTTTTGAGAAAATCAATTTCAAAAATGGTACTTTTTGGTTTTCACATAACATTAACGTAAATATACCGCAAAGAATATGCTTTACAGCCAAGTCATTTTATAGTAAATATAAAGAACGTGTTTTGGGCTCTCCGTGGACATAAAACGCATTGATGTAACTCAAGTAGATCGCCAGTAATTAATTGTCAAAGTTCGTCAACAATTGACCGAGGGGGCGTTTTTGACATTTTTACAGAAAAAAAGCAAAACGCCTAAAATTATTTTATGGTATTAGAACCTTTTACCTGTGCCCACAGAGTGATTGAAAAAAGTTAATGTAATGTGGACTCAAAATCCACGGCGGGAGATCAAGCGAAACATCCGACCCACGACGGGTGTGAAAAACACTGCTTTTCGCCGCGGCCTCTTTAAAAATTCATAAGTCGCGAACAAAAAATCCGACCAACTTGCGGTCTGCAGCGACTGCGTTTTTAAAAACGGCGCCATAACATATATTTTTTTCATCGAAATTAAAAATTCGACCCTTTTTGCCTGCACGATTTGAGATGAAACCACCCATATATATATATTCACGCTGCTCACCATCGAAGCAAACGGGGCAGAAAATAGTTTTTTCAAAGGTTGGAGTTGGCAGCTCTTTGCCCTCTTCCACTCTCTAGATTCGTTGTTCTAGCGCATTTAAAAAAACTTCTCCAACACTCTGAATGCATTCAACCTTATTGGGATCCTAAGTAACTGCTAAAATGTATTTGGTAAAGTTTTGCAGGCTTTTGCATGGGAACTAACGTTGCATGTACACTGTTGTGGGACGTTCTGTCTAGGGACATTTAGGCTGTGGGCGAGTGTGGTGTAATTTAATTATATAAATATTTAGCTATATAAAGCAAGGTAATTAGTAATGAAATGTATAAAAGAAAAAAAAAATAGTTCGGTTACTATGGCTCGAAGGAGGAGCCACATAGTGTGATTTATTTTTAAGCTTGCTAAGTGTCAGTCCTTGCCCGCTTTATGTCCTGCCATTATTTTTTTTTTCTGTTGTACTTTTTTTTTTATTCTCATACCTACCATTCTAAAAATTCTGTGAGCGTCTGATGTACCCGTTTCACCGTAGATGAGCACCGAACATGATCAAACTTCCGATTTTCGGATGGCAACACGTGTCCCAGACAGTACTAGTTGCAACTAGTAGTACAGACAGATGGTTAGGGCTCACGAATCCATGGGATTCGTGAGCCCTAATAATCCAAGAGATCCACGGCCCTAGCATCCATGGAACCCACGGCCGGCTGCGTCCCATACCTTTCTGGCGGGCTTGCCACCATTCCAGAGTGCAGTATGACCCTCCCGACTCACGGATAATTTATGAAGCCTTGGACATTGAGGAGACAATGGAGCAGGATGATCGGCTCAGTATACTTATTCTTCCATCTGCTATCGTAGCTCTGTTTACAGGCATACAAACTCTGATACGTCAAAAGCCCCCCCCCCCCCCCCCCCCAAAAAAAAAAAAGAAGAAAAAAACGGGCCCCAGGATTTTATTTGTAATGGTAAGCAACCACAGTATAAATTTAAGGAAAGTCACGTATTGGAAAATGGAAGCACTGCATTTGGTCGTAACGGGATATCGTGAAATTAGATTAGAAAGTCGAAACAGAAACTGTTACGCATGGGTTCCCAAGATGCTTTGCGCGACACTACGTCGCTAGGATTCGATTTTGCAAGAGGTCTATGATGGCGGGTGCCCCTCACGCGAAGCGGGCGAGAACAGAAACGCGCCTGTTCTTTTTGCGTCTGTTGTGCATGCTTTCCTGTGCCGAGTTTCCGAGTTCGACTGCAACATCCCGTCCTATTCCTCTCAGACTCCTAGCAGAGGTTTCGGTTCCCGTAGCCATGAGATATCAACCATGGCCAAGCTCTGTCGACTGTATATTTTGCTGAACTGGTTGACCGAGAGTTGGAAGAAGCTAGGACGTCTAGCTTCCTCCAACCCTTGGAAGCCATTTGAGTTGAAAAGTAGTCATACTATTTTATTAAGGCGGCGGTCCAACGGCGGCCGTCTTGAACAAGCCATTAGTTCAACCACTAGATGGCGGCACTCATCCGTGTGGCAAGAAAACAGGCTCGTGGCACTGACGTTCCTCCTCTGCTCTTAATTTCCTCCTTCCTGCTGCTCGCTCGTGCATGTTCAGCGCTCATCGCGTGCTCCCGCTGATACAAATGCCATCAAACTTGCCAGTGGTTCTAGCAGTGCCCAGTTCGCAGAGAAGCCGAGCCCGGCTAGCTCATCGGCCGATCGAGAGTGCCTAGCTTGGCAAAATTTGTTCTTTGATACTGGCTTTGTTCCGCGCTGCAGGGTTAGCAAAGCGATTTCGTTAGAGGCTCACAAGCCAGTAGCTATCCTTTTAACTGTTCAAAAATTAAAAACATAGTCAATCAATCAGTGAAGAGTGTCAACAGCGTTAAAGAACATATATAAGACATGCCTTATCAGCTTTTCGTGAATGAAATAGCTTTTGCACGATCAGGTCAATGAGGTCAATCAAGCAGAGCCAAAAAACACGGTGTCACGGAGCTCAACGTCTTATATTGCGTTTCTAGTCACCGGTCAAAGCAATCAAGCGCAAACCATGCACCATGGCCTTGCGCTTTTAGTATGTGTGTTTGTGGTTATAGTATTTGACTGCATTTTAATCTATGATAAAACAAGCAATAGCAGACTTTTTTTTTTCAAGATGGGTGTTCAGAAGGGCGCTCTATATAACTCATCATTTTGATGATAGTTTCATTAAACTTGGTTACCAATTATCTGGCCTTATAAATAACCACCCCAATATTGTTGAAATAGTACGCCAAGGCCGAAGATTGTGCATGTTCAAGAAAAGAGTAAAAGTGTACTTTTTAACACCAGTGACCCAAACTTAAAATTTGTTAGGCAAGTGGGTAGTAGATTTCAAAGTGATTTTCATTGTGCTTTTGATATTTTATTCATTATTAATTAGGTCTATTTATAATTTGATGTTGAAAAAAATATACCAACGTCTTACATGTATCTTTATATAATTTTTTGTTTGTTTGAATGCAACAGAAAGGAAGAATTTTACAGTAACGCTGACATTGTATGTTAATGAATACGATCTCGATGATGTAGATGGGAATGATTTGTATATGAAACGTTTGATGACATTGATATTAATTATTGTGCCTACGATGGTTAGCTAAAGTCAATTTTATTATTTTATGTATAATTGTCCTTTATGCTGACACTGGTCCTGTACACTGTCGATTTCCGTAAAAAGGGGCTGATGGCCTGGTCAGAAGACTTTTCAATGCGAAAAGATTATTAGCCCCATTACGCGAAAATCCGGCGGCGGAGTCGACGGTATGACCGAGGGATGGTACCAAAAATGGCCCACGGTGCAAAGAGTAAAAACACGTTAGAAATGCTCGGATTGACGTCACAATTTTCACGAAGGTTCGTATAAACAAAGTAAATGAATGTCTTTCGAAAGTAACTGTGGTACATTTCGGTCTGGATTGGAATCGAACCCGGGCCTCCATGGTGCTAGACGGGCACGCTCCCGACTCTACGGCGGCTTTTTTTTTTTTTTTTTTTCTTAATTAAAATTGAGTTTTATATACATGTTAAAAAAATTCATTCACACTTCCTCTGGCAATCAAAGTGCAATCTAACCACAAAAGAGCATAATGCACTGTGCAGAGTAACACAAAGTGACTCAACATTTCACATGTCTAATATACAGTTCAAAGGGCGCATATGCAGAGGCAGTATCAACGCGGGAAATCACCGCAAGGCAAATGGCATGTTTCACTTGGTGACGGCAGAGAACCCGCGCACTCCGAGCTGAGCCTCCAGTGTTTCCCAACACTCAAGCCCCTCCTGCTCTGTAGTCGCAATCAGCGAGCCTGGCATACACAAAACCATCCAAAAAAATGCCTCCACGCAGGTTTCCCTCCTTCGACAACATGAAGGTGGTCCGTTCTTGACCTCCACAACGCGTGCAAACCAAGGATGGTCAGAACCTCAAAGACTCGACTATCTCTTCCAGTCCCGCACTCAAGAAACATTGCACTTCGCCACGACACATACAGATCAACTTTTAGCGCTGCCCGCAGCTGTGCCCAAAAGAGTTCTGCATTTATGCACAATAGGATGACATGTTCCAGGGTTTCCGGAAAAGGACAAAGCGCGCAATTCGTGGACCACGGTATAAAAAGACCCTTTTGCACCAACCATGTTTTTACCGGGAGGACTCTCAGATGCAGTCGCAAGAAAAAGGTTTTGTAGCTGTCCTTACGGGATAGCGTCGGAGCCTTTTGAAAACATCCGACTCCACTGCTATTGCCTCCCACATCCAATACAGTGGAACAGGAATTAGCATGCCGAGCGTGTCCCAGTACAGAGTCTTTCGTTTCACCTTGTCAAGGTACTCATCAGAGAAACGGTCCTTAAAAAAATGTTATCGCTGCTTCAATTTCTTTGTAGCATTTTAAGATCCGTGAGCGGGAAGACCCAGCTTCACCTCCTAGCCACTGTCCTAAAAAGTTACCTCCGAGCACTCTGAAGGAGGATAAAGCAGTGTCGTTCCTCTGACTTCTGAAAAACATAAGACGGTGAACTTTTAACTTAAGTTCAACGTTTACTAACCCAAGGCCGCCTTTCTTTTGGCGCAAAAACAAGTTGTCGCGTCTCATGCGCTCAAACAGTGATTCCCACACAAACGTGGCAAGAAAACGGTGCACTTTTCAAATCTCACTTTGTGCACACGGTCCCACTTGGGCCGGATACCATATGGTTAAAAAAAAAAACAGCATTACATACAAAAGCCCGAGTAGACAGAGACATCTGCCTGTCGTGCCACTCTAATACTGTGATATTTAGACGGCTCAGATCAAGTCCACCACGTCCCATGCTGAGACGCTCAGGGTTCAAATTCACTCCTAAATAGTTCGTGACAGAGTCCCCAAAACTTATGCCAAGAAATTGTTCCGGCTTGGAGTCCCATTCGCCGAGCAACGCTCCCTTTGACTTCCCAGCGTTCATTTGGGCACCGGAGGCAGTGCAGAAGGCTGCGATATGTTCTACCGCCTCCTGCACCTGACTTCTCGAAGAGCTCAGCACCGTTAAATCGTCCGCATACGCAAGCACCTTTACGGTGCCTCCCGGCAGAGTTAGCCCACGGATGTTCACGTCACCCGCGATAGCTCTGCACAGAAGTTCGAGGTAGAGCGCGAACGAAATGGGCGACATTGGGCACACCTGTCGCACCGATCTGCTAATGGGAATGGAGGCAGTCCTGTTTCCGTTCACAAGCAGGTCGACACGTCCCGGTAGCACAGCTTCACGTACTCTAGAAGCCGCGATCCAACCCCACAGCTCTCAAGAATGCCGAAAAGGAATGAGTGCGATACACTATCGAAGGCCTTGCTCAGGTCCACTTGAAGTGCTGCGAGGGGCTGGCCGAGGACCTGCGCCGCTTCGCACGCGACTCGCATGGTGTGCAGGTTTGCGGCGATGGTCCTGCCTTTGAGGCCGTAGGTTTGGTGTCCGCCTACGACGTCTCGCAGGCCAGCGTCCAGCCGTCGGGCTATTATCTTGGCCAGCACCTTGTAATCCGTCTTCAGAAGGCTGATGGAACGAAAGCTGTCCACACTGGGCTTTCCCCCACCGTGCTTCTTCGGTATGATAACTCTCAGAGCCTGTCGCATGGATGGCGGCATCAGGTTCCGTCGCAGAATGTCTTCGAAGACGTCACAGAGGATCGGGGCAAGTTCGCTCAAGAACGCCTTGTAGAAAACGCCGCCTGGACCATCGATCCCCGGAGACTTCCGTGAAGCGAGTTCTTTGATGGCCGTATCGATTTCTGCGACGGAAATCTTCTTGTTGATTTCCTCTCGCAGCTCCTCCGGCACCTTCGGAAGCGGCACTCCGAGTGCGCGGAGCGGGTGAAGGTGCCCTTTTTTCTGTAAACAAATCCGTGTACGCTGACACGAAAGCGTTTTCAATATCTTCTTGCTCCGTCAGAATGGTATCCAGGACTCGGAGTAACGTAACGCGCTTCTGAGCAGAGCGCTGCCGTTCTTTCGGTTTTAAAACTTTCCTTGGTTCTTCGTCTCGTTCCAACGCAAGCGTGCGACAGCGGATCACTGCTCCCCGGTACTGCTTCTCGAGTATTTCGAGAAGTCGTCTCTTGCAGTCTTTGATGTCTTCAGTGAAGACACCAGGAGTCTTGTACTCCTCTTTGATCTGGGTTGAGAGGGTTTGCATGAGTTCACGCTTTTCGGCACGGACTTGGGCCGCCTTTTCCTGGCCGTATCCCCCCCCCCCCCCCCCCCCCCTGTACGCGGTCCACTTAACTTCTTTCAGCTGTTCCCATTGCACTGCGTTCATCGGGTGATTTACTTTGGCTTCTTCAATTATTCGTCTTATCGTTTTGCAGAGCTGCTCGTCTTCCAGAAGTGCATCATTTAGTTTCCAGCCACTCCACCATGATGACGTGACGTTTCTGCGAACGACCTTTCCCATTGTCATGATGACGCAGGCGTGATCAGAGAAAGCTACTGGGACTGCTTTATAGGTCGGGCTAGCTACGGCAAGTTCGTTTGATACGTAGACACGATCTAGCCTTGCGTGACAGTCTCCCTGCCAGTGTGTGTACCCAGAGAAGGCTGTTTCCGTCAGCTCTGTGACGTCTTGCAGATCAAAGTCACGCAGTAGCTTGCGCAATTCGACCAAACTTGAGTCTGCCTTTGCACCTTTCGAACAGTTCACCGCGTTCAGGTCCCCGCCAAGCACTGTTTTGCACGGAGTATCCAGGTACTGCCGCAAAGACGCAAAAAAATCCTTTCCGACTTGCCGAATCATTCGGAGCGTAATCCGACACACACTTGTACAGTTCTTTATGATAAATGATGTCAATGCTGCAGATCCTGCCATTCTTATATGTTTCTCGCTCAGGGCATACATTTATTCCTCTTCCTTTTTCAACCATGACAGCCGTTCAGCGTTTGGCCGTTTGCGACTGACAGTAAGATTGCGTAGTGACGCGACACAAAACGGGTCATGGCTTCAACTTGTTCAATTGTAGAAAGTTTGGTTTCTTGCAGAAACAACACGTCTATCTTCTTTTCAAGAAGAAAGTTCAGCACCCACTGCTTGCGTTGTTGCGCTTGTAAACCAGCGCAGTTTAGCGCGGCAAACTTCAGACGCTTCATGTTTCCTTTGCTTTCTATAAAGGGAGGGCCACTGGCGGAGTCAGTTGAAACATTACGAACGTCTCAGCGAACCGAAAAGCGAATAGGAGTGAACGAAAAGAACCCCAAATATTCTGGTGGCTTCAGGCCGTGATCCTCCGTCGGAAGTCGTATGGCGGGGTTAAACCTGGACCGTCGGGGTTTGGTGACCTTCTGCCATTTGATGCCCGACCGCTGCACTTGGGTGTCGTCTTCGGAGCACTGGTCTAACCGGAGCTTGAAGTTCTCCCCAGAGTCACGCAGGTCGTCGTCCGTCACCCACTTCGCCGTGCCGTCCTGGTCATCCGCAAAGTTCGATGCCTGGCCCTTCTCCTTGACGGCTGGCCCTTCTCCTTGACGGCTGGCTCTGGAACTTTGAAGACCCCATTGCCGGATTGCTCCCCGTAGATGCCGCAGGAGCCGAAGCAGGGGGGCCCGTCGGGACTGGTGCTGTCTGCTGCTTCTCGGGCGGCGCACTCTCAGCTTCCATTTGTCTAGGCGTCATAGTCGGTACTGCCACGACCTGCTCCACGACCTTTGCCGCCTCCTCAGCCTTTTCCTCGTCCATTTCGAGGCTCGACGCTTCGTTCTCGATGGTTGCCTCGGTGACGGTGGCATACGTTACCACGCAGTTGATGAGTTCATGCCCGAAGCGTCCACACTTTTCGCACTTCGGTACGCGACACTGGCGGCGTATGTGTCCGGTGCCTTTACACCGCAGGCACAGCGGTGAGCGCCCTGGTACAACCACCAAGACGTTTCCGCCGGCGATCCTCAACCGATGTGGAAGGCGGTCCAGGTATACGCCCTCCTTTGGGCTCAGGCAAGTCAGCCTAGTCGTCGCCTGGATGCCCGCGAAGCCATAGGCTCTCCAGACGTCACGGGTGATTCCGTTCACCTTTCCGAAAGGCTCCAGGGCCTTTCGGAAAGGTGAACCAGTTGGTGCATCTCTAGGTCATCTTTAAGTTAGAGCTGACAGAGAAAATCTCGCCACGGCGCAACGCCGATGTACGCTGGAAGCTAGAGCCGGTTTGCTTTCGTTGCTTTTGTTTGGTCAGAGAAAATCTGGCAACAACGCACGTTTAGCAAGGCGCCGGTATTGTTTTGGTTTGTCGGGGCGCTAGAGGCTCGTAGGTTTGCAAGCACATGTTGCGAAGACGTAACCGGAGAAGTACCCCTGTGATGTTCCCAGAAGACGGAAAGTATCAATCGTAATCGTTGTGTCTGCTTTGAAAGCGAAGGGAGTCACAATGTCCACGAGTGCGCAACCACAAGCCAAGGTTCACGACAGCGCTGCGTTGACTTCGGTGATCTCGTTCTGTTTGGTGCAACAGGGCGATGCGAAGAAGAGCTGAGATGTTCGTGGTGTGTGGTGCGGTGCTTGGAGGTAGAAACCCACACTAACACGGAGCGCAAATTGGTTGTTGTGGGGTGGAGGTTCAACGGGTTCAGTCCCGTCGTCGTCAGCTGATCCCGGAGGACCCAGCGAGCGTTTTTAAAAGTAAATCTTCCTTCGTTCCGTTTCAAACTGTGGAAGTATCCCGACGCATACCGTGAGTAAGAAGGTGCGGGCGTTTTCAACAAAATTACGTCGTTTTAATTGAATAATGGACTCCGGATTGTTGTCCTAAATCTGCCGTTTTTATGCTTCGTGTTGGACTGCGTTTGCACAGCGACGCACACCGCTCCAGTAGATGATTCGGTCCTGCAACGAGTTTGTTGCGCTCATCATGCGGCGTGAATAAATTAGGGCAAGATTTCCTACCTGCCCACAGATGCATGTACAGAGACCATTCTTTTACGTAGTGAACGTTGTTTGTAACTCCTCTATGTGGGTCACGCAAACGGGTAATTAGTTCGCAGTCTGTGAGCTTCACTGTCTTTTGGGATTAAGAAGCTGGGTTTCTCCTGCTAGAGAACTGCTGCAACAGGGGCAGCGGAATATCCGTTGCGGTCTATGCCCATGTGGGAGAGTATCCACTGAAAGGCGAGATATCAGTGATGCATCCAAAGTGTCCAGGACTTAAGTAAGTACGTAATATTTATTTTCAACAATATTGTGTTGAGGGCACCACACAAAAAAAAATTGCGGTGGCTTAGCTCGGCTATGCCAGAATATACGTAGCGTGAGCTTATGCGCACAAAATGGGAGGCGCTATCAAGCAGCTCCGGTGCAGCGTCAGACTTGGCTACTGCGCAACAAAGGCACACAGCTGGGCACGCGGTTGCGCCAGTGCGTCTACCGCGGCTATGAAGTCACTCTGAAATGAGCAGACTGACGAGGCGCGCGCGGTGGCGGAGGAGCCCGCGGCGGCGGCGGCGGCTCCGGCACGCCAGCTGTGCGCCGTGTGACGTCACTGCTCCTCGCGCTTGCGCAGACCGGCAAGGCGCACGCGATGACGGCGCAGCTCGCGGCGACGGGGCCTCCGCCCCGCCAGCTGTGCGCCGTGTGACGTCATTGCTCCTCGCGCTTGCGCAGCACGGAGCATGGCTCATTATGCGAGCCGCGCGAAACTGCTCATCCTCGGCCAGTGCAGCTCACGCTACAAAAGCTGGTAGCTTGTCCGGTTGTGGTGCCCCTGCACACACAGGGCATGGTAAAAACAACTACTATACATAAACACTTTGTCTAAATAAAACAAACGCGTACAGGTCCCGTCAAAGTAAAACGGAGCGCCGGAGCGGCAATCGAACTGCACCGCCGCGCTATCTAGCAGCGCCGGCTGCTGCTGATAGGTGCCGTCTGCGCATGCGCACGTGCCGTTCGCGGTGTCCTCCGCCTTTCTTGTTTGATCCTCGCATTATCGGCGTCTCGAGCTGCCAAACGCTGTTCCGATAAGCACCGCTAGGTGTTCGGCTCGGGCTCATGCGGTGAGATAACACTGAAGGCAAGTAGGAGAGAGGGGCGAGTGTTGTCGATGAGCACCGCTCCTTGTGCTATCAGGCGTCGATTTTAGGAAGAGCGTTGCGCCGCTCAAACCACCGATAACGTGTGGGTGGGAAGAAGAAAACGGAGGTTCCAGCGGAAGGCACGCTCGCATGCGCAGATGTAGCCTATCAGTTCCAGCCGGCGCTGCCAGATAGCGCGGCGATGCAGTTCGGTCGCCGATCCGGCGCTCCGTTTTACTTTGACGGGACCTGTACATCCTTTTTTGTTAAGCAGTGAATATCATTGTGGTCTATAATGAACTTGTTAAGTAACGTAGGCAGGTTATGCGCAATAGATTGCAGTGCATAATTTGTACGAAAATGAGGCACATTCCAGAACTCTCTGCGTCGGACAAGGATAGAAGATTCCCGTTTTGTCAGGTGAACTACATTAGTCAAAAAAGTAATAAACTCATGGGTCGAAAATAAATAAGAACATAGCAAACGGTACTCGTATACACTGGCAATCCTCATGACATTGATTTTAAGAAATAATGGTTCCGTATGAGTGTCCTAAGGCACGTTTGCAATAAAACGCAGCATTTTATTTTGTAGGATCGTAAGTTTGTTAATATTAGATTTAATTGTTGTGCCCCACACCAAATGACAACAGTTAATTTGTGAGCTAAACAGAGCATGATGAATTGGCATTTTAATATTTATAGGCAACAAGGAGCGACAGTGGCATACTATTCCAACAACTTTTGACAGTTTCTTAACTAAGTAATCAATGTGATTATCCCATTGCATATGTTCTGAAAAAATTACACCTACCGTTTTGTGCTGTTTAACTATTTCAATCTGGTCGGTGCCAATCTCTAGAGCATAATTACTAATAACGTGCTTATTTACAGGTCTAAACAAAATTGCCTTAGACTTTACAGTGTTTATTTTAAGATCATTTATTCCTGACCACGAAAGACACTTTTCCAGAAGTAAATTTCCCATGGGTATAAGTTCGTCCATACATTATAAAGCGTGATTGATTGCAGATATTGACTAGATCACACACTACACATATACACGCTGAACAGCATAGGGCCGAGTATGCTGCCTTGGGGCACACAAAACTTCAAGATTTGTAAAGAGGAAACATGATCGTTCAGTGAGACGCATTGCTTACGATCTTCTAAACATGAATGAATAAGTATCAAAAGCGTGCCACGTATGCCATAACACGAAAGTTTATCAATGAGCATTGAATAGTTAAGAAAATTAAACGCTTTACTAAGATTTCATTTCATTTCATTTTATTACCTCAAAGGCACTCGACTTGCGAGCGCATTACATGAGGGGGGAAATTCATAATATACAATTTGAACTTCAAAACAGTATTTTCGCGTATATACTATTTACATCTTAAAATAATACGCACAAAAATGCACTGGGGGAAGCGTGCAGACAAAAGAGCAGGAAAAAGAACACATACATGATATAACATTGCAATTTCATATATCGCGACATAATTGAATGAGTGTAAACAAAACTTAACGCAAAAAAAGATCAAGATGAAAATACAAAAATATACAACAGCGTGCAAGGCAAACAAATATCAAGGTAGAAACCGCTTACTAACTGCTCATTCCAATGTACTGTTCACACTTTAATTTATATGCTGCTAGGTTAGTCTCCGATACCACTTCGTATGGCATATCGTTCCAGTCTCTAATGCACATGACAACAGGCGATGAGGAAAATAATAGTGTGCGTGATTTGGGCGGCTGAATCTTGAGTTGGTGATCCGTTCTGGGTGATATATAGGAGGGCGGTTTGCAGTAGGTTTGCCTAAAAGTTGATGCGCTATTGAAAATAGTATGAAAAAGACATAGTCGTGACAGCCGTCGACGTTTCTCAAGAGAATGTAGACCAAGGTTGTTTTTTAGTGACGTGACGCTAGTAAATGATGAATAGTCAGAGGTAATAAATCGGGCTGCCTTATTCTGGACGGACTCCAGTCTATCAACAAGGTATGCCTGATGAGGACTCCAGACGGCGCTAGCGTATTCAAGTTTTGGAAGTATCAGCGAATTGTAGGCAAGCAATTTAGTGGACGGAGGTGCGAGAGCTATATTTCTTTTCAAAAAGCCGAGGGTTTTATGAGCACTTGCTACTATGCAATCTACCTGATAAGACCAGTTTAACGTTTCTGAAAAGTGGACACCAAGGTACTTGTAAACGGACACCCTGTCAATGTTGCGTCCTTGAAGGAAATACTGGGTAGACGATCTACTTGGCGATGTGGAAATGTTCATGTGTTTACTTTTTGAGAATCAATAAATATTCCCAGTGTCAGGCGTTTGCATTCTATATTGTGTAATATTATTTCTTTCTGCAACATCAAAGCGCTTTCCGTGGATTTTCTCTTGCGGAATCCGAACTGGGAGTCAGTTAGCACTGATTTCTGGATAAAAAATGCGTCTAAACGATATAATTTTTTCCAGCCCTTTGGAAAATATCGGAAGAACCGAGATGAGTCTGTAATTTGTAACAAAATTTTTGTCTCCACCATTACGCAAAACTGGAGCTTTCGCAAGTTTCATGTTATTCGTGAATTGGCCACTCGAAAATGCTAAGTTAAATATACATACCAAGAGTGGGGCCACCACATCGATTGCGACTTTAACGGGCTTTATTTGTATATCATGTCATGACTTTTACTGCTATTCAATCCCATAAATACACGGATCACTTCCAATGTGTCTGTCGGTTGTAGGAAAATTGTGTCTGCTGCACGGTGCAAGATATACGAGGAAGCATGCTGATTGTGCGAGCTAGAAGGCAGGTTAGTAAAATGTCTGTTAAAGAGCTCAGATAGTTGTATTCCAGACACGCTTCCACCAGAAAGTGAAAGTTCATCTAATGAATTCCTCTGCTTGCTGCGTTTGAGCACTTCGTTTATCGACTGCCAAACAATCGAAGGACGCTTTTTGTGAGCGTTATAAAAAAGACGTTTGTGACATTCTGTTTTTTTTTTGTTTTTTTTTTTTTTTGTTTAGTGCAGATGTGAGTTGATTGTGATGCTTCTTGAAAACTGGATGGCCACCGTCGTCTTTGGAACAGAGGTACGCCTGATATAAGCGATTCTTTTTTCTTATCATTGTTAAAATAAGTGGCGTGACCCATGGTTTTCTTATTCGTTTTTTAGCAGTGACCGTCTTGTATGGAAACGATGTGATGCATATCGTCTTAAAAATATGTATGAAATCATCATATGCTTCGTTCACGCATTGCTTTGAGAAGACAGAAGTCCAGTCCGTTTGGATGACTGGGCTTCGAAAGGACCGCAGTTGGCAGTCGGTTATTGTTTGGAAAGTTAAGGTCTATCGACATTCCCCGATAAATCACGGCGTTACAAAAAAAAAGTTGGTAAATGATCGCTTATGTCACTACTAATAGTACCTGCACTGCGAACTATAGTATTTAATAAAAACGTCGACACAGCTTGCCGTAGAATGGGTAATTCGGGTGGGGGACACAATCGCATTGCAAAAACCACTACTACTGAGGTACTACTCAGTCGTGACAAAAGAGAAGAGTTTTCTGAACTATTTACATTTAGGTCACCGCTCAGAACAGTGAATAGTTATTCCAAGGATATGAAATCAAGATACCTCTCAAGAAAATACAAAAAAGTATTAAAGTTACCAGC
Organism: Ixodes scapularis; assembly: GCF_016920785.2. Classification (NCBI taxonomy): domain Eukaryota; kingdom Metazoa; phylum Arthropoda; class Arachnida; order Ixodida; family Ixodidae; genus Ixodes; species Ixodes scapularis. The sequence goes on along the minus strand of NW_024609884.1, from coordinate 76,879,217 downwards.
TGGCGGTCGATACATAACAGAAAGCAGCTGACGTCCGTGTTTCACAGTTACGATTTTATAGTAGTCTTTGATTTCGGTAAAGGCATCGAGTATTTCGCATCTAATATCCTGTCTAACATAAATACAAACACCTCCCCCTCGTTTTCCGCTTCGATTCAAAAAGAAGGGATTGTAAACCGGCACGATAAGAACATCGTCATCCGTTACGTACCATGTTTCGGAAAGCATCACCACTTGAAACGCAACACAGAGTTGATTTAAAAGAGCAGTGAAAGTATCACTTATACATTTCGAAGAGCGTATATTTAAATGTAAGATCGTGGTCGAGCCTTTGTTTCTTGCATATCGCTTTAATTTACCACGCAGTACAAGTTCATGGTATTCGGCCATCAGACTAGAGGTTAAAAATGCGAAGAAAAATTATGCATTACGTTGCAGTAGCACCAGCCTCAACGTTACTTTCTACGCTATCGAAGTGGCGCGACGCAGGAAGTCGTCCAAAATATAGCCTGCAGATGGAGCCTTCTGGCCAGACAGACACGCTGTTTATCGCTTTAAACTACTTCTTTGTCACCGAGAATGTGAAAAGACGCCTAGTAATGGCCTGTTCGTCTGGGGCACGCCGCACCCGTCCAGTGCAGTAAAGTCTTTCACTTTAGTACACGAAAGACTGGCGCGGAGAGAAGGAAGCTCCCCTCCCCCCTCTAGCCTTCCGTGTACCACGAACCGCGCTGCACCGGTGCGATGCGTTCCCAGAAGAATTGGCCATAAGGAAGTTTCGTTTTCAATTTCGTGCATACAAAAGTTTTACCTTGCAAAACAGCAGCGACCAAATCCTCAAAGTCTTTCGTACTTGTTTACAGGGACAGTCTTAACACAAAGAGGGCACTTTTCTGTAGAGCACGGTGAATCACGGCTATCTTTGATGTTTTCGAAGTTCCGACAGAGGGCTTTACGGGCTTACGGCGGGTGACAAAAGTGAAGCCGTCACCATTCAGGGTGCCTCGCGGAACGGAGTCTCACTGGGCTGTAGACGCTGCAGGTGGAAGCGGCCCAGTTGGTCCGATGGTATTCATCGATGTGTCAGCTGGCAACGCATTTCGAGGTCTCGGTAGGCTCTGCTGCCGGGAACTCAAGGTGGGAAACTCTGCAGTGGCACCGGCGTAGGACAACGGATGAGAACCGTCAGTTCTGTCTGAAATATTCGTGGAGCGTTGACTCACGAACAAAGAAACGATGTCGTTGAGACGACAAACCTCTAGACGTAGCGAGACGTTTTCCGCTTCTAGTCGTGCGAACTTGTCAACGAGCTCTTCCAGTACCATTTGAATTCTTTCTTTGATGTCAATGAACCTACAGCACACGGAACGTCATCGGTGTCCGTTGCCGTGTCCACCGTAGATTCCGTGGTTGAGATTCTAGGCGTGGGAACTTCGTCGTCGTCGTAGTTTTTTCGCTTGACGCATTTCGCACACTTATACTGGCTCACCCCATCATGCATAAGTAGGTCGTAGTCGTCATTGACGATATTCAATAGCTTGCAGTGAAAGCGGGTTAAACACACGCATGCAAACAATCTGTTGCTGCTTATAGTGAAATCCCGTGGAGCAGCTGACACATGTGTCCTTCTGCTTCGCCATTCGCTAATAACTTCTGCTAACAACTTCTTTTTGCTAATTTGCTAATAACAACTAGGGGGAAGTGTTTGATTTCTAAGTTAGAAAGCGAACTTTGAAAGCTAGAAACGAACAAGTATTTTACAGGGAATTAAACCTCCATGCGAATCTAACGACCCTCCCTGTGGCGCTATAGTTCTGTCGCTAACGTTGGCTTATATGTAGAGTTTCGTTGTTGTTTTTTCGGACAAACCCAATAAAAAAATTTGGAAAACTCTCGCTGGTAAATTTTCTGTCATTTCGGATATTTCTAAAAACTCCGAATTTCCTAGTCACAACGGCAAAATAAAAGAAAAAAGGACATCGTTTTGCAAATAAATTTTATGAAAGCACATTTTCAGTGGTCTTGAGGAGATGCTACTACTGCGTCCTTTGAAATCTCGGACTACTGAAAATGGGGGTTTCATTCTTAGCTCGTCAAGGTGCGTTCAGAAAAACGGGTCATAGCACCACTGAGTCACGACAAATGCCATTGTTTAGGTTACCAATTTGGACCACAGTATTCGTGCTTTTTTAGAGAAAGGTAGTGTTTGTTTTATGCCTTTTAATTATAGTAAAATCTGTGCGCGGAGAAACTGAGGGAGAAGAGGAGACCAGAGGGGATGTCAGAACGCCGAGCTCTGATTGGAAGGATTACGGGGTGGACCTAAAGCTACCTGCCTTTGTCCCCCCTGCACTCGTTGAACGCGTTAGAACTCGAAACGGACGTCGGTGCCGCAACTCTCAAGCGTTTCGAGTAGCGCCTGCGTTTTTCTTGCCGCGCGCCGCATGTGCAGTGTTCTGTTTGGACAGCCCACGATACATTTATATTCTGCCACAAAATCATGCTCTTGCCTGTACCCACGCGCAGAGAGTGTAGTCACGTGATGAAAGGGAGCTCCCACCGAACTATGAGCTTGGGGACGAACGGAGTATAGCCAACGAAGATGATATTGAAAACCGGGTTTTGCAACCAGAATATTTTGTTTTTGTGTTTAGCGTTTTCTCGGTGGAAAGTGTCACATCTAGGAACCTGACCCACTTCAAGATTCACGAAGGAAAGAAATCATACCGCTCCAGCGGCACTTTAAGGTCACGATCTCGCGGAGCCCAGCTTCAGTATGAAGACGAGTAAAAATATTGTAACTCTCTTTCGCCTATCAAAACAAAGTAGCCTGGTCGAAAAGGTTATTAAACGAGATATGAATACGTTTGACAGTTTCTCGTAAAAATGATATATACCAAAAAATGCGGCATTTAATTATTTTTATGAACGCTTCATATTAAGTAGACACAGTCGTGCTCATACAAGAAAGGAAAACGGCGAATAAGGCGAGGAGAGCCGAGGCTAAAAACGGGTCGCTTTCTGCGGTGCTTCACAGCAGACTTTGTTGAGATGCGATAACATTTTAATGTTTTTTTAATGAAAGCAATATTTCCCTGATTAAATTCAGACGAACTTCGTTCCCTCGGTAAGCCTTTCGCCGTAACAGAGCGAACCAACCTTGCATGTCCTTGCCTAGCCAAATGCTGTTCTCTTTTTTTTTTTTTTTTTCTCGTTTTTCGGCGTGTAATCGGCATGACGAACACGAGCCTCGGTAGGCCACCGTTTCTGCTCAGAAATGTGCTCTTCAGTCCACTCCTTTTTCTTGATAGGCGTAGAGACGACGAGCAGAACACTTTCAGCAAGCATACGTCTTTATCATAGGAAGAATGAATGGAGAGATGGTATCGGCTATCCCCTTTGTATAGGTCAGTAGCTTGCGCCACCTAGATTAAAGACGTTGCTCCTTCTGTAAATACAAAACCTGAGAGTATAAAACAGAGAGGACAAGGACGGGAACAGGACATCTTTCTTTTATTGAAAGATGTCCTGTTCCCGTCCTTGTCCTTTCTGTTTTATACTTTCAAGTTTTGTATCTATTAACCAGCACGCTCGTTTTCAATTGTTCTGTAAATAGCGGTGACTTACTCTCCGAAAGTTTTGCGAGAAAGCAGGCGCACTGGGATTTCTAAAAGTCTATGGGCGCCGCTATATTCGAACAACAAAAAAATGTCAAATGCCAATCACAGCTACCGGAATGATTCATATTTGACGGCGGTAATAGGGGAACCCGTCCGAGCAACCCAAGCTTCAGTACGAATAGAGATCAAGGGGAGCCGAACACTAATCATCGCGACATCGTCAAGGCGCTTCCGAATCTGCAAATAATGTCCAGAGACCACTCAGTAAAATTGGTGTTTCATATTGTGATAATTTGGCACACTTGCCACACTTTCGGGTGAAAATACTACCGATGCAGCCCGACAAATAATTGTCAGGTTGCTCCGCTGGCGGACTTTTTGAGAAACTGTCGTCCACAAATATTCTGGTCGACATGATTGCGTGTTGCTATCCGCCAGTTGTTTAAACAGGAAAGTTAGAAGCTGAGCGATGGGGCTTCCATGTCTATTTCCTCACCAACTTGTTTCTAAAATTGACCTTTCAATCGCGCAACTGTAATAAGGACTGGAGATCGATCGAAGGGTTTAGTTACGGTAATCGAGCGACCTGTTGATTTTCGCGAGTATAATTTGCTTTTTCGTTGGGGAGCAGAAAGCTGGCTTAATAAGAGTGAAACTGGCGTGGAAATTACAGCCGCCAGACAGAGGTTCTCACACAGTTGTTTGGAGGAAAAGAAACGACGCAAACGACACATACCGCCAGAACACTTTAGGCCGAGTTCCCAGTAAGTATGTGCCAGCGGCAGATGTTTGGCTGTAAACGCGTTCAAGTAAATGAGAGGCATCAAGTTGGCTAATGCCCCAACAGAGCTGAACTAGATGTCGACCCCCCCCCCCCTCTCCCAAACCGAACCCCCTTTTTTTTTCCCGCGTTCTTTTTATGTGGGACTTTTCATTCGCCTTTTTTGATGACTAGTAGAGGACAAAATGACCCAAGAGGGTTCTAGTCGTGTGAGTGTTGTTGGAGAAATAGCTAAGACGAGATAAGTCGCCTGACCCAGTGGAGGCGTCGCTAGTTTTTGTTCCTTGGAGCTGTGTTTATGGTGTCTGGAGCTGACACGTTACGTTTACTGGGCTGGTCTGATCGTTAACAGCGGAAAACGAATAGGAAATAAACAAAGGAAAACATTATTGAACATGGTATACCTTATGTACGCTTGTGCTGGCAGTGTAGTGCAAATGGTAGTGATAGGACCAATCAACCCTCGTATTAGCACCGCCTGACAGCGCTCTTCACTTCTTTATCCCCTTTCATTTAATCACAAGCCTGTGTTGGAGTAGAAATCACCTGGCAGCAGAATGTTCAGGAACCGCCGTTAAGAAAAAAAAACAAAAAAAACACAGAAATAAGAAGGAGCATGCAGGAGAGCGGGTGAAGTAGCAGCATCATAAAAACGCGAAAGCTAGAAAAAACCAAAAGCTTGGATTTTTTCTAGACTTTGAACGAGTAATCTTTTTAGTATGACTTCACAGTATACGTTCTAAAGAGATACACGCACCCACTTTCGGACAGAATATGCGGACAGTCAGTCAATCACCGCGACCAATGAAAGGAGCTCGACAAACTATAGGGACCCAATAACGTTTCCATCAAAACCTAACGTCCACACCATGAGCACTTCGTCTGAAAGAAAAGAAAACAACGAATGAAAGTTTGCAGGGCCCCGAGCAGGCGGATCTCATCGGAGCGCAAACCCCGGGGCCGAAGAGCCAAGCCCGGGGCATGCCATGGGTTGCAGCACTTCGCGAGAGCCCACACAGCCCCCAGCCGCCGCTGCGAGCGCCCACCTCCAGGAGCGCCTCGAACAGCACGAAGGTGACGCCCCATGACGTGGTTTTCATTAGCAGCTAACGCCCCACTGTTGGAGACGGTTGATACAAGCAGTTGCTCTAGCTTTTCCAGGTTCTACATAGAGTAACTGAAGATGGATGGATGGATACGGCTGAACCCGTTTAATTGGGTGGCGGATCGCGCCACCTAGTCAAAGCTTTTAATTTTAACAGTTAAGTAATCTCCAGTTTACCAAAAACAAACCCAGTAGGGTTAAGCCTTTAAACAGCATATTTCTAAGTTCGCAATTAATTGAGCATAGAGAAGAATTCCCTATCGCTGCTAAGCACGAGTCTTTAACATTCTCCACAACCAAAAGTTACAATCCGTGTGGCGGTAGTGCTTCTTCTCAACCTGGTGCGCGCACTTCCCGCTCTACGAAATAAATGGTTAAAGATGAAAAAAAATGTTATTCTTCCCGTGACTTGTGGAGCCAATCTTATGGCCTGTGCTCGGTGGTCTCCACTTTCCCAATGGATGTTTACGAAAAATCCTATGGTCAGCTATCAGCGTATATGGCACTCTATGGTCAGCCAAAAGAAACCATAAAACACGCTAGAGCCACGTGCAGAATAATCCACGTCTTCCAAGCTATTGACTCTTAACCCTTCAGATTTCTATAGGCGCTTATAGAATAATGTTTCCAGGAAGATATATTGACTTGCGACAGTTGAATCTCATTTTGCAAGCTATAGAAGAAAAAAAAAGTATATCCTTAATGCTATAGATCCGCGACTATTTAGTGAGCTTTGACCGGCTGTGGAGTATGTCCCTAAATATATAGACTCACAATAATTTAATTTTTCTTAGCTGACCCAATCGTGTTTTATGTCACCAAAGCTATAGGACACTGACCTTTCAATGTGCTTTAGCCGACTATTCGCGACTCCAGCGACCTATAGGGGGCGCCACCACCAAACAAACATGGCGGCTGAGTCCAGGTCGCGTCGGCACGGCCGGGCCACCTGAACAGGTGGCGCGTTCAATTTAACAGATTTTCTTTTGTTTAATGCCTAAGTTTATAGGTATTTGAACTGAGACGGTTAAGCGTAGCCGGTGCACATAAACTTGCAGAGCATAGTTTTGTTTTCCCGGTGTTTTTTGTTCTTTTCATGTCAACTTTCGTTTTGGAGATCTCGTTCAAAACCGAAACTATGGGCTCTGGAGAGACGGTAATATACTAATCAGTTTTGATCATCTAAGGAAAGCGGCAATGACTGCAGAATTCTTCCACCGACAGTAATTTTCAGCCAAGTCGCATGCCTCGACCATGCGACTTATCTGTCCGCGAAATCGAGCTTTTGTGCGTACCCGCGTTTAAGAAACAGCTTCAGTTGTCTGCTCGGTCAACAACACAGCCTGCAGGAAAATTACGAAAATTAAGGAAGCGCTTCTTAAGCGAAGGAGCCTGTTAACCCGCCGGCACCCCACTAAGCAGCTGATACTCGTATTTCAATTCAGGTTTTAGTACCAATCGAGAAGTCATTTTGACGAGCAGGTTATGTATCGTATGACGTACTATGTCCCACTAAAGCGATATTAGTATATTCTTCGGGTTGAAATATGAGCTTAGTTAACTAGCTATTAGGTGAACTGCTGAATAAAAGTATGTTTGACAGACAGAGATATACTAAGTTAAACTTTGTCACATGGTTCTATTCCGGTAGCATGGAGACGAACCCGGACAAACTGAAGAGAGTCTTCATTAGAGATTCACGCAGAACCTCTCTGCATTAAACTTGACTTCAAATCCTGAACGGATAAAATAAGAATTTTTGTGGCCGGTCAACCTGAGCAATGTAAACGTATATTGCTGCTGGCTTAATTCGACGGGGGTATAATAGAAATATTGGAGGCGCGATAGATCATAATGCCGTGACAGCTTCTAACGTTGCGAGACGCGTCCCCCACCTTTTGAAAACAGATAATTTCCCTCATTCGTCATTTGCAGCGAGCAGGCTTTCCTGAATCAAGTAATTGCGAAATCAGCCCAACTCCTTCAGAGTGGTCCAGAGGCTTTTTTCGGCGAAAAGCAGCCAAGGTGAATAGCCAACGCACTGACCGAAGTGGTTGGCTCAAACTTGAAGTTAATCGAACACAACCAAACTCAAGAAAAGCAGCTATCGAACCTTCCCATTCACTTGACTACAACATTGGTGTTCCCTCCCGTGAAATGCCTCGTCTGTCGTCCTCCCACTGTTCTACATCCTTATAAAGAAACCCCTTATCAGTTACCAAGTAGTCGTCACTTTGAATATGATTCGAGACAGACAAGACATCAAAACGTTTTTCCGCGATTCCTCCCCATCCAAGAAATCGAAAACACGTGATGGAAGGAAACAGTCTACTGAGGCTTCACCACACTAATGAACACTCAGGCAAACTTAAGAAATTTTCGGACCTTCGTGAAATTACACTGTTCACCATCGCGCCGACAACACGTGTCCGCGAAAGCCACCAGAGACGCGGAGGGGCGCGGAGCGACCTGGACCGGCTGGTTCCCGATTTTCCCGCTTGATGGCGTCCGTTTTGCTGGAGTCGCGAATAGAGAGAGATATACGTCTCTCAAGATATAGACTCGCGACCATTCAGTTTTTTCAGCCGGCTCAATGGTGTTTTATGTCGATCAGGCTATAGACCCGCAACCTTCTTCTTAGCAATGCAGAGGCAGGAAAGCAGAAGAGAGTCATTCATAAACTCGCTCGGGGCGCTAATCTTTTCTTTTTTTTTTTTAACCGAGGTTACACCGCTAATACATCATAGAAAAACAGTCTGTATAGAGATTCGAACGCGATTCACCGCGAGATCCCTGCTTCGAATGCCGCATGGCAATGAGTTCAAGGAGAAACTTGGCACACGGCATTCGAACCACAGATATTGCAGTTACTCGTGTTTGCAGGCTGCATTTTGTACGATGTATGAGTAGTGTGACCCAGGCTTTAGTCAGCTTAAAGGGGCGTACGTCGCCGGTGCTATATAACCGCGATCACAAAAGCGTCCTAAGCTGCCTATAGACCTATATGTAGCAGTTTTTCCGGCAGCTCTCCCTTCGCATAGACTTACCTCGGCGTTGATCTAACCTCAATTTTCTGCTTTTAGGTATAATTATCCCACTTTATCTCTTCCAGTGTATTTTTGTTACTTGTTAATACTAGTAATTCGTGGCGTTAACGTCATCTACTCTGCCCGTGTCGCTGCCATGTTTGTTACCCGTTAATATGCATTTCTCTCTGCGTGCTGTATTTTTTTTTTTATTCAATGTTTTTGTGTATATTTTGTCCTTCTGGAAGCGGGCGTTAAAGGGATGCTTAACCGAAATCTGGATTCCACAAAACGCGGCGGCAAAAGCGTGCAACGGGATGCTAAAAACACCACAACATCACTTATACAACGATATCTAGAACGGATGACCGTATTTTTCAAAAAAAAAAAAAAAAAGGAGGCGCATTTGACAGATATGTTCACGTCTTGTTTCTCCGAGGAGGAGAGGAAACGGCCTCGCGTCTTCTCCGCCTCGCCGCCTTGAGGGGGCGAAGTGAAGAGAGTATAGGAAACAAGATATCTTGACGTCACGAGCCTCGTCGGCCTCGTTCAATCTCGACCTCTTTTTCCAAAAAATACGGCCGTCCGTCCGAGATATTGCCTTACGAGTAGTGTCGTAGGGATTGTAGCGTCCCGCCTACATCTCCTGCATTGTTTTTATAAATTTCAAATTTCGGTTCACCATGCCTTTAACGAACATAAAGCCGCTACTGGGCGTTTTCAGATAAGATCGAACAGCCATGTCCGGTGACAATTTTTAATTTTGATGAAAAAAATATTTTCCTGGCTTCATGCCAAGGAGAACAAAAACAGTCCTTGTTTTGAGAAAAAAAAAACTGTCTTTGCGAAAACAAAATTGTAAGCACCCTCCCTCCTTTCAGTCACGTGCGCGTTTTGGGTATCGCGAGATGTTGGCACTTCGGGCGGCTTCCCCCCAAAAAAGCTGTTCTGGCTACGGGTCTAGAAATATTTACTGGCACATTAGGCATAAGAAGGATTGATTAAAAGTATAAAATACCGAGTATTAGGGTCAATATTTTGAGAAACAAAATCGCAAATACGGCACATTGAGCAATAACGCTCTGGAATAAAGTTTTTTTTTTTTCCTCCGTATCTAAAAAAGCTAAGGCCTTCAAACTCCGCCAGTGTGTTGTCCTCTATATAGTTCATCTTTGTTTGAAATATTGTTTGCCTGGTTAGCGGGAGAAATTTACAAGAATTGCTCACACAGGGGCATTTTTTATTTTATTATTTATTTAAGAATACTATCAGCCTTCACTTGAAGGCTATTACAGGAGAGGTAACGACAATATATATACAGCCATATGAAAAATTTGAACTCTATACATATGTACATAATGGAAGAAGACTGTTATACAATTTTTAATTGAAGACAACATGAACATATCGCTACACGTTGTAAAAAGAAGAGAAAAAGAAAAAGGAAAAACGCCCCTTTTTATTTATTGCTGGATAAATGTATTTTCTAAAAAAGACTCAAATTGGGACACATTTGCAAAGTTAACAACATAATCTGGGAGTTGGTTCCACTGTTCAATTGTTTGCACAAAGAATGAATATTTAAAAACGTCTGTCCTACTATTATACGGTTGGATGGGTTTATTGTAATTTAATCTGCGCGATCGCTTATGTGTCTCTTCTAAATATAGTTCAGGTTCTATGTCTAAGTTCTTGTTATACAGGGCAAATAAGAATTTTAGCCGCGCTATTCTCCGTCTAGTTTAATCTAATGATTGAAGTTCACACTGGCTAAGCATTTCAGTCAGAGAGTCTGTTCGTTTGTATTTATTAAGAATGAAACGTGCAGCCTGCCTTTGAATTTTTTTCTAGTTTATTGATGTCTAGTTTTTTGTTTGGACTCCATACAACGCTGGCGTACTCTAAGATAGGACGGATCATCATCTTAGAAGCTGTCATTTTGGCATTACTAATTGCACTTTTTAACTTTCATTTAAGGAAGCACAAACTTCCACAGGCAGAGGAGTAGACATTTTCTATATGGGTTCGCCATTGCAAATCTTGTGAGATCACCACACCAAGGTACTTAAAACTGTTTACGATACTCAAATTAACATTGCCTATATTATAACAAAATTTCAAAACGCTTTTCTTGTTCGTTATATGGATATTGGTCGACTTAAGAAATTTTATTTGCATTTGCCAGTCCTCACACCATTGCCTTAAATTTTCCAGGTTCCTATTCAGGGCCGGCGATATACTCCCAAAACCAAACTTTTCCAAATTTGATAAATATTAACCCCGTTAAAATAAACTTTTTCACAGTATTCGCCGAAAATGCGACGCCACCTAGCGACAAACGCGTGACCTTTTGAAACTGGGAGCTACTGCCGTTTGAAATGAGCAGCGAAAAGTTCCGCGTCCTGGCAGCAAAAATGTGCAACAGAGGAATAGAAAATTTCATGTACACCGTTGGAGTCCTGAATAGAAGAAGCGCGATGCGTGAGTGATCGCTCAATCGAGGCCCTTGTGCTTGCAGGCGGCATCAACTGTATGGCCCTCAGCGAAGACAACTCCCTGCTTGTGTCAGGAAGCGAGGACGGCCGCGTGCTCCTGTGGAGCACCCAGTCTTCACCGATCGAGCTGCTGGGCACGCTGCGCGGGCACTCGAGCTACGTGACCCACTGCGTGGTACACGGCAACTACGTGGTGACAGGCTCGGCCGACGGGACGCTCAAGAAGTGGTCCATCGTGGACGCCAAGTGCGTGCACACATTCGAGGGACATGGCGCCCGTGTCAACCGGGTCGCCTGCACCGCCGACCTCATTCTCAGCACGTCGCACGACAAGACGGCGGCTGCGTGGCGCTTCAACGCGGACCTCGAGCTACAGGTCAGGTTGCTCCTTTCTGTTGGGGCGGAGGCTCGGAGACCGGACATTGGACCGCGCGAGCTACCCCATGATTTCTTCGATGTGTGCTTTCTGGTCTTGAGATGGACCCCAAACGACAGCATTATCATACTAATTAGCATCAATCTTGCGGTCCGTTTGCCTCGCACATGTAATGACAAGGTTTAGGGAACACGTATCTATATTTAATCAGAGGTGCACGGACACCTGTCAACAAGCCCAAACCTGACTGTAAATCTTTGCTCTCAGCCACCGTCCACCCTTCTCGCGCGTTATCAAAGCAGCGCACGCGAGTTGCTCGCGGCATGGCACTCTGGGGCATTATGCGGTTCAAAACAAATCAGGTCCGGGCCTCGGGCAACCTAGCCGGCAAGGAATAGCAGTGCCACCAGGGCGCCCGAAACGTACGCTACCAAAATATTTATTAGAATCATTATAAGCATCACCTGGGCGCCTTCATGATTTGAAGGAAACGTGCCGGTCTACGGATCTCCTGGTGACAGGGTCGACTCTATCTTAAGGTTCCAGCAATGTCACAGAATCCTATTGCGGTCAAAGTGCCACGTAACGGAGATTTAGGCGGATCATTCAGGATGCTCAAATTATACGGATAATCCTCATTCCTCCGCTGGGGCGGGTGGTCTATATGTCTTTTGTTGGCTGGGCACGTCATCTTGCAAATTTTAGTTTTCTTTCATTATTAAACGCCACATTCTCAGCTCTATCATTACCACAATAATATGTTAGTACTATTCTTAAAGCCGCAGTCCCACTGCCAACAGATCATACAAATGTCAATCCGCAGTCATTGTCTATTGCGTGTCTATGACGGTTTTGTCACACTGGACATGACAAACTTTCTGTTCGAAGCATGTATGAAGCTATAACATGCTTCCAACATGCCTGAGGCGTATCTCCAGGTAATCATGTCATCATGTCTGCAGCGAACATCGTATCTTTTGTATGACATATGACATCTCTGATAGCGGCGGAAGGCGGTGAGCGCAGCCCGCACGTGAGCAGTACCACTCTCCGACTCTAGATTTTCCTGTCAACCGCGAATATGAACGACCCATGCGGGTCACAACATAGGGCCGTGGAAATAAAACGCGACCTACAAATCGCCACAATCCTGAAGTCCCCACGTTTGACTGCGTCGCCTGCGCTCGCAGGAGCTGGAAGAGCGCCGACTGTTGCGCCAGGTGGCAAGCTGCAACAAAAGCGCTGTTAGTGGGCCCAAGGAACGAGGAAGCCTCGGCAGCAACGGCGAGAACGGAGAAGGCAACTCCTCGTCGTACGACGGCACGTCGGGAGACGACGACTCTGACAGCGAGTCAGACTCCACGTCCGACCGGATCACTGTCTTTCGAGTGAGCCGCTGTTCACATCGTTTAGGCCTTACGCTTACGGGTTCGTGTGTGGCGCACCGTTCGGCCTACTGGTGGAGATCCATTGTCCTTGGTGCATCTTGAGCCCGGGTGTCACTGCCGCTGACGGCAGCGCTGACTCAAGTGCTCACGTCAGCGACAGCTTAACTGCAATTGCAGACCATTCTTTTTGACATAAACAAGATTTAGCGCAAAATATCCATTGGCGGATTCTTCGAGAATGCGTCGGCATCACCCTTGGAAACGCCACACACGTGCCCCTTTGGGAAACGCCAACGCTGACCCCTTCACTTTTTTTTTTGCCTTTCTCTTGCTCCATCTATTTTTCGCTGCCTCTTTTTGGCCTCGTTACGGGGTCAGTGTTAGCGTTTCCCAAGGGGCAACATCTGTGGCGTTTCCCAAGGGTCATGCTAACGGATTCCCCAGGTATCCACCAATGGATCTTCCTGTTTGTTTCTTTTTGGACCCCTCTTTTGTACTTTTCCTGTTAGAGTACGTCGACGCCCTTGGATACGGTCATCTATATCACTCGTGGGAAGAACCACATCGATTCTACTCGTGGAAGGAACCGCATCCATCGTTTAACTATACAGATACATCACAGCCCACGCACCTCTACTACGAAAGTCCAGAGCGAAGAAAAACCGCCGACTGCACAGCGGCAACTGAGCTCGCCCGCATTCCGCCGCGCCCCGGCGCAACATCCCCTAGAAAGCAAAGCCGAATAAGTGATGAACGAGTTGGCGTCACCAGAAAAAGCCAATGCTAGACAGGGATTGGACACGACGATTGCGTCAACGTTCGGCTCAAGCTTGACTCGAAGCCGAGCGCTGACACAGCACTCGTTTCCAATCTGCAATCCAATCTGTGCCTAGCGTTAGCCTTCTCTGATTAAGCATTTCAATCGGCACTTGAGCTTTGTTATCTAGGAGGTGATGCGTGGCGCCACCTTCACTCTGGCTCCGCGCCAGCGGTGCGCCTGACTTGGTCGAAAACGAAACGGTTCGTTTGAGTTTGACAGCGCCGGATACAGAGGGAGAGGTCGACACGTGCTCACGTCAGCGCTTCGGACCAAGGGAAGCGTCGCACGCGACAACTAACAACTTAACAAGCGTACATCACCACCGGGTTTTCGTCAAAACAAGCGTCAAAACAAGCGTTCTGATGCGAGCGCATTAGGAAAAAATGCAGCCACTGAAACGCAGCCTGACGTTGTTACTGCGGTATACTGTAGCGATCCTCTGTGCTCTGAAACGCCTAAAAACGCACACGAACGCAGAATTTGATATTTTTGTTGTTGTCTCTAGAATGACTAGTGGCATCTCGAAACGTCAAGCGAAAGCCCTTGCTACGCATTTATTTGTTTATTTATTGTTGCTCAAAGACATTCTTTTGGACGTATTGCATGAGCGAGGATTAGGAAAGAAAATCATACAAGGACAGAACACATATAAAACTTTGGGTTTAAAAAAAAATGAACAAACAATAAAAAACAATATCAGAGGTGCCCTTGATCGGCCCAAGCCATGTGAACCTTGTCAAGCACATTCAAGCCGAAACAGATTATCATCTTGGAACTAATTCGACAATAAATCGTCACATTTCTTCCTAAACAAAAACACGTAACGTTCTGCTGCCACAAAGTCTGGGAGAGCGTTCCAGTCTTAAATACACAAAACTAACGGAGACGAGATGAATAGATTAGTGCGAGATGGAAAAGGTTCCACTTTTTGGGTGTTGTCACATTGGGCCGAAATATCGGTTGCAGGCCTAGAGAACGTTTGTCTTAAAGTAGAGTCAATATAATAAATTCAATGTAAAAACCAGGGTGTCGAACCGGAACCGAACCGAACCGAAAACCGGAACAGAACCGTTATTTTTAGCCGAACCGGAACTGAACCGAACCGAAATCTTCGCCGCCATCTTGGAACTGAACCGGAACCGAACCGAAAAAAAAATATAACGGTAACCGGTTCAAAACGGTTTAAGGTAATTTTTTTTTTCTTTTTTGTTAGTATCACAAAATGAACATATGGGAATAAAAAATTGGCGGCTGTATTTTTATCTATGGATCAAATCGTCATATACAAAATTGAAAAGTATGGTAAGTTGTGGGTTTTCATGGCAATATGATTAACCATGTGTCACGTTGTCACGTGACGTCATGGTGTCAATACATGTTGTCACGTGGCCTCGTGACGTCGCGTGACTCACTGCGTCAACTCGATTCAATTTGGGGAAGTCACTAAATGTATTAACATTGTTGACAGCATGACGTAACATGACATCACGATTTCGCATCGAGAGTCACGTGACACCGTGACGTAAGCAATTTACATAACCCCTGGTCGAGTGCTCGGGTTCGTGACAATGAGCACCGCCAAACATTCGGGTAACGGCTCATGTCAATTACATACGATAATAGCCCAACTCTAACAATATCTGAAGCTCAGCCCAAGCTTTTGCTTTCAAAACCCTAGCCGCCTAGAGCATGACTGTGATGAACACTGGCGGTATCAGATCACGTGGCCGCTTGTTTAAATTGAGAGTTGAGGAGATATCGACAGCTGTCTCTTTTCTTTATTTTTTTCTGCATCTGCTATTAGGGGAAAACTAATCGATGTTTCCGCAAGCTATCAACGTTAGGGGTTATTTCTTAACACTATTTATTGAAAGTACAAGAAAAATTGTTGCAAGACCCATTTTACATTATTGAGCACCCAAATATTCTTTCGTTGTTGCTGAACTGCAACTGAAAGATGTCCCTGAGAATAGAAGTACTAAAATTACTAAATGCGACTTATTAATATGACGTTACATAGAACTACATCTGTGTACGGAAGGAGTACTAAAAAAAAAAAAAGAAGATATTTTAGTGACCTCAGAGAGACAGCCGAACGTCGGCAGTCGCTGTAAGTCTCACTCGAGCGTCGTTCTCAAGGTATTTCCCAAGTTTAGACTCCCTCTGTACTTTGCTTAAAGGAGCTATAAAACTATTTCTATACATCACTAAATACTATTCAGGATCGCTCCCTAACATTAATAACTGCTTGAACTTGGCTTTGCTCTTTTTTCTAGGCAATGGCAGTCGCCAAAAAATTCGAGAAATATGAGCATCGTTCATCCCCTCAATTCGGAGCCAAAAGCGGCCATGTGGCCTGGTGCCTATCTTATGCCGCCAACGTTAATCATACCCCCGCGCTTGGGTTTTAAAGGAAGAAAACGCGTGCTCAGCGGTGGCTCAGCTCCAGGCATTGTTAGAGTTCGGCTATTCTCATCACCGCACTGGCTGGACACGAACCACTACCCAAGTGCCTGCCAAGACATTGATTGTTACGAGCCGATGTACGGTGCTCACGCAGTCCTCCTGTCCAATTCATGAGCCGCGCTCAACTGTCGTCAGGCAGGTGGTTTTGATCCTACAATTGCGACATCAATCTTTGGGAAGGCAAGACTAAAAGACATACGGTAGTCTCATTTGATCCTCGCAATTTCACCGCGACAAAGCAGCTTCTGAATTAGTGGCGGCCTGTGCGAGTAAACTTGGGCCAGACTAGGATCAATACGCCTCAGAAAAATCATGAACATTCCAACCCGATGTCGTTTTATGACCCATCTAAACTTCACGGGGTGCAAAATAAAAGCAATGAAGGGTTGCGGTTAACAAGTGTCAAATAAAATTGTCGAATGAACACACACCAACGGAGGAGGCAATTCGTCAGGAATGCTTTCAGCCTTTCCACTCTGGTGAAGAAGGAAGACCAGCGAAGCTGTACTATGGTGGAAATGAAGTAATGGCCGGCCGCAAGTCGGCAAGCCAGAGTGGAAAGTCTGGAGGGCTTGCCGCCATCTATGCGCGACGGCGGCAACCAGACAACCGGCAAGCCGGTTGTCTGGTTGTCATCGTCAATTATAGATGGCGGTAGCTGTCCAGAGTTTAGTGTCATCATTTGTTTTCCTGACGGACA
The DNA here is from genome assembly GCF_016920785.2 of Ixodes scapularis. Taxonomy (NCBI): domain Eukaryota; kingdom Metazoa; phylum Arthropoda; class Arachnida; order Ixodida; family Ixodidae; genus Ixodes; species Ixodes scapularis. The sequence goes on along the minus strand of NW_024609884.1, from coordinate 76,862,440 downwards.
CGACACTGGGGAAACTAGCCCTTAACAGCTCCGCTGTAAAGAAGTGCGTGTGTGTGTGTAGGGGGGGGGGACGGGGGGAGGGGGGGAGGGGGGAGTTTCAAAAACATACTGTGTTGTAAAGGTTCCTCTTCCCTGCATCTTTGGCGCAGACCAAAAAGCGTGACTCCGGAAACTACTTTGCTTGCAAAAACACTCTTACCAAAAAGCACGTTTTTGTCGTGCCAGACGCTCGCGCCGTTCCTAGTGAAAAGCGTCTGACTCGCAACTAAAGGGTCGTGGGTTCGAATCCCGCCTAAAGTTCTGAATTTTTTTTTCCTTTAAGGCAAAATAATTACTTTTAAAAGTGAAATCATTTGAGACATACGGTGACCTTTAATTCGCATTACATGTCATGTTTTAATCACTCTCATTCCACGCGTTATGTCACGTTTCACGTGAGCATTGTGGGTTGCTTGAAATTCTTGCGCTAGGGTATGTAGCTCTGACGTATGAACCTATGGACCAATCAGGATTTTCCAGTCACGCCACCGACATCGGCTTTTCTGCGACATGAGCTCCTTAACGCTATCGAGTTAAAATCATCAGTTAGCAACGGTGATGCTCATTTGCAAATTAAATTGACCGGCATCTTGTCAAGAACAAACCTCAACAGCCAGGCTATGCCAGCTTATTCTGCATAAGAAAATGTTCACTTGGGCAAGCGCTATTTTGGGCCAGATTGGATCTGAGTGCGAAGGTGCGTATGGATTAGAGTGAGCAATTGCGACTACTTCTTGCTGCATGATTAGTGGCATGCATGCGGTGCTGAGTGTAAACAATGTTTGGTTAGAACAACAAGCATTTGGATTGCCGTTCGGTGTTTCTATGAAAAATTGACTGAAAGGAATTATCCTAAAACTTTTGTTAAATTCTGAAAATTTCATTGCTTTTAGCTCAGTTGTGTCATCATCATATACATATATATTGTGAAGTGTATTTCGTAAACCTTATTTCATAATTAGCATGAGCACCAAGGTGCTCATTTCATAATTTTATGTGATGTAATTAATTCCTTAGTTCAAGGACACAATCACGATTTCATTTTTAACACTGCGACACAAAGTTGTACCAAACACGGGTATTTTAGGCGACCTACCACACTTTGCGACAACATTTTATACCGTGTAAATAGATCAGCTTGAACTTTAGAATTTTACTTAAACACGAAGAAAGCACAATAAAACACAGTATAGTTCTAAATTTGAAGCTTATCTATTTACAGGTATTTACCAACCAGCTCAACTCTTTACTCTTGTATTTAAACATTTTGATTCAGGTAAAATATATGTTACTGGTAAACAAAGGGATGTGGAGTCGTATGAACACGACGTTATGTATGTTTATGTAAATTTTTTTTTGTGCCTTTGCGTCGAAGTTATATGACTGAAGTTAATATTTTTGGTACCTAAGAAAGAAAAGTAAATTGCACAGACGATCGAAGAAACTATATAGTTCATCGTTTCACGGCGTAAATTGTGTATATTGCCAGAAGAACGCGAAAAATATATTCTCAATTTAGCGGTTCAAACCGGTTTGAACCGTTATTTTTTGTTCCCCGGAACTGAACCGGAACCGAACCGAAAGCCGTGAACCCGAACCGGAACCGAACCGATAAAAATTTCGGTTCGACACTCTGGTAAAAACACACAAGCGCAAAATTTTCCTTCCTTCTCTAAAGAAAACAGACCCAGATTTTGTTTTGAACTCGTGGCACTAGTTTGATGAGAGTATTTTCCAGAAATAAAGCGGACGGCTTTATTTTGTAAGGCTTTAAGATTTTCGACAAGGTAATTTTAGTGCGGGTTCCAGATTATATTAGCATATTCTTGTTCTGGTAGAATAGTAGTTTTATAGGCACGCAGACATGTTTCTTTGGGTGCCTGGCACAGTATACGTCTTAGAAAACCGCGTCTTCTGTGTGAGTTTAATATAATGTCAACAATGTGTTAATTCCAAGTTAAGCTGGACGGGAAATGAGCACCTAGGTATTTATACGACGTGGCGGCTTCTAGTTGGAGAGAGAGAGAGCAGGCTGTACTGGGTCATTATCACATAAATTTTATTGATAACTCTCATTAGCCGTCATTTGCTAATGTTAATGTTAAGCTGCCATTTTAAGCACCATTTAATACATTTGTCAAGGTTAGTTTGTAGAACGCGACTATGACCTGTACTAGTTATTTTTCGAACTATGGCGTAATCGCCTCCAAACATTGTGATTGTTGATGCTAAGGTGGATGGGAGGTCATTGATATAAAGGAGAAACAAGAGGGGACCAATTGCGCTTCTTTGAGGAACACCTAATGTCACGGAATGTTTTGGGGTATAGTTTAACCTTACTGATTGGTTCTATCACGCAAAAAATGTCGGAATATATTCTATGATAGGTGGGTCTATTTGAAGATGGAAAAAATTTAAAAAATGGGCGACCATGCAGAACTTTATCAAATGCCTTTGCAAAGTCCATGAAGATAGCATCAGTCTGGGTGCCAGCATGAGCGTTAAAGTGCAAATTTGTGATGAACTTAAATAGTTCAGTATTACATTAGTAGTTTTGCTTGAAGCCCTGCTGATTGAAACAAGGAAGTGACTGCCGTCGAGGTGGGACTTGATAGCTGTAGAAATGACGTGTTCCATTACCTTGCACGGAATACTTGTGAGGGATGTAGGCCGATAATTGGAGGGGTCGGTCTTTACATGAGATTTGAAAATTGATTGGACGATAGCAAAACCCCAGTCAGTTGGAACAGTGCCAGTGTCAAAGACTTTGCTGAAAAGCAGAGATAAAAGAACAGAGGGCGAGTGATTTCAGAGTTGGGCAGAAATACTCAAAAATGTATTTGGAAATACAAATACTGGAATAAAATGAAATAGTAGCTAAAATATTGATACTAAAATATATCTGTAAAAATGTATCGCAATACGTATAGGAAATACGTTTTAAATAGAGGGAAAAAGTATTTGGAAATACAGATACAGGAATACTGATAATGCAATACATTTTTCAAATTTGTTTGAGACGAAAACTGAGATGAAGCTTAAAGTTTCAAGTGGAAGTTTTTGATCACGAACTTCCTATCCCGTAGGCTTCGCACTTCGCATTGAAGGTAGTGGTTTCGGACGACGAGGAGTCTTCAAGGGCCTCAAAAAAAAAGTTCCATCAAGGACTGACCGCGGTCCCTTGCCTGACATCTTGTCTGTCTGACGAGGGATGCGAAAAGACTTCGACCTCTAAATAAATTATGCGTCACCCTAAATCTCATGAATACGTTACCACACCCCTGTCCAATAAGGACGCCCCTGTCAACATTGATCACATGACGTCACGGTGGAATGAACTGGTATTCTTCATCTGTAGGTGTGCCTTGAACATTTAACTTTACCACGCTGCTGTATGAAAGGACAATACGTACTTTCGCTGTAGGTTACTACCTCGTTGAAGATTGTGCAGGCAGTGCCATTTGGAATTTTTGAGAATGGTGGACCACCTGAAGGATCCTGGAACACATGTCTTATCTTCTGCTACTGTTGAAAAAAAAAACAATACGGTGGCATTTGTGCTGTGAAGGTTCCTCCTGCCAACCCTCCGCAACCGACGCATGGATCGCAGTCCTCAAGTTTCGCATCATCCAAACAGAGACCTCTTGGATTGCGACCTGATATTGCCGGCACAGGTGCGAGCTCTACGAGAAACAGCGCGTCCGTGACGAGTCGCAGGTGCACGAGGTCTGGGTCGGCACAGCGAGGCTACGTCTGGCCTCCTTCCTGGGTGTCGGATCACCAGAGCAGCGGGTTATGTTCACGTCGGCTGATGACGTACCCTTGAGCCGTGCAATATTACGGGCGCAGCAGCAGACGCATTCGAATAAGTGTTGAACTTCACAGCGTGAGTCATCCTACTATTTCAAGTCAACCACCGCCAGGTTCGTGCTGCAACGGACTGTGACTCGGGTTTGCCGGCTGACGGTACTGTGTCCGCTAAGGCAAGATAGACGGTTAGCAGCGGGCTTTGGATGCCAGCAAAAAATGACAAAAAGTTCCTACCTAAGGACCTGTGGCAGAAGATGCTCAGAGTCCACTCCTGGCAGGCCATCTGATTCGAGTTCCTGACTAGGCAACACTTCTCAAAAGAGAGAGGAGGGCGCATAGAAAAGTAGTCTGTAGAATCAGAAGGAACCTTTGTGAGCATAGTAACAATGCCCCAGCATCTCCTTCACCCAGTGCCGTCAAGAGTAAAAACAAAATGCGTTCGGACTTGTGTTTTTTTTTTTCTAGGGGGGGGAGGGGGGGGGGGGGAGGGGGGGGGGGGAGGGAGGGAGTATTTCTCGAGAAATGTAACGAAATACATTTCATCTTGATTGTATCGCGATACAAAAAAACGTTCAAAATGTATTTCGATACAGGAATACAGATACTGGTGAAAAAAATGTATCGCAATACAGAAAGACAGATACCGAATGTATTTCTAAAATACTATCGCGATACATTTGTATCGCGATACTGCCCAACCCTGAGTGATTTAACATTTTTAGTACCTTTGAAGATGTGGCATCATCACCACCGACGCAGTGAGACGGGAGTTTATCAATAAGTTTTGCGATAGCATTACTTGTGAATGAAATGCGAGACATGGGTGCAAATTGAAACTCGGGTTGCGAAGAAGCGGGAATGATCTTTTGAATGAATAGAGTCGAGAAAAAGCTACTGAACATATGTCCCACATCGCTATCGGACAGGCAGTCACCCTCTTGGTTTGTGAAAAACGAATTACTTCGAGTTTCACTGGGATTTAAGATTCTCCAGAACTTGCGAGGATCGGTTCTTAATACATGTAGCAATTTGCCATCGAAAAACTTTTTTTTTATATTTTACTTTTTTTATTTTTGACCAAACTCTATGTGCGAACTAATCATCGTCTTTTTTGGATATCTTTCCTTTCTTGAAAAACCTTTTCTTTTTGTTCAGCATACGTCTTAGGAAATTTGTGAACCAGGGTGAGAGATAGTCGGATGCGATATTGATTTTAGGAATGTTAGCTGACACCAAATTCTGAATTGCGTGTTTAAATAGAGTCCAATTTTCTTGGATGAAGTGATCTTGATAAAGAGCTAAAAAGTCTTCAAAATATGCATTTAGCGAGATATATTCATAGCTTCCATGTTTTCCCGAGCGTAGTTATATACTGCCCTGCGCTTGTTTGCTCGGTTTGCGGAGGTAAAACCAGTTTCAACGTGAATAATCCCATGATCACTGATGAAATCAAGTACGTTTATTGTGCTTGCTTGGTCAGGGTTGTAGACAAAAATAAGTCTACAACCGCGTTATCTCGGGAAGGGTTGGTTACTAGTTGGTGCAGCCCGAAACAGCTAGGCAAGGCAAGAAAATCATTGCAGTAACCCGGATTGGCACACTGAAATGAGGAACCAAGCATCGCCTAGTCTATACCTAGAAAATTGAAGTCGCCTGCTAATATTTTGTCATCGTTTAGGTAAACTTCAGTTATGTGCCCCAGACAAGTATGATTGGCATCATGCAATTCACTGGAGTTTGTGTTTGGCGGACGAGAACAAGCACCCATTAAAACCTTACGAAAACCCAGCTGCAGACGTATCCACAAAGTTTCAAGAAACGTGTCATAAGTTATTAACGTACATTTTAAAATAGCTTCAACTGCAATGAGTACACCACCGCCCCTTGCGTTTGGGCGGTCTTTATTATACAAGTTATATGATTTGTTTAGTGTTAACTCTTTGTTGTCTACGCGTTTCGTCAAGCAAGTTTCAGTTCCAATAATTGTGACAGGTTTGAAAGAGGGGGTAATGTATTAAAATTCATCTTGTTTTGAAAGTAAACTACAAAAAGTTACAACAAAAAATGACAATGTCGGATAATAGAACGTTGACGTACATTCCGGTTTCGTCAGTCGTCTGCACGGAAAAGTTCAGGTGGCCTTTGAACAGGTGCGACAGTTTCAGTAGCATGAGTCATACATATGCGTTTCATTATAAACATGCAACTTATCAAACAAAAGTTTGTCCCTATATGCTGATCCCTAAACCGGGCGGCAAAATCAGGCAACTTTTTTCTTTCGACACGTACTCTCGGTTAAACATCCTCCGAAACCCATACCTTGAGTGACATGTTTTTTTTTTTTTTATTTGGCATAATTCCGGAGAAGGTTATCTTTGCCCTTGAAACTGAGAAACCGCGCAATTATTCAAGGCCTATAACCCTAGACGCTTTTGCCGCAGTCGGTCTGCTCTTCCTATTTCGCTAAGGCTAGGCGCGTCAGTTTCTCTTTGATAAAGTTAGATACCACTTCTTCTGTGTCACTCCAAGTTGCGTTTTCACATTCCGGCAAACCACTAAAATTATATTTTTTTCTGAGCATCTGCCCATCAATGTCATCCAAAGAGTTCCTTAACGCAGTAAGTTGCTCATGCGCACTCGCAGATTCCCGCTCCACAATAGCATGTGTTTCGGTGACGTTAGCCAGGTTCTCCTTTATTTGGCCGATTTCATCAACTCTGACTTCAGGGCTGGAGACACGAGTGCCCAGGTCTGCAATAACTTTCTTGGTTTCGTTTAGTTTGGATACGTTTTCCCTCTGGTTTTGATTGCTACTTGCTATGAGACTATCAACGGATTCTTGCAGTTTATCTATTTTTTCAGCGTTAGTGGGACCGGGGTTTAGCTCAACGTCACCTGCTGATGAAAGTAGCAGAAAAAGTACAGTAGGACAGCGAACTGTTTGAAATGACGAAACGCTCCATAACCAAAAATGTTGAACAGTGTTGGGGTGAGTCTTTCTTTTCGAGCAGGACGATAACGTACCGACTCGGATTTGGTGCGACACCCATTTATACATTCAGATAAGATTTGCAGCCAAAATAACTCAGAAGATCGGCAATGTCTAAGGAATTACTTAAGTGCACACACCTGTGAAATATTTGCGACACGTTTAGTGCAGCGGCAGAGCTTGGCTGCAAATCGCGAGGCGGCCGTCCTGCCGATCCTTTTCGTAGCCTTCTGGCAAGGCATGTGGTGGTTGTCGATTGATTGAACTGCCTGCCGTCGAGATTCTGAAGGGAAGTCGAAGAAACTTGGAAGCGTCCGAACGGCGTCAGAAATATTGTGTATTTCTGCGATTCGCCCGCCAGAGGTGCTCGTCAGAATCCAGCTCGAGCGTCGAGTTCGCTGAAGAATGTGCCACCGGAGAACTTTGCCAGACATTCGTCTAAGGTTGGCAGGATCACCCGCTCTCGGACCAGGTACTTCTTGAGCTCGGTGTACCCTACGCAAATATGCAGTTCGCCATTTGCTTTCTCTTGGACGATCATCATCGCCCACCGCCGCCGCCATCCTCATCATCATCATCATCGTCACCGTCGCCGGGTCACTCTGGACTCTGCCCGCCGCTTTCGCACGCAGACCCTCTCTCCACCAGATCGCGACAAGGCACGGCACGACTCGCACCTGTATTGCTATGCTAGAATAAACCTACGCAGTTCAACCAATCTTGTCTTGACCACGACATTGGTGATGAGGCCTTCGCTGACGAGATGATGGTAGATATCGGCGTTCCAAACTTCGATGACTACGCTTGAGATCGTGGCGGCACGTGGCAAACAAAAACGCTGCCCAGCCAGCAACAGACGATGCTCGCTCAAGGTTGGGCGATGCTCCTCTGAAAGATTCGCGACACGTTTAGTGCACTGGCAACGGGTTTCGGAACGGGTTTCGTAACGAGTTTCGGAAACAAAGAAGGTTGGAGGACAATATATTTTCGCTAACACAGTGTATAGAAATAGCGCAAAAAGAAAACAGACGGCTCTGGCTGGCATTTCTGGATATCAAGGGTGCCTATGACTATGTGAACCAAAGGAACCTGTGGGACATAGTGGAGAGCTTAAACCTAGATGAAGGTCTAACAGCAATATTAAGGAACATTTACAAAGCCATCTGTATATGTCATTTGATCCCCCCTCATGTAATGCATTTCATCTGAAATGCCTTTGAGGTAGAACAAACTGAACTAAACTGAATAGAGATAAGACGAGGCCTTAGGCAGGGGTGCCCGTTAGTGCCTTCGCTGTTTATGTTGTATCTGAGAGGATTGGAGGATAGACTAGAGAAGAGTGATTCGAGCTTTCGTACAGTAAGCTGGCCAAAAAATTCAGCAATCCTTATCGGGATTGATGTATGCGGATGATATTGTACTACTGGCTAAAACGAGGACAGAGTTGCAGGAAATAATGAGCGTCTGTGGTAGGGAAGGAGAGGAATTTGGTTTAGAATTCAGTAGTGAAAAATCAGCAGTCATGATTTTCAACAATGATGAAGTTGAGAGGCTGAAGATACGGAAAATTACAATTAAGAGAGCTAGTAAATACAAGTATCTAGGAGTATGGCCTGGTGCAGAATATCTCAGTGAGCACGAAAAGTATATAATAGTTAAGGGCAACAGAAATGCAGCTGTAATTAAAATAGAGCACTTTGGAATTACAACAGGTATGAGGTGGTGAGAGAGATTTGGAAAGGGGTCATTGGTGCCTGGCTTGGCTTTTGGAAACGCAGTGCTATGCATGAAATCCTAAGTGCATGCCAAGGCTAGAAATAAAACAGCACGGAGTAGGTAGGCTGGCTTTGGGGGGCACATTGCAAAACGCCAAACCAGGGTGTACAAGGAGACATGGGATGGGCGTCACTTGAGAGCAGGGAAGCTGTGAGCAAGGTAGAATTTGAGCATCGGTTGAGGCAAATGGACGGGGAGAAATGGGCACGAAAGGTTTTCAGCTATTTATATATGAGGAGTATAGACACAAAGTGGAGACAGCGCACTAGGAAATTAAGAGGAAAGTGTTAGGCTATAGTGGAGTTACAGAAGAGCAGGTCTCAGTTAAGAAGAAAGTTAAGGCCACAGGAAGAGATCGGTGACTAGAGGGAATGCAGAAAAAGACGGTTCTGGAAAGTTATAGACTAAACAAAACAGTTATTGCCATAGAAAGCATTTATGACAATTCTAGGGTAGCTCATTGTTGTTTGAGGCGAGTACGGGTGTTCTGCGAACCAGAACATACAGAGCGAAGTATCAGGAAATTGATACAGTGTGCACTGCTTGTGGAGAGGAGGACGAGACGGCTGAGCACTTGATACTCTACTGTAAAGGGCTTCACCTCATGCCTACCGAAGACAACATAAATTTAATAAAGTCGTTGGGTTTTAGACGCAGCGAAGGTAGAGTGGATTTCAAGACAGTAGATATTGCTAAGCAAAGATTAAGTGAATGGTGCCAGAAAGGGAGAGAAAACTAGGTATGTTCTTATTAACTGATGGCAAGGGGGTTTTATAGCCTCACTTTCTTTTCAGTGCGGAGTGAATATGGTTTTCACATTTAAATATTCTAAGCCTCAATGGTAAAACAAAATGGCTAGGTAGCGTGAGCTACCGCCCGATCCAAAGGGCTCAGCCGGATTCATCCATCCATCCATCCATCCCAGAGAACTTCCGGTTCGTAAAAGGAATGAATACAAAACACCTTAAAAATCCCTTGAAAATAAAAAATAAAATTTAAACAGTCTTGTCGTAACCGGCGTGTCAAAAAATTAATTTTACGTGAAAGAACAAAAGTTTTAGAGCACTAGTGACGGCGCGAGACGCAATTTAGTCCGTAGTCACCGCCATTCTACTTGTTTTCTTTCTTGTCATTTTGGGCGCGTGGAGGAGAGGTGGATCGGCTTCGCCTTCACGTTAAGGTAAAAAGAGCGAATTACCATCTCATTGAGCGAATGACCATTCCCTGACGTCATGGACTTTGCGCGCAGAATTTCAAATAAATCTCTCGCCGTGAGTATTGCTCAAAAAAAATTTTTGCGCGTACATTTTTTTACACGCGTGTCTCAACCAGCCTGTTTTAAAAAAAAAGTTTTTATGAGCTTTTTGATACCACTGCTTGAAATGTAGATGAAACGTTTAACCAACCAATTTCCAGGTAACCGCTGAAAGAACGAAGGAGTGCGAGATCTGTTAAGATGTTTCGACTATTCATGTAAACCAACTTGCCTCCTCTAAGATGTAATATTGTACAGCCGAAGGCTCTTATTCACTTTACAACTTTGATGTACAGGGTGCGGCCGTAAAACCTTTCACCTTTGGCACGCCTAGCAAAAATCGAATTTCAAACATACATGCCTGAAATTGGGCACACGAACGTCATTTATTCTAAAGTTTTTTGCCTATTTTTTTTTCAGACGTCAACTCGGGAGCAGCGAATTAGAAATATAACAAAAATGGCAGACGTGCATTTCCTATGGCCTACACCCGCCCGTTCGTCGTCTGCTATCTGGCTCGCGACGCCGCTCCCGGGTGGCGCACTGAACGCAAAAACGCGGGAAACGCCCCACGAAAGGCTGGTGTCGGGAGAGATAATCGCGATAGAAAGTGATTTGAACGAAATATATGAACGATTGTTGAAATTACCTGTTTCAAGTCAAGTTTTGACAGATCGTCATGCAAGCAAGAAGACACCATGATGCGACGACATCATTTATTTACAGCCTGGAATAGCAAGTGGTGCTGCTACCGTTGCACACAAGTTCGTTTTGAGTTATCATTTCATTCTGATTTTTACAGGGCCGCTGTAACACATAAAGTATTTTTTTTTCATACAGCTTGGGTATAATTAACATACATGTCGCGAGACATATTTGTAAAAAAAAAAGAAATCATATTAATTGGAGCAGAATTAACGGCGCTGGAGTCATTTCGGATGGCCGGTGATAAAATGGCTGGTATTTGAGAGAGATAGTCGTCTTTTTGCTGGTTTCCCATTGGTACCTCTATCAGTAGCCTCTACTTCGCTCTTTGCGTTCGGCAAGCAGCACGAGAGAAAGTAAGAGGGAAACTAATAGTTTAAATTCCGTCAGGTAGTGGAAGTTGTGCGTTCATTCAATTGTTTATTCTTGAGAGATAAATCTTCTGATACGCCTCTTCTGTCACGGCGATTTGAAATAATGTTGATGCTGCAGCGGCCCTTTAAACGACTAGGGTTCGGCCGATTCGATGTGCCCGCCTTTTACAGACACGCAAAGCCGAAGTGGAGCTTCGTACGCCAGGAACGCCCTTTCGCGCATCCCATCGTCGATCTCGAGGAACGCGCCATCAATTTTTTCTTTCAGCTCTTCGATGCTGGGGATCCTCTTCTTGTAGACAAGTCCTTTTATAAATCCCCATACGAAAAAATTCGCACATATTTAAGTCGGGGGATCGTGGAGACCAGTCCATATAATCTGATCCCCGACCCATCCACCGCCGAGGGAACGTGTTATTGAGCCATGCCCTCACACTCTTTGCGTAATGGGGAGCCGACCCATCCTGCATGAATATGCAGTTTTCTTTTGTCATGTGGTACTTTTCAAGCTCAGGAACCATTTTCGTTTTCAGCTTGTCCAAGTAGGCATCTGCGTTAACGGTGCCATCGAAAAAAAAGGGGCCCACTATGTCTTCACGCCAAATCCCACTCCACACTGTCACCTTTGGTGAATGGAGATGCCGTTCGTCCACGACATGAGGGTTATCGCGAGCCCATATCCTGCTGTTTTGGCGGTTCACACGTCCAACTAGGTGAAAGTTTGCTTCGTCACTAAATAAAAGAAATTGCAGGTGCCCCGGGTTGCTCTTAATTCGCAACAACTCCGCCTTGCAAAATTCTAAACGTCGGACGTTGTCGCCGTCGTGCAGAGCTTGGACAACTTGCATCTTGTACGGGCGCAAATTCTTTTTCCGCAGAATCCGTCGTACGATTTTTTTCCGAAATTCCAAACAACCTGGCTGCTCGTTTTGTTGACAATTGCGGGTCGCTCTCGAAAACAGCAAGCACCGCTTCAATGAGCTCCTCATTTTTCAGCAGGCTCTCACGTTCACTGACTGGATTCTTCTTTTTAAAGTCTTCTCCACTCATAAAACGATTCCCCAAGTCAAAATAGTCGGGCGTGAAGGCGGGCGTTTATGAAATGCAGTCCGAAATTTTCGTTGTGCTGTGGTCACCGAGTTCCGCTCCACGTACCACTTGACTGCCTGGGCACACTCACTTGCCGAGTATTGCGGCATCGCAGGGCGGCGCGGAAAATATTTTGATAATAACTGCAGAAGATAGTGCAACAAAAACAATAAATAGGAACAATCAAGATGCCTCAGCAGCGGCACTCTTGATTCCAAAGTTGAGCTTTCACCGGGAACGGACCCGTCAACAGATGAGCAGACGACAAAGGAAGACACACGTTCGTCTGCTTTAGAACATATTTTTAAAGGAGGGCGGCCGCCAGTTTCTAAATTTCAAGTAAAAGGGCATAATCGTTCACCCCCATAGTTCGGTAAAATCACTTTTTATCGCGATGATCTCGCTCGACACCAGCCTTTCGTGCGGCGTTTCCCGCGTTTTTGCGTTCAGTGCGCCACCTGGGAGCGGCGTCGCGAATTAGATAGCAGACGGCGGACCGGCGGGTATAGGCCATAGGAAATCCACGTCTGCCATTTTTGTTATCTTTCTGATAATTCGCTACTCCTGAGTTGACGTCTGAAAAAATAGGCAAAACACTTTGGAATAAACGACGTTCGTGTGCTCAATTTCAGGTATGTACGTTTGAAATTCGATTTTTGCATAGGCGTGCCAAATGTGAAAGTTTTTACGGCCGCACCCTGTATGTGTAGCATTTATGCTTTCTAGCACTGGTGATATAAACAAGCTCAACAGGGTTGCAAAGACGGTGCGACCGGAAGGCGCTTGGGATGCAAGCGGCAGTTCATGTTTGTAAACAGCCGAAGGGCCTATACCAAATGATTGACGAAAGAAAAGTAAAAGCATTGTACCAAAACTTCTTTTTTTATATATATATGAAAGATTTCATACGCTGCGGTTTTCGCGGCAGCTTACGCAACCCTAATCTGTACCGACAAACGCATGCGGGGAGCGCTACGTGCTTCTCATCGTTATGAGGCGCGCGCGCCTTATAATCTACCACGTGGCTCCGATACTTATTTTCTGGTTTTGTTGTCAAAACCCGACCTACGAGTTAAATGCCGTGTCAAAACCACATGATAAATGATGAGGCGTGTGCGAACGGCGATAAGGCGCGCGCGATGGTTTTCAACACGAAAAAACCCGACCTAATGCCGCGTTCACGTTTGCGAACCGGCGGCCGAATCCGCGAGAATTCTGACGCTCGGCAACTAAAGTAAGCAGAATTTCCGGCGGATAGCAAGATCGCACTGGGACCAATTTTGAACGCCGGAAAAAAGTTTCCTCTCGCCGCCAGCCAATCAGAGCGCACGGGGGAAGTGGCGCTTGCTGACGTCAGATCAACGCTGACGAGCTGGCGACGGTGGACGATGGCGACGAGACGCGCGCCGGCAAGGAGGAGGTTTGGGAGCTCTCGTCAGCTCTCGTCTCTTCGGGACGCGCTGCGCCGCTCGCGCCGCGCACTCCGCCGGTGGCAACAAATGTGAACGGCCCGATTTTTTTTCGGCGAGCGAATCCAGTCGCCGGCGAGTGCGTATTTCGCAAGTGCGAACGAGCCATACGAGTTGTATGCCGCTCCGCTGTAATACAACTTTGAAGGATCTCAAGGACACCACCACCAACCGACGGGGTTAATATTTTCACGTAACCTGTCAAGCTTTAGATAAATATTTATATTGATTTGAATTGCGATTTATTCAAATCTCAGCTAACCAGAACAGCAGAAATACTCCTTTTCCGACAAAAGAGAGGAGCGGTTTTCGAGCGCTTCAATTTTATTATTTATCTTGTCTTTGTTTTGTACATGTGTCATACAGGTCTAAATAGCATTATTTCTTTGCTTGAAAGTTATACCTTAGAAGAAGCGACGTTTTTGTTTTTCTACGTACCTTGTTATTATGTCCACTGTCGGAACCGGTAATAGAAAATTGTAGAGCCCATCCACTTCACGTGAAGATGGAGGACCAGCGAAGCTGTTATCTTTACGACACCTTTACGACAACTATATGACATCCGTACGATTTACATATGACTGCATTGAAGACACGTACATGACTTCGTTCATTATTTGTCTTCATTTCATTCTTAGTGACTAAAGTGATCATTGCCTTATGACAGGGGTGGCCAGAGTGATATGGGGTTAGCGGCCGCAGACAAATCTACAAAAATTCAGAGAGCCACAGGGGACAGCAAAAAAAAAAAGGGGGGGGGTGGCTACTTTTAACACGAAACGATATGGAGGTAGCAGTCTTTTTTCAAATGGGACGAATTTAATTGACGACTACAATAAATAACTCCTGGCAGCAGAACGTTTCTTCAACCACTTGGCAAAAATGAATGTATGGTGCGCTAGCCAGCCACTGCACCCTGACGCCCGCTATGCTTATACAGTTAAAAATTGTTTCTAAAACAATACAAAACAAAGTCACTGGAGAGATCTATGTGTTAAAAGTCAGTCCAGCTGTACGTGAGGAGGGCCTTCGTCATAATACAAGCCTACAAAGACTTTGAGCTTTTTATTCAAATTCTAGAAATCTTATCGTCCTGGGGACACAGTGAGGGAAGTGGGGCTAGCTTACCAGGGAGCCGCCAGCCACACTTCGACCCGCGAAGCGCCGCATGCGGCTCGCGAGCCGCAGTTTGGCCACCCCTGCCTTATGGTCACCTATGGGCAAGTTCTAAACTCAATTTTTTTAATCACACCTCGAGGATAGTTTTTTTTTTTTTTTTTTTTTTTCATTGAGCCCAAGTCTTTTTCTTCGTCGCAGTGCACTCTTAGCTAAGTCGGTGACCGTAGGTAATAACAAGGGATCAGGACCTCGCTATCTAATAATGCCAAGAAAGGCTGACTCACGTGGATTGTTTCCTCTTTTTATTTATATTTGCCACGACCAATCAGAACAAAGGAACGCTGTTTAAACGGTAGGTTTTTGTTAACATCCATGGACGCAATTTTTTCCAGATCCTAGCACATAACAGCTTCGCTGTAAAACATGCACAGTCAGAACAATTGAGATCCGTCGCCATTTTTTTTCGTCTTAGAAAGTTACCAATTGAAGGAAAAGTGCGAATGTAACACCATACATGCCATGGTGTCTCTTTTAGGGCCACACCAAGAGCGTCTTCCCCGTCATATTCGTTCCCGCTGACAACATGCTAGGTGCTACGAAGGAAACTGAAGACATCGTCATCACGGGCTCTCACGACTTCACTGCCCGGACATGGGGACTCTACTCCGGCGAGTGCCTCAAGGCGAGTAAATTTGCACATTGAAAACAGCCTCGAATAAAGATGAAAAAAAAAAACAAAAAAAAAATTCGAAACAAATAATTTATAGATGCTTTTAGGTAGCCGTGCTGGGGCGCCGCCATAACCGACCTTCCGTTTCGGTTTCCTGGTATTCCGTTCGCTACACTTTATCATTACCACAGCAGGGCAGGTTGTCGTTACTTTAGGTACTACGGTGTGCTCCACGAAGGCATAGATAGGCCTTCGTGGAGGTTCGTCAACGCTCGCTTCAGTGACTCAGCATCTCGGTAAAAATAGGGAAGGTCGGCAATGGTGACTCTATCCGGCGCGTGTTTAGCTGTCAGAGGCGAACGCTTGATTGAATCCAGGGTTTTATCTTTAAAGCTGTAAGCTTTCCTCACAGCTACGGCTACGGGCACTCGAGGGCGGGCACAAGCCCCAGACTGGACGTCCGGTGATGCACTGATTGTACCTGAGCCCCGATCGAGTGCTGACGCATTGCTCTTGTTCAAGTTATGATCCACATTCGGCAACGTGGCCCCATGACCATCTCAACATCATGAACCTCACAACTTTGTTAGCAAGCTTCTAAAAAAAAGAAACGCGAAGAAATAGTCGACTTCTATTTTTGTCTGAGTAGAATACTGTTTTAGTATACTGCTGTTATGTACGTTTTATGTAGACTGCGTACATCAGGTTTAAGCTGAATATTAACGTTACGACGAAAATAATCCCTGGAGAAGGGGAACAAGAGGGACAAAGGACAAACACAAATCTCCAAACACAGCTAGGTGACTGGTACGCGACCGAAAAAATCCGCCTGGTCCGGGTATCGAACCCGGGACCTCTCCATTACAGGTAGAGCGCTCAGCCAATTGAGCTAACCAGGGGTTAGACATCAGTAGAGCAAACGGGTCTTATCAGCCACCACGAGTCTAACACCAACAAGGGTGAAGCTTGCAATTTAAGGTTATGATTATAATGCAATTAAATGCAAAGGTGCAAGCGAGCTGGACAACAATGACGAAAATAATCCCTGGAGAAGGGAACAAGACGGACAAAGGACAAAGGGACAAGGGACAAAGGACAAAGGACAAAGGACAAAGGACAAAGGGACAAAGGGACAAGGGACAAAGATTTGTGTTTGTCCTTTGTCCCTCTCGTTCCCCTTCTCCAGGGATTATTTTCGTCATTGTTGTCCAGCTCGCTTGCACCTTTGCATTTAATTGCATTATAATCAAAACGTTACGACCCCTTTAAGAATAGGCTTTTATCTGCGTGATTAACGGATTAACGTATAAACCCTCAAATAATTAAAGAAGTAAAAGCAGTACACTCTAAGAAAAGCCCGT
Organism: Ixodes scapularis; assembly: GCF_016920785.2. Lineage (NCBI taxonomy): Eukaryota > Metazoa > Arthropoda > Arachnida > Ixodida > Ixodidae > Ixodes > Ixodes scapularis. The sequence continues at coordinate 76,845,784 of NW_024609884.1, read as the reverse complement.
GCATAGAAAAAAACAGTATATAGGCAACGGCGTGACTTGCTTTATTGCCCACTCACATTTAAGCTGATAGTGCGGTGCGAGCTACGTCCTCGTCGGACGAATCAACTAGCTCCCCTTTATAACCTAACTACACTCTCTGGTTGACGTATGGCGGGACCAACGAACTCCTAGCTTCTTCCGCACTGTCAGCTTAGCTGGGAAAAGTGGAGTAAGTACTATATCGAAAGTCATGTGTTACTATTCCTACCAAGCTGCTTTAACAAATAAGCCGCAGTAATCTAGACAGTTGGGCGAGTTCGTATACATTTTTTTTTTTTGTTTTTGTTGATAATATGAGTTTAAACATAAACATAATTAGTTTAAACATAAAACATAGCTGCTTCAAAACTTCGTCCCGAGAACAAAAGCAATCATTCCGGCTATCTCGAAAAAATATATGTTTGATTCACCCGTAATTGTTTCTGTTTTTTTATTGCACCCAAATGTAGGTATAAATATTTTACACAAAAATAAGATTAAATAAATCGCACAACTACAAGACGTAATTCGCAAAAAAAATGCACATGTCCTTATTGAGTCTGTTTTATTTATAATTCGTTAGCTTTTAAATGCGACCCAGAGGCGAGATGAGTTCGTTCTGGTACGACTGAGAAACAAGTAAAGGAACGAGGTTTGTTTTAACTTAATCAAGGAATATGTCCTTCAGAGAAGTCAATACGAAATGCTGTCACATGTCGACGTAGTCTGCAGGAAAGCACAGCAAAACGCAGCTCCGTTTGTTTCTGGTTCTTCTTGTTTAATATGTTTATTATTTGTTTAAGCTCTTCCCTCGAGCAAACACAATGACACAGTTGAATTCAAAGATGAAGTAATTTACGCATCGCTAGTTCCGAGCAATCACTCAGAGCCACATTCTTGCCACTTGTGATGTGCGTACAGTTCTTTTTTAAATCGTCAGCGTGCAGTGCGAGTTCCGAGTTCGCTGTCTAGATTAGTGTTTCGAGATCTAGTGGATTCACCCGTGCCTCCTAATCTTAGCTTCATCAGTTTTCCTGAAATTTATTTCAGTTCCTCACATTCTCTGCTGGACAAACCTTTCGCTCCCCCCCCCCCCCCTTTTTTTTGTGTGTGAAAGACTAGAGCTGTGATTGTTTTATTTCCCTTGTCATTTCCCTCATATACATTAAAAAATGAACAGAAACGGCACAAGTTGCATTTGGGGCAGTGATGACGAATTGCACATCACTAGCCCTGGACGTCAATGCGGGTGGCAGCCGTCTACTTTGAATGGACCACCACCTGGAGCCGCTGCCTTCAACGAAGCGAGCGAGCGCACCATCAACCGCCAGGGCTTTACTATTCAGAACGTCCTTGAACAGCCTACCGAAGGTCACCTTGGCTCGCTTGCCTACTGGCCTGAACCGCCGGCGAACCTCCAAGACTCGAGCGGCGGATCAGAAGAGCACGTCGTCCTGAACACCATCAAACCGCCAAGGCTTTCCCAGCCGCACGGTGAAGCTTCCGGACAGCACCCCTTGCCCAGGCACTTCTTACAGCTGGTAGAAGTGTCTTGGCAAACCCCGAACCTTCAAGCAACGGTGCTTGCGATCTTGAGAAGACCGCGTCGTCCTCCCCCTTGTATATATCATCTCATAATCATCATCACTAGACGTGGCACCGCGGGCCTGCATGGTACGGGCTGTTGCCTTTCCGCGGTGCCACGGCTCTCCTGAGCCAATAATGATTACGATTACGATTGCAAGCCAAACAACGTACGCCACCAATCCCCCCCCCCCCCCCTTTCCGTAAAAAAAAATCCCACCTTTAAATTTTGCAATTTTGCGTTGTTCCGATAATCTTACCCATTTCGCAAACTAGGTAAACCCCGTGCTAAATGTCGCACTTGCCGAGCAGTCACTTCAGTCCCAACGTAAAAACCGTTTGGCACACTTAGTGGGGTTCTTGGCTGCTTCCACCGCAACGGCCGTACTTCCCGTTCAAGAGCTTCCCACCTCGTGCTAGAACCCTTCCATGGTCCCGTATACAACGTCATCCGCAGTCGTAGACATCTTGGTTCAAATAGAAGTGTGGAAGTGCCCCGCCGCCAGAGTAATCTTTGCAGTAGCCTCATTCACCGCCACACTCATGCCACGTTTCGCGACGCATTTGAGCGGGTGCCGGCCTCTTTAATGGGACTCACTGCCTCCGTCTAACGCAATGGCGATCCAGCGACCTTTCGATGCTCCGTACTGCCAACGCTGTCTCTCTTTTTTCGCGGGAACACTATGGCCGTTACGAGGCCCAAGAATCATCCGACAGATCTTTTTTGCCTCACAACCGCTAAAGAGTGCACTCTCTGACCAACGAATGTGGCGTCATGTGGCGCTTGGCTCGTCGTCCTAAATTCTAATGCCCCGGCGGCTTTCCTGAAGCGGACCAAAAAGACGGGAGCTCTGGAAGCCGTGTAACCGTCCTGATGTTTCCGGTGAGCATCGCCGGGGTTGCTTCACTCGGAACCCGCCGTTATTTTACGGCAATGAAACTCGTAATTCTGGTACTCGCGGTAGTTTTGATAACACGCACGTGGGGCTGAGGCAGTCGGACACACTGGAAGTTCGTAGCACCTATGGTCTGGCACAAGGTGAAGAGAGAGGTGTCGGAACAAGGCCAGAAATGGGGCCGAACTTCCACTCTGTCTTCCCGCATCTCCCGGCGAGACACTGTCGGGTTAGGGCTCGACGCGTAAGTGCCGTCGCGCGCCTCGCGGTCTTGAATATGTATGCTCGAATAACGACGGTTCCTCGAGCTCCTGGTATGCTACGCCATCTCACGGCGTTTTGCTGTAATGGGAGCGATCCTTCGACACACTTGCTCCCTGGCGAGGCGGCCGCCTTTCACACCTCTCTTCCTCCACCGTGCTCTAAACCCGACTTCTATGCACTCCGTTACAACTAAAAAAATTACCTGTAATTCGTTAAATTTATCAGCTATTTTGCAAGGGAATGTTTACATATTTTACAAAGTAGTTATAAAGTAATTTCTTATGGTTTAGGTAAGGGAATGATTGTAATTCGTTACATTTTCGTCTTTAATCACGGACAAAAAAAAACAGGAATCTCAAACATAAAAAAAAAATCGTTCCTTTTTTTTTTTAAGATGAGTTTTATTGCAAAAATATTCCAAAAGCCGGGAATCATAATGATAAAAAAAACTGCACCGACTTTACTCAACAAGAGTAACAATTTAATCAAACGTTTCGTCTCCCATCCGGGAAACATCGTCAGTGAAACCTACAAGCAGGAATGAGGGAAAAAACTTCAACAGTCCTATTTAAGCAAGTCCGCGTACACATCGGGGAGGGGGCCGCGGTTCGAGTTGCAAGCTGATGAGTCACTTCGGATGAACCATGATTCCACGAACCTGCGTGGACCCCACCTTTGTTCGCGCGCCAGAGTGGACGCATTCTCAAAGTCGAAACAGTGACCCGTAGTCCAACAATGGTCTACGAGTTCCGTCTTCGCTCTTGTCGCATGCGTGGCCTTCGCGGGATGAGGACGATTCGTCACATGCGCATTCGTCACAGGACGATTGGTCACAGGATGATTCGTCACATAGGAACATTCGTCACAGGATGACTCGTCATGCGGGCAACTGGTCACATTGATCGAGCAGGGGACGATAGTAAATTGTAAATTTCAACATCTGCCCACATACCCTGATGAGGAGTTTCACGATTTTCCACTGTCACGTAAACCAATGGTTATATAAACTAATATTACAATACTCATCCGCTTTTCCTCTCATTATATTACGGGTCTTCAGCAGGTTGATCTCAGTTGCAGGCTTGAACGAGCAATAATCCGACTGGCAGCCAAATTAGTTTTTAGTTTTGCCTTGCATACACCTATTCGACAAAACCAACAAGTATCGGAATTCCTTCTGCCGAATATGTACGAGTACCCCTCGTGCAGCATCATGGCTCTACCTCTCTCTGTTGCGATCACCTCCATCCTTTTGAATGTAGTCTGAGTTCAAAAATAATCACTCTTATATGGCCTCCGCATTCACCGTTCAGGACGGACCCAGACAGCTAAAACGTCTGTCACAAATTCTTTGACCTCGAGAAGCGAAAGACATGCTAAGATAAGAAGTGACCGACTTTGTGAGGCCCAACCAACATTCAATGTTCGGGACCGAATCAGAAGCTAAAACGTTCGTTACAAATTCTTCGCCTTTGTCCGCCCGAATCAAATTGAACAATACATTTTTGGGGGGACGAACTATTGTAAGACCGGTTGGCCGCGTGACGAGTCATCCTATGACGAATGTTCCTGTGCGACGAATCGTCCTGTGACCAATCGTCCTGTGACGAGTGTGCATGTGACGAGTGGACCGTATCCCGCCTTCGCCACGTCCCTTTTGTGTTCGTTTAAGCGAGTGCAGCGCTTCCGGCCTGTCTCCCCAATGTAGGATGCGTCACAGTTTAGACACTCCACTTTATACACAACACCGCACTGGGACTCAGGGGGGGTGTCATCTTTAGGTTTAGAAATGAGGTCGCGTAGTTTACGATGGGGTTTGAAAGCAGTGCGGATATTCAAAGGGGCGAGGGCCCTGCGAATAGACTCAGAAACACCTCTCAAATAGGGTATTGTTACTTGCCCTGTCCTAAGTCGTCCATTATCCTGACTTTTTCTTTGCCCCATCTGTTTGCGCGTGTTATCAATAAAACGTTTCGGATAATTCCGCTTCATCAACAGGTCAACAATAACAGCATCCTCAGAAGCGCGCAATTGAGGATTAGAAGAAATGCGTTCGGACCGATGTAGTAAGGTTTTTACGACGGCCCTTTTATGTTCGACAGAATGGTGCGAGTTAAAGTTTAAGAGGTTGCCTGTATCGCAAGCTTTGCGGTACACTGTTGTATCTAAGCGACCGTTACTATTTCGGAACACATTAACATCCAGAAAAGGCAGCGCACCGTTCTGTTCAACCTCATGTGTGAATTGGATTGATGATTGAACGTTGTTTAAAGCTAAATGAAAGTCAGCGACATGGTCCTTGTTTAAAATTACAAAAGTGTCATCCACATAACGTTTGTAAAACCCTATCGGGAGCATACTCTGTTCAAAGACAGTTTCCTCCACATATTCCATAACCAGATTTGCCATTGTAACAGAAATTGGGCTACCCATTGGACATCCTTCAATTTGGTGATAAATTTGTCCGCGAAACGTAAAATGCGATTGTTTAAGACAAAAACGCAGCAAAATTACAATATCATCCACCGTTAACGATGTGCGTGATGGGAGGCTGTCATCCCTACGTAGGCGTGTTTCGGCTATCTCAACCGCCCGAGAGGTGGGGACATTCGTGAACAAGGACACAACATCAAATGAAACCATTATGTCATCTTCGTCTAGGACGTGATCCCGAACCAGGCCCACGAATTTTTGGGAATTCCGTACTGTTAAACCATTTTTACCTGTGACCGGAGTGATGAGTTCGACCAGATATTTTGACAGATTGTACGTCGGAGACCCAATAAATGAAACAATAGGACGCAACGGGCACTCGGGCTTGTGAATTTTGGGGAGACCGTAGAATTTAGGTGTAGACCCGTCAGAAGAAAAAAGACGACGGTACATGGCATCGTCTAGGCGTTTCTTCTTTTTTAGATCGCGGAGGTGATCAACAAGGGATCTCTCAGATTTAGGAGTGGGGTCCCGGGGTAACGTCACAAAATGCGCTGTGTCGTCAAGAATTACCTGCATTTTTTCATAGTAACTTTCTTTATCGAGGATAACAGTGCCTTTCCCCTTGTCAGCTGTAAGAATAATAATTGATTGATCCGATTTAAGATCCCGTAGTGCCGACTGCACCACCTTGCTCAGATTCGATGGCGTTACTTTAGCATTATTAAGCATAGTCGATATGCGGCTGCGGGCCAGATTGATCCCGGTCGTATCCTGTAGGTGATGAAGTGCCTCCTCAATTTCAATTATAAAGTCTCTTTTGGGAACTACACGTGGGGCTAGAGCGAAATCAAGTCCTTTCGAAAGAAGACTTACATGACCAGCGGAGAGCTCTTTCGATGACAATAAGTTGTAGACCGCTGATGCCGGTGGTGTGGGGACCTTTGGAATTAGTTGGGACAGTTTCTTCTCATGGGTATCCGTGCACTTGACCCTTTCCATTTCTTCTGCTTGCTTCCGTGCACCGAACACGTGGTGCATGTCGTCAGGTTGGAGAGTCCGTCGTAGAAACTTCTCAGCTGTAACAAGCCGGTGCCGACAGTCGATGAGTTTCTGCTTGTTGTCCAGCATCCGTGCCTTGAGGCAGTCACGGCTGAAGTTCTGGGCCAGTTTCCTTCCGTAGGGTGTGTCGACCCAGGGGCGACATCGTAGACCATGTGGAATCACGTTGTGGTTCAGGCACTCACGGTTGAAGCGTTGATGGCATTCCAGGCGGACGATCTTTGTGGACTGGTTGAAGTATTCTCTCAAGTTGCCCAAGGCAGCAGAGCCGTACAAGGTGCGAATGAATGCAAAAATATTCCAAAAGCCGGGAATCATAATGATCAAAAAAACTGCTCCGACTTTACTCAACAAGATTAACAATTTAATCAAACGTTTCGTCTCCCATCCGGGAAACATCGTCAGTGAAACCTACAAGCAGGAATGAGGGAAAAAACTTCAACAGTCCTATTTAAGCAAGTCCGCGTACACATCGGGATCGGGATCGCGTCCTAGACGAAGACGACATAATGGTTTCATTTGATGTTGTGTCCTTGTTCACGAATGTCCCCACCCCTCGGGCGGTTGAGATAGCCGAAACACGCCTACGTAGGGATGACAGCCTCCCATCACGCACATCGTTAAAGGTGGATGATATTGTAATTTTGCTGCGTTTTTGTCTTAAACAATCGCATTTTACGTTTCGCGGACAAATTTATCACCAAATTGAAGGATGTCCAATGGGTAGCCCAATTTCTGTTACAATGGCAAATCTGGTTATGGAATATGTGGAGGAAACTGTCTTTGAACAGAGTATGCTCCCGATAGGGTTTTACAAACGTTATGTGGATGACACTTTTGTAATTTTAAACAAGGACCATGTCGCTGACTTTCATTTAGCTTTAAACAACGTTCAATCATCAATCCAATTTACACATGAGGTTGAACAGAACGGTGCGCTGCCTTTTCTGGATGTTAATGTGTTCCGAAATAGTAACGGTCGCTTAGATACAACAGTGTACCGCAAAGCTTGCGATACAGGCAACCTCTTAAACTTTAACTCGCACCATTCTGTCGAACTTAAATTTGCCGTCGTAAAAACCTTACTACATCGGTCCGAACGCATTTCTTCTAATCCTCAATTGCGCGCTTCTGAGGATGCTGTTATTGTTGACCTGTTGATGAAGCGGAATTATCCGAAACGTTTTATTGATAACACGCGCAAACAGATGGGGCAAAGAAGAAGTCAGGATAATGGACGACTTAGGACAGGGCAAGTAACAATACCCTATTTGAGAGGTGTTTCGGAGTCTATTCGCAGGGCCCTCGCCCCTTTGAATATCCGCACTGCTTTCAAACCCCATCGTAAACTACGCGACCTCATTTCTAAACCTAAAGATGACACCCCCCCTGAGTCCCAGTGCGGTGTTGTGTATAAAGTGGAGTGTCTAAACTGTGACGCATCCTACATTGGGGAGACAGGCCGGAAGCGCTGCACTCGCTTAAACGAACACAAAAGGGACGTGGCGAAGGCCACGCATGCGACAAGAGCGAAGACGGAACTCGTAGACCATTGTTGGACTACGGGTCACTGTTTCGACTTTGAGAATGCGTCCACTCTGGCGCGCGAACAAAGGTGGGGTCCACGCCAGGGTTGCCAGGTTGGGCTATTAATAGCCAAATTGGGCTACTTGGTCATGCATTTGGCGTCAAAATTTGGCGGTTGGCTATGTGGCTATTTTGGGCTATTTTAAATCCTAACGCGGGCTTGTTTTTTTTGTGTTTGTTTTTTGTTTTGTTTTTTTTGCTTGGTTTATATACAAAAAACACTTCAGCGCGGGCACAAAGCGACAGTCCAGCCATTCGGGATTCCCGCTATTAGGGATTTTCTGCGTGAAGACTCGTGGGCGTGAGCTATTGTGACCTAGATTCAGCTCCGACGACATCGCTTTTGTATCAATTGTGGCTTATTTTGTGCTCTCAAGTTCTTTCTGTTACCTCCTGGCGTCTCTTATTTCCTCGAGCTTCCCACCATCCTCCACAGGAGGCACCTCATTCGAGGAAATATTATACTAAAGGCAACTCAAAACATGATGTCGCCTGATAACGCGTGCTGTATCGGATATAACAAAGGAGGCTTTTCCGCGAAACGTGGAAGTTTTTTAAAGCACAATGAACCATAACAAGGGACAACAGATTTTGGACAATGTATAGTCCGAACAAGGCCAAGATCGATGCGCAGGAGCAGCCCTGTTTCCGTTGGTATCGGAGCTTGCCATCGCGCTCCCGACACCGCCCATGCCGAATGCCACCGTGGAGAGAGTATTCAGTCACGTATCCCTCACGAAGTCAGGCCTAGGGAAGAACATGCGCGTTCCAACTTTTCAAAACGTCCTATATGTAAAGTTTGCTTTCCTTGGAAAGAACGAGTGCTGAGGACATCAACTTTCCTAAAGAAGTTTTTGCCCGTTTTAAGACGGGAATCATGTATGAGGCGAGTAAGCCGGGCACGAGCGAGTGATTCATGACTATGTGACGGTAAAAACGCGTGTGGAAAGTTTTTTTGAACGGTTGTGCTTTAAATATAGCGTTCAATACATTTCAAGATGTCGTAGATCTTGCAAGCTGCTCCTAAACCCCAGATATACAGACGCAGTGCCTTCGAATTGAGCTCGCACAATTCAGCGCACGATATTTTGGGTTCTGCAGAATATGGCTACTTATGGGCTACATAAATCTCTTGCATTTGGCTACTTTTGGGCTACACCGTCTGGCATTTGGCGGTATGAGCTAGAAACTACCTGGCAACCCTGGTCCACGCAGGTTCGTGGAATCATGGTTCATCCGAAGTGACTCATCACCTTGCAATTCCAACCGCGGCCCCCTCCCCGATGTGTACGCGGACTTGCTTAAATAGGACTGTTGAAGTTTTTTCCCTCATTCCTGCTTGTAGGTTTCACTGACGATGTTTCCCGGATGGGAGACGAAACGTTTGATTAAATTGTTAATCTTGTTGAGTAAAGTCGGAGCAGTTTTTTTGATCACGAGTTTTATTGGAATCACATTGTCACCTGCACTTACAAAACGCGGGGCCTGGCTGTCTTCAGATGGTTATATTATTTACGATATCGAAATAGAATTTTCACAGTTTACGGTGCTTAATCTTCTCTTTAAAAATCTGGTCTCAGATTTGATATACGGTAGCTTGTTGTTTAGATCCTCGATGCAAAGTATGTACATGCAGAAACAACATGTTCTTGTGCACTCGTGGGGCATTGCAACACACTTAAAAAAGCCTAGTAAAATAAACTAATTCGCTTCTTTTATACCACTGAGTGCAATGAACAACAGAAATTAAGTGTGCGACGCTTCTTTCATTCTAAAACAATTAAAAATAGCGAAAATGTGATTTCGATGGGCTAACAAATGCTTCATAAATACTTCATAAGTAAAAAGATATCGCATTCCTATCAAACCCAGATAGCTGCATTCTACACATTCTAAGGTATATGCATACCAAATTTGGTTGTGGTAGGACAGTATTAGGAACAGAAGTTCTTGTGCACAAACTGTGGAGAAGCCCCAAAAGTACATAAAAAAACGGGTTCGAATGTTACCATAGATTTGTAGCTACACTCTTTGGCGGTGCGGAAAATATCATGTTAATAAATTTCCGTGAGAAATTGAAGATACAGAAGAGTGAAATGGAGAGGAGACGGCTAGGCCTACTTGTCAACGTAAATGTGATGGCGAATGACATCACAACCTGAGGAACCACGCAGAGAAAAATGGGTCAAATTCGTGCCGTTTTGGGTTGCCTGGAGATCTCCAAATGCCTTTTTGACAAATTCCCCGACCATAACCCGCACTAATTATTTTCATACGTCAAATAAAAAAATTCGAATATAATGCAACACCATAAAACCTAAAATCATATTGTTTGCAAAATATTGTTTATATACGTCCTCGACTATTATATATATATATATTTTTTGGTTGTTCTGAAATTGCAACTTGCTCACCCACAACGAAGGGGGAAGCACAGCAATGTAAAGGGCCAGACTCTCCATGCAAACAATATTAGATAAACTTCCAAAATCAAAATGTTTACTTCTAAAAAAAAAAAAAACATTTGAAGTGAACGCGAGTTGGTATAGCGGATCTGTGCGCGTCTGTTCTTTTTGTCCGTTCACTCTTTCTTTGCTTTCAAAGACGCAAGGAGGAGAACACTTAACGATCGCGAGCCTTCCAGAAGCTCGAGACAATTATAGCTCTTCAGTTATAGTGACTGCGACAGTCAGTATACACCATTCCAATGTTCACAAGTCCTCAGCCCTGCACGCGCATGTTGGTCGCCTCGAACAGCGAGCAAATCACGCGCCATACGCACGAACACTGAGAATGAAATTGGCTAGGAGCCGTTTTTCGGAAAGGTCTATAATGTCACAACAGGAGCCACGGATATAAAGTTGAACACAGAAATCGGCTGATATCGAACTGACAGTAACCGCTCATTCACACTGGAAGCGGATCCGCGTTCGCAAAGCGGTTGCGAACGCGGTTGTATAAAGATCCAGTGCAATTGCACGCGCACTCGATGACATCAAGTGCGCGTGCAATTCTACTGGATCTTTATACAACCGCGTTCGCAACCGCTTTGCGAACGCGGATCCGCTTCCAGTGTGAATGAGCGGTAACTGGCATGCATGTCAAAAGATATTAGAACACCTGTCATCTTTTGGATATACGAATATTTATTTGATTTTGTGTCTGGTGCTAAATTAGCTGACGTATTTAACAATTTTTTTTACAAACATGGGAGACGGCGGTGTCTCGCCTGATACGTGGAGAGATTATCTCTGTAATCGAAATGATAAAACCATGTTTCTGAACCCAGTCATTGCGCAGGAGGTGATATCAATAATTAAAAACATAAATAACAGCAGTAGTTGTGATATTGATGGATTTCAAATACGACCGGTAAAGCATGTAGCTGATATTATTGCGCCTATTCTTACTCATATTTTTAATCTATGTTTTGTTGATGCAGTTTTTCCAGTGAATATGCAAGTTGCGGGAGTTACGGTTCTCTATAATAAGGGTGATCGAAACAATTTAGGTAATTTAGGCCAGTTTCTATTCTACCTGTTTTCTCAAAGATATTTGAAAAAATCTTGCATTCAAGGCTCTCAAACTTTATAGATAAATGTAACTTGTTAACTCCTGAACAATTTGGTTTCCGTAAAAACAAATCAACGGAATTGGCGTTACTCGAACAAAAAGAATATATTCTTACACAATTTGAAAGCAAAGCGATTGTAGCTGGTGTATTTGTTGATTTTTCCAAGGCCTTTGATTTAGTGAGTCATGATATTCTATTGGGGAACTTAGTTACTATAGACCAGTGTACGAGCCAATTCCAGGGCGCCGCCATGTTTATCTACGCTCGCGCCACCACGCGGAAAGAACTGGCAAGCAGAAGAGGGGGGCTGCGATGGCGGCGTTACTTTGGGGAGGTGGATGCGGCAGGCTGTCCGAATGCTCCGACACATCGTGAAAGATGTCTTCACCAGAAGCCTCCGCGGCCCGTTCTTCAACAGATAAGATGTCGTGAACATTCGAGAACCCCATCTCGATCAAGAAAACCAAGAGAAAACCTTTCTTGTCTTAGATGTTCTCGGTGTTTGCTGACCCTTGACATCCGCGTTTCAGTACGAGTTCGTTGCGTAGTAAATATTTCGCTACCGCATTCTTGTAGCTTTCAAATGCTTGATTGTTGGCTTCTTGTATACGACATTACATTCGTGGCACGTTTGAGACCAATTTCCGCGATCTGCTTGCCTTTCTGCGGCAGCGCGGCTCTGTTGAGCCGAAATAAGTGGGAGTCGTTCACTTCACCGAACGACGTTTTAGCGAATGAAAACGAGACCACGAGGTTTCATCGAATGACTAGCGAGTTACATAGACATTTCGGATTAGCTTTCTTTTGTTATGTGCCGATATGTCTGCCGCCGAAACGAGGGCTCCGAGTATGTTAGCACGCGTCCCCCTCCCCCCTCCCCCCCCCCCCCCCCCCCACACACACACACGCTGCGAGCGTCTGGGTTCAAAACTATTAATTGAAAGTTCTAAAGGATGGTGCTTACTTGAAGTGGGAGCTGGAATTATACGAGGTACCAGGAGACACCGACTATCGAGCAGGGTGCCTGTAGGGGCGGAGTCTAGGAACGCTACTGATTAATATTGTGACAGGCGATCAGTTATGATAACAGACGAAACTTCGACTCGTTTGTTCAGAAGTTCGCGGTGATATTTTATTAGCCCTCGTTACAGCACACCAAAGATCTTAGGCAGTGAAATTCACATTACGCAGGCTCGTCCGTCGTAGTCAAATGAGCGCAGTCGACGACGAGGTGTAATGAGCTACTAAACTTCACAAGGAAAATGCGCGTGAGAAAGAGTTTTCAGGCAGTCCAAAACACCGATCCAGCAGACGCACGTACGTACGTTTACTCCGGACTCTATGAACCCGACGGCGCAAAATCAAAGCGATCAAAGAGCGCCGCCGCCATCGCCACCCGGTTTTCTCTGCACTTTGCGCAACAACGGCACTGCAACGGAGGGCAGTCGCCTCGGCGTTAACAATCCGCGAAATAGATTAATTTCCCACTCTTGAAGCCATTCCAAATGATAAATGAAAATACCTCGGCGTTGTAGAACATCTGACGACACAACTGTGTCTAGCGCCTGCTCGGCATCGTCGTTGCCCGCGAAGGCCTGCTTATTTGTAGTTGAGACGATGATTCCACATGTTTCGTGCCACTCGTGGTGCTTGCAATAACTTCGAAGGGCAGGGGAATCTTCTCACGAGGACGTTGAAGACACGCAACACCGGAGCCACCAAAGCAATCGCACAAACTGTCGCCACGTTTGCTTTTCCTTCGTCACTCGCGGTGCGGTCAACTCGTCGCGAGATGTTTTCTGGCTCGGCTAGATGCAAACCAAGAGCGGCAAAGTGGCGTATGGACAAACGGCTCTCACATTACGGGCACTATACTCAGATACCGCGGTAAACAGGACCGATGCCGGCGAAACGGCAGTCGGCACACCAGCGAAGAAGCCCGCGGCGGGAAGCAACGGCGCAGGCCGACGCAGCCCCACCCCCCTCCCCGTGAGCCTCTGGGTTCGAGATTATTGTTCGCTTTTGCTCCTCGCGGTCGAGGCTAAAAAGAGCACTTCCGGACAAAGGTCTATAGTATTTGTAGACAGGTTTTATTACTTTTGAAATCCTGTTTATCAAACCGAAGATAGGTTGTTCAGATAAACAACATGTGTTCTAAGGCTCTATCCGTGACTTGTGGTGTACCACAAAGCAGTATATTATGGCCACTGCTATTTAACATTTATCTTAATGATATTGTAAAAATTAACCCTAGTGTCAAATTCATTATCTACACTGATGACACTAGTATTTTCTTTGCCGCCACTGATATCCATGAATTGGTAGATACATGTAATCACACAATGAAAGGACTGCAGAACTGGTCAAAATCTAATTTCAGGCAAAGAAATGAATTAAAAACAAAAGCAGTAATATTTAGACCGAAAAATAAGCCAATTCCCGTGCACAGAGATATTTTCCTCAATTCCCGTCCAATCGAAATTGTGGAGCACTTTAAATGTCTCGGTGTCGTGTTTTCGCAAATATGTCGTGGGATAGTCATATAGACTACTTATTTAGTAGGCAAAATAGCTCAGATAACTGGAATAATAGGTCGTGTTAGATACCTTCTTCACACAAGAATCAAGTTACTTCTGTATAATTCACTTTTTTTTGTCATTTGAATTACTGTCAACTAGTGTGGGGGACAACCACATTTTCAAGCTTACAACTTGTTCATTTGGTACACAAAAAATGTCTTCGACATATTTACAACGCGCTCTACAGAGCGTCATGTGCAAACTTTTTTCATTGTTCCCACGTGATCCCAGCACACAACCAATATAAATATCGATTAAGTGTACGGTATAAGTTGGAAACACAGAAGAATATAAATAATATACGTAATCTGGCACAACTACAAATAAGAGAATTGAACTATGCTACAAGACATGGAGAGAATTGGGTAGTAGCTACACCTCGTTTAAACTACAGAAAGGAACGCCTGTGTTGTACACTTCCGTCATTATTAAACGCTTATCAGCTTAAGCATTTTGATTTATTCGCCTGTAAGTACAGTGAACTCCGTGCAATGTATGTAACCATGGGAGTATGATTTTTGTTTTGTATGCCTATATACCTTTGCGTTTTCGTTGTCATTATCCTTTTATGCATGTTCATTCTTCCCACCGTTGTGCTGTTGCCATTCATACAGGGACTGTGGGCTCGTCAAGCTGCTAACAGCAGCTTGACGTGGAAAATAAACAATATGGAAAATAAACACATTTTAATGTTTCATCTGTTCTTCTAAAAGCTACAGGTTGCCCACATCCCTGACATCCTTTTTCATGCATCGGCTTTTTGTGACCAAGATAAAAATGTTACTGTATCTGTATTGCTGTTTTCTTACAATATTGGGTACGCCGTCGGTAGAATGCGTATTTTGTCGAGGACCGTATTTCATTGTTTTAAAGCCTCCCTAACCAACTCTAAAAAAAATCATAGCTGACGTCACCTTTTGTTTATTTTTTATTATCAATGCTATATACATGGGTTGCACGTGACGTCATGTAAAGATCGCTTCGATGACTACCAAAGAGGGGAAGAAGGAGCTTCCCACTTACCAGGATCCTCTTTTGTGCGTCCCGGAATTGCACAGACGTCGCTATTCTCCTCCCAGAAGACTATAGAAGGTTAATCCGTCACTCAAAATTCTTACAAAATCAGCTTCCCTCTCCTCCTCTAACATGGTGGTCAAAAGTATGCAATGTGACGTCAGTGGAACCCATGTATTGTCACAAATGACAAATGATGAGGCGGCGAATAACTGAATGAACTGACCGTTTAATGGGGCGTTCAATGTGCCCAAAACAAAAGAGGGGAAGGTTAGCGTCGTAGGCGTCGATGTCGGCGAAACAGCACGATTGAGCGTTGGGGCGAAACAGACCCCGGCTCCCCTCGTGGAGCCCCGTATGTAGACGCGCGGGCTACTGGAACAGTCGGCGTAGACGTTTCGGCGCGTAGAACATTCTGATCTCAAATAAGCCCAACAGGGTTCTCGAATTTACCAAAACGCGACATTACAGAAACAACAAAAAGGAATATCCGCGGCCAGGTATCGGACCTCGGCCTTTCGCATGGGAGGCAGGCACAATAACCGTTAGGCCACGGGCTCGTTTTTTTTTTTCTTTATTGTCCAAAACACACAAAACACACCAAACACGACAAACAAGGTTAAAAGACCAAGGGCCCCAACTCGGACCCATTGGCGGCGCTAAAACTCTCATGCCCATTAGCTTATCTAGCAGGCCAATCAACTCCAGGCGGGGTCTCAGTTTTTTCAAGAACACTTTACCTGAATTACAAGCTCGATAAAGATACGGGCGCCAATTTTGGTTGAACCTCAGCGTGTCACACCGCCAAGCGTGACCTCCATAGACTGTACAGCCCTAGCATCATAAATATGCCGTATAGCACGTTATCCCCCTTCTCTATGGGAAGAAACCAAATCGTTAAATGGTCAACGCATAGATCTTTTTTCATGGTGCGCTGTAAAACATCCCCAAAGAAGACAGCGTCCCAACAATTCACGAACACGTGTTCGATCGTTTCCGGGTATCGGCAAAGCAGGCAGTGTACGCCCCAAGGGACGTACAACCCACGCTCCTGAAGCCAGACCTTTACCGAAAGACAAGCGTTTTGACAGCCGGCGGCACACACATTCTCTTAACACGGGCTAGTACATCTTGTGTAGGCACTGAGATGTACTGCAAACGGTACAGTGGCACACGAAAAAGAACATCAAGAAGGTCTCGCGTGAGTCTTTTACACGTTACAGTCGCTAGATACTCATGCAAAAATCTTACATTCAAAAAAAAAAAAAAAAAAAAATAATCAACAACCTCCTTTACGAAACCAACTAGTTTTGCCAGTGGGCCAAACTCTGAAGTTATAACAAAATACGGTAGGGCTTCTGCTAGTTGGGTCTGTATCATAACTTGCAACAGAGCGTTCTGTTGATCCCGCAAAAAAAAAAAAGAAAAAAAAAAGCGAGAAACAGTTTATCGAAGAAAAAGATTGTCTAGCCCGAACCCTCCTTTGGATACACGACGGAAAAGGTTATCACGGCACATCTGTTCATTACCCAGCAACCAAACACAAGGCGCAAAAACTGTGTAAATCTTTTGGATGCAGCTCCTTGTACACCACATGACTTGCAGAACATATCATATCTCTGCAGTTAAGAGTACATCGCATACAGTCACGCGAGTAAAAATGGACTAAATGGGGTTACGCCAACAAGATGTATTTTTCCTACGGTCTTCGACAACACTCTCCCAATACGGTGTTGTGCTCTTCACGTGCTGCAAGGGGGCTCCTATATACTTGCACGGAATTGTGCTCCATCTTATTCCTTCAAACTGTGCTGACGTTATAGCCCACTCACCGTGCCATAATCCAGAGCATATCTCTAGGTTAACTGCAACCCCCGTTGCCTCACAGAATGTAGAGCTCAGCTTTAAAACTTACGTAACCCTTTTCTTGTCGGCGCAAAATGGCGCGATATCATCCGCGTATGACAATACTTTTCTTTTAACACAACCCATGAAAACGCCACTCACTTTCTTGCATTGAATGACACTTGAGCAAAGTGGCTCTAAATACGAGAACAATAAAGGGGACAAGGGACATCCCTGCCTTACAGAGGACGACACAGGTATTTTAGGTGTTAAAAAATTGTTCAAGACTAGTTTAGTGGTACACCCAGTGTACGCCATACGTATCCCCTCAAACAAAACTTTCCCAACATTCTTCCTTTTTAGAACAGCCCAAATAAC
The DNA here is from genome assembly GCF_016920785.2 of Ixodes scapularis. Taxonomy (NCBI): domain Eukaryota; kingdom Metazoa; phylum Arthropoda; class Arachnida; order Ixodida; family Ixodidae; genus Ixodes; species Ixodes scapularis. The sequence goes on along the minus strand of NW_024609884.1, from coordinate 76,828,550 downwards.
ATCATGGTGAACACGATAAAATTTCTGCATATCTATTTGGATCATTGCTACTTGGCCTCCTTTACTACTGGCACACTATAATATTGACCGCGTTACATGAATGTTTGACTGTATTGATCGGCCCCTAATCCCACTTGTTTGGTGCTCTTCAACTAAATCTTAAATAACATACTACAGCCTACTAGACTCGCGCGAAAATATTATAGTCAACATTACACAATGTAATGGGTCGATGCTCAGTTACACGTCTTGCCTGTACAGCATCGGGCGTCTATGGTATCAGCGCAGTATGCGTCTGTACAAACAAAGGCGGCAAAGCTTTAAGAGAGTACGCTTCACGAGTAACCTCTACAAAGGAAGGGGAAGGTGCGTTTTTGAATTTGTTAAAAAATTCTACACTCAGTCCATCAGGCCCTGGTGTTTTATGAGACGACAAGCAGTCAAAGGCACGCTCAAGCTCTTCGAGGGTGATCGGTTATTCCAACAGTTCACATCCAAAAGCTGCGGTACTCCTTAAAGTAACGCTGTGAGCTTACTTTGTCTAAAATGACATTTACAACACCAAATAGTTGCGAGTAATAGTCAGTGAAAACGCATTCAATAAATCTGTATCACTGCTCGTGGCTCCTTCATAGTAAATAGCCGGGATTTATTTACTAATTGCATATTTCCGTTCTTCGTCTAGAGTTCTCCGCTCTTGGGTTGCTCACCTAACAAAATCTTTTCAGCACGCGCTCGCACAATTGCTCCGCGGTAGAGCTCCTGATGGAGAGAATCCAGCTTCGCCCTTAGATTCTGAATTTTTCCTCCACTGAACCTGGACTACTGTTTTCAATTTTGAAAAGTTCGTTTAAATACATTTGCAGCCCTTTCTCCTCTCTTCTCGCCTCGCGCTGTAAATACGACGACCTTTCAATCGCTATTTGCTTAACTTCTTCCTTAAAGTACTCCCATTTTTCAAGGAAATATGTTTTCCTTGAGATTATTTTCTTAAGAGTATCTTTAACGCCTCTAACAAAGTCGTAATCCTTTAACAATGCGTTGTTGATTTTCCAAAGCGGCCACTGAAGTTTATTCTTTCGCGTTTTTTTTTTCCCCGAGCGTCACGCTCACAAAAAAGTGGTCTGTAAAAAAAATGGGCGTCACTACATAAACTGCTGTCCTCCTGATAATCTCGCTGAAATTTAAATGTGACCTAATAGCGAGAGGGATGCCCGCTGATAATACGTAAAATGGAGCCTGCCTCGGATTGCCCTCGCGCGCGCTTTATCTTCAAGACACTGCTCTTGCAACAATTCGATCAACTTTTCGGCGCTGATATTTCGGTTTTCCCTCGTCGATGCCCTATCTTCCGGGCTGCAGACGCAATTGAAAAAAAAAAGTGTTTAAACAGTTTTCTTGGGACACGCGTGTGGAGAAATAAATTTTACGCGAAAAAAACATTTTTTGGAAAAAATTGACGTCGACAGATTAATTTGAAATTCTTCGCGCAGTCCAGGACGTCACGGAATGGTCATTCGCTCAACGAGATGGTAATTCGCTCTTTCCTCCTCAACGTGAAGGCCGAAGCCGATCCACCTCTCCTCCACGCGCCCTAAATGACGAGAAAAAAAAACAAGTGGAAAGGAGGTGACTGCCGACTAAATCGCGTCTCGCGCCATCAATATTGCTCTCAAAAAAATTTTATTGCGCGTAAAATTAATCTTTTGACATGCGTGTCCCAACCAGACTGTTTACGAAAACTTTTTTTTTTCCTTTCAGAGACCCTTTAAGCCCTGTCACGCGCTGTTACTGGGCGTCTAAAAAGCAACATTTTTTATCCGACAGAGATAGTGATGGGAGAGCTGACCACAGTTTTCCCCCAATCTTCCAAATTCCCGCGCTTCAATAATTTCTCAAGTGAGTTTATCTTTGTTCTTTCTAATCACATAAACTTGTCGAAGACGGGGGCGCAACGACAGTTTCGGCAATGGAGGCCAAGATCACCTGACAGAACACTATAAACGTTGTACTTATGCTCTTCTAAGCGATCATTGAGGCAGCGCCCCGTTTGCCCGACACATCTCCTACCGTACGGCAGTGAAATGGAGTACGCTACTCCCTGCACGCAGTTCACAAATCGGTCCTGGGGTTTTTCGGTGCATCCCTGCATTTCTTTGGAATTTGAGATCACCTTTCTGCACAGCCCAGACAGCTTTTCCAGAGCTGAAAAAACTACATAAACACTAACCCTTCGGCCAACTTTCTTTACGTTATGAGAGATCTTATGCAGGTAGAAAAACCGTTACATTTTGTTAACCCTGCGAGCCTGCTGGGTTGTTTCCTCACGTCCTTTCTTAATTATACACTTTCAGCAACTGGCGTCATCAGGAAAGATGAATATCTCGCTTCTTTGAGCCTTGAAGCTTGTGTGTCCAATCTCTCTTTTACCCTGTTGGTGCAGGACTTGAACAGAACATTTCTAAAACAGAGGGTAATAATTCCCCTTTTCACAAGTTTGGAATGCGCTGAGGGAAAGGCCAGATCGGCTTCTTAGCTCTCGGCTCATATATCCAGCATACGTGGCCATGACCAATTTGAAGCCTCAGATCCGGAAACTTAATGGTCCCATTTACAGGTACTTCATGCGTCAGCACCAGTGCTTTTAGACAGTCCATACACGTTGAAAGGGGAAACGACACAGCAGTATCCAAACCTCCCTTGTCGAAATCTAGGAGCACCAAATAGTCATCTACGAATCTAAAATTTTTTCCCACCTTCGTTCCTTCCAGCTTACCTAACAGGAATATATATCGTGGAATGCAAGAAATATATCACTAAGTACTATGCTCGATCTTATGCAAACGCCATTTCTCGGAATAAAAACACTGTCATCCCAGGTTGCGAATATCGACTTGAGATAAAAAGTTTAAAGTTTTTGAAAGTGACTCACACTAAATCGAGATTTATTCTGAAAGGTCACGGTACCATGATTGTCAATACAGTCTTCAACAGATGCCAACAGCACTTTCTGGGGACTCGAATAATACAAATCTTTAATATCTATCGAGTAAACCAACAAACTTCGGTGTGTGTGGTTTTTCAAAAAATCTCTGATCTAATCAGAGTTCTTCACCCGAAAGTGATCATCAATCAAAAACATATTCAGTTTTGTTTGCAAAAAAAGAAGCGACAGATTTTGCCATGTCCCTTTCTCCGTCACTATTACGCGTAACGGACAGTCAATCTTACGGGTTTTGTCAGAAAATGATAAATCTAGACCAAAACCTAAATTTGTGGCTTTTTCTTTTTTTTCAAAACAAGACTGAATATGCTATTGATTGATGATCCCTTTCGGGTGACGAACTCTGATCAGATAATAGATTTTTTTAAGACCCTCCAGACCAAAGCCTGTTGACTTGCTCGATAGACATTAAGGACTTGAATTATTCGATTCCCCATAAAGAGCTGGTGGCATCTGTTGAAGACTGTATTTACCATCACGGTACCGCGGCCTTTCAGAATGAATCTGGGCTTACCCTCTAATTTATAGACGTGACTTCAACTGAAGCCGAACTTCGACTTGCTGAAGTTCACACCAAGGTCGACTTGGAAACGCCCAAGCTGGCTTTTACATTTCATAGACGCTCCCGCGAACTTCCCTCGTTAAGTCCCATTCAAGTCGCGAGCGCTCGCTATGCTACCCGGCCGGCAACGTTACTAGATTACCCAGTTGTGGAACTCCTGCAGAAGGGGGTGCCCCCCCCCCCCCCCCCCCTCACTCACTTCAGTCCGCCTCCCGTCATTCGAAGTGCCATCTAGATTTTAGTTTACGAACTGTGTTTTTCATAGAGTACGGTGGAACGCCATCTAGACGCTGCGCTTCGAAGCGTACGTGTTCCGTAGAATATACTGCACTTGCCATAGCAGCCGTCCGGCGCGTCGAACGACGGGGGACGAGTCGTAGTGAGAGAGGGGAATACTACTCGTGCATGCAGCGTCTATGAGCGGTTCCGTAACTGAGCTAATCTAATAACGTGGCCCGCCGGGGAGCGAAATGAGGCTGCAATTTTTCTCTTAAAAAGCGTTTCATACTTCAAAAAGAAGTTGCTTCTTTAAATTTTTTTTCATATCATGTCTTTACGAAACGAAAATCGTGAAAGATGCTGATGCGCAGGTTTCGAAACTAACGTTGTGCGCGTTTTCTTTTTTTTAGACAAATGGGCTTTTCCGTCTGGCAACGTTGGCTTATTTGAGTGGTGATTAGAAAAAAAGGAAAATGAATTCATCTATTATGAAGCTGAAGGCACTATGGAACTATAATAGATATGAAGTAGTCAGATGTATATTGAAAGGAATGATGGTACCAGGACTGTCCTTTGGCATGGGGTAGTGTGCATGAAATCAGAGGTTCAATCAGGATTAGTAATTCGACAAAGAAGCGTAGGCAGACTGGCACTGGGTGCACATGGAAAGACACCGAATTCGGGTGTACATGAGGACATCGTTGACCGAAATGGATGATACAAAGGTTGACCGAAATGGGTGATACGCGATACGCATGCACATAATATTTGCATGGGTGTGAAGTTCAGCGCGAGTGAACAACCATGAGAAAGGTCTGCTCATCTTGTCTCTTGATGTTGATTCCTTTATTGCAGTAGAAGAATTGTGATGTATTTTTTCTTCACTAGGCAATAATATTCTGGTTGTGGAATGGACACAAAAACGTTGTGCCCTCGAATTGAGCCCGGTGGAAACCTTACAAACCTTTCATAGAACTGTATAGTGTCCTTTAGAGCGAAAAAAAATTTTTAATCAGCGTGTATTGTTTCCTCGGATATTGTCTCGGGAAACGTTGGTAAACACTTTCCTTAGCAAAGTGCCTAAACAATGCTTTCTGGACATCAATTTCTGAAGTGTTGCAGAAATCTAAAAAATGAAAGCATGCTTTTTTCAGCAAAGCCATTAGACAAACTTAACAGCGAGATGTCATTCGAAAAGTGTAATGTTTTGTGGTGAACAACAAGTGAACAAATAAATTAATGAAACAAGACGTGAAACCTTGTTATAAAAGTGTGGCAGCTGTAAAATGTAGAATGCGTCTACATGGATCAAGGTGAGTTTTCAGCAGCTATATGACCAATTGTGTTTTAAACAGCCATTTTACAAATCGGAGATCACTTGAAAAGGTGAAATGCATGACAGCACCAAAGTGTAGAAAGCATTCCTGATTTTCCATGTTTATTTTACTGGGACAGGTACATAGTACACGTAATTTCTTAAACAAGTGATTCAGCACAGACAACACAGAACTGGGAATAACTGCTATTATGTAGAGAGGGAACTTACTTTACATATTAGGGTGCTTGCACCAGTAAACGTGCGTGCAAACCACACATGCTTGCTCAAGTTTTTCACGCCAGAAGTTCTGGAGGCTTGTTTATTTTCAGTAAACGGGGAGACCCACCTAATAGTTTATGCAGGCAATTGCTTTGAAGTTCTTATAAATGTCTGCATAATCGCCACCGGGCTCTTGATACACATGTGCGTGAAACCGGTTACTCGAAGGAGGCAGATGATTTCGGGAGCGCCGGGGAAGTGGAGGGGTCCGAGCCGTCCGAGCGACAGATGCCTTACGGTGAGATGCGTCACCCTCGCGATAGCACTTTTTTTTTTCCAGAGAAATGGCGTTTGCACCGGGTCGTGCATAGCCCCACTACTTAGCGACATATTTTTTTTGCGTTCCACGATGGAGTCCGTAAGGCAAGCTGGATGGAACCCAGATGGGAAATATTTTAGATTCGTAGATGACTATTTGGTGCTCCTAGATTGTGACAAGGAAGGTTTGCATACTGCTGTGTCGTTTGTCCTTTCAACGTTTAAAGAGTGCCCGAAACCGCTGGTGCTGACGCAGGAACTACCTGTAAATGGGGCCATTGGGTTTTTGGACCTGAACCTTCACCTTGGTCATGGCCATATGTGCTGGATGTATGAGCCGAGGCCTAAGAAACCTATCTTGCCTTTTTTCTCAGCGCATTCTAAACTAGCCAAAAGGGGAATTATTAACTTCAAATTAAGAAATGCCCTGTTAATGTCCTGCCCCAACGGGGTAAAAGAGAGATTCGACACACTTCAAGGCTCGGAGTTGAGGGATATCCATCTGACCTGTTGACGACAATTTCTGAGAGCCTACTTAATAAAAAACGCGAGGAAACGACCCAGCAGGCTTATAGGATTAACAAAAAAGTAACAGTTTTACCTTACCTGTATAAGATCTCTCATAACCTAAAGAAAGTTGGCCAAAGGGTTAGTGTTGATGTAGTTGTTTGAGCTCCGGAAAAACTGGCTGGGCTGTGCAGAAAGGTGAACTCCAATTCTAAAGAAAGGCAGGGATGCACCAAAAAACCCCAGAACCGGTTTGTGAACTGTGTGGAGGGTGAGTGCACTCCATTCCGCTGTCGTGCGGTAGGAGACACGCCGGGCAAACGGGGCGCTGCCTCAATGATCGCTTGCGAGAGCAGAAGTACAACGTTTATAGGGTTGTGTCAGGTCATCTTGGCCTGCATTGCCGAGACTGTCGCTCCACTCACGTCTTCGACAAGTGTGAGGTGATTAGAAAGTATAAAAATAAACTCACTCGATAAATTATTGAATCACGGAAAACTGGAAGATTAGGGGAAAACTGTGTCAGGGTTCTATCACTATTTCTGCCCGACAAAGAACGATGCTTTTTAGACGCACAGTAACAGCGTGGTACGGTGGCTTAAGAAGCACGTGGTGTCCCTGTCATGTATTTTCTCTTGATGTGTTTGTTTTGACGTTGCAGTATTTATACTCGATGTTAGCACGAACAAACTTCATTTGTAAGTCAGCGCCTTGTTCGTATACCTTCTGGTTCTTCTTCGAACTTTGCTCTAATTTTAATCTTTAATCATGAAATCCCAACTAGCCCAAACTTCTACGGTAGTGACATTACTCTTCCTTACGCCGATGAAAGCAAAATTAGTCAAACTGGCAAGTGGTGGAAGGTCCCCGCGACGGCAAGAAGACTGGAAGGGCTGTCGCTGAAGTTAGCATTTATAGACGATTGCATTGGACGCAAGAGACACGGACGGCTAACCTCGCCGACCCTCTGACGGCTGGGAGAACTTTCAGTTTAATAATGCCCGTTACTTTAGGAGTGCCCCAGGGCTCCGTACTTAGGTCACTTGTTTTTTATTTACATTGATGTCATTGCAACCAATATTGATGTCCGGTTTAGATTGTTCGCTGACGACTGTAATTTATATAAAACAATGAAAAGGCATGCCGACAATTTGACACTGCAGGAAGCTTTGGATGAGATACTGCGTTGGACTAAAAATGGCAAATGAACCTAAATTATGTGAAAAGAGCCGTCGTGACAGTCTCCTGAAAAAAGAGCCGGTTCAATTTAGTTACTTACTTGATGGACAACCAGTAAAGCGGGTCAAGGAGTACAAGTATTTAGGACATCTTTTTAACAATAAACTGAACTGGAGCCTGCACTTAGAGTTAATGGTTAACAAAGCGAGGGGCACTTTGTTGGGGTACCTTAGGAAATTAGAATTTGCTGATTTTGAAACTAAACTTATTGCTTATAAAAGTTTTGTTATGCCTGTGCTAGAATATGCTAGTTCAGTTTGGTGCCCTTTCACACAAAATGGTATTAACAAGCTTGAAAGTATCCAAAAGTTAGCTGCTCGGTTTATTTTTAATGATTATTGTAGAGAAACATCGTCCCCTGAATTAGTTATTAGAGCGAAGCTTCAGCCGTTGGATATGAGAGCAAAAATTTATAGAATAAGATTACTATTCAATATTCTTAACGGCGCTCTTCATGTTCAAAGCTCTAACTATATACAACCGTTATCGACCGGGTCCTCACTTCTAAACCACACAAGAGCGTTCAAACGATACAGGCTCAAAAACGACTGCTTTAGATATTCGTTTTTCCCTCGGGCGATTCAAGAATGGAACGAGTTACCAAATGGTGTCGTCGTCAACACAACTGCTGTTAATTTTGTATCTGCTGTTGAATTTATATTTTATTGAGTTTTCATTTATCATTCTGCATCGTGTTTACATGTTTGTACCCACTCCTACCATGGCTCCTTGAGTGGAGCCAGTAGTATTCCGAAATAAATATTAAATAAAATATTAATAACAAATAGTTTAATACATCTTTCACATCGTACATGTACCGGCCCGCTAAAGCATGGATGAGTATGCTTGCCTGCGGAACCTGGCGTCAAACAGGTTGCTTGCTCGCTGATAACAAAGCATGCGTTGTTGGCATGCAACTAAACATGAAAAAGCAGAGAACTTGCACATGCTAAAAGAACAAGAGAAAAACGTTGTTTTGAATCACGTGTCAATTTAGAGCACCAGTCTCAGTTCGTATTTTACTCGTTTTATTGAATTTAAGTTAAGAAGGTTTTCTTGTAGGGACAGGAGCTCTCGCGTTGGGGGAGTCGCTATAGCCGTTAAAGAAAATATAGTGTACCGTTCTGTGAAATCAATCGAAGACTTCGAAAATGATTGGAGTTAATAAGTTTCTTTTTTTTTTTACCATGGCTAACACTTGGAACTGTATACAGTAAACCCGGCTCGCCACCGATGATCTAAAACATATCCTAGAATATTTTCTAGCTAATACCAACAAGTGTAGTCGAATAGTTATCGGAGGAGATTTCAATGCACCCGACGGGGGGGGGGGGGGGGGGGGGGTAAGCTGGTCGGATGAGGGCGTGGCCTGTCCAGGAACTAAACTATCTGAAGTGCTCGAAGACATTCCATTTGGTCGGTGTCTTCGTCAAACTGTCGAGGAACCTAGGCGAATAACTGGAACATCAAGCAGCTTGTTCGATCTCTTGTTCGTTAGCAAACATTTGGATCATTGTAGCGTTACTGTTCATGAAGAAATATTTCATCACAAATAGGTGTTTTTTAAGTGCGATATGAATGTTTGCCAAAAAGATTCAGTCGAAGTAAAGCAGCATTATGACTGCGAAAAAGAAAATGACGAGTCTGTTATTGATTATTTAGAAGAGCATCAAGACGGGTTTGAAGATCACACTAATGTAAATGAAATAAGGTTGAATTTTAAAAGTAATACTCAGCACTGCATCCTAAACTTTATACCGAAGAAAACTAAAACGACAAAATGGCACAATCTATGGATTACAAGAAATATTTTGCAGGAAAAACGTAAACTAAAGAGGCTTCGAAAGCGTCATTCTCCTGCTATCTGTGAGCAGATCGAGTGACAAGTTAAATACATTGACAAAGCTAGCCAAGGAAACCTGTTTTACAAAGTCATTGCCAGAATTCATTTTTATTCTCCCCTGAAAAGTTTTGGCGTTATCTCACTAACATGAGTCAGTTACGCGTTAATAACAACGTTGTGGACGACAGGGCCATAATGTCGTCTGAATTCAATCACTATTATCAGTCTGTGTTTACGATAGATTCAACTGAATTCAGCAGTATACCCAAGGATGAAGAGTCTAACGTGAGTGGTTTTGTAACAGAACAAGGTATCGTATTCTTATTGTTATCAATCAATACTAGAAAATCGCCAGGACCATATTCTGTACCATATGAATTTCTAAATAGATACGCTGAATGGGTTGCGAAATACTTAACAATTATATTCTTAATTTCACTCCGAGACTCTGTTTTACCGGAGGATTGGTTATTAGCAAGAGTTGTGCCCATGAAAAAGAGTGGGAAAGGTGATTCAGTTTATCATTATCGCCCTTTTTTTTTTTTTTACCTGTACGTCATGTAATCTCCTAGAGCATATTGTGAATAAGCAGCTAGTTTCTTTTATGGAGGACAAAGGCATCCTAAGTTCCAATCAGCATGGTTTTTGGAAAGGGTATTCAACAACAACCCAACTACTTGAACGCTATCATAAGGTCTCTAGTTATGTTAATAATCGCCTGCAAGTGAATGCCATTTTTATAGATCTATCTAAAGCGTTCGATCGAGTACCACATTTTAAACTAATTAATATTTTAATTGACTACGGTATTCCTTCATTGATTATAAGATGAATTAGTGCATATCTCAGTAATCGCCGGCAGTTCGTCGATGTAAATGGCACCTTTTCAGAATTGTTGAAAGTGTACTCAGTGGTTCCACAGGGCTCCGTGTTGGGTCCCTTGCTTTTCTTAATATATGTCAACAGTTTGTTTTCTATCTGCAGTAACGGGCGCGTGAAAGTAAGAATCTTTGCCGATGATTGTACTCTATATGCTCCCATTTCGTCAGTTAACGATCAGATAGAAGTAAATAATATTTTATATCGCATCTCGTTATGGTATAGTGAAAAGAATATGATAGTAAACACCCAGAAAACGCAATACATGCACTTGACGAATAAGAAAAATATATTTTACTTACTACGAGCTTGACTCTGTCAGGCTTACTAAAGTTGACAGCTATAAATGCTTGAGTGTGATTATCACTAGCGGTCTGAAATTGAACAAACGTATGTTGATTATGTAACAAAAAAGGCTACTAAAAAGTCGTGGTATTTACGAAGGAAACTGTATAAGACACCTCTCTCGGTTAAGCTTGCTGCCTACAAAGCTCTTGTAAGACCAACACTGGAGTATGCTCCCGAGGTATGGGATCCCAGGCAGGCCACGCTTTCTACCGAGCTTGAAAGGGTTCAATCGCTTGCGGTGCTTACAATATTTTCCGATTTCAGGACTACGACGTCTGTAACGGAGCTAAAAAAACAGGCAGACATGCAGCCCTTGAAAAAAATTAGAATAAGCCAACGCCTGAAATAATTTTTTTTTTCAGATTTATAATTATCTTCTAAAAATTGACAGCTCTAAATGTGTAATACCTAAAAGCCACCGTTCAGAGCGTTTGCATTACCCGAAAGTGCTCGAACACATCCACGCCCGTATAAATATATTTAAACAATCATTTTTTGTGCAGGCTATAGATTTTTGGAATAAACTTCCAGGTGGTGTTGTTGCTCTCGAGTCGATTTCTGATTTCGATAAAGCTCTACGTGTGTTGTTTGAATAAAAGAGAAACGATATACTTTTGTGTCTTTGGCACGCCTTTGTAAGCGGATTTGTAACACCGGCTTTTTTATAGTGTGTGTGCGCGATGTACAGAATGCAGTGTACACTCCTTGTTTTGTATTATCCACTCCTGCTTTGACCCTTAAGAAGGCGGGCAGTATTGTGAAATAAATAAAAACAAAAATAATAGAGTAAACCGGAACGTAATATGACGTCGATTTCTTTCCATAGTTAGTATACGCTTTAGGAAGGATCGAAACTAGGGAGTTCCAGTGAGATGAGATACTTCGTCATGACAACGTGATTTCTCATTTCGCTTTTGAGTTGAAGAGGAAAGCTAACGAGTGAAAAGTTGAAAAATAATTTCATGGTCCCTATAAACGAGTACCAGCTCGATCGCGTTCCAATCACTTCTCGATACTTACACTCGTTGGTTGTCAAGAACCTTTCGCGGGGTTATAAAAATATTGATTCTCGCCATTATCGCCCTTTGCCACGTCTTTCATCTCTCGACGTAGGTACTGAAGGGCCACACGGCTCCCATCAACGCTATGGTGGTGGACACGGACGGAAACATCCTGTTCACGGGCGGTGGCGATGGTGTCATACGGTCCTGGCACATCAAAACGGGAGACTGCCAGCGTGTGCTGACCGGCCACCAGGGGCCCATTGTGTCACTCATCGTAAGTGCCATTATATACCACATTGTGAAACTGAAGACGTTATCTAGAAAGAAAAAACAAAGTGTATTAGAAACGCTGAAGACCACTTTGAATTTATTTTGAATTAACACGTGTTACGTTTGTGAATATGATCAGAGAACCAAAGGAAGCTTTCAGAAACCTTAAGGGCTAGGCTTGCCACTGCTGCATGTTCGCCTCTCCCCCTAGATGGCGCTGAAACGTCGCAAGAATCAAAAAGTTTCGTGACATGCGACTCTCCGAAGAAGCCTAGGAGCCGAAGAGCGCTGGGTCACGCCTCCGCCGAAGAGCGCTGGGCGGAGGCGTGGTCGACGTTTTGTTTCTTCGGCTAACCTTCGGACTCGAAAACGCGTTTTCTTTTCTTTTTTTCTTCTTTTTTTTTCTGTCGGTTTCTGGCGCTGGAGGGTTCTGGGAAAAGATGGGAGGAGGGGGAGAGCAGTTGTTTGGCATTTAGCCTTGGGTAGCAACGCAATACTGCAGTCTGTTACTTTTTTCACTTTTGACTGTAACTCGGCACATTTGTTTTTTAGGTATCTGTTACCACAACTGAAATATTTTCTTTGTAAAAGTAGTTAGAAAGTATCTGCAAATATAGAGATATTTTTTTGCGAAAACATTAACCTATTTTGTGAACATGTCAGGTTATCCGTTGGGTTTTCGGGAGTTCGTAGATGATCGTAAGTTTAAGGCGTAGACTGGGGTTGATTTAAAATTAACCAGACGCTTATTAACTGGGATTTCAATCGGATACACAAGGTTACAAATTATGTCGGAGGGAAGAGCGGTCGTCCCGTCCGTATCGTACGGCGTCCCGGAGTCGTCTCTGTTGCGAAGGGGCTTCTCCTCGGTGAGACGTAACCCGACGCCTTGCTCCTCTCGCCTCGGAATCCCGCCCGGGTCACGTAAACCGGGGGGCCCGATTCTGGGGGCTCCACGGAGGTGCAATGGGAAAGCCCGGGCTGGACGAAACTTTTGGTCGACTGTCTGGGTCTCTGTCTGGCAGGCAAGGTGGCTCTCCGCGCGGAAGGCGCTTGACGCTGACACGCCCTCCTTTAAATATGATTTGTCCTCAAATCACTCCAACGCGTAATCCGCAAGGTAGGCCGGAGGTCTGCGCGTCCTTGACAGTTGCTGACCTGCAGCGTCATCCTCGACGTTGATGAGTGCTCCGTAGTTTTCTTTATCGCGCGTTGGGGCTTCGGATCCGTCCTCGTCTTCACGTTCATCGCTTTCATCTGCGCCGGAGAGCGCTCGGCCGACGCAGGTGTCGGATAACTCCGGCGCCGCTGGTGTGCGTGTATTGTGTCGGCGGAGTTGCTCGACGTTTGCCTTTCTTTCGTTTTGTCGTCCTTTTATGGACTGCAGCCTTTTGATGACCACGGTGTTTGGGGTTGGAAAGGACTTGATCTCGAACGGGCCCTCGAAGAACGGGTCCATCGTGCTTGACCTCGCTCCGATGCTGCAGTAAACGGAGTCGCCGATTTTAAATCTCGGGGTCTTGCTCCTTGCGTCATACCGGCTTTTGGCCGAAGCTTGAGAGTTTTCCAAGTTGTTTTTCGCGTCGTGCCGCTGTCTCGCCAACTTGTGGAGTCTAGTCGTCTCGTCTAGGTCAGCCTCAACTGTTCCGATGTTGAGCTGTCCGGGAAGTTTCGGGACGTAACCGTGCATGAGTTCGAAGGGGCTGAAGCGTGACGAACTCTGTCGCGAAACGTTGACAGAGAAAACTGCCTCGGGTAGAATCTTCTCCCAATTCTTGTGAGGTTCGATGAGTTTTCGAATTATATTCTTCAGCGTCCCTACCATCCGTTCGACAAGACCGTTGGCCTGAGGCCAGTAGGGTGGTGAGGTCACGTGCGTGATTCCAAGTCGTCTGTACAGAGCAGCAGTCTGTTTGTTGACGAAGCTTTTAGCCTGGTCGGTGACGATTGTCGTGGGCACGCCAAATCTCGGAATCCAACGATTCAAGAGGTAGTCGACGTAGAAGTGTGCTGCTGTAGAGGGCACGGCGACAGCGTCAATGTAGCGAGTCGCGTGATCGATGCAAACGAGGACATACTTTTGACCGTTGCTTTCTTCCAGTGGTCCAAAATGGTCGAGAGAGACTGTCATGTTCGGAGAGTCCGGGACTGCGCGAGGTTGCAGAGCGCCTTCTCGAGTTGTGGTTCGTTGGTTCACGCGTTGGCACGTGTTGCACGATCGAACGTACTCCCGAATGTCTCGCGACATCTGAGGCCACCAGTAGTTCCTCTTGATTTGTTCCGTCGTTCGCTCCACGTCCATGTGTCCAGTCGAGTCATGACATATGTTCATAACAGAATCTCGAAGTGTGGCTGGCACAACGATTCTCTTGAACTTTTCGTCCATTTTTAATAAGATCCCATTCGACCGTCCGTAGTCGTTTCCGGGCTGTGACGCTAGTCGTTGGCATAGCGGATCGATCTGTTGCTGTTCCCGCAGGCGACTGTTCGAGCTCACTTGCGCATTCAAGCAGATGGGGGAGGGGTTGGTCGCTCCGGCGAAAGTGAGAACAGTCTGGGAGTCTTCCGGGTCGTACTGACGGGAGAGGGCGTCCGCCTTGTTTGATTTACTCGGCCGGTGTACAATTTCGAACTCGTAGTCCGAGAGGTCGAGGATCCATCGTGCAAATCTTCGGTTGGTCAGGCCGTTCTTAACAAGGTATGTGAGGCACATGCTGTCCGTAATGACTGCAAATCGTGGGCCTCCGTGCAAGTATATTGCGAACTTTTCCGTGATGGCCCAGTGTAGCGCCATGCACTCGAGAACGTTAATGTGCAAGGTGCTGTCGTGCGCGTTCAAAGATCTGCTTGCGTATTCGATTACCTTGTCGCACGAGTCGTGTCTCTGCGTCAGGATCGCTCCAAAGCCCGTTTGGCTCGCGTCCACGTGAACCGTGCTGGGGCACTCACTCCGAAAGGTGGCCAGAACCGGCGGAGTCTTCAGACAATGCTTCAGGTCGTCGGCGATCCTTTGATGTTCGTCAGACCACTCGAAGCTCGCGTCCCTCAGCAATAGCTTACGCAGCGGTGATGATCGTGTTGCGAAGTCCGGGATGAACTTTCGGAAGTGATTTAGGAACTGTAGGAATGAGTAAAGATGCTTTGCATCCCTCTTGGGCTGAAACTTGTCGACTGCAGAAACACGCTGAGGATCGGGTGTTCTGCCTTCCGCCGTGATCACATTCCCGAGAAATTGAACGCTGGTTCGTACGAACTGGCACTTCGCGATGTCCATGCGGAGTCCGTTCACAACGATGCGTCGTAGGGCTTCGTCTAGAAGTTCCAGAGCCTCAGCTACGGTTTTTGCGCCTTGGCCAACGTCATCCATGTACGTTGCTGTTCGGGGAAGTCCCTCGACAGTTCTTCGCATGACCATTTGCATAGTTTGGGGCGCTTTACAGAACCCGAAGGCCATGCGGAGATACTCGTACTTGCCATCTGGAGTGACAAAGGCTGTCTTGTGAACATCTTCCGGCTTCACTCGGATGGTGAGAAATGCGGTCTTGACGTCCATAACAGTAAAGTAACGGGAGCCGTCCCTCATTACATCGTCGAGTGCGTCGTCCATTCGAGGCATGGGGTACGGCGGGTTGACTGTTTTGGCGTTCAATTTTCGGTAGTCGTGAACCATTCGTCTGGGAGTCGAGGGATGGTTCGGCTGGTTTACCACAAGCGTCGGTGCAGCATATTCGCTTTGGCTTTCGCGAACAATTCCACGCTCGCGATAGTCTTCGATCTGTCGTTTGATGAATTCCCGGTCGGCTGGGGAGCATCGATAGGGCCGCGACGCCACGGGGATCTCGTCGCGTAGCTCGATCGAATGCTCGGCGTGTGGGCAGGTGCCCAGTTGTTCCTCCACCGTCGCAAACGCAGCGTGGTGTTTTGTGAGTATCCCAAAAAGTCTTTCGCGTTCTTCCGGCGAGGCGTCTTCGGTAATGCTGTCCACAGCCGTGTGGATTCGTTGCATTAGGGCTGCTTCGATGTCATTCCGTGCTGGCTCGAACTTCACGAACATGGCCAGGCGTTCAGCTTGGGGCAGTTTCTCGTGAAAGTTGGACACCAGAGCTTCTCCGGAGATTGTCGTCTTTGGAATCTCGGCGGGCGAATCGTAACGTTTAGGTAGTTCAACGATGGTTATGTCGTTCGAAACGTGAAACGTGACTTCCACGTTAGCGAGTTGACGCCAATCTGATCCGAGAAGTAGGTCAATTGACTTCGGGAGTGGAAGAATGAGTATTTCCGGTACCTTGACCGTCGTTGATCCAACGCTGATCGTCAGAGACGTGCACTTGTCAGGCGTAAGCTTGTTGTCCAAAACGTTGACAAATTCCTCTGCTCGGGACCACGACGATACGCAAGCGTCCTGGGGTAGTGCCCTGGGATCGATGATCGATACGTTGGCTCCAGTGTCGATGCACGCCCTCAAAGGACGGTTATCCGTGAAGGCGGTGACGATGGGGAGAGAATCTCCTGTCGTGCGCAAGAAGCAGTGGACATTCTTCTCTTTTGGACCCGCGCCCTTTTGTGCGCGTTTCTCCTCTGCACGGATGGTCGCTGCAGTTTTCGGCTCTGGACAGTCCCT
The DNA here is from genome assembly GCF_016920785.2 of Ixodes scapularis. Lineage (NCBI taxonomy): Eukaryota > Metazoa > Arthropoda > Arachnida > Ixodida > Ixodidae > Ixodes > Ixodes scapularis. The sequence continues at coordinate 76,812,199 of NW_024609884.1, read as the reverse complement.
GGAGAAGTGACCGGGCTGGTCGCAATTAAAACAATTGCTCTGCCTCGTGCGTTTGAAGGGTTTCGGTGATGGGGCATTCGCCAAGGTGCTGGTCTGGGCGCCTGTCGTTTGCTGCGTTGATGTCGAATGTTCGTGCGTGCCTTGTTTGCGTGGTTGAGTCTTTTCTCTGGGACGGCGGTGGTCCAAAGTCGTCGCGCAGTCAATCAGCTCGAGGACCGATTTACAGCCTTGGGCTGCCAGGGGATTGGCCCACTTGTCCTCAGTGATTCCGTGTAGGATTAAGGAGATCCGTTCGCTGGCTCCTAGCTCACAGGGAGCTCGCTCGAGCATGGCATTCTTCGCGTAGATGTACTGCACAATGCTCTCGTTGTGGCGGAGCTGTCGGCGGTGTTGGTACTCCAAAAATTGTTGAAGTCCCATTTTTCGTTGGAAGCGTTCCTTGATGGCTTCCTTCCATACTTCCCAATCGTCGATCCGGGAACCGTATGACTTGTGCCAGTCTCGTGCGGCACCGTGAAGGCGGGTGACGGCGTTGAGCAGAGTGAGGTTTGGTGTCCAGTTTGCGAGGAGAGCCACTCGTTCGATTTCTCGAAGCCACTCAGCGACGTTTTCGTATGACTCCCCCTCGAACGTGGGAATCGCGTGCGAAGTGTCGCTCGTGGAGTGGACGTGGAGGGGCCTCGTGGACTGTCGTAGGGTCTCGGCCAGTTGTTGTTGCGTTTGGACGATGACCGACAGCAAATCAACCGTTGTTGCGTTGCCGCTCACCTGCGTTGTCGTGCCCAGCGCAGAAGCATCCGTCGTGGTTACTTCTCGTTCTGGTCCGTTTCGGTCCGTCACGTTGACGCCATTTTCTGGGTGTGGCGTTGGAAGTGCGTTGTTGAAGGCCAGGATTAGTTGCTGGAGTTGAATTTTGATATCTTGTATCTCTTGACGCATTGTGTCCTGATTGGTAGTTTCCGTTCCCTTGTTGGAGTCCGTGATCAGGGCGTGGTCACCGGTTTCGTTGGATTCTGCGGATCCTGTCGACTGCGCCATGTCAGGTTATCCGTTGGGTTTTCGGGAGTTCGTAGATGATCGTAAGTTTAAGGCGTAGACTGGGGTTGATTTAAAATTAACCAGACGTTTATTAACTGGGATTTCAATCGGATACACAAGGTTACAAATTATGTCGGAGGGAAGAGCGGTCGTCCCGTCCGTATCGTACGGCGTCCCGGAGTCGTCTCTGTTGCGAAGGGGCTTCTCCTCGGTGAGACGTAACCCGACGCCTTGCTCCTCTCGCCTCGGAATCCCGCCCGGGTCACGTAAACCGGGGGGCCCGATTCTGGGGGCTCCACGGAGGTGCAATGGGAAAGCCCGGGCTGGACGAAACTTTTGGTCGACTGTCTGGGTCTCTGTCTGGCAGGCAAGGTGGCTCTCCGCGCGGAAGGCGCTTGACGCTGACAAACACTACAACGGGTTCGACCATGTGCGGATGTTGGGCCCCACTATAGGAGAACTCTAAGACCCACATTAGACGGGCCAAAATAAAACTAGAACTCAAAACTTTTTTTTTTCCTCGGAGCAAAGTGCCGGCGCAGAGGGCAGGTGTTTTTTCTACTTGTTTTTCTTTTTTCGTCGCACGGAAAAGCGCATTTAGTATTTGCTTTATTTCAACCTTTTTGTGCTTTACTCGCTGATCTCTATTATAAAGAGGGGGCTGAATAGCGCATAGCCGCTCTCCGAGCAGGGCGCTAGTGAAGCCACCGGAAGTCTGGAGTCTGCTGGGCTTCCTAGCGCATTCAGTCGATGTTTTGGTCCGTACTTTCCGGTGTATTTAAGTAGGTTTTAATAATCATGCTCCGAATTCAATTCCTAAAATGATGCATTTGAATTTGGGATAAATGCACACTTGATCAACAAGAATCTCCAAATGTTTCTATTGATTGGCTTCCCATGATACTTCACGGATCTACATGCGCTCTTACTGCCCAACAAGCTGGCTCTCTTGAGGTGAGTAGCGAAAATCCAACGCCCTCTACGCTTTTCGAACCAGCACTCGGAAAGTTTACAAAGCCTGCCAAGCGCTTACTTCCGGGACAAGCCGCTTACTTCCGGTGGCTTCATGCCTGTTTGCTGAATGCGCCATCCAGACCCCTATAATAGAGATCAGTGGCGTAACTCTTTCTCCCCGTCTTCACCCGTTCCGGCCTCATCGAAAACCCCCGCCACTTCAGCCAAGCGACAGAGCCATCTCGCGGCAACACTCGACGCGTAGACAACTAAGGGTGAACTGTTTAACGGTGAACGAGAGCCTCTGTGGTCGGTGCCGCAGCAGTCGCGGCGGTAACATTCTTTGCAAAAGCGAGTTGCCGCCAGTAGACACTGTCTGACTGGGGCCACAGACTACGTTTCTAATGGTCGACCTGCCCTTTCACAGGGCCCAGTAGCCGTGAGCCCATGATTTACGGTCGAGTCTTTTGTTATAATCAGTATATACAGCGCCAAAAAACGACAGGACAAAGAGGAGAGTAAACAGGACGAGGCGTCGCACATCGTAGACTACTTTAAAGACCAAGACTTAAAACTGCTTACGTCAGATAAGGAGGGTGGCTTTGTAGTGGCGCCGCGGGACTTGTACCATGAGAAGGCTCAGCAGGCTGTTCTCAAGAACTTCAAGAAAGTGAGTCCGGGACCTTTGACCAAACTCAAGACGCGTGCTAAAGAACTTTGCAATGAAATGAACCTTCCTGGACTTCTGAAAAGTGTGCAATCTAGCAAGGGACTCCATTTAGACATTTTCTTTTCTGCCAAGACGCATAAGATAGGTATTCCTTTTAGAGCGATTGTTACAGAGAGGGGATCTTGGCAATCCCAGCTGTCCAGCTTTCTCGCCAAACACCTGTCGTGCTTGGAACTACACGACCCTTTCTTGGTTAGAAACTCGGAAACGATTATTGATTATTTGAAGGGAGACGCTAATGGGATGCGTAGTGCTTTTTCTTTGGATGTGGAAGATCTTTTTTATTCTATCCCGCACGACCATCTCTCTTCGGGGTTAGAAAATGCATAGAACGGAACGTTGAGGTGTCATTTGCCAATTCGAGTGGCATCAGTGCGGAGAGTTTTTTGGAACTGTTGCCGTTTTATCTGTCGCACACGTATGTTTCCTTTCAAGGTGATATGTACGTCCAAAAGAAAGGCATTTGTATCGGGTCGTGTGTCGCGCCGGTGTTATCCGATATTTTTTTAAGCAAATGTGACAACACCATTGCCGAGAAGCTGGGGCACGACAACAGCATAAAGATTTATAGGTACGTTGATGATTACCTTGTGTTCAGCGAATTGGCAGAGCGATCGCTGGATGGCGTTGTAACCCAGATGCTCGATGTGTTTTCCTCGTGTTCTGGAGGTCTGAGGTTTGCGCACGAGAAGCCGGTAGAAGGGACACTACACTTCCTTGACCTAAAACTACACTTTCTGGAGAGCCACATATGTTGGGCGTACGAGCCAAGATCTAAGAAACGCATCCTGCCGTACGAGTCTGCCCATTCAAAATTAGTAAAAAGGGGCATTGCTAGCACGTGCTTGGAGATGGACCTAAAACGATCTTGTGAACATTGTGTGCAAGACAGCTTTAATCTACAGATTTCACGCCTGCAGAAGGCAGGTTTCCCACAAGGATGCCTGCCTGAGGTTGCGGAAGGATTGTTAAAAAAATTCAAAGGGGCAACTAATCGGGCAAGAGAGAAGCCAAAACCGAGACCGGTAATTATTCCGTACTTGCATGCCATGTCCCATAATTTAAAGAAAGTTGCACAGTGGTTTAGAGTACCCGTGGTATTTCCAGCTCCGGAAAAGATGGCACGCTTGTGCCGTAGAATCAATAATCCCCTGACAGACATGGAGCATTGCGGCGCAAAACACAAAACCAAATATGCTGAGTGTGCCGTCGGAGTGGTTTACGAAATTCCGCTGACTTGCGGCTCCGTGTACATCGGCCAGACTGGTAGATGTGTAAATGATCGTGCACGGGAACATGCGGCAGCTATGAGAGCAAGCCCGTCTGGTAATCTGGCTGTTCATTGTAGTCGCTGCCCGTGCTCACCAGTTTTGCATGATGTGAAGGTTCTGGCGAAATATAAAGATAAAATATGCCGAGAAGTGCACGAGGCGTTTGAGATTAGAGAAAAGGGAGATGAATGCGTTAGCGAGCCTTCCCTTGCCCTCTCAGGGAAAGAGTTTGATTTTATCAAGAGGTCTTCTGGATTGATGGGATGAATGGACGTTTTTAACGGCCTATACATTATGTGTTTTTTCCTAAATAAACTTCAGTTGCGAGAGCGCCTCGTCCTGTTTACTCTCCTCTTTGTCCTGTCGTTTTTTGGCGCTGTATATACTGATCATGAACCAACTAGCCCAAATTTCTACTTTGCTTTTGTTATAATTTACATAGAAGAAAATTAAAACAAAAAAATGCGGAACGCATTTTGAGAACGACTTTGTGTTTTGGGTTCACTCTTTTCTGCCTTGTTTTATACGTTTTATACTAACGGTCTTTCTCACTTCATTCAATTCCAAAATGTGGACCCGTCTGTTTGTCGGCACTTCCCTTCCTGTTAGTTGAAAAACGGGAATACGAGAGCTCCTAATAGAAAGATGAAGGGAGAGAGAACGTCGCAAGAAAGAAGAATATTAGTTGGATGGTAATTAACCGGTATCGCTCAAACGAGAGGCTGTCATGAGTGACAAACGGCAGGTGTTACCGTGGTTACTCGCTGCAGACACTGCAAAAAAGTTTGCGCATCCGGGAGTCCTTCTTCCTCCAACCTTCGCAAGCACCTCGGGGAGACTTTTGGCTTTAATTTCTGGACACTACGGCTAGGCATGAAGACGTAACGATAGAAGGCTGAAACCACGACAGCGCTCTCCAGTCTCAACGACTTTCCCACTATCAGAAAAGTGTAAAAAATAGTCAGAGTGCAGGCGAGCTGGTGTAAGTTGAACATGATTGTAAACCTGAGACTGGAAAGAAAAGAGAACGCAACAGAAGGTAGAAAAAGAGGAGACAACGTCTCAAACTCAGCTGCAAAGTTTATTTCGCACGTGTTTTTTTTTTTTTTTTTTGTGGAGACGGCGTTGGAGATAGGGTATCTCCAACGCCGTCTCCACAAAAAAAAAAACACATGACAAGAAGACAATGACATTTGGGTAAACCTTCTCTTATCTTCCTTGACCTCAGTTGCGAGACACTCACACAAAGGGTCACAGTCTAGCATAACCTCCGCCACCCGGCGAACGTAGGTGAAATCTCTATTGAACACAAAGAAAGGGTTTGACCTTCAAAGGTGCGTTTCCTCTAACAACTCACTTAGTCCAAAGAAACAATACTTTACACTGCTAACAGCCAGAACTGGGGCCATCTCCAGAACTGAGAACGACATTGCTTTCCTACCACGAACCACAAATGGCTAAACATTTGTCGAACAAGTCCAAGCATACACATATAAACAACGCTAGTACTACAAAAAAAAAAAAAAAAACTTTACAAGCGTAGAAATTGTTTACATTCGTTCCCAAACTGCAATGACGCCTGACTTATACAGTTGCCAGACGTTTTTATACAAATCGTTTCTTGCACTACACGTTTCATATAATTACGTTCTTTCTGAATTACTTTTGTTTCAGACCAGTTGCTTTTACAATTATTGCACTCAAGAAGGTTCCTGGCTAACTCGGAATTCGACGCGTTGTTTTTCACATTCCGTTTGTGAAATTGTGTTCCGTCAGTCTATCATTTAGACATCTCGACGTCTGACCTACGTATTTAGATCCACATTCCAAAGGAATCTCATAAACGACAGGATTCTCACACGGTACCGACTTCTCGCAATGTGCCTTCTGGCAAACTTCCTGTTTGGATTCAAAAGGTGTAAGTTTGCATAACTTAAAATCGGATGTGAACACTGTTTCTACGCCAAACGTTTTCGCCGATGCTTTTATGTTATGTGAAATATCGTGAAAATACGGTATAGGAACTCGTCGGTTCCTCACACTTAGTTCATCCCTCTTGTCTCTGATTTGAATAGAAAGTTGCCGTTTTAGAAAAGTCTCCTCATACCCCGCGTCCTCCAGTCTACCCAATTGTCTTCTTAAAACTTGACTCATGAAATGGGTACATGACCTTTTTAGCGCATTACCAATTAATGATTTCGCAACTCCCGCCTTAATAATTTTAGAGTGACAACTTTGTTTGGGAAGCACCGGTTTAGCCATCTTCTTACCATATTCCCAACATAAGGCATTTTTCACCTGAATGCGCAAGTCCAAAAACTGCAACATTTTCTCCTCTGGTTTTTCTACTGTGAAATGCAACTCTGGGGCCGTTGACCTAATAAGCTTTTCAAGATACTTCGATTTTCCTTCTTCAAACGTGCAGACAAAAGTATCATCGACATATCTTCTGATGAAGCCCACGTTAGGTGACAACTCAATCATCCTGTCAAACAATACTCTATCCAAACTGTTGAGGTGTATCTCAGCTAACAACGGAGCGACCGACGAGCCTATGCATACACCTTCTTTCTGGATGTATTTTCGATTATTGTATTCGAGGACTGTTCACTTTAAATAGAGATCCAACACGGTAAGGAAGCTTTCCACTGTTACGCCCGATCCTGATTGAAACTTTACCAGATTCAACTCTAGCACCTCCTTCACGGCGTTCATCAACCTCTTCTTTTCCAGAGAATAATACAAATCTTTTATATCCATGGAGAAAACTGAACTCTTCCTCCCATGGTTGTGTTCTAAGATCTGAATAAGTTCTTCTGTGTTTCTCAGCGATAAGGATTTGTCCAAACTGACCTGACCTAACCCATGCTGCAGAAACTTAGACACAACTTTTTGCCACGTTCCGTTTTCGTTTACAACCACTCTAAGAGGCATCTCCACTTTATGATCCTTTAGGAAAAATTTCAAACATAGGTACATTTTGGATTGACTCATTATGCTTTTGGCAACTTGCTCTTTACCTTCTTCCTTTAACACTGTGCATATGTCCCTTCTCATCTTTGCCAACTTTCCGTTCCAGTCCTTGAACAGTGTGAAAAAAGTGTGTTTCTACGCCTGAATAGTGCGCTGCCGTCCAGCACACTTTTTGAGCGCGTCTTTAGCAAGAATGTTTTCAGCATCAAATGGGGAAAGTAAAGTGATCTTTGAAAAGCAGTTGCTGCTCCGTTACAATATCGACTAAATAATTTATTATTTAACTCATCTTGTATCGAATCACCAAACGCTTTGATTCAATAAAGTCGTGCGACGGTATACTAAAAACAAAATAAATTAGAGGTCTCTGAGGGATCCAAATAAATAGAAATCGTAGTCGTTTTGCGTTGTCATCGGTATCTTGAAAGTAATTCAGTGACTATGACCAAGCAATTGTAACTGTAACGCGTTACTTTTATTTTTAGGAAAATGTAACTGTAACTTAAATACATTTTTGACAAACTATCTGTAACTGTAACTAATCCTTACCGAAAAATCCGGTATAACTTTTCGCTATCCGGATTATGGAACCGGAAATTTATCTGGATTCTATCTGGACTCTAACTGGATTTTAGGTTTTCATAAATTATTCCTTTGTCTGCCATCCGGATTTCGGGTTTCCAGAAACAAATTTCCGGTTCCATAATCCGGATAGTGAAAAGTTATACCGGATTTTTCGGTAGGGATTTCTATTTAAAAGTAACTTACCAAAGACTGCCGGTAGTCTGGGTGTCTTTTTATGCGTTTTCTTCGGCGTTCAGCGTCTGCTGTGGCTTTGTCGGACTTTTCAAAGCGTATCTGCGATGTACGCGTCTCAATGCTTGATTAGTATAGAATCAAAAAGATGTGATGTTCCAGGGCGAGACGATTTGACGCGGCCGTATACCTATATATACGGCTGCGGGCCTGTTTAGGGACATATTATTTGAGTGCGTCTATTCTTTTCCCTTAACATTTATCAAAGCCACTCCTGATTTTGTGCTAAAATGGTTCACGACGTCTTGCAATTCCTCTCTTTCACGAATCGAGAGATCTTAAATCCAGCTGACTTTGCATAAATAGGACCCAATTGTATTATGCAGTTTCATTTCATGTTGTGTACTCATGATGTGCATGAAGGGTGATCTATTCTTGCCAGTTGGTCAAATGTTGTGGGTCTACTCTAGATGTAAGTACACTTGCGACACACTTACTCGCAACAGGACATCGGCGCTTTCAGGGTTTTGCCCAGGTGCGTTATTGACGAACATCAATTTTTAGCGTCTAGGTTTGTGGCGTAGATAATCAGATTCCATTTCGCTAGTAACATTGATGGTAGTGTTTCTGTGTGAGAGAGCAGAAAAGGCGGCGTGAGCCATTTTCGGGCTAACTATCACTCTTTTTACATTAATTATGTTATCTGTTTATTTTGTTGGGGTGCGGTCGCTCAATATAAAACTAAATTCAATACTTCTCTTACAACAACAAGTACTATATTTGCATTAGTGTAACCTGGGACGTACAGTATAGCGCAGCTTGGCTCCAAACCACTTCGCTCCTAGCGTCCCCTATATTTTCCGCGAAGCGAAGGGGAAAAAAAATCATTGGCTGAGCTTGATTGGTGTTTTCCCAACACAATTGCTTACTGTGTTTTTTACGTCATTTTCCTCGATCAAACGCAGGGCAGGGATTGAACACCAGTGCTGCGGTGCTCGTCTGGGATTCGCGTTCAATTTGTGCTTCACTCATTGAATTCGACGCCAGGTGAAGGCTGACAAGTCGCATTTACCTTCAAACCCGTACCTTGTGTTCTCTGACTCTATAAAAATAATATTCAGTCACATTTCGTGCATTTGTGTTTTATGTTCTAGGGGTTACACTACTCCTGCCATTTTTTTTTTTATTGTACTGTATTTATTTTAGCTGTAAGTACACTGCGCGACATATTTAGCGCAAACAGGACTTCGCCGCTTTTTCGGGTTCTGCTCAGACAGGTGTTTGATGGACACTAATTTTACATCATAAATTCGTGCTCCAGATAAACAGATTCCACCAAACCAGTGCCTTTAATGATAGTTACTTAATTCGGAGAGAAACACTCGAAAAACCTGCGATCGCTTGGTTTGGCTAACTGTGTTGCGCTGTTTGCTTGAACGTTCTAATCATTATTTCTGATTTTTTTCTTGTGATTCAGTTAGGCTAAACTAGATATATACTTCATAACGACTACTAAACACGTGTGCATTCACCTTAATTTAATGAGAACTTTGTTAAATCATGGGAGACTACAGTAAAAACTATGCTTTTTTTAAGCTTAGGTAGGACAGGATTTTTTTTCCACAAGAAAAAAAAATATTTTTGCGCAATATTTACACCGTTAGACGCAATTTAGGTGGAGGTCATGGCGCGCTCTACGCCCCGCCCACCCCCCAAATCAGTTTCCCCGCTCATTACTGCTGGATTGGCTTGGCTGCTCGGCCGAACACGCTAACAAGCCTGGTGTCTCCCTTTCCGGACATCCGGCGCGTCTAGTCTGGAGTCTGATAACGCCCGCTAGTTCTGCGAGCAGACGCCCGGCAGTCTCCGATGATCGTCTGCTATTTCACTATCGTCTATCTTCGTCTGCATGCACATAGGACGAGGACATGAACGCGGGTCGTCTGCGTCCGTTTTCGCCTTCGTCCGTCTGCTATTCCACCCATGTTTAAACGCTTTTACAACGCTCGCAAGACTCGATCACGAAAGCGGCGTTGTATCATGCGCGAGCGTCGGTCTAATACAAGCGTCTGTCACCGTCGGTCGATGTACGGCGTGAAAAGCAACCGAAAGGACTAAAAACATAACTAAATAAATATTCAGTCAGTTAAGCTTCTTTAGAGCGCAGCTCTTAGGGGCCCGTTTCCAGCCTGAGCGGCGTCGGCGTCGGCGTAACCGGGGGGGGGGGGGGGTCACGTGACCCCCGAGGTCACGTGACCCCCCCCCCCCCCCGAGGTCACGTGAACCCCCCTCGAGACCACGTGACCCCCCCCCCCCCCCGAGGTCACGTGATCCCCCTCCCCGAGATCACGTGACCTCCCGGGGTCACGTGACTACCCGCAGGTGACGTGACCCCCCTCAGTACCCTTCCCTACTCCTCCTCAAGAGCTGCGCTCCAAGTCGGCGTTACAGGGATTTGTAAACGGCTTTCATTTTTTTTGTTTCTGTTATTTTTTTTTTCGCATGACGGTCTGCCAGCGAAGTGAGAGAGCGCCATAACCCACAATTGCAGCGTGACCTAATATTATTCGCTTTGGCACGCCAGGTGCACTGCAAAACTTGAGCTACTTGCCTTCCGAAGCGAAATGATGGAAACATACCTGGACTCACTTGGTACGAGCGGAACGCCCGATTGCGTCCAGCCAAATGGCTCGCAAATTCTTACCTGTGTAGGTATCCTCTTGGGTATTGAAACCATGGTCGCAATCATGACGATTGTACAATTCGCAGAGCAGCGGGGCCACTTTTAAGGAAACCAACATCTTTATGCCAGATCGATCAAAATAGTTGACGTGGGACTCTATAGGCTTAGGCCAGTCCCGCAACAACAACAAGCATCCGCACAGCGCTTCCTAAGGCGCGTACTTGCGACGGTTGTTCGCTGCAAACTTTGTAGGCTTTATGAGATCTTCCTCTAAACACCTCTGTAAATTCAAAACCACTCGCACTCATAAATATTGACGAGCTCAGCGAGCTTCGCTCGTTCAGCGCTCTGCAGACACCGGCAGCCATATGTTTGTTAACGTTTCAATTCAAAGCGGGAGAAACAATCTCAGAATACATTTGAAAACAACAATGACTATATCTTGATTATTTGCTTCTTCTACAAGAATGGCGAAAATAATCTTTGGAGAAGGGGAGCAAGAGGGACAAAGGACAAACACAACTAGGTGACGAGTGCGCGACCGAAAAAATCCGCCTGGTCCGGGTATCGAACCCGGGACCTCTCCATTTTCAGTGAGGCGCTCTACCAACTGAGCTAAGCAGGGGCTAGACGTCAGTATAATCATAACCTTAAAATGCAAGCATTTCACCCTTTTCGGTGTCAGACTAGTGGCGGTTGATAAAACCTGTTTGCTCTACTGACCTCTAACCCCAGTTTAGCTCAGTTGGTAGAGCGCTCCACTGGAAATGGAGAGGTCCCGGGTTCGCTACCCGGAGCAGGCGGGATTTTTCGGTCGCGCACCAGTCACCTGGCTGTGTTTGGAGATTTGCGTTTGTCCTTTCTCCCTCTTGCTTCCCTTCTCCAGGGATTATTTTCGTTTTCTATCTTCCTTTTCTGTTTTTCCTATTTATTCACTCCTTTTTTGTTTCACGGGTGAGCTTTCCGGTTTCTGTTTTCTTTTCCTTCTTCGCTCAAATCAATCATGTATGTTTATATTTCCTATTTTTCTTTTTCCCTTTCCTGTTAACTATCACGAGGGGTCCATTGACTCCGTAAGTGTCACGTCATGAGTCCAAACAAACCGTTGCTAGGGTCGTTGTTATGGACAAATACATGTGGCTAGGTTTCGCTACGAAAACCCGACTGTTCAAAAATCAGGAGTAGAATTTAAACTTCTAAAAATCACAGATATAGAAAGCTTGAATGTCGTATATGTTTCGACAGAAGTGTGCCGGTAATCAATTGTTTCTGAAATATTTACGACTGCAACTTTCGCTCCTCAAGATGCCTGCAGCAGACGAATGCAAGTAGTATGCCGTCTGCTACACGCCCGCTGGTGAAGCCGGCGCCGGCGTCTTAGTCGTGTGAATAAAGACGATATTCTGATATCGCATTTGTTTGAAATAGAACGAGTTTCAGACACTTATAAGAATTCATAGTGGGGTGCGATGCAAAGTATGGTTTATCGAAGGTCCGGGCGTCGATCAAGATGATCGTTTGCTAAAAGATCGCAATGTACCCGTGAGAAAAGCACTTCAGGCGATCGATTGAGATTCCAAATTTTGTTTGCGGACTCACGCTATGAGAGGGTGCTTCGTACCTGGTTGTAACCATCGCGTGGAGAAAGATTCTTGCAGTTTCTTTAGATTTCCGCTAGACCCTAAAACACGAAAGAACTGGCCAAAAACATAAGGTGAGTTCATTACAAATTGTACTCGCATCGCGGGTTCGATAGAGATCTTCGCCAAAAGAGCACATCCACGGAATTTGATGTATACCAAGGAAAAAGAAAATCAAAATACTGCGAAATCGCGATAGACATGCAATTCTTTAATAACCGACAACCTCAATAATAATAATAACAAACGACTTACCACGACTGCGTACGATTTGTTTCTCATACTATCCAGCACTACACCGGTAATGCACTTCAGGTCGTCGTCGTAACTGATCTGCATGATGTGGTTTGATTTTACGGAATTTTCACCCCTCTGAACTAAGCTGGGTTCTTCACAGAAAAAGACGCACATTGCGGAGGCCTCTGCAGTCATGGCGATGCACTTATTTTTGTTGCTCGTCGACGCAATTCAATGAAGACGCCGGTTGCTACAGAGGCCAGCAAATCTATCGTGTCATCTGCTATCAAAGCCAAGCGGAGTTTAATACTTCAGAAATGGCTTTCATCGTTGCAATACCACACTGAGGCGACAAGAACATCTTCATAATTAGATATTAAGAAGTTGGGTTGCTTAGAAAAAATTATTTACTTACTTGTACACAAATCTATCCTCATGTGGAGTCTCCATGCATTAGTCTATAGCAACGTCCCTAGCAACGGTTTGTTTGGACCCAGACGCCATGTTGTGACGTAGTCACTTACGGGGTCAATTTCTATGGCCCCTTTTTTCTCCTCTTTCAAAAGAATTCAGAAAAAATTCAGTTGGGAGTCAGCGCTCTTTCGCTCTACCTGTCATTCCTCTTCCTCCGTGTTATGTGCGCTGTTCTATCATGTTGAATGTCATACCTCGCTGATGACGTCAAGTTTGCTAGTTCTTCTCGCCGCTCTCGCGCTTTCCTACCTTCGGCGCGTAACAACGGGCAAGTCTACGTCGAAATTTTAATTGGCTATTACGACGCTCCTACTAATTATGTCGAAAGAAAATTTAGACGCCTAATATTAACACTTTTACTATTTGTTCAACGTCGAGGACGTCTTCAGCTTCCCTTAAAGCCTAACGCAGCGCGCTTCACAATTTACTGAGCTCTTGCTGGACACAGCGGGCGAAAACAATACAGTTTCACATTGCTTTTGCGCATTCTTTACTTCGAGTGTTAATATGTTTCGGCTCAACTAGTCGATACTAAAACACAATGTCGGGCGAAACTGCTACTTCTTTGTGAGGAGCCTTATCGAACCGAGTCTGAGCGCCCAATTGTTTCACTGAAGCGGAATCTGATCAGCGTCGACTCACAAGTGCCCGCAAACCGTCGCACGTAGGAGAGAAAGGCAGCCTGAAGAATATTCGAGTGTTTTAACTTTTAATGACGGAAGTCAGAGTTTTGCGTGAACAAACGGCTTCCTGTCTCTGGGCAACATTTCATCTTGGTCATTGGTCAAGATCAGGCTCAACAGGATCAAACCTGTGTGCTTGTTGGAGCACTTCGGACAAATTCGGTTTGGATGGATGGCGAAAAGTTTTGAACTGATGCCGATGATCTCCTTGTGCCTCATCAAATAAATGTATTAATAAATAATTTACATTGCCTAACTCAGTTTCAAACAAGTTCTCATATGTGCTTCGTGAACTGCACTGCATCTCGATGTGCTGCATTGTATACATAGCTTGCACTGATGCCACTTAGACATACTGGGGGAAAGGGCGCGTGAGAAGGAAGCCGAATACTTTACTAGGGGGACTACAGGACAGTCTCCTGATTTGCATTAGACAGAACGACGGCCGAGCCGAATCCTCCCCCGGTGGAGTGGTTTTTTTTGGCGACGCCAATGAATCAATAACTGCAACGATTCCGGTGAAATCGATTACTGGGTGATTTCAGATAGATCGACCAGAGGGTGGCTGGTCGACATTTTTAAATCAACTGATGTTTTTATATACCATTGTCTAGTGTCTGGTATAAAAAAATCCAAACCTAGTTTTTACCAGAAAAACAAATGGAGACCGGAAAGATCGTAAGGCATGAAGAGGTGGACAGTTGTATTAACGCGCACTGATGGAGAGGGCACGTTTGAAAGTGAATAACTAAAACGACAAGTTTAGGAGACTTTTAATAGTTTTAGAGCAAAGCTCTTAGGCGCCCGTTTCCGGCTTGAGCGGCGTCGCCGTCGCCGTCGGCGTAACCGCGGCGACGTTTCGGCACCGTGCCGAAACGTCCTCGTGACCCCCCTGAGGGGGTCCTGAGGGAGGTCACGTGACCCCCGTGTGGTCATGAGGGTCACGCGACGTCACGAGGGTCACGTGACTTCACGGTTACGCCGACGGCGACGGCGACGTCGACGCCGCTCGGAGGGAGGAGTAGCAGGCAGGATGAGGAGGTGAGGAGGGGGAAGGAGGGGTATACCCTCTCCTCAGTACCCTTCTCTCCTCCTCCTCAAGAGCTGCGCTCTAATTCGGCGTTACAGGGAATTGTAAACGGCTTTCATTTTTAAAAACAAACTATGGGTACAACTTGCTTGTAATATATAGTAATTATATTTATTAAAATTATATCTCATTTTCTAAAAAGTGTCAGACATGCCTGCTCGAACGACAAATGGCAACATTTGGAGGCCTGTATCTCATGAAATGACTTAAAAACCATCATATACTTTTCAGATAGTATTCTTCCTAAATGTGGCTATTGTTTAAAAAATAAACTAGGTATCTTAGTGATACGATAGGCGTGATATTGCCGCGCGCGCAGCTGGCCAAGTAGGCATCGCGGGCGTGGCCTAACGGTTATCGCGCTTACTTTCCACGCTGAAAGCTAGGGTTCGATTCCTGGCCGCGGAGGCACATTTTTGTTGACTTTGTAAAGTAATGTTCTGGTAAATTCGAGAAGCATCTTGCTGATTCCAGGTTAGAATGTTCTACGCGCCGAACCTTCTACGCCGAACGATCCAGAAACCCACGAGGGTACATAAGGGATTCCGCAAGGCGAGCGGAGTCAGTTTTCGCCCAGCGTTCGACTCTGCTGCTACGCCGACTTCGACACCCGCGACGCTCCGTTATTATCTTTTGTACCCTTTTATTTTTGGCACAAGTTCGCCACATTAAACGTTTATTTCTTTCTGTTTATTATTGTTTATTGGTCACCACCCGTGACAATATATTTAGGCAAACATTGGGAAAAATCAAACAACGATAAATTCCGATGCGAATAGAAAAACAAACACCACCTTCCATTTTTTTTTTTTAATTTGGGCATCCTGTCATACACTATTTCGGCATTCATTTCTATTAAGAACATGTTGCATTATTTGATTGAGAAAGAAGAAATAAATCCCCAAAGTAGGGTCCTTTTTCAAAGCCTACGCTTAGCAGTGCCCTATACGAGACGTGACTCTGAGTTCCAGTTTCAGGAAACTAACACAAATATTTCACATATTTTTATTCAGATGAGGTTATTGACAACTAGAGCAATAGTTCACACAGTAAAAGTGAGGAGTAACTATATACAGAATTTTACATACAGCGTACAAAGAGGTATCATATTAGAGACTAGTGATTCGAGAAAAGATTATGCAGTGTGAAGTTTTACTTTCCGGTATATTTTATATTTAGAATAAAAGAAATAACTTGACTTCCACACACAACAATAAAGATAGAATACTAAAATTGTTTAGGTTAGCTATGTATTTCCGGGGATAACCCATTTCAGGTGATGGGTGCCACCACGGCAGCATATGATACTCTCGGTGTACGAATGGATCGTGGCAAGCCGAGATATTTTATCCTGCGCGAGGATTACGTTTCGTGATTTTCGTATGGTGCTCAGATAATGATCATAAGCAATCACCAACTAAAACATATATGAAATACCCCGCGAATAAAGGTGTGATAAATAAGATGTCCCTGCATTCAAAATGAGCAGTCCTTGGGGAATCAAATTCGGAACTTTAAGCTAAGACTTTCCTCACTGTAGACATTTTATCAAGTTTCTTCTAACCAGAGCCAACTGTCCGTGTTGCATATATGTAATAGGTCCCTTAAAGGGGAAGGGGGGGTGCAACGATATCCGGACCTCGGTCAAACATTTCTGGAAGTTGCTCTCTGACACTTCTAAAGTAAAGAACAAAAAACCGACTTCGCTTGCATGTCCTAGTTGTTGTGTAATAAAAAGATAAATATTGGCATTTCTGGCATCCCTCAACTCACTCCCAGTCTTCAGGGCCACACCTGGTCCCCCTCCTAGTGACGTAATTCGGGGTGCCGTGTAGCTTCCCGTGTGCTCCCTTGGAAGACGCTTCATTTCCCTCTCTCTGCTGACATTAGCGGGCGCTATGCTGCAGCTTACAGCCGAGCGAGCTCACGTAATGTTTTCGCCGTAGTCCTTTCGGCTGCCGCTCGTGGCTGCAGGTGGGGGGAAAAGCTCGACTTTTGCTTTGCAATTATGCGGCGGAATCGCGACATTTTTTAATGAAGGAGATGCTTTTTCTATGCTCCGGGACACGATAAACAAAGTAAAAATGACGAGATACAAATTCTTTTAATCTTAAAATTGTTGCACCCCCCCCCCCCCCCCCTTTAAGTTAATGACTTACACAGCCGCCACGCGTGCCAAGACTGAATGCCAGAAAAAGCGCGCACCGTCAGCCACTCTTCTTTTTTTTTTTTTTTTTTGACGATACCGATCAGCTTTATTTTCGTCCAGGACTCCAGATACACAAGATGGACACCTTTCAGTTTCTCGGATAGAACGCTCACTATTGTCCTCGCCGTCTGAATTGCGTTTATTGAACATTCTCTCAAGCTGTTCACTGTGGCCTGGTGCTTCACGAGTCCGCCAACTCCGTCGCATGCATTTTCCCATGTCCAGATGCAGAAAATAACCACTGGGCTTGTGGGTAATGGTTCTGTGCAAACTAGTGGAGCTGGTAGCGATTCTTAAAATGACTGGCGGCCCCGTCACTTACGTACGCCACATGCGAGTATACCGCAACGTTGTCTTCAACCCTCTCTTTCATTTTTTCTAAGCACGTGTGAGCGGCGGCGTCACACAGGTCCCCACTGATAGTAGCAAAGCTGTTTGTAGATTTTCTTGTCGTCACTACACATGTAAATATCGTAACTTTTTTCTTTTAATGATAGGCTTGAACTTTATTAGGAAGCACGATCGTCAAGTTTTCAGCAAAGTCAAAATGACAGACAATGCTTCCGCGTTGCATGCACTGCTTTTCATCGTAGATCGCTTTATCTTACGTTTGTCAGAGGTGGTTGTGAAACATCCAACTATCAACTGTTACTTGAAAGACTTTAAGAAAGTCTGAGGATCCAATGTTTTTTGTTTTTTTCACAGGATCGCCGGACTCCCAATTTGTAAGCACAACCTCTTCATCCTCTGGATATGAAGTTCCTCGAGTGTAAGAGTCTGGCCTTTTGGGCAGTGATCACAGTCTCCTTAAAGACACAGACCTCTTGGTGGGTCGCACAGAAATGCTGAGTTCATTTGACCAGTGTTTAATGGTGTACCTGTAACGTTCTCTAGAGCGGCAATACAAAGGTAATAATTGGCGCAGCGCACTCAAGCGCACACTTCCTGGTGTGGAATACATTTGACACATCTAGGGCGCAGTGAATAAAATTTTGTTAGCCCAACGCCGCAATCAAGATGCTTGTCTTTGTATGCACGAAAGGCCTCCCGGATTGAGCGTGTCAGGAAGCGCTTTGTCAAGCATGACAGAGATCATGTCCTTCTGGTTGGGACCTTGGCGCGAACATTGTAGCTCGTCTTTCGTGAACTACTCTAGGGCAGCAGACACGTTCTCAGGGCTCACCTTGACCTCGTGTAAGGATCTGGCTCATACCACACACCATGCTTTTCATTACTAAACACTGTCTCCATGTTAACCTTTCCTAGGTTAACATGGCGACAGTTTTTACGCTCTATTGTATTTAGGCGGGGCTCGAGCTTTTGGGTATTCTGCTGTCTTTCGGTGTGCCCGTTTGTGCCTGATATTATCGCCCGTGACGCCAGTGAGTGGGATGGCGACAGGCACGACTGTTCAGTAAACAGGCATCGGCGGCCCTGCTTTGCAGGTTGAAACTAACCCCCCTTATCCTTGACACCGAGCGGGGAAATGCGAAAAAAGATTGTATCGGCCGTTTTGCCAGAACTAGTGACTAGTGTCGTCTGCTACTTCGGTCAAATATTACGCCATAATAGTGATCTTCGCGAGGAAAGGATTGTTGCTAGCCACATAACGCTATCACGCTAAAAGGAATGCTTGAATATGTTTTTATTCTTGATATAAGTCAGGGATATATATAAGAGAGAGAGATGGAGATAAAGGGAAGAGAGAGGAGCATATAGTGTCGCAGGAACATAAAGTAAACAACGTTCCCAGTGGCCGATGGCTGCAGGATCTTTTCTCGGATCATTAGTTCGTAATAGGATAGCTCTCTGTAAACAGTAGTTTCTCCTCACTTTTACTGCGTGAACGATTGCTATAGTTATCAGTGGCCTCATCTGAATAAAAATATATAAAAGAAGTCTGTTAGTTTCATGAAACTGGAACTCAGAGTCACTCCTCGTATAGGGCACTGCTAAGTGTAGGCTTTGAAAAAGGACCGTACTTTGGTGAGTTATGTCTTCTTTCTCAACCAAATAATGTAACATGTTCTTGAAATGGAATGTTCATAGGCTACTTAGTATATGCACCAAGTTACGCGGTTTTTAGAGCTCTGGTAATTGCAATAATCAATTTACGAATTTTTGTCATTTTCATCTCGCGACCAGGCAGCACTGCCCAAGTTAGTCACGCCATGGTGTCCATGAACGACGTGATCATGAACGCTCTCTCATTCTAGGCGCCACCATGTTCGCCCAAGCTCTCCTCGCCGGGGTACGATCAAAACTGCTCACGCAGCTCAGCAACCCGAACGCTATTCTCGCTCTCGCCCCCGGCCGGTTGACCTTCCACCCTGCATGCGCCTGCGAGATATCCCCGGACGACAGTGAGCACGGCAAATTCGTCCGTAACTGAACTCGCCGTCGCTGGAGCTGGTCGCCAGCGGGTCGCACTCAAAATGAACAGCTTCCAACATCTCTTGATAGCAATCACCCTCATCGCTGCTGCGATCAATGTCGAACACTTTGACAAGGCGAGCGATGCCGTAGACGTAATCGTCACAGACTGCATGCTCGAAACGCGGATGGTAAACGAGGAAGCTGAAACTCGAGACGCTAAAGGTCTGACCACATTGGCGTGAACGGCGCCGCCGGGCGGCACCGCCGTCCGGCGTCCCAACGCGAGGAGTCCACATTAGCTTTCGTTTTGCGGGCGTCACGTGACAGCACTGGCTCTCACGATCGCGCGCGCGTCTCCCGTCGGATTTCACGCTCTTTCGTCGTCTGCTCTTTGTTAGATACTTCCGTATCAGCTCTCATCTTTCGCATATATCAGCATCGAAACCGCACTCGGTGCCTACAGGGTAGGTGTCCATGATGACCTGGTGATCAGCGTGAATGTGATTACCCTAGCCTGCTCGTTGATGTTAAGACGTCGCCACGCTCTGAAGGGGAGGAGGCACAGGTTTTGGGTCGGGCCGAGTTGGTTCTACCGAAACACCGAAGGACAGGTCAGTGCTTTGCTGCCCCGGCGGCGCGCTAGAGATGAAGGCTACTTTCAAAAGTGTCACCAAATCAACACGACATCCGTCACAACACAGACGACATGCAACAAGTCCCACGGAGAAACTCACTTGTAATTCCGAATTCCTCTCCTATAATTTCCCAGCGGTTGTTCTTAGTGTCATTATCTAGATAGTCTGGCTGCGTCTTGTCATATAAAAAGGGAAACAGTCGCAGTTTGAAGGAACCGCTCCGTTGGGGAAGGCGTCGGGGGAAAATAGGGATAGCAGACGACACGAAACAATGCTACGTCCTTCGGAAAGTGAAAGACGCGCGGAGGACCGGCTTGAGCGTTGCCAAGACATCGCAACATCACTATCTACGCCACCTCCCATTGGCTCCTCTCTTCTCCGGCGAGAAGCGGCGACCTCTGAACCGCGCATGGAGCGGTTGGCCAACACCTCCTATAAGAGAAAGCCATAGCGCTCCGTGGGGGCACGTCACAATGGCGGAGGAAGGAAGGCCATGGCGCAACTACGTGAGAAAATGCGCTGTCGACGCGTATCGGCGCATTAATGTTCGTGCGCGTTTATCCGACATTAATGCGCGTTTTAAAAGCGCAGTCTTGTACAATTTATTATATAAATAATATAAACGTAATATACAACGCGTTACCGAGGTTGAAAGTACCAACTTTATATTTTTGATTATCCCCGTAACCGCGGGACTAAGCGCAGTCCCGCAGCTCCCCACACTTTTCGAATGAACCGGCTCCGAATTTCCGATGCGACATCTTCCCTCGTACGGGCTCTGATTCTGGTAAATTTACGTTGCGTGTGAGCTCCTGACTGCATGCAAAGGTACGCTGAGACATTTCAGAAGGCAAAGGAACCGAAAAAAAATCCATTCAACGCCGCTGGGAGGGAGCGCACACGAGGAAGAGATGGGTCGACAATGTTAAGCCTCTCGTCCCACACTGCTGGTGCTGCTCTCGCGCGTGTGCGTGTGTGTGGTTTTGTCCTACCCATCGTTTTTTTTTTTTGTGTGTCGTCACCGCAGTCTCTGGTAGATTTTGTTTTGTGTGTGTTCGCTTGATACTACGGCATTTACGTGGATTCGCAAAACAAGTCCTGCTACGGTTTGACTGACGTGTGGCAACTAGTCAACGATGACAGTGGTCGATGACCTCTTTCGACAGAAAGAGACTTCTTGAACTTCGTGTTAAACTTTTTTTGTGATGGAGCGTGTGGGACGTATAGATACGATCGACAGGTGAGGAACAACTTATTTACGGGCTTTCTTGGTCATGTAAGACGCAAGTAAAGTGCTGCAGTCGATTTCTTTTTAATATCGTGATAGAATGGAGTTTTGTTGTTCGTCATTATCAGTTTGCTATTGCGCCGACATTTATAATTATCCGTGGTAATATTCTAGTTTTTACTGGAAGGTGAAAAACAAGGTTGTGTGATTATTGAAAGTGCGTTGTTTGTGCTTATGTGTTTATTTATACTAATGTTATTTTGTTGCCTTTACCGCGTTTATACTAGAATCTTAACTGTATTAAGATAATAGTATTATTGTATACAAAATAGGTTATATTTTGTTCTTAGGCACCTCGAGCCCATAGGGAGAAGTAAATTAGTTGACTGGAAATAGTAAGCCACACGGAAAAGTTAATATATCTTGATTAAATAATACGGGATTTAATCAGCTCGCTGTTTTGAGTGACTATATGAGCGTCGCAAGCTGATTTGTCGGCCCCATATTTTCATCCGATCGAAATTACATTACTTTTGCCATGTGGCCGGGGTATGATGCAAGAATTCAGCGATTCCACGCGATAACATCGCTTACATGATCGTAAGTGAAATTCCTCCAGCCGTGTCCGCGTTGACTACGTCTACCTGATTTTTCAATGTGACCTGTTTTGCTGTGTCCAATCACTGCGTGTCTTGCCATTTTGTCCAAGTATTTCTGTGTAAAATATGCGTTCCTGCAGCAATAATTGCGTGAATCAATGTTTTCTCTTATACGCCTTCCTCGTACCATTTCATACCGATCACTTAGCGGTTTAATGTTTTGCCCGTGTAATGAAATGTTTTCGAGACCCGTTGCTATGTGCAGCTTTCAATTTAGCTAATAGGACACGCTTATGTGACTAGAAGCACAATATGACGATCGATCCACGCGCGTTGCCTTCGCTTCACCGCGCGCCCCCGATGGCCTTCCCTCGCGACGTCACAAGTAGAGCGCTACGGCCTTGTCTTCTAGGAGGTGTTGGGTTGGCTCTGCAGGGCTGTACGTACGTCGCGCCGCTGAAGCCGAAAACTGGTTTTGGTCGGCAGCCGGCCGCGCCGACCGTCGCGCCGCAGGCCTCCGCGACGCCAACGTGGTCGTGCCTTAAAGGGTAACTACAAAGAAAAAAAGATTTTTTTTAAACAGCCTAATTGGGACAAGCATGTCAAAAAACAATTTTTCCGCGAGAAAAAAAATTGTTACAGCAATATTTATTGCGTGAGACTGATTTCAGTTTGCGGCTATTTCGCCCGTTTTAAATCGCGCGCCACGAAGTTGGGATTCCGTGACGTTAATCCCAATCGGCTCTCATTGGCTAAGAGTTTGATTGACAGCTTAGATCTTGGTTGTTAAACCTCTGTTATTTGTTGCAATTTCCTTTTGAGCGGCATATTTTTACGTTTAAAGAATCCATGTGATGAGAGTTATTATTCTTTACAAAAGGTTTACAAGACGGGCACTTCCGTTTAGATTCATACCATAAAAAACAAAAGCTTCGCCATTCTTCCATGGCCGCCGAAGTCTCTGCTCCCGCCTGTCTCGCCTACCTCGACTAATCGTTTCGGCGAAGTGGTCAATCAGTGTTTCGTGCTGACCCAGGTGCTTGAGTGAGACTTCTTGAAGTGAAGTAGTGTGTGTTTAGCAGCTGTCGCAGGTGTTAGTGATAGGAAGCGACGCGGGGTTTTGGCTTTCATAGCGCGGTTCTTTCGTTTTCCTCTTTGCTTGCTTAGCGTGCTTTTTTTTTTTGTGTTTGTTTTGCTTGTTTGCGCGTGCAAATGCTGACTTTTCGGAGATGTCAGATGCGTGATCCCGACAGTGAGCCTTCCAGCAGCCATGTCGCCCCGAAAGGAATGCTATTTGGCTGGAGGCAATCGGGCGTTCGCGTAGCGACAAATGTGTCCAATTACGTTCTCGTCATATCGCTCCGGAGGCCATCGAGATTCGCACCAGGCGCACCTAACGTCCACAACTAGACACACAAAATAAAAAAAGCACCATGTTCACTACGTAAAAAGTGGTCTCAGTTCATGCATCTGTAGACAGGTACGAAATCTTGCCCAGATTTATTCACACCGCACGACGAGCGCAACACGTCGCTGTGCAAACGCAGTCCAACAACACGAAGCATAAAAACGGCAGATTTAGAACAATTCGGAGTCCATTGTTCAATTAAAACGACGTAATTTATTTGAAAACGCCCGCAGCTTTTTACTCACGGTATGCGTCCGGAATCTTCCACATTTTGAAACAGAACGAAGGAAGATTTACTTTTAAAAACGCTCGCTGCGTCCTCCCGGGCCAGTTTTACTGGATCAGCTGACGACGACGGGACTGGGCCCGTTGTAGTACGTCAACCCCGCATAACACACATAGCACCGCATTACACACACCACGAACGTTTCAGCCCTGTCGCATCGACGTGTTGCACCAAACAGAACGAGATCGCCGAAACCAACGCAGCGCTTTCGTGAACCTTGGCTTGTGGTTGCGCACTCGTGGATTATGTGACTCCCTTCGCTTTCAAAGCATGCACGACGATTACGAACGATACTTTCCGTCTTCCGGGAACATCACGGGGGCACTTCTCCGGTCACGTCTTCGCCACATGTGCTCGCAAACCGCGTCAAACCAAAACAATATCGCGACCTGGCGTAGTTGCCAGATCTTGCCGGAAGTCGAGAGGCTGCGTCGTTCAACTCCGCAACGCAAGGAGAGTGAGGGGCGAGGCGTACTCCTCTTCCGCGGGGGTCGAAAGAGCGGGAGTTTCAAATGTGGAGAGGTTCTGACTCTACTAAATTACGTCCTGTGGCTTAAATATTGATAAAAAAAAAAAATCATTTTTTTCGCGGAACATTTGTTTTGTGACATGCTTGTCCCAATTAGGCTGTTTAAAAAAAATTTTTTTTTTCTTTGCAGTTACCCTTTAGGAGAGCCAAGTCTTTGAGTGCGTGCAAAGGGACGCTGCGCGGCAGACTGGCTATGCCACGAGCCTCCCAGCCACGACGGCCTTTTTGAATGGGGCGTATCCGAGGGACCCGCATCTAAATCAATTGTAGCACAGTGGAGGGTTGGGCTAGTTGGTTTGGCATTTTAAAAGGGTAAAAACAGCGGGAAAAGACACGGACAGGGAAGATGTACACACACGGAGCGCTGACTTTCAACTGTTTAATTTCTGAAAAAAGAGGCCCACCGTCGTACCCACATACATCCAATCAAATTACATCATGTACGTCACATCATATCAACTGACCATTGTGTCAATTTATCAACGAATATAAATCATATAAATTAATTTGCCAACGAAACTAACACGCCATTTTCAAAACAAATTTAGCAGGATTATAGGGACATACAATGGGTCCTATCAGTATAGTTATCTCATATTTTATTTTTGGCGTGTCATAACCCCTTTAAGAGCGACACACGTCTGTTGTTAGAAACAATCGTTTTATCACCGCTCTTATGTATAGGTGCTATCTTGTCCACTTTCCAATCTTGTGGCACTCGCCAGTTCTTAAACTACAAGAGTTGTGGTCGGGTTTCCTTGCTGCATACACGAACCGGGGGAGTAACACGGAGCCAACGGTTTCAATAAGGAACTACATGTAATTGGACAAGGACGAAACTATTAATACGCCTAAATTGTTGCCAACGTTCGGCGGTTCTCTGCCCTCCCCGCGCCACTTCTGCCTCGCCTTACCTAGGCGAGTGGCGCGAGGCGCTCGCCTAGTTGCCCGCACCGTTTGAGGTCAGGGCAACCATGTAGACCGAGCCTCCACAGAGTATTTATCTCGTAAAGAAACTGAGCACCATTCCGCATACCTTTGCAAAAACGCGAAAAGGAGTTCTATCTGGTCCGCATGACTTTTCAGCATCCAGTCGAAGTAAACTCACAAAGTACCACATACGTCGAAGTAAACTCTCAAATACCACATAAATTGTGAGGAGGATGAAGACAATGATGGGGCAGTTGCATGCATCATCATCGCAGGTCAAGCTACATCAGTGACATGGCCGCCAGTAAACCATTATATGTTCTATCCTCATCATAACATACATATCCACACACCAAGATACAAACTTTAGATATAAAAGAGAAGCTTGTAATAATCATAATGCAAAGAAGCATTGGAACGCCGGATGAATGCCCAGAAGCAGCAGCAGTGTTAAAATGTTTCGGGCCTTAGTCAAGTCGAGATTCCCATTCCCGAAACTCATCTGATCACTGCTGCACTGCTTCTGGGGATCGGGCATTCCACAGCTTCTGCACTGCTCAATAATATACATCCGTATATTATTGGAAGTCAGGAAAACATAGTGTTAGTAATGTCACACTGACACTGAAAGAATGATCGATGTACCCAATGACCTTTTGCTCGATAGAATAATAGAAACCTTATTTCCTGTTGTTGTTTTTTTTTGTTTGTTTTTTTTTTACAACAAAAAAGTTGGCATTTAAGTCGCACCCATATATTTTACGGACAGAGCGGCAAAACTGATTGATAAACTCGCATATGTGTTTTGTTGTCTTGATATACACACAATAGGAGTCAGATTCAACATTCATTCTTGTCAAGAAATCAAACAAAAAAAAATAACCCCCGCGGCAAATTTAAACAGTTGATACTTGAAGTAAAAGAAAAAAACGCGTACAAGTCGCGTCGTTGTACAAATCCTTGACATAACTTTAGGGGATAAAATCGCGACTAATACAAATAAAAAATTAGATAATTATTATGGAACCATTGAAAGTAATGTATTTAGTTTTATCAATAAATACAAAAATTATCTTAATTTTTCGTTCATAGCAGAGCACATGTTTTCTTGGTACTGTAGCACAGATTTGTGACACTACCTCAATTATCCACAAACGTAACTAAAGTCCCTGTCAGTGTGAGCTATCTTCACATGCTTTTTGAGATGACTATGAGGTAGTAACGGAAATACTGCACTAACGTTCGCTCATGCTGGAATGACTTAGGAACCATGACAAGTCTCCGCAAATGCCGAAAAATACGGTAGTACGCCTGCGCTACAAAACACACGTGAATTTCCGCATTGCCGCCCCCCCCCCCCCCCCCCCCCCCCCCCCCCCCCCCAAGAACGTTCCGTTAAAATTCACTTACATAAGATAGGAGGAGAGCGTCAGTCTATACAAATCAAAACAGCTTCTTTGCTTGCCGTTTTGCTTGCCTATTTGCGTACAGAGCAGTCGCGGCCACCAATCCTCAGATCCGCCGATATCTGCACTTCCCTTGGCAGCTGAAACCAATCTAACACAACCAAATCCAGAAGAGCGATAGGAGGGTCATGTTGCATACTTTCGGGCTTCGAATCTTTGGGAGAAGTCTACAAAGTTATCTTATGTCAGCCAATCTGACACGTTTCGAGAATCAAGCGATCAAGCTCCCGCGGTTTCAACGCTCGAACCGCTACCACTGCTTCCACTTTGAACATAACTTTTACGGAATGCTACTATACGTTTCAAATTTCAAAGCTTCATCCGCTTTAAATGATTCCGCTGCTTCAACTTGAAAGCGCTCCTCGATGACGGCATCCATTTAGTTTGAGAAGTATTTGGTTCTATAGCCGTAGTTAGCTATCGTTTACAAATAAAACATAATAACAGCAAAAAAATAATACATTTTTATTTTTTCATTTATTATACTCTCAGGGCCCTAAGGCATTACAGAGAGGAGTGGAACTATACATCAATATAAAGTGAACAATGAAAACAAAACGCAAATGAAAACAAAACGCATAGCCATGTTTCAGACAACGATTCTCGGGCGAGTGTTGGTTCGAGTCTTAGGTCGATTCAAGACTAGTAACCGGGGTGTGTGGGCTGTCCACTGTCACGTGGTCACATCTCATGAACATCGCGAAAATGCCGAGCTCGCGAACGCTCTGGCGTTCCGCTCGCTTCTTTCTCGGTGGCACGGTTGCTCCGAGCAACCGAGAGATAAGGTTATGAAGAACCTTCTCTAACGAAAGAGTTCTTCATCGCTCAGTTGCCTTTCTAGTACGCCAGAGGGCGATAGTGCTTGAGGCGAAAACGTTCTTCACGAGCCGAACGATGTTTTTGGGGCGTCGAAGAACCTGTGAAGAACGGATTTTTTTAGAGTACACATATCTCTTAATCATTACCGACCCTTCAGGGAACGATTGTATCACTCGCCCTAAGGCCAGGTCCAACGGAGCCAAATATACCTTGGACAGCGCTGGCGCCAGGGTCGATCCGATGCAAACTCCTTCCTTCTGAGCGAATTCCCCCCCCCCCCCCCCCCTCCAACTCGACAGCTGTGCACCTCAGATGCAGTTATATTAGGTTAAGAAAACTTCCTACGCCTATCCCAGACGACGACTGGAACCGAACCAGGTTTGCCTCAAGGTTGGCGGAAGGAATAATATAAGTCTTTACGTCTAGTGACATGTCCTCGTCCTTTTGCTGGCAAAAAAAAAAAAAAAAAAAAAAAGAAATCGTTGAACAGCTTACCAGTTCTGAATTTCTGAGAAGGATTGGACTTGTCAACTCGATTGACGATAGGCAGTTTTCGAGAAACGTTGATACAATTTTGCGCCAAGTTCCGTTTTCGCTGACAGCTACCCTGAGTGGCAACATAGGCTTGTGCTATTTTAGAAAGAATTTGATAGAAAACGAATCCATCAGTTTCCGCGGATGTGGCGTCACCTGGCGGCAGGAATGTAAACTAGTAAAAAATCTGGTATCGAGGATACTGGGTATGATATAGGAACGCCATTACACAGCGCCATTAGACTTGACTTCTCCACGTTGCTGGGTTCTCCTTGTCATCAGCGTTTCAGTCTAGAGTTTGCGGCGCCGCTACTTTTCGGTAACCGGTGACGATGGCCGAGGAGGAGAACATCCGGTTCTTGTTTCAAGCCGACGGCTGGGTTGAAAACCCTCCGCAGTGCGCCAACTTTTCGCAAGACGAAGTGTGGCGATACTTGCGCAGCAAGTCGGACTCGGTTCGGCATGCCAACCGAGGATGGTCCTTCAAGGAAGAAGGTTATGTCCGCAACGTGAGGTAGACCACCTCCGACGACTCCCGGATATTCCTTGTCCGGGTCATCTGCCTTCCATCAATGAAGAAGCCGCACTACACGGTGTCGGCCTGGTTCTCCGCAACCACCGGGAGCGTCATGGGCTGCGTTTGTGGCTGTGTTGCAGGGTAAGTGATAAATCTTTTTGCTGGCGATTCTATAGATCTAGCGCTAAAAGAGATTACAATCACAAGCAATCGTGTTGCCTGCGGATTCTTCTCGACGCGGATGTCGGAATCAGCCCTACGTTTTAAGATGCTCATTTGGGTGCGACATCCATATCGGCGAGATTTGTTCGATTCGGAAACTAATGTAGTGTGCTAATCGCTTTCGCAAAACTCCCTCGCGTTGCCTACTTGTGCCTCGCAATCGATCTGGCGAAGACATGTTCGTGAACGTCAATCAAGTCCGCGTAGCCGATGTGCCATGAAAACCACTTGGCTTGCAGTGGGGCACATAAAACTGGGGAGTCTGTTGGTTTGCTCATTGTCACTAGTTTTGAGCGTGCTCATTTTATGGTGATGTTCTATTTTGATTTTTCAGGTTGAGCCAGTCCTGCCAGCACATAGCGGCGCTGTTGCTCTACGCTGAGGAAAAGTGCAGTGCCAGCACGACATCCTGTACGGACATCCCCTGCGTTTGGATTGTGCCTGCGCAAGGTGTGTACATAAAATATTATTGCATAGTGTGCGATTACATTGAGGTGCCCAAGCTGTCCTAAATTAAGGTTCCTCTATATTGCTCTCTAAACAAGTAAAGCCATCTGCCCGGTGCCTTTCAGACTTCATAATTTAATAAGTAATAGAGCTATCCCTTGGGGTGTCTTGCATGATCCCAATTTAAAAATGCCCTCTACATAAAACGTCTTGGACGACCATGAGCTATCGACATGATTAAGAGACACAGAACCCAGGTATAGCTCAATATTACAACTGGACAGAACTGACAAATGAACTCTTCTCATTGCAGCCAAGAAGCCTGCCCCCCTGAAGCCACTCCAAGAGATCACATTCCAGCAGTACCTCGTCAACAGGCCAGTGAGGGAGAAGAGGCGGCGCTCGTACGACCCCTGCGAGGCTGTTGGCGGCGCGTCTTTGGAGCATATCGAGGCGCTGAGAGAAGCCCTCCGCATTAAGACTCCGGGCCTTGTATGGCTTTTGTACGGCGGTCGACAACAGGCGAAGCCAGCAGGACCGGCACTGCCGATCGCCGATGACGAGGATCTGTGGAGTAGGGAGGCCCGGGATGCAGTGCAGAAGCATATGCAGTCCCTCCCAAGGCTCACCGACGAACAGCGGACAGAGGTGACACAGTCCACCATTGGCCAAGCCGACAACCGAAGGTGGCACGAGGAGCGACGGGGGAGAATCACGGCATCGGTGTTTTCCGCAGTCATCAGATGCACCAAGCCAGAGTACCTGGTGAAGCGGATTTTGTATCCTGGCCCCGATGCAGCAAGTGAGGATATGCGGTATGGGAGGACGCATGAGCGCATTGCCGTCGCTGCCTATGTGAAACTCATGGCCGCATATGAGCAACCAGTGCAGGTGCACGAGACTGGTCTTCACGTGCACCGAGACCACAGCTTCATTGCCGCGTCGCCCGACAGGGTTGTGACCATCGGCACAGAAGAGGGCCTTCTGGAAGTGAAATGTCCGCCTTCCAAGATAGGGCAAACACCGGCAGAGGCCCGCCAAGACAGAAAGTTCTGCTGTGAGCTTGTCGATGGGGATGTGTGCCTCAAGAAGACCCATGCGTACTTCTACTAGGTTCAGGGTCAGATGGCAGTGACCGGGCACAAGTGGTGCGATTTCGTCGTTTGGACGAATAACGAGACAGTGGCCCGCTCAACAAACATCGAGACCATCTCATTCGACGCGAAGTTTGTGGAGAGGGAGCTGATGCCAGGACTGCTCTACTTCGCCGAGCACGTGCGCACTCTTCCCGGAGGTCCTGACAGGTCGTGTCAGACGTCGAAGAGACCTGGTGTCCCAAGGCAAGTACGTGTCTCACAAGAAGTACTGTGCAGGATACTACGTGGTTGAAGATGGCCCTGGCCTCAAGAAGAAGCTGCGGAAGCTGGTGTGAGGCGGGACGCTGGCACGAAACCTGCGGGCTTCTCAAACAACGGCTCTTTTAAAAGCCAAACAAATACGTACCTCGGACGTTCACTCCGTGAGCCAACTCCGTGTCTCTCTCAATAAATGACATATAAAAAAGCAGGACACCATGCGTGGTGCTTTCAGCTCACAATATTTATTGCAAAAAGTATAAAACAAATTAGCACAGTGGTTCACCACAGATTTAAAACCAAAAACAAGTTTTTGTTGCAGGGTTTTCTATGTAGATTTGAGACAAGGTTTGTTCAGGCAACCTATGAAATACACAACGTTTACTACACCTGTCTAGATTACAGCAGTACAAATATACATACACAAGATTTCAAAGGCAGAAACTGTACACATTGCTATAACTATCACCACAGATACAATTCATGACCTGTCTAGTAATGTATGAAGCTGTAGCGGCACGCTACAGCGCGAAAGAAGGCGAAGACCACCGGCACGGGAAAACATCAGCACTTGCACGAGGGGTCTCGAGGTGGCAGGGCGACTGGCTACACAGGCCACATTCGACGACCGATAGATTCTGTCTCTTTTTGTAAATACTGTAAATATATAATTTGTTAGCAAACGAGAACATCTTCCTTTGCTCCAGAGCCATGCCATATAGGCCCAGTTTCAAAACAAAAAAACACCACCTGTGTAACTTTAATTCGATTTAAGAAAGCTAAAAAATGCATAAATTGGAGAAACTCGGCTGTAGACAATACTATAAAGGCAATAGTGGAAAGTACAAACAATGGTGCACCTCTCGCACTAGGAAAATACACAGTATTACAAAAGAAAAACTTGCTAAACAAGGAACAGCTTACTGTACTCCGTTGCAAGCTAAGAACGAAGGGCGAGGGTAAGACGGGCCGGGGAGGAGGAAGCAGACGGAACGCTAAAGAGAGAAGGAAGTTTCCCGCTCTCTTGTCCAGCGTTCCGGCTGCTTCCTCCTCCCCGGCCCGTCTTACCGTCGCCCTTCCTTCTTAGGTTGCAACGGACTATAGAAGTGAAACCATTCTATACCCAAGTTAATGAGTATGAGCACAGCTAGATGCGAATAAGGAGAACCATGTGGAACAGCTTACTAGAAGTGAAACCATTCTATATCTAAGTTAATAAGTATGAGCACAGCTAGATATGACTAAGTCTATGTTTAGTTAGGGACCCATGTGGTTAAAGGACAAGTCCGGCCAAAATTCGAAAGTAAAATTACTGGTATCGCTTTAGTGACGCAAAATACGACCACAATCAAAATATTACGTCAAGGGGATGCTGCATTCCCAACTAATACCGATATTAGAAATGCGACCAGTCGCTTCTTAGAAGGACGCCTAAGGGTTACCGATTGATGAAGCGACCATGACATCGTCATCGTACTCCTATCTTGAAGCTGCCAGCGTGATTGGGCATTCGGACGTGGTGAGGGACGCGTGTGACGTCATCGTAGTCGCCCCCCCCCCCCCTCCCCCCTCTGGGCTGTTATTCACTGTTGCGGTTGATCCTGAGCTGTAGTCTCGGTTCTGTCGACTACACCCAAAACAAAACTTTGGGCCAGGATATCTTTAAAACTACTCACAATAGCGAGACCAAAATTACGCCTTCTAATTCAAGGACGCCGAGTGAACTATGAACCGGAGTTGTCATTTAAATTAATCCTCAGATCTTCATTGGGTCACAATATGAATATGGTATTCACTCTAGTGGGTCCTACTTTCAGCCAGCAGAGTGTTAAGGGCACTAAACTGTGTGAAATATGACGGAGGCTTACTGCAGAGAAGGCACAGTGGTAACCGACTATTTGATTGCACTCTAGTGGGTCCTACTTTCAGCCAGCAGAGTGCTAAGGGCACTAAACTGTGTGAAATATGACGGAGGCTTACTGCAGAAAAGGCGCAGTGGTAACCGACTATTTGATTGCGCTTCAAAAGCTTGCCATAATTAATCCTATCCTTCGCTGGGACAGGCAAGAAACCCTTCGTTGGTTTTGACACATAAAAACCTCCCCACCAAATTTACCTTCCCTTATACCTAGAAAAAATGTAGAGCAGCCGTTCACTGCCGTACTTGGTGCGCATGAAGTAGAGATGCCAACCAACGTCCGTGGTCTGCAAGAGGAGACCTTTTACAACGTTACTAACACAATACAGGATGCTTGTTAAAACTCAAAAAACAGCGCTAACAGGAAAATGAATCTCATGAGATGCTTGCAGATCAAAAATTCAATTTAAAAGTTCGTGTTTATAAAGCGTAAGTTCGCTCTGCCAGTATGAGGCGACACTGGTTCACGCTGTAGATGACTAATATTGCCAGAGCAGTATGACTGCTAACCTGGAGTCTTGAATGTGCTCACGCAGTAGTGATACACGACCGAATGCCGTTGTGATGCTCATAGGAAGGTGAAACTTTTACATAGCATATTTAGTCTTATATACAAGAATGTAACATCTGATTTTTTTTAAACTTGCTTTAAAGTGTTTAAAAAATAAAATGCCCCTTTTCGCCACAACTCACACACTTGCAGTCCGCAAAACTTTTCATCAAAAAGCATAGCTTTGCTAAAGCAACGAAATCGAAGCCGATTCTAAAACCCATATTCGGGGCTAACCACAGAGTGGTATTAATTCCCTGAGAAACAGCTTTAAAACATTGAAATTGACGAATGAAATCATAGATCACCAGTGATGTGTTTGAATATGCGTGGTAACGAAAGAGTTAAAGCAAAGTGCACCGTGTTTAGCCATTCACTAGAGGCATACGGAAGTTGCTTAGAAAACACCAAACGTGGAACACAGGTTCGGCAATATCAACCATGGAGATTGGGAAGGGTCGATCAAGCAGGTGAAATTGCTTCACCCTCCCTATCACGCGCTCAATGACTACCCTAGCGCTTGCCACGTGACGTGTGTGTGCCACATCATTCTCCGACATTTGTGGCTCATTTGGCTTTCGGAAAGACGGAATGTGGACCTGCACTCCCAGTGGCAAATCGTTAAATTTGAAACCTTTGTCGACCATGATCGCATCTCCTGGTTCTAACTGCTCCATTAGCCCGCTCTCCTCAACGATCACCCGGTCGGAGGTTGATCCACCCCGCAGTTCTGAAACATAGGAAATGTAGCCCTTGGGCGTAGAGCCAACAACTGCCTTATACGTGTTATAATGCTTGTACAGTGAAAAGGTCTGCCTCTGAGCAAGCAAGGACGATGGCTTCTGAGTGCGCACCTCGGTTCCGTCAAGGACGACTCTCGTGTTGGGAAACCTGTGGAACGCATCGGGGAGATTTTCCTGGTTCTCGAGAACTGTCGGAAACGGAGTCAGCGCCCTTACCTCTTGCTGAAGAAAGTTATTCCACGTTGAAAATACTTTACTGACTTGCCCTTCCGAAATATTGAAATTGCGGGCAATTTCTTTACCTACCATGCCTCTCCTCAGCCGCACCAGGACCATGAAAAACTCGTCTGCCAGCTCTTCCCGCTTGCGGGATCTAGTCTCACCATGCCCGCTGTTCCAATAGTTCATTTAACTGCCCGAGGTTCCAGAAAATTCAACAATAACTCGACGACGGAGAACTCGGGCAGCCCAGTGTAGAATATACAATTTTTGGGGCTCTCCTGCATCATGCGTAACCCCAGCTGTCTTTCCTGAAGACGTACAACCTTCGCATGGAGGCGCTTGTTGTCCGCCTCCAGGTCAAGGATTCTTTGCTGAAGTGCCGACAGCTTCTCGTTGTTGAGGTGGTTTGTGGTCAGGGTGATGGCAGTTCCCTCCTCAATTCCTGAGAAGAAATCAGTCATATTGCCACCTGCGTGGGTGCCTTATCAAATGCCGAAGATAATGTGGCTGTCTTAACAAGCGGCGACCCGGCTGTGGGATCTTTTATTCTTTCTTTAGTTCCTTCCTCACTTCGTCATTTAGTTTCCCGAGGGTTCTAGCCAGAGCTCGTGGCTTCGCTTTCTTTTTCATTTGTAATTTGGTTTGTTCTAGTGCTTTCTAGTTGTTACGGGATGTTATCTGGCAACACTATAAAAGGCGCGCCCGTGACACAGCAGTCAGTAGGGAGTTTTCGTAGACCGTTTTCGCCGTCCCGCAAGGCCCTCCGCTACGTTAGCGGGAACTCCACAGTCAAGGCTATCGGCGAGCAGGCGCAGTAGCAACTTTTCGTTGCGGAACGCTTAGCGGAGGGGGCAACGCGGTCTACGAAAACTCACTAGTCTTTCGTCAGTGCTCCGCTTCCCTGCTGCTCCGCCGAGATTCGACGCCCGCGACGTACTGTAATTTTATTTGTTTTGGGCACAAGTTCGCCCCCATTACACGGTCATTTTATTCAGTTATTTCTTGACTCTTCTGCCTGTCATTCGTGACAATATGTCAATACTATACAGCCTGATATATGAATAAAGGAAATACTTTACACACAGGTCAATGTTTGTTCCGATGACGGAGAGCTCGCTATGGCTTAACCTCCACCAAGATGGAAGGTTGTGGATTTCTGCAATGCCTTCGTAAATCTCCGACTCAACATACAAGCAAAACAATTAAATTAATACCGTGGAGGTGTTGCTGCGTCCAGGGATCTCGAACCGAGACCTCGTCAGGTCCCTCAGACAGTGGGCTCAGGTCTGGACGGGCCCCAGTCTGAAGAGGGTCTGCGAGCGTCGAGTCCCCCTGCGGCGGCCTGGTCGGGACTGCAGCATTTGTCGGGGCTGGTTTGTGATTTAAAGACAACACACAATTTTAGCAATAAAGTTATCAAGCCAATTAACATACCATGCTAACTTGAATGAGAGTTGTGGTTGAAATTGCTAATATTATAGAATAATTCGGACCTTGTGCCGCTCGGGTGCTTCTAAGATCCTACTCCCTGTAGCAGACGAAGCGGCAGGTTAAAATGAAGCCATAGCCAGCCCAGTCCGAATTTTCCTCTGATGCGATCTAAATGGCGAGTTCTATAGTCAGTTTGCACCTTTGGTCTGCTCCATCGAACCCTCGTCGGGTCCCAGTGGCCACAGGTCCGGAGTGATGGCCCCAGTCCGAAGGGGGCCAGCGAGAGCTGTAGGGGGCTGACCAGCAAGCTGCGAGTCCCCCAGCTGTGGGCGGGTGAGCACTGCAGCATTTGTCGAGGCTGGTTTGTTGTTCAAAGACAGCCTACAATTTTAGTTACAAAGTTATCAAGCCAATTAACACAGCAAGCTAACTTGAATTAGAGTTGCAATTGAAATTTCCAACATTGTGCAATAACGGGAATGTATACCTCACAGGTGTTTCTAACAGCCACCTCCCTGCGGCAGATGATGTACCAGGTTCAAATGCGGGCTTAGGCTCCAGTACGAGGCTGCCCATTCCCCTCTCTGTCCTAACCCAAAAGGAAACAGACAAAGTTTGCACCTTGGAAGGGTCGCTGCGCATAAGAGTGCTCCATGGAGACCTTGCATATTGTCCCAGACACCGGGCACGGGCCTGCGTGCTGCGAGGCTCCGTGTTGCAGCCTGGGGGGGACTGCAGCTTTTGTTGAAGCTGGTTATTTCAAAGAGAACATACAATTTCAGTGAAAACGAAAACAAATCATGCACGCAATCACAGCCACTCGCCAGCATCATCTGGCACGACTTTTTTCTAGCTTTCTGATGTGTACAAGTTACCTAAATCTATACACAACCAGGTTCTCAGCACTTACTTCAGCCATGAGACACTTTTGGCTTGCTTTTTTACTAGATATCTGGAAAAACTCTGCACTTTAGATATATATCTATGACAAAATACTGCGACTCCCACACAATATTTTAGTGTCACATACAGAAAAAAGTCTGCTCCCAAGATACCGTGTTTAAACCTGCCTTTTTTTTTCAATATTCTCCGCTGCACATCTCGGAAAGCAGTATGCACAAGGTATAAAGCTATCAGCTTGCATAACCTCACGCTCAGAGATTTCGTGCTTCTTACCGCACTAGGCCGGTAAGAACCGCGAATGACCCAGCGTCGAGTAAAAGTCATAAGCACGAACACGATACTAACGAAGTAGGGCATGCATACGGGGACAAGCGCTAACTTTAGCCATCGTTACCTTCGGTTTTCGTGCGATTTTTACATCGCATGCAGCGAGCATGGGATGACTTTTTCTTGACGTGCTCGAACAGAGTCGGCACGAAGTCGGGGTGATCGTTGTCCAGAGATGGTTTCCCTGTTCAAAAAAGCGGCAACGTTACGATCACGCAGCATTCTACCGTGGTGTCTTTAAAGTGATTAGGTGCGATTAAATCGACTTACCCGTGACGAAATGAGCCCCACATAGCCGGGACTGCTTGCTTGGCTCCCACGGCTTTGAGGTGTCTGTCGGGTGAGCTCTTTCTACAGCGCGTACCCACGCTACTCGCCGTTCAGGGCCGTATTTCGCCGTGGGGAATCTGAAAAACCTCTTCCCATCCCCCGGCCGGTGCGAGTTCCGGCAGCCAACTGCCACGCAGTGTGTTGGCATTGCCTTCACTTACGCAAAATGGCGGTGAAGCGTGAAGCTTTCCCAAGCTTTCCTACCAAGTCATACACTTGGATTTGGATCCGGCTAATTGACACTTCAGTCGTATCCAAATCCAAATCCAAACTTTCGAACCGGGAACCCGGAAAGTGGTGGATCCCTCCTGACCTCCATCCTTCTTTGCGACGTTTTCACTCCAACACTCGACTTTATCCGACACCCTTCTTTCGTTCGTCGTCTCTGGTTTTTCGAAATGTTTCTCATTTTCTTTTCTTTTTTTGCCTGCTGAGTAACGAATGAATGTCTGGTAGTTGTTAGGCGAAACTCGTCTCTTTTTTCCTATCCGATATCGGGTGTGTCTGAGTAAACAAAGCAATCCACTAACCAAACAAAGAAATATCGTCAGTAGTACTAGGTAAAGCCCCTGTATACGGAAACGTAGCGACATCCTTTGAAGAATGCCGCCTGCTATCTTGGAGCGATCCAGTCGGCGCTACCGTCGACGCGCGAGCGCGAAAGAGCAAATTATAACAACAATAAGAGTGTGCGTGAGGCACAAGGGGGGAGAAGGAATGCCTATGCTGTCGGAGTGCAGTGCATGCTATGAGCTCACGTCGCCAATCAAATAACGACGACTGTGTAACGTTACGGCTTTCATCACCTTTCTTGGAGCACATTCTTCGAGGCTGGTAGACCGTGACAGTGCGTTTTTGAGCCTGTGTGTATGTACATTGCGTGTCTTTCAGCCTTTGACTGTGCTCTGACTCAAGTATAGGAAGACAGTCTGATATCTTGGAGCGATCCAGGCGGCGATGCAATCGACGCGTGGGTGTAAAAGAGCAAAACACAAAGATAAGAGGAGTGCGCGTCAGAGGAGGAGGGTGAAGATGTCGCTACCTTTCTTATTCGGGGACATTAGTACTAGGTTAAGGGGCAACATAGTCTTGGTAATAAAAACCCGAGACTCAGGAACACAGAAGGGGACGAACACAACACAACGTCTCAAACACAGCTGAAGGTTTATTTGTCAAAAACTCGTTTAAAAAGGCGAGCCCCCCGTGTCCCGACCGAACCCACAGCCCCGAAAGTGAAGCCGCTTCCTCCTGTCCGGTCCATCGTCAGCAGCCCTCCTCGCACACACCTACATGCTCACGCGCTAGGCGCCGCAGCGTCCATGAGAAAGTCCACGCAGTCGACTCATCACCTGCCACTGCCACAACCGCTAATCCCCCACTTCCGCGCAAACCTTCCTGGCCCCCCGCCGTCGTATCGTACACAAGCACACCTCTCGGTATCCCCCTTTCCCTCCCCCCCCCCCCCTTTACAGTTGCCGACTTAAACACAAACATCGAAGACACGTGTGACAGCCCACCCTGTGAGGCAAAATGCGCCGCAAAGTAATTTCAAAGCCTTGTTTGTAGGGCTACCACCCAACCTTCCAGAAAGCCTAGCCCCTCCCCCCCCCCCCCTCCCCCATCCCTTTATTTCTCTATCTTTCCGATGCCATATCAAAGAACCACAAACAACTCTAAAACAAAACAGACCAATGTTTCTTAACCTTTCGGCTGGATCTCACCCGTCATGGAGACGGAAACTCCGTTTCTGATAAGGGACCAGGTTAGGTTGTCTAAAGAAACGGAAGGATTACTTATGCAGTTCCCAATACTCCCTATTCTGATGGTCTCCCTCAATACCCTTTTAGTCGCATCTGTTTCAATGTAGATAATTTCTGTTCTGGCCCACTCGGGGTTGCACCCATTGCGCTCCTCAACATGTGTGGCTATTTCTGAATTTTGAGCCCTCAATCCCACTGCCCTTTTGTGCTCTAATAAGCAGTCGCTTACCCATCTTCCTGTTTGGCCAACGTAAGTAAAACGACATGGCAATGGTATGCCGTAAACCACCCCCTCCCGACACTCGACCTCCCTATTTCTGTTTTTTTTTTGGGCACCCACTCACCGCGATCTGAAAACCACAATTATGTTGAATTTTTTAGCAAGAGCCTCCAGATTATCGGAAACCGAATGGCAAAAGGGAATGCAAACTACATTGTTATTTTTTTCTTTTATTCTGACTGTACCCGCCAAGCGCTGCAAACCCCTCGCGGCTACGTTATATAAAAGCTCCCTTTTGTATCCTGCCGCTAACAATCTAGACACGGCATACCATTGACATGTGGTTTTACTTATGTTTGCCACCGCTTATTAGAGCACCGCTGATTAGAGCACAAAAGGGCAGCGAGACTGAGGGCTCAAAATTCAGAAATAGCCAGACATGATGAGGAGTGCAATGGGTGCAACCCCGAGTGGACCAGAAAAGAAATTATCTACAGTGAAAAAAATGACTAAAAGGGTATTGAGGGAGACCATGAGAATAGGGAGAATCGGGAACTGCATAAGTAATCCTTCCGTTTCTTTAGACAACCTAACCTGGTCTTTTATCAGAAACGGTGTTTCCGTCTCCATGACGGGTGAGATCCAGCCGAAAGGTTGAGAAACATTGGACTGTTTTGTTTTAGAGTTGTTTTTGGTTCTTTGAGAAGGCATCGGAAAGAGACAGAAATGAAGGGAGGGGGACGGCGGGGGGGGGGGGGGAGGGGGTAGGCTTGGCTTTTTGGGAAGGTCGGGTGATAGCGCTGCGAACTTTAAAGGGACAATGAACACGATTGTATTCATTTTTTTTTTTAAATGGTGTTTTTAGGCTTCTTGGAAACGTATGCTGCCCAATTTTTTGTAGACATTTGTGACGCTTATTTCTGTGCCTACAAAAGAACTGAATAAACCGAAACTGAACAATCTCCATTCTCATTTCTGGGCCTCCGAAAACGGAGGTGACGTGGGAGTGACGTCGAGTGTGAATAGTCGGTATCGGTAGTATTTAGGAGATCGAGACTCTGGTTACCGCGGTGGGTAATAGTTCCGCGGTGGCGCGGTCGTTTGGTCGGATCTGTCAACATGGACGACATTGCTGCTCTCGCGAGCGAGTTCATGCTTCCGTTCAGTGACCTAACACCAACGGAACGGGAGTACGTTTGTGGCGGCCTCCGCCATCACCCGACGGTGACCGCCCAGCCGGCAACGAGCGGCCCGCAGACTCCGAGCATCGAAGCAGTGAGCAACATTCGCGCGGGCGGGACGAGACTCGAGAGCGGCGCGTTGCCGAAGGACAGGGACGCGGGGGAGATGCCGAGGGGAAAGCGGTAGCGATCCGTTCTGGGAACCGGTTCCTCCGCGGGGGACGCTCCCCAAGAAGCAGAAAACAAACAGCACCATTTTTGGTTCTCACCAATGTCGGACGTCCTCTCTTTTCGTCGTCAAAGAACGCGAACAGCAACCCACACGTGAAAACTAGCGTCGCCCGAACGAATACTGGTCTTCAGTCGACCGTTTCAACACCCACCTACAGCGCAAAAAGTTGGCATGACTACCATTTTGCAGAATCCTTCGAGTACCCTGTTCCCAAAGTAAACACGACACTGCCATCTGAAAAACCAAACGCCACCAATGCCACTGTGGTCCTTTTTTTTTTTAACCATAGTTGTTTGTTGCCCGTTTCGCGTCCAGCGTAGCACAGAAAAAAAAATATGCTGTTTTATTTATGGCTTAGTAATCATTTGCGGTCCGATTTGTACTTTTCATGGTTATTCGAGCGAAAATTAGAACAGTATTAATAAAAATCGCGAACCAAAACGTGACCGAGGGCAGGTCTCTCGTTTCGGCCAATCGCTGACGCGTCTCTTGTGACGTCGTGCTTCTTGGCCCCGCAATGTCAGGTGAGCTTCGCTTCTCCTGACTGCTCCCGCAACTC
This sequence comes from Ixodes scapularis, assembly GCF_016920785.2. Taxonomy (NCBI): domain Eukaryota; kingdom Metazoa; phylum Arthropoda; class Arachnida; order Ixodida; family Ixodidae; genus Ixodes; species Ixodes scapularis. The sequence goes on along the minus strand of NW_024609884.1, from coordinate 76,771,734 downwards.
TCGGGGCGTCGCCGCAGTCGAACTCGGTACGATTATTACGGCGTCTGTTTAATTAATTTGCGCGGCACACAAGAGCCGGTTTCGACTGAAATTTGGGCAACGTTGTCTGGGACGTGCATGGAACCCAGTTCCATCGCCAAAAAAATATCCGAAATCGCCTTCATTGCCCCTTTAAGGCTTTGAGATGACTTTGCGGCGCATATTGGCTCACCGGGTGGGCTTCAACGTGTGTCTTCGATGTTTGTGTTTACGTCGGCAACAGAAAAGGGGGAGGGGGAGGGGGATGTCCGAGGGGTGTGCTTGTGTACGATTCGACGGCGTGTGGCCAGGAAGCTTTGTACGGAAGTGGGGGATTAGCTGTTGTGGCAGTGGCGGGTGATGAGTCGACTGCGTGGACTTTCTCATGGACGTTGCGGCGCCTAGCGCTGTGCATGTAGGTGTGTGCGAAGGTGTCTGGCTGAGGATGGACCGGACACAATTGAATTTGAGGCTAGAGAAAAAAAAAAATAGTATGCCTCAGTTCGCTCCCGATTTCGCACCGCACACTTAAAGCCAATTAAAGTAAAATTAACTGGATCATTGAATCAAGTGGGAATTTCTGGAAACGCCAATTGGAAGTTAATGGGAATAAAGAAAACCAGCAAATGGGTCAGCCAGTGGGACGGCCTGGGAAATGTCAACTAGTACTAAAAGCTCCTGCAGTGCTCGACTCACCTATCCGACTCCGCTACTAAGACACGAGCGTGCCTCACAGCGGGTCCCACGGTCACTGTATGGCAAGGCAACCATGAACCACACAACCCCGTCGCAGTTATCAGTTTGATATCGCTCGACTCCCCTTGGAGGGTGCCCCCATGTGAGGGCCCCTCCCACCCTGAGAAGACTCGAGAGGCACTACCTTTATGTCAGCCTTCCCCTTATACGGGCCGCCTCGACTCACGAATCACCACGCAGCGTCACACGTCCCATGTCGCACGTCTCGCACTCACGTCATACGTGTCACGTTATACGTCCCACATGTCAACACGCTTCACGGTACACGCCCCGTCTCGGTCGGGTCGTCACACGTCTTGCGTCCACAAATGTCACACGTTGCACGCCCTCACGCCGGCCCCACGTCTCACGTCACACGAAACACGCTGCGCTCCCCGCCTCACAAGCTCCTACTCCAGCGGGGAAGGCTAGGGTTGACAAGTCCCTCTTTGTTCCCCCCGTCCACGAGAGGAACCCCAATGCTAGGGTTCCCCACCCCAAGTGGGGAATTATCGCCAGAACCTCCGTTGCAGCAATGAAGCTGGCAGGGCGCACCACGAGCAGGTGGAGGTTGACTTCCCACGCGTAGACAACCGCGCAGGCTTATGCCCCGATAGACCGGACAGGAGGAAGCGGCTTGACCTTCGGGACTGTGGGTTCGGTAGGGGTAAGGGGGGTTGTGGTGTCATCCTGACCGTGCTATCACACTGCTGTGTCATCACTCATCTGTCATACTAACCGACCTGTGCGCATGCCCGCGTTCGCTCGCCTCTTATCGGATGTACGGCGCGTGGCAATATATACGGCGGATGGAATAAGCAAAGGGACATGCTGGGAACTACGTCGTAGTCTGTTCCTTCGTCGCTCCGCAAGGCACACGACAGGGCTTGCCTTTTTAAACGAGTGTCTGACAAAGAAACCTTCAGCTGTGTTTGAGACGTTGCGTTGTGTTCGTCCCCTTCTGTGTTCCTGAGTCTCTGGTTTTTATTACCATGAATCACCACCAGCTCGCTTGTTTTTTAAGTATTGTTGCAGTTAATCTCCCCAAGTCATGCTTTTGTCCGTCAGAACCGGGTGTTTTGGGTGGCCTTCCTGATGCCTCCGTGGATGTCTACGTCCTGGTTGTGCTGAGTAAGCTTGGGCACCAGCTCGCTCAATTGGAAGCGGACAGATGTGTCTTCAGTGTGTGCCTACGGAAGAAGTTGGTGGATCCCGCGAAGGTTCCACTACTTGAGTGCGGTCAACGGCCCGTGGTCCCTGAATAAGAGGGTACTCAAGAGCTACAGGACCGCAGTGCATCATCAGCTCAGCGAGGTCCGGCAAATTTGCGACAGCCTTTGGACTTCATATCGCGGGCATGGGTTATTCCAATCCTCTGTGGAGTAGTTGTTTTGGGTAAAACTGAAAGGCAAATTGTGGGCGCCTCAAAGGAGGGCGCTTTTGAGCGGGCCTCAAAGGAATGAGGAGGTGGCTTTGTCAAACATTAATTTGGTCCCGGTTGCTAAATCACGAGAGGATAACCAAGTGTGCCCAAAGGTGGTGAATCCTTCGCAGGTGACGTTGTCTCGGCGAGCTGAGAACTTTTTGGGGGATGGCCCGAAGTTCTGCTTCAATGTCAAGCCCTCAAGGTTTGACGTTGTCGCGGCTGTGCAGGCTGTGGGAAGAAGGATCCCGGACTCGGTCGCGAGATCCAGTTACCAGGAACAGTCATTTAGGGTAGTCTCGAAGTTCACGGATAACAAAGCAGACTATGACAAAAGGGACTTTCGTCAGGTTCTGGGGGTCAGAAGAGAATTGGAACGGAAGAAGGTAGCGTTATTACAAACTATAAAAGCGGGAAATTCGGTGTTTTGCCGCTGAGTTTCTATAAAAGGAAGGTAGATGTTGCTCTCAACGGTCTCTTTTAGCCCTGGATAATAAATTTGAGGAAAACGAAACAGAGTGTCATTGCGATTTTGTACGAGTGGGAGTTTGAGGGGACGGCTAAACGGATATGGGACGCAACAAAAGGCACGCTGTCGGTAAAGTATTTTCTGAAGGACAATAAAGTTGGAATGCCTTTGAAGATTGTCATCAATGAAGGTGGGACGCGGCAAAAGGTACTTTCGGAATTTTTGTTGAATGCGCTTTCGGTCTTGCGTTGCAAAACCCACTTTCGCTCAGAAATTCGGAAGAATTGTTGGAGCTTTTGGAGGTGTTTCACCACGAAGGTTGCAGAGTGGCCTCTTTGGATATCAAAGATTTATACTATTCATTGGACCAGGGTGTGTTGTTGCAACGTGTGAAGGATTGGCTCGAGTTAGGTTTAGTTAAGTTTCAGTCAAGTTACGGCATTAGCGGCTTCTTGGTGTTATTGGAGAGGTATTTGTCGGTCACTGCTGTGGGTTTTGAAGGAAGGGAATTAGTTCAGAAAAAAGGCGTGTGCTTTGGTTCACAATTAGCGCCCATTCTTTCTGAAATTTACTTACGGGTTTTAGATCTGAAAGTCGAGACGGTGTTGACGTCGATGTCAGGTTGGGGTGCTTTAGTCAAACACTATGTCGATGACATTTTGGTTTGTACGACGAGAGGCAGTGACTTGGCGATGCTTGTGGACTTCATCCGAAACGCGGCGCCTGAGCTGGCCTTTGTGACGGAATTTCCGAGGGATGGTTCACTACAGTTTCTGGATGTTAAGATAAGTTTGACGAACGGTTTGTGCTGGACGTACGGTGGGGATGAACCCAGGACATTGTTGCCCTACATGAGTTGTCATGCCAAGATGGTCTAGAGAGGTGTTGCTGCTTCACTGTTGAAATTTTGCTTGAAGGCGTTTACTCTCTGCAATCAATCGCTGCTATTTTTCTGCCGATCGCGGTGATTCACTACTCCCGTGCTCTGCAGGAAAGCAGACCCACGGGTCCTGTTCATAAGAAGGGCGGCTGCTACTCGAACAAATACGGTACATAATCTAGCTACCTCTCAACATAATCACCGCACACATTAAGGTCAGTATTATGACGCGGCACAATCTTTTCGACATCCTCCCAAAGAAGGTCACGCCATCATGCATCAGCAAGATTGTCACTCGTCAAAGACGTGTAATGCGTTTGGAGGAAACTACATAAAGCTTCAGGAACTATGAGCAGACGTCCACGACGATGGGTGTCAGGGAAGAACGTCCGTGTCGACAGGCGATCTGGTTCAACTCACGATGGAATGGCCGAGAACCCATACGGAAGCTTTCTTTGCAGAGTACATCCAAAAGCTCGTGTCCTGTCATAAAATCTGCCCTAAATCAGTACGGTGCTTATGTGGACAAGTTGCTAGAGTACGTATGCATCTTTACAACCTGCGTATATTAAAACAATGTTCATCACTCTCGTTTTTTTTTTTTTTTCTGTCCAGTTCAGCGGAAATTGAAAAAGAAAGCATCCATCGTATTAATATTCTTAGGTTGTTATTACCCTTGATTTTTCTCTCCATCCCACTCTTTATGACGCGCTGAGCAAGACGCGCAGGAGTAAATGTGGTTGTTTATTTGCCGGCCTAAAAGAGTTGGCGATTCCTTGTCTAAAGCGTGACGCCCCGACTACTGAAAATCCACCTGCAACGTCCCGGGACAACTTCAGTTCTGCGACGATATAAAACTGCGATAGTGTCACTGAGTGTTTAAGAAAAGCAGGACGTAACTAATTATGTTCCCGCTTTGCTTCGCGATTTTCTCTTCAACGTACTTGTGGACAAATGCCGCAGTCTGATTCGCTGCAGAGCAATCATGAGATGCGGGATTCGCCATGCCTTGCGTTTCGTAAGCTGTCGGTGATTACAGTTGTAATTTAAATAAATGTAGTTAATTTAAATAAAAAAGGGTAAGGGCATTGTGCGATAGTTTCACTACTTGGATTCTTTGATCTTCGACTCGAAGGAGTTCCCAAGAACAACGGGATTCCAAACACAAAGAGGAAATGTGAAAACCATTAGCCCTTTGTGTCCAGGCTAAAGATATGCGGGTGAAGTGGGATCAATATAGTATTTGTTTTATAGGTCGGAATTACTTTTAAATAAAACTGCATGGGCTGGTCAGCGATAGCAGCATTTCTGCGAATTTCATCGCACGTAATTTCAGAAGTTTCATTAAAGCACAACCCCAAAGATCGCAACCTCTTGTTCTTGCTTGAACGACGCAAGGGACGATAATACGTATCTTGCTACATTCCTTGTTTTTCAGTTACGTTGTTAACTCTGCTCATGTCTTGCCACTGATGTTGTTCCTGTTGTTTTTTTTTTTTTTAGTGAAGTTACTCAATGTGTTTGTTGCAGGTGTGTTTAGAGAGCGTGATATTATACCCCATTCACACGGGCAGCCTATAGCGGCACCTTCAACATCTATAGTCTATTTTAAATCGGCGAATCAGTCCGCGCTCTGGGGCTGCAAGCGCATGCCACGCTCGAAGAACAGTGAACTGATTCGCCGCCGACTAAAGAAAGATCCTAATATTATGGGTGCCGTTTCGGTCGTGTGAATGGTGTATTAGTCTGCTGCTTCAGACACCTGAATGAGAACCTTCGAAACGACAGCGATTGGTCTCGTTTCTAGACGCACAGCAAGATGCTCTACTCTGGAAGCTCGGACAACACCGCCCGTGCATGGGTGATGGAGTTCGGCGAGTGCACACGAGTCTACCGGGGCCACCAGCACACTGTCGACTGTCTCCGTTACCACGACCGAATGCGTGAGTCTCCTTGAAAGCGCTCAACCCACTTTTTCACAAGAAAAGGCCGTGGATCTGGCATGACCACGATAACATGCAGATACCAAGCAAAACGATAAAATGTTTTTTTTTTTTGCACTAATTGCGGTTTAGAGATACAGTAACTGATTTATACTATAAGGCTTGCGTTTACTGATACCTTTACGCGGTAACTCCAACAGAAAATACAATATAAAATTTAGGAACAGCATTGGCATTGTCAAGACATAATAAAAGCAAGCTGTCAAATATATATATATATATATATATATATATTTTTTTTTTTTTTTTACCGGTTTGTTCATATAATGGTGATCGCAGCCACGTTTGGTAAAGGCTAAAGCCCAGCGCACGTGCTGTGCTCCTGGGCGATGCGCGAAACCAAAAACGTCACTTTGGTCGGTTTGCCACAATTGCCAAAATGAGCTATGCCACAATTGCCAAAAATGACCAGTATAGTAAGAGTCCCAGGCGTCAGATAAGTTAGGTCCTTTCCTTTGCAAACAGTCGTTTTTTTCTTATTGCATAATGACCGAAGTGTTTTATTGCACCATGGATTCGATGACTCAGTCCTGATACGTAAAGTAGAAATATGTAACTTAACCAGACTATTTATTTTATTGTTATAAAGCGCCCAGTTTTCCTCAAGAGGTCTACCGAGAATCCCGTTATGTCCGAGCTATAGAAATATGATAAATCATCTTTTTTTGCTTCGTAGTCGGCTTTATTATAATCGTAAATAATTTTACAGGATTTTTTTTTTTTTTACAAATACCGGGAATGATAGGTCGACTTGAAGGATATTATGGTCCCTCAAGCCGTTACAATGCTGAACCATCTTTAGCAGGTCTGGCGATGTAGTTAAGACGAGGTCGAGAATGTTAGCAGAGAGTGTAGGCTTGTTAACCTGCGTCAAGTTGAACGTCTGACACATGTCATGAAACTCGGTCGATGTGCGTGACCCATCAGATGTTACATTGACCAGACGTGTACCATACGCATTACAAGTAATCAAATTACTTGTAATCGATTTCTTTTTGGAGTGACTTTGTAATCAGTTGATTACTTTTATTAGGCAGTAATCACAAGAGTAATCTGATTACTTTTTGAAGTAATAAAATTAGTTGTAACCGTTACTATTTGCCCATGGGACCCCCCCCCCCCCCCCCCCCCGGCACACGCCTTGTTTTATGAACTGACAAAAATAAAATTTGCTTGTTTTTTTTTTTTAAAGGAAAAAAGAAAGATTTTTGCGAAGCTGCAGGAAACGAGGTCAATCTCTTTCTATGTACAGTTTCTGTGAAATGTCCGTTTTCTTTTTGTTTGTTTTTTCGAGCTGGGACTGGAAGTGGGAAGCCCCAGGAAAGCCACAGTGCGTGACAAAGGCCATTCAGGGCGAAGTTTGAGGAAGCAGAATGTAGCTTTGTGAGTCCTTTGTTCAAGCTAGGCCCCTCACGCACACACACACAGAAATAAGAAAATAAAAAGAAATCCTGCTTAGGGTACCTACTCGCAGCCCGCAGGAGAACCAGAACCGAAGAATGCCTAAAACGGATACAAAATATAACAAAGGCAGGTGAAATATTTCCCCATTTCCCCTACGTGGTCTTTGTGACAAGCAATGTTTCGAGTTCAGAAGTGGTCGGGGCGATCTCTTCCGCTAATGGATACCACACATGATCCGTTTCAAATCCTGGAGCTGCTGCTTTTTTGTATAACATGCGAGCTCATCCACATGTGAATAATAAAATGAGCGACGCAAATTTTGAGCGATAACCCTTGCTCAAGCTTAACAAGATCTAGAACCCCCTCCGCTCCCCCCCCCCCCACCCCCTCCCCCCACACACACACACTAGCGAACGCCCAAATCTTTAAACGTCTTCAAACGAATTCTATACTTGTGTCCGCATTGTGAAGGTGCAACGACCACGAAGAGGGAGCCAGTTTTTCTTCTTCAATACTTGTGCAAATGTGAAATATAGGTTGGAAGTAGTTCACTGTTATGAGCGCTAAAGATGTGTCTTCACACAATAAAGTAATCGGAAAAGTAACGATTACTTCTTTAAGTAATGTCCAATTACTTTGGCCGTCGAGTAATCAAGTAATCTAATCGAATACTTTTTAGCCAAGAGTAATAGTAATTGTAGTCGATTACTTTTTTTAGTAACGTGTACAAGACTGACATTGACCTATTCTATTAGTGGAAAATTAAAATCACCAAAAGGCAACAAGTCAAATTTTGTGGATCGGTTTAAATATCAACTTATATTGAGGAAAACGCGATAGTGAACGATGAATCACAGTCGGGTGGTCTGTAACAACACGCAGCCATAATGATTTTATTTGATGGTGTGCAAACTTATACTGCAGTAAATGCAATATTTTAAAGTTTTATTTGCAATCGCCACATCAAAACAATAATGGCAATAAATGTTGCATTCAATATTATGGGGGAATATTTCTGTGTCATCCATAAAAGGATTAAGCCACCTTTCAGTTAGGACAACGATATCGGATCCACCGCCTTCCATGACAGCACAAAGGTCCTCGCGCTTCGGTATGACACTACGAATGTTAGTAAAAAGAGTAGAATGAAGTTAACTTTATCGCGTGGTCCGATGTGGCCGGGAGCTGATTAACTTTTTATTCACTTTTCGCTTTATTTGCTATGCATTTTGCTTTAAAATAGACTCTGAATCTTGGTCATAGGAATATCGCTTATTTCCAATATGTAATTTATTAAAGCGCGCCTTAAAGAAGACGTCAAGGCCTTTTCCGTACTCGAAAAGTTTGGCTCGGGTTCGCCGCACTGAAACAGAAAAATCCTCGCGGACAGCAAAATCCCTTCCTTTTAGCTTGAACCCGAGGGCCAAGATACCCTCTTTGTCCTTAAAGCGAGGACATTTGACGATAATGGGTCTGTTCTTGCCTTCTTTAAATTTACCTAGGCGGTGTGACCATTCAAGATTGGCAGGGTCCAACTGAATGCCCAACTTTTCTGAACAGAAAGCAAGTACTTTTTTTTTTCTGCTTGACCCACGTTTCGGTCAAAGCGGAGGACAGCCAAAAAATAACAGATTACATCATCGAAGTCGGTTTTGGTGATCATCACATTGTTTTTGAATGTTAGTCAGCTCAACCGACATGCTGTTTGTTGGAGCCGAGCCTGACACAGGCTTTGCCTCGGCTAGCTCTGCCTCAATAGCAGTTATTCTTGCAGACAGTTGACCTACTAAAGCATTTGTACTTTTTTGTTCAGTTTGGAGATCCGTGACCGTTTTGAGTAGCCGCAATTCGCTGAACAGTAGCTAGAATGCTAGCAATAGCTTCAGTATCTGGACCAGGGTTTGATTCAATGTCTGTCGACATTACCAGAAGCATTTGTAAGAGCGAAACAATGTAAGGGCACTCAATACAATAGCAGGACAGCAAATTAAGTAGAAGCGAACGCCGTCATTGGGGCGCGACACTATAAACAGACAGGAATCACTATTGCGAAAACACTGTACATTCTCGAGGTAACTAACCTGTTGGAATAGACGGGTGTACGTCATTACTTGTTTGGTGGTGACGTGCCCCGACGCTTGTTAAAAAGACACTGACACCCCAAAAAAGTTTTTGTTATTTTTGCCAGGCGATTTATTATGGTGTCAGAAGACTACCCAATCATTATTTTTCTACAGCGTCACGTGTATTTTTAATGAAGTTAAAAAACGCAACAGCTTGAAACCGAAACCGAAACTTGACTGGGGAAGAAGAAATTTAGAGGAGGGAGGTGGCGGAAGTCACGTGGCTGCGATACTTTTTTTTTCAATCAACGTATTTGCAGCTTTTTAGAAGCCACAAAATTGGGTATCTTATTTCTATTATATATTCAATAGTGTGTGTGTGCCTTCGATGACCGACGACTGATTATATTTGGTGGTTGTGTCTAAACCATAGAAAACGGCCCGTGACCACGGAGAAGAGAGTGAGCGCGACTCAAACCGGCCAGTTCTGGATCAGCGCTTTTCGGGCGGAAAGAAACCGAATTTCGAGCCACGAATTGTTTTCTGGGTAGTTGGGCTATCATATGTCATGTACAAATGAAAATCTTGGCGGGCATAAATACCCTGTCAGTGTCTCTTTAACAAGAGCGCTGATTTCTAACACATTCTGATTGAACACCAACCTGATGTCGTAGTGCTGACAGAAACGTGACTTCACTCTGCTATCCTTGACTCCGAAATCCGTCCGCGATGAAACGTGATTAGAAAGGATCGTAGCAGTTGAGGGGGTGGTGTGGTGTTCTTTATTGGTGAAAGATTAAAGTACTCTAGGATACCGATTCCGACTGGCATAAAAACCGCGTGGTGCAAGAACATAGATGCCAAGATTACTATCAACAAGTAATTAAATTAGATCACTTGTGACTTTTTGAAAATTGCACCAATGTAATTAAATTACATTAAAAATTGCCACAGACTAAAAGTAATGACATTACATTACAATTACTTTCCATCAGTAATGAATATCTTTGACATTACTTTTCAATATCTTGAGGCAGTAAAGGAGCTAGTTTTATTTACAGTATTTACGAAAACTCGGATCTTTCTGTTTACACCGCAACAGCCTCAGCCTTGTGCCCCTCAGAGTGAACAATACTAAACAGTCGTTTTTGCTGGCGCACAGGACAAGTGTTAAACATGATGAACAGCTTCTTTTTTAGATGCGACTCAAAGACAGCCGACTCATCGGTTTCGCTGCTTATTCAATGGTGAAGGTCCTTAGTTAAAGGGTGATATGTTTCCGTCTTCCTGATTTAGAAGAAGTTATAGTCCGTGTCAGTATGTTAAGTCGGGTCATGGCAGCTCATTCTTATAAGGAGTCGTCACGCGAAACTTTTCCCTTCCGCCTCGGACTACCCTATTCTCCCAAGAGCACTAGCCTCGTATTCCCGGTCATTCCTCTCAAGGAGTATTGTTCCCAAACACTAGAAGAGCCCAGGTTATTGCGCGGTGTCAAGGGGGCTGGATATTTGCGAGGCAGAAGTCTGACAACATTGGCTTCGGGCCGCCGAAAATATGGCTATCACGTGGTACGAAATGTCGCGTGATCCTCTACGCAACAACGGGCGGGATCGGGGTGGGTCAACGGACCACCGTTGGGGCAGTCGCGTGCCAGGCGCAAGTGTCGTCTGCACCGCACTCTTTACCGCGTTTTGGTGGTCACGAGATTCAACGACGTCTGCACAGCCGCGGCATCAGTTGGCGCATTTAGTGTGAACGAAACTCCGAGGGACAAAAGTCCGAGGACACCTAAGCTCTTCTTATGAGTCGTGAATGCGAAAGCATGAATGTCGTTCTTCCGCTCCCTTAGTTCGTCTGCGACGTAGTGGCGTGGACGGCATCGTTTCACTACTGAGGAGGTTGCGGCCGACGGCCGAGCGCGCGCTCTCGTCAAGTGGCCATGCCGCGCTGAGCTCGGCCGTGCAGCCTCTCTGGAGTTTGCCCGACCGGGCTCCGAGGCCAGGCCCGCACCGCCCCATCATTTAAGGCGCATTGACGCTGAGCCAAAAACGCGCGTTGCGGTCCACGTCAACGCCGGCGTCGAAAAAGAAGAAGCATTCACGCAGGGCCACCTGACGTCTGCGTCTTCTCGGGGAACCTAGGTTTGTCGAGAGAACACGGAGTTTTTTTGTTTTTTTTTTATTCGCCTGCTTCGTACGATTGTTGTTGCCTTGCCTTCGCGATCGCATATGCGCTCGGAGATAACCGTCTCACTGGATGGATAACGGCGATGATTACATATACGTTTACACTCCGATTGTATGGAGCATATAGACGGACGCGGCTGTTTACAAACAAGCCCGTGTTTGCCCACACCAGGTGTGGGCACTGCGCGTGCGCAGAAACCTAATTCGTGTGAAGCGAAGCGTCTGCGCATGCGCAGTGCCGTCAACAGCGCCACCGCAGCTGCATGACGTCAGCTCCGCGTGTTGGTCTATACGAAAGGCACGGACTCGAGCGGGCAGCTTCAGAAGGTGTCCTTTGGTCACGTTTTTTTTCAAACAAAACACGGTGCTACGCCCGCGCGTTCGTACCTTGAACACTGCACGCAGCTTGTGCGATTGTGTTTTCGAAGGAGAACTGTTGTATTCCGTAGTGGTGGCGTGCACACAAAAAATACACAAAACACATTGGGAGTGATCGCTCCCGCACAGTCTGAGCCCGGAACACACTGCGTACTTCGGTGCCGGCTTTCGCGCAAACGATGAAGAGTGGTTTCACGGCGTCGTACAGGCACATAAAACACTGCTCACAGTCAGTTGTTCCAATCGGCTTGCGTATCTCCACGCTGAAATGCATCCAGCCACGTTTGGCGACTGCATGAATCCCTCGACCCCTCTGCCTTCCTTGTGGATCGAAAATAAAAACAGCGAAAACATGTCCTACCCAGAAAAGGGCGACACATCACGTCCGGTCGCTCGCTGATTGGCTCAAGCGCGCGTCGAGGGAAAATGGGGTCCAGAGACGGTCGTCTCCCTGCGGCGTCCTCCCCGGCGCGCGACTTCTTTCAATACAAAAACAAGCACAAAAAAACTCGCCCCGCGACGCGCGTTTCTCCGCTCTAGCCTATAAGCCGTTCATCCCTGAACTGACAGTAGGAAGGAAGTTCCGTGCTCGTTGGAACAGTCACACGTCTATCTTTCTGCGCGTAACCACGCTCTCGTTCATACCCACGCGCAGAGAAAGGGACGGGTCAGGTGATCAAAGGAAGGTGGTTGATTGGTTCTGGTGGGCTCGTAGCTCCCACCACACTGTTAGCTTAGGGGTGAACGAAGTATAATATCGTTGTGATAACGTGACGCCGTGAATCTGTCTTGCCTGTATTTCGTGAGCTGTGGCCTTTCAGTGATGTTTTTACACGCAAGCTTTTCTCCTTCGCCTTTTCAGCTCGCCTTTGTGCGTCTGTCGAGTTCTTCGTACGAGTAAATATAAACGTGGCTTGAGACTAAAACGAGTATCAAGCCACGTTCATATGCATGCGACTTCAGCGCATTGGCTTCAATCGTCCTTCGAATGAAGCCGACGAGAAGCACTATACTTGGCACGACCATCTTCTCAATTTTATCAACGTCATTGTCCAGGTTATAAACTCCACCACCACCATGTACTCTGATGACGTCACTCTCCTTCAACCGATTTGATCACAAGAAGACTATAACCAACTGCAACGAGACCTCAACCAGATCCATCACTGGACTAGCTATTAGAAATAAGTTACCACTAAGTGCATCAAAATCGGCAACAATTCTTTTCACCTAAAAAAGAAACGCGCAGAACGCACCTCAAGTCTTGACAATCAACGGATCCCCATTACAGCAAAAAGTGAGAATAACCCTGCTGGGTATTACCCTGGACAGTAAACTAAACTTCACTCCGCACATCCAATCCATCGCCTCACGTGCACGGCGAACGTTAGGTTTCGTGCAAACGGTCATCAAAGGTCTGGGGCCCACGGTGCTTGCGCAGCTCTACACTGCTCGCCCATCTGGTCACCGCAGAGAGCGTCAGCCCAAGCAACGCTAGACGCCATACAACGTCGTGCAGCCTACAGCATCTATTCCCAAACATCTCCAAGTTCTCGCATCCCGACACGTGACGTTCGGACAACCCAACTATTAAGAGACGCCAAGTGGAGCACACTGGCCCACCAAAGAGACGTAGCCATCCTGCGGCTGCTGGCCCACATAATTGGTCCTGGGATCCCAAAGGACAATTACCTCCGCTTCGTGCCCCGGCTTAACGACCGCACTGGACGTATCGACAGTCTCCTCGCACGGACCCAATGACACGACAACACATGCCTCTTGCGAGGCGTGAGACTCTGGAGAGCTCTACCTGACCATATCGTCACCCACCCCAACACGGACAAAGAAGTGACGGAGCTAGCTCTGCAGGGCAGCTGCAAAAAACCTTTCATCACACCCACAAATCTCACATAACTTCATTCATTGTACATCAAGCTACATCCTACCACTTTCACTATCATATACATCAAGCGCAAAACTACACATCGACATCATCACATAGATGGCCACATAAGCACTTGTGTAAGGGCGACAATGCCTTTATTTCGCCCGTACCTACCGAGTACGGATAAATATCTATCTAGCTAACGCTTACACGAGTGCGCACCAAGCCCTATGCGAAGGTGGCGCCATGCTGTGTCAAAGCTCAAAGCTAAAGCTGCGTTTATGGCACCGGCCGCACCATGTGACCATATTTTCCGGCGCATCGCACGTGAAGGCCTTTCGACGCTTTCGGCGAGCGTAAAGATCATGCCCGCAGTCTTCGATGCTGTACAAGAAATTACAAGACGGAAGAAACATCAAAACCTAAGCGTTTTGGGCTCCGGGTCGGACCGCCGAGCCACTCTAGATCAGAGGCGACGCGCGTGCGCACGACCTGGCGAGCGAGATGGTTTCCAGCCGCTCTGAGGATGCCACCGCGCTTCGCCTCGCCAAACCTTGCCAACTGCGACCGGACCCCGAGGATGAAAGGCTCCGCGCATCCAGGAACGGCACCAAGGTAGGAGCTGCTCGTTCTGCGCTACCATGCAGTGCTAGGAGCTCTCGGTGTCGTTCGTGCTTGCGCCGAAGCCTCTGGACTCCCTCGGAAGCGCAAGTCGTATTTCGCAAGGCTTGGACGGGGGCCGCCTTCAGCGAGCAGCTCAGCTATATTCCGCTCACTTAATTTTGCCATAAAAGCTCGCGGTTATTCTCGGGAGAAAACTACGGGAAACCACGCAGGGCCGCTCTCATCCGCCACCGAAAGTTGACCGCCGCCATGTCCTCAGCTGTTCACTCGCTCCCGCGGCGAGCGCCTTCCCATTATCCTCCCCTTTCCAAAATGCGATGCAACCTCCGAATACACGAACTCAACTCTGTTACGTCACGGCGCGGTGGTGGCGCGTCGAGCGTACTTCCGGTCTGGGACTGTGGGCGGAAGTCCCCATGCGAGACACGTATTCCTGCGTTGTTTGGACAGAAACCAGACAAAAACCTGCCTTCTCGTCAAAACGCCGCGACTGGGGCTCTACCAAACGAGTCGAGAAAGGTTTGAACATCAGTTTTCACGTGCTCCGTTCGTCCGAGAACGTGGATATGTGCCGTGAAAAGAGAAAAGACGCCGTCGGACCACGATTGCTTGGGCGGGAAGCACTTTTGGTTGATTTCACGGATACTTGTGGTCGTCAGATTTTTGTTCCAAAATGAAAGCGTGAAAACCGTCAAGTTGAATGGACCACCTGCGGACACCGTTCAGTTAGTCTTCAAGTTCAAACGGCCGCCTGATCGTTTGAATTGTCGTATGCACTTTCAAACGTTTCTGCTTGTCGTCTGCTCTTTCAGGCGACACCGGCCCGTAGACCAAACGTTGGTTCGGTAGTTGCGATAAGAAGTAAGTGCAGGCCTCAAAAGACTTAAGAGGCTTAAGTGTGAGGGCTGGTTGGGGTAAGCAGGCTCGATGTAAACAGTAGACAAAATGAGATGTTGATCATTGTTACCAGTGGTTATCACCGACTTGTTATGCTTGATTCACTTAATCCGATTCTGCTTGCGATATTCAGTATCGACGTCGACAATCTCAGCTACGGTTCACGCTTTTGCAGCACGAGTGACGTCGCGACTGAAATTTGCGAGCGAAATCTCATCATGCGAACCAGGTTTTAGAGTCCATTCTGCGGCGTCCACGCGGAATGAATCGCCGCATGTCACATTATTCACGCGACGTTTTACGGTGTAATGAGCCTCGGTAATTTCACTGAGGCCGCTGAAGTAGTCAGGCATTGCGCCCCTAGCCGACGCCTGTGGCGTCGGCTAGGGGCGCTCCGGTTTGTTTGTAAACATTAGTTGGTGTATACATGGGTTGAATGAATGCGCATTCGCCGTCTCGATCCACCCCCATCTAGAGACTTGAATGCGATGCGCTAGCGCATTATGCCATTTACGTAACCGCATTGAATGCCACAGCTGGATTCGATGCGACTAAGTCGCATTCATGTGAACACGGCTCTATATATATATATATATATATATATATATATATATATATATATAAAATAACAGAGGTCCTAGGATACTACCCTGAGGAACTTCTGTGTAAATGCATTCCGTAGTGAATTTCTAATTTCTAATTTGAACATATTGGGATCTGTACTGGAAATAGGATGTTACACTGCCGCCTTCAAAAATCGGGAGAGCTAGAGCTGCGATAGAGACCGCCCACAAAGCGAGAACTTTTGAAACCGCCGTGAGCTATAGCGTCTACGAATCATCCAATATGAAAGAGAAAATCAGTCTAAAAGCTCAAAAACAAAACAAAAAAACAATGAGCGCCTTCTAAAAAAAGAAAAAAAATATCAAAAAGCATTACATTTCAGGAAATTCACCACAAACAAGAACGATCTGCGACATACGCTCCTCCGTCAGTTCACTCTGAGGACACACGTCGTGGTGCACCTGTGGTAATCACAGGCGAAAAATCTTCATGGGACACTGTTAGGTCCCAGGACTTTCGGTGAAACTGTGTTCTGTATATGCATTCTTGTATGGTTTTTTTTTTGTGACGGGTTCAAAGGAAAACAGGGGGCCCGCAATGTTTACGAGTACCGGACGCGACGCGGCGGCAGTTAACGAATTCCGAAGTAACCCGAATCTCGAGCACCGGGGTTGGAAATGTGGGTAGTGGGCCAGAAGCACCGCCGGGTCGGAACGACACGGCGGGGGGTGCGGAGCGACCCGGTGAGGTGACAAGCGATGCTGACCAGACGCCCGGGAAAGTGGGGACGATTTCTGGAATTTTGGGGGCGCGCGGGAAAGAGGAGGGCAGTTTACGCTGAGCATCGGAGGGGGCAAGACGCCACTAGGACTCCGAGAGGTCTCGCGTAGCTCCTAAGATCTGTAACCCAGTCCGTAACTATATATGTAAATAAATCATATATATATATTCGTAACCTTCACCTGGGTGTCCCTCTGCCACTATATCTCCGTTGGCCAAGGCGGAACTGGGGTTGCCATCATCACATCGGCGGCAACCCAACGAAGATCTTCAGCCTCTCTCAACGACACCAGGAGAGAGAGAGAGAGAGAAGGAGGAGAGAAAATTAACTGGCGCAGTCGGCAAGGATTCCGCCACCGCCCTTCGGATGAGAAAGCTGTCTTCATCATAAGGGACACCGAGAGCTTTGCAGGTGAAGATGACGAATGACTGGGACTCGTCGCCGTTGGAGTGACGAAGTGAAGCTGCGACCCTAGAAGGACGTCGAGTGTCTGGCTGTCGCCGAAGGCGTGACAGTGGGCCGCAGGAGCTCCTTGGGAGCAGACATCTCAACGTCTGACCGTCGCCGTGAGTGCGGCGTGGGGTCAAGAACACCAGACGACGTGGAGTGCCCGGCAGTCACCGGAGGTGTGATCAGGAGCCGCAGGAGCTCGCCGAACACAAGACGTCAGGCCGTCGCCAGGGTTGCGAAGAAGGCCAACGAGATCGTCGGAAAGTGCTGAGTGTCCGTCTGTCGCCGGTGGTGCGACAGCGAGCTGGAAGAGCTTGACGGATACGGAAACAAGCATCCAATCGTCGTGGAACTGCGACGCAAGGTCGACGAGACCATCGGAGAACGTTGACTGTCCGGCTGTCGCCGCAGGTGCGACGAGGAGCCGTGGAAGCTCGCCGGAAAAGAGACGTTCGACCGTCGCCGCAGGTGTGACGGGAAAGCAGCTGGTGATTGCTGCAGACGCTGCTCCCCAAGACATCTGATCTGCACAGTGCCACAAGTCGGCAGCAGCCAAGCCTGATGCAGCTACCCGGGACTAACAGCGGCCCGTGATCGTGGCGGACACGACAACCAGGTGGGAGGTCCCTTTGTTGTTCTCCTCTGGGCGTCATGTTGGGTACGCGAGCAAACACCAAGAAAGGCCAGTCGTCTTAAAGCAGTAGTGAATTGGGGGCAGAAGGGGAGTCCGATATGGACAGTAACGCTTTGCAGCTCCGAAAGGAACTAATGGAGATAGAGATACAAAAGCTTAAACTAGAGCTGGAAGTGGCTAGACTTGCCAGGGCGCAGGACACCACGTCGGGAGCCAGCGCTGCCCGAACGGAGGGGGACGAGGTGCTTAGGTACTCGCGGATTGTAAGGGGCGTATTGTCCAACATGCCAAAGTCCGAACCGTTGGTGCCCTCGTGGTTCTCCGGGGTGGAGAGTATGTTTAACAGCCTTCACGTGCCGGAAGGCATCAGGGGCGCAATGATCCTCCCCTTCCTCACGGAGAGAATGAGAGCGGTCGCAAACCGAATCGCTGCTGACGCGATGCCGTCGTACGACGACTTAAAAGGAGCGATGCTTGAGGAGCTTCAACTTGCTCCAGCGGAGTATCGGGAGCTCTTTTACAAAACTAGAAAGGACGAAAAGGAGTCCTGGGGACAGTTCGCATCTCGGCTGGGCGATTTTCTTGGATATTATATGAAAAGTAGCGAGGTGACATCTCTGGAGATGCTGAGGCAGCTGCTGATAGCTGATCAGCTTAAGCGCACGATGCACCGAGACACGAGAGCATATGTCGACCTGAGCGAAAAAGGAAAATGGTTACCGCCCGCAGAAGTGGCCAAACATTGCGGTAAACTATGAACGAACGCAGAAGGAATCAAGGGCTAAACAGGGGCCACCTTTCCCAAATTGCGAGGGGAATAAAGCGAGTCTGAAAGATAAAGGCGTGGCTTCTGGTACAGAGAAAAGAAGTTGCTTCGGATGTGGGAAGTTGGGGCACATTTGGGCCAACTGCCCGAAGCCTAAGGATAAGGTTCCTAAAGGCGGTACCGTTGCTGGTGTAGGGCGCGATCGCAAGGAACAGCTACGGAGGGTGGTGGCAAACGAGAGGGACATCGCGACAAACACTCCTATTGGGTCACGAGCACAATTGGTCCCGTTGGTATCCGAGCATAACAAATTCCAGGGGAGGTTGGATTCGGGGGCGGATATCACGGTGATCAGGCGGAGTGTGATCCAAAGTGGGAGCCTTGAAACTTCGGGACCCATTGTTCTCCGCGGAGCCTTCGGTCAGTCAATAACAGCTGACTTGATGTACGTGCCGCTGCGGGCCGACTGTGACGAGTACGACACCGGACCACAGGTTATAACCCTGTGCGCGGTAACAGAGGAGCTGGCTGACGGAATTGACGCGCTCATAACACCCGACGTGTACGATGAACTCCTCAGGGCGAAGGCCGAGTTTGAAGCTGAAGCCGGTGATCTGGGCCCCGACCTGCCCGAGGGGCTCGGGGGTGAGCCGGTAGACTTTGAGGAGAACGAAATTCAGGCCGAGGTGCAGTTCGTGACGAATCCGCCTGAAGCAGGAGAGGGTACAAGCGTAACAGAATTCCGCAGAGAGCAGCTCAACGACGAATCACTCAGGGATGCCTGGAAGGAGGCTGAGAACGGGACACACGGCATGGTTGTGCGCGAGGGGCTCCTGTATCACAAAGATGACGTTGATGGCCGACCTTGTGAGCAGGTTGTGTTGCCGACGTCCAGGCGCGAAAAGGTGCTCGAGCTGGCGCATGACTCCCCGTGGGGAGGGCACTTTTCGCAGAAGAAGACCAAGAAGAGAATAAAGGGCGCGTTCTTTTGACCAACGATGGCTCAAGATGTCAAGAAACACTGCCAGTCGTGTCATGCGTGCCAGGTACAGTCGAGGGCAAAGGATAGAGTGCCGATCACACCGCTACCATTTCAAACAATCTTCATAGATTGTATCGGGCCGCTTGACCCTCCTTCGGCAAGGGGTCACCGGTACGCGCTTTGCATAGTCGACCTGTGTACGAGGTGGGCCGAGGTAGTCTGTCTGAGATCATTGACGGCGGAAGCAACATGTGACGCATTGGTGGGTGTGTTCGCCAGATTCGGAACGCCACAACTAATCTGCTCGGATCAGGGCACAAACTTTGTGGCAAAACTGACGTGACTGCTAACAGAGTGGCTGGGGGTGGAGATGCGGTTCTCGACTCCAGATCACCCCCAGAGCAACGGTCTAGTTGAGAGGTGGAATGGGACTTTCAAGGCTATGCTGCGTCATGTAATTCAGGATCACAGAGGGCAATGGGACAAGTACGTTCCATGTCTATTGTGGGCGTACCATGAGGTACCCAATGAAACGACAGGCGTGTCACCGTTTGAAATGATGTTCGGCAGAAGTCCAAGCGGTCCACTCACCCTACTGAGTATGCACTGGATCGGAGAATGGGCGGCTCCCGTGGGACTTAACTCGTCCACTGAGTCGTACCTCCTGCAGCTTAGAAAAAGAATGAAATAATCCGCTGATCTGGCGCAGGATAATACAGTGGTAAACCAGCAGGCTTACGCGGCACGGTACAACTTGAGAGCCAGGGTCAAGTCCTTTGTAGTAGGAGACCTAGCGCTGATCCTAGAGAAGGACTCTAGCGGTAAGTTAAAAGGAAAGTGGATCGGTCCGGTAAAGATCGAACAGCGGGTCAGAGAGCACAGTTATGTTGTGAAGCTGCCGGATGGAAGGGAGCGGCTTGTACACGCGAACAAACTAAGGCGGTACTACGTTAGGATGAATGCAGTGGGCGTTGTCTTTGACTCTGACGATGCGTTCGGCGCACTGGAGTACGTCCCTGCGCGAGAGTCCGTCGGGGCCAATGATGAGCCTCAAATTAATCGTGCGGCACGCCTGACTGAGAAGCAACACAAAGACCTAACTAGCTTGCGGGCTGAATTTAGTGGCGTGTTTTCTGATAAGCCAGGGCAGTGTAAGGTGGGTTCGCACAAGATCGGGATCGTTGCGGGGACAGAGCCCAAGCGGACGTATCCCTATAAGATTCCGATGAAGCTCAGGGCAGAGGTGGATCGACAAATAGACCAATTGCTGGACTGGGGTCTCATCTATGCAGTCGAGAGTATGTTCAGTCACCCGGTGGTGTGCGTCATGAGGAAAGACGGTACGGTAAGAATGTGCGTTGATTACCGGTGCCTGAACTCAATGACCGAACCTGATGCATTTCCCATGCGAGCGCCGACGGAACTGCTGTGGCAGGCAGCCAAGGCGAACTTCATTTCGGTCCTGGATATGACTCGGGGATACTGGCAGATCCCTGTAGAGCCCGAATCCCAGGCATGCACTGCCTTTGCGACATCTCGTGGTCTGCATGCCTGGCGAGTGATGCCCTTTGGGCTGCGTAACTCCTAGGCCACTTTCCAACGAGTGATGAATCAGCTGCTTGCGTTTCACTCCGCGTACGCATGTGCGTATGTTGATGATGTGGCAGTCTTCTCTGAGACCTGGAAGGAGCATATGACTCATCTAGCTGGAGTACTGAGAACTATCGGAGAGGCAGGGCTCACCGTCAACCTGGAAAAATGTCAGTTCGGCAAAGATCAGGTAAAGTACCTGAATCATGTAATTGGAGGTGGATCCCATTCTCCGGACCCCGAACGCACTCGTGCCATGCGGGACCTAGAGCGACCGACTACAAAGAAGGAGTTGAGAAGTGTTCTGGGCCTTTTCAACTACTATCGTGACTATGTACCGCATTTTGCGGAACTGGTGCTCCCACTAACAAAACTAACAGGTAAGAAGGTGGCAAACCAGATTCCGTGGTCCGCAGATGCAGAAGCAGCCTTTAACGCCGCTAAGGGGAAGTTGGCCGCAGGCCGAGGCACCCCAACTGGCCGCGCCAGACCTGATGAGAGAGTTTGTCTTGACGACGGACGCGTCCGAGTTTGCGGTTGGCGCCTGTCTCTCGCAGGAGAATGGGGAGGGGAGGGAACGACCCATAGCTTTCCTGAGCAAAAAACTAACCCCGACGGAGACTCGCTGGGCAACCATCGAACGAGAGGCGTTCGCGATCGTGTGGGCGCTATCGAAACTCGAAACCTTGTTTTTCGGCGCTAAAATTAAGGTGGTCACGGATCACAATCATGCACTGAAGTACCTCACCCTCACATCCCCGAGCAGCGCGCGTCTCACGCGATGGTCCCTTGCGCTCCAGCGCTACGAGATAACTATATCGCATATTAAGGGGTCAATGAACCAGTGTGCGGACGCGTTGTCTAGGCTTAGAGTTGCGACCTAGAGACGGCGGGCCTTGAGGTATGGCTCCGGGCTGACATGACGTTCGGTGGAATGATCTCTGGGGCCTCCCATATGAGTTGTGCTAACCGTATAATATTATGTGCTGTACTTTGTTTCAGCTTCGGTCCGAGCGCGGCCGATGTTATGAGCCGAAGGGCCAATCAAACAGCGCAAAAAGCGCAGCGTCATGGCGTGCCCTCTGCGCTCGGTAGGACAAGCTGGCAGAAGAGCACGCTTAGAGAGACTGCGAATACCGTCTGGTCCTATCAACTGCAGAGAGCACGCCATGACGGTGTACCTCTTTCGCTGTTTGATTGGCCATTCGGCTCATAACATCGGGCCCGCTCGGACCGAAGCTGAAACGAAGTATAGTGCTAATGCATGTTTTTTTTGTGTGTTTGTGTTTCTGTGTTTGCTTTTACTACGAATGTACCGGAAGGGTAGAGCTTCATTCTGTAATACGGGAAGGTTAGAGCTAATCGCCGTTCCAGGCTGCACGGTGAACACTTCGCGTCTATGTCCTGAGACTTTATGTGTTTTTATTTTAGTGCGTTGCTCGTTCTTGCAGCCCGAGCAACACAGTTGGGGGGAGATGTTAGGTCCCAGGACTTTCGGGGAAACTGTGTTCTGTATATGTATTCTTGTATGTTTTTCTTTTCTTTTTTTTGTGACGGGTTCAAAGGAAAACAGGGGGCCCGCAATGTTTACGAGTACCGGACGCGACGCGACGGCAGTTAACGAATTCCGAAGTAACCCGAATCTCGAGCACCGGGGTTGGAAATGTGGGTAGTGGGCCAGAAGCACCGCCGGGTCGGAACGACACGGCGGGGGGTGCGGAGCGACCCGGCGAGGTGACAAGCGATGCTGACCAGACGCCCGGGAAAGTGGGGACGATTTCTGGAATTTTGGGGGCGCGCGAGAAAGAGGAGGGCAGTTTACGCTGAGCATCGGTGGGGGCAAGACGCCACCAGGACTCCGAGAGGTCTCGCGTAGCTCCTAAGATCTGTAACCCAGTCCGTAACTATATATGTAAATAAATCATATATGGGTGATTTCATCTCAACTCAGGCACGGATTTAGGGTCGAATTTTTAATTTTGACGAAAAAAAATATATGTTTTGGGACAATTCCTATAATAAAAGAAGACGCAAACGGTTATTTCGTCGGATTTTTTGTTCTCAAGTTATGGACCGTTGAAGCGGTCAAGGTGGAAATTGATGTTTTTCCAGCCTATCGGAGGTGCCATATTTCACTCCATCCCTTTTCCCTACTTTTTACGCTACATCAATATAACGTTTTGGGAACACTCTAGACATAGGTTTTTTTTATGCTAATTAAGCGTCTAGGTCATAACATTCTTAATGATTTTTTTTTTATTTGTCAAACCGCCTCTCTCTGACGATATTTGACGAAGCTCAGCAAGCTGTGCTGTGTGACCTAATCAACATATTTTTATGATCTTTATATCACCGTAAAGCACCAATTATGCTCTTTCTTTTGACTATAATTTCAATATTTTGCCACAAGTATATAATGCGCTACATGTGCCTGAAAAACGAATATTTCGAAAAACTAGCAAGTTTAGAGTCGATTTTCTAAAAAAACCCACTTTTTATTTTTTTTTTTCATTTTTATTCACAGTTAGTTAATATAGTAGTCTATCAGAAACTACCAACAGAAATTGTAATATATTGTTTGCATGGCCGCTATTAAGACTCGAATCTCGTGCTATGAGGGTTTTGAACGGGACTTCGCACAGGCGCTTTGCTGAGTAGTATTTTGGCCAATGTAAAGTTTTCTATTTAATGTTAGTACTTACCACAATATCTGAGCGTAAAAGCAAGTGAAGTAACAATATTTATCCTTACAATATTTATTTACTTGGCACTGTGGTGATTTGAAAGGTGTGTGAGCTTCGCCTTATGTATTGACGGAGAAGTACGGTAACATCTAAACACACGGACAAACTTAAGTCACGAGGGAAAAGTCTAAGTAACCTGGCATGAATCACTGCAAATAGAAATGAAACATAAACAGATGACTAACGCATTTGAAGCCTTACACGCCACGAAATTCTCATCCTTACTCGCCCCGAAATGCTCGTTATTTTACGAAAGAGCCCGTATGTGCACAAAATAGACCGTACTTCCTAAGCGTCAGATACTAAATCACACATATGTATATGCACTGCATATCTGTTTGACATAAGAAAATATGACAATTACATATAAAGTTCGGAATTTTAAACTCAAGATGCGACACGTAACCAGAGAAGGGAAGTAATATTTCATGTTGTAGCCTAAACATGTTCATTTCATAAAATATATCAAAATGTGTTGACCAAATGTCTCATATACTCCTAATTAACATAAAATGCCCTCACAAGTGAATACAAATATAAACTTTGAAACGAATTGAACACCGCCAAATTCCGCCTGGTTTACGGATAGACGACGCAGTACCTTTTCAATACTACACGGCGCTGCTCACACAAAAACAGTGATAAACACCTGGGATAGGGATAGTCATCTTTCGACGTAGCACATTTCGAGACACTAGGTTGATGCGACTCTGAGCCAGTTTTCGCTTTGTCCAAATTGCAGTCAGTTCAGTGTCAAAGTCTATGGCGCGTCGTCTGATCACACAGCGCGCACTCACGGGGGAGAAGGATGAACGCACTGTTGAAACGGTCCGGCCTTTTCATGGTCCCACCATTTAGCTGTCTATTCTGGGGTTTGGTAAACTCTTTCTAGGACCACATCACCTCCCCCTTCTTCCATTGCTTTGCTCCACACATGAGAAGATTGGATGCCTTTCGATGGGGTTACCTTCTCCCAACCCTTCCTTTTAAGCTCCCGATAACGGGACAGCTCCTCTTGGTCGATGAAGAGAAGCGTTATCCCCTTGATTTTCTGGCCGAGAGCTTCAACGAACGTACGCGCGTTAGTTATGGAGCTCAGCTCAGTTGTTTTCAAGTTATGCAGTGACGCATGATGCTTCAGCACACCACCCACTCCATCGCTTTTGCCGTGCCCTGACGCCGAGTATCCACCTGCTGACTACAAACTTCTTCTGAAATTCGTGTAATTGGTGCCGATTTTTGAAATGGCTTGGAGCGCCGTCCCAAACATAGATTAGCTCCAAAAAAAAGAAAACGGGCAAGGGTTCCTCGAGCCTGTCTTCAATCATTGTGAGCGCAAAGAGCGCGTGTGCAGAATCATGACAGGTATCCTCACTCACGACGCCGAAACTGAGTGCTCCCTTCGTGGTCGTCGCAACGCAGGTGAATATTGTCGCCATCTTGGTTTTCCAGTGGTATCCCTGCACTGCACGTTGGAGTACAATACTCCAGTTTTCGACGAAGTCAAAGTGGAGGACTACGACACGTGGCTTCACGTTTGCTTTTTCAAGCATATTGCTCTCTGTTGTGCGCGCCGAATATAATAGTGGGGTATGTATTTCTTCGTCCACTTGTTGAGTTCGTTAAGAAAAGCAGTGGCTTCCAAATGTTTTTTCACCAACTCGCCACCAAATTCCCACAGTGCCAACTCCAGTTCATCTTCAGCGCTCATCCCTAGCATCTCGAGGGATATGTACTTCCGGTTCGAACAGGCTTCACACCTCAGCAAGAAACAGTCTTGGGAAGGATTTTCACAAAGAAAAATTTTCTGGACGTCTTCAAAGGTCATGGTCTTCCCCGCCGCATTTTACAGAGATGTCAGACAGAGTATGAAGTAGGCGCAGCATACACACATACACTCTTCATGTACAGGGTGTTTCTTAACCCACTTGGGCCGAAGAGAATAAAATTTTGTTAGGCCCATTTTTCACTCGCGGTATTGGCCGCCTTGAATTCTTTGTAGGTTTCCCTAATAGATCTCGTCATAAATCGCTTCGTGACCGAAGACTTCCTGACCATCAATAAAAAGCCTTACGACATCCCTCTTGTTCGGGCTTTGTCTTGAGCAGTCTTTCGCATCTGATGTGTAGTAAGTCAACGCAAGGGCGACATCGTTTTCGTTGAGAGCATGCCCTTGGTATGGGTCAGATGACGCCCAGACCCCCCTTTTTTTTTCAGCTTTCTTGATTGGTCCAAAGCATGCTTCGTCACTTCAGGAATTGCTTTCAGGATATCTTTTTTTTTTTTTTGAGGTTAGATGGAAAGAGAGTTAAGAGGCGGTAGCGTTCTAGCTGCGACGCGCTCTTGACGTATAGCTGCTCTTAAATTGCTGACCCAGTCGGAGCACGAGGAGCATGGATCTTCCTTGTCTGTGCCCGTAGGTTCTCCGTACACGTCACTTAGTTTACGACCAATTTTCTTTTTGAAGTCCGCGGTTATCTCGGATTTTTTTTCGCTTAACATAGCCGGTACGACTTCGTGGGGTCACGCTCGAAGGGAGTTTAAGTGATGTCACACTTACTTCGGCAGCATCAATTGCTTCAGACACTCCTTGGACCAGGGCTTCCTCGTCAACGAATGATCTGCCCGCTGGTTTCAGGGGTGATGACGATGAGCTTGATGACAATATTTCCTGTCCTTGCTTATGTTCTTCAATCTGACCCAAGAACATTGTGTAGCAGTTATTGCACAGAACATCTCCAGGGCTTACGCGCTGGGCGTCCTTAGCCGGTAGAACTTGCTTAAGAAAACTTAGGTTTAGCTCCGAGACTTGACGAAAATGGTGTCCGTAAAACACTTTTCTTGTGTCTCCTTGAATAGTCGGCGCACACTTTCCGGTCTGAACTGAATAATGTATTAGCCATGGCAGTAACGAACACTTCTGGCTTTCTGAAAGCAGGAGCAGTTTTAAGTTCATCCAGCTCAGACAGCACGGAGGTAGAATGAGTACCAGCTTTCCGCCGTGGCTTAGGAATTCAAGTAAAGAGCCAGAAAGTGACCGAGAAGGCTATTATCAGTTAGACGACGTGCGAAGATTCGGCTTCCTTTGGGTCCCCAATCTTCCCGTCGATCCATACTTAAACATTCGCTCTCCGCCTCCCGCGTAATCTGAATGCCATGCAGCAGCGGCGTCTCTTTTAGTGCCCGCGGATTAGTGGCACAGTTGTGTTAGGGTGGCATCTGTAAAATTTCGGAGCCGTAAGCAAAAGGCCTCAGAGGATTTCTCTAACGATCTGCATTCCCCCGTATTGGGAGAAAAAGATGCGCTTGCACTTGTGAATACGGACTTCTAAGTAACTTTTTTTTAAGAGCACTACTCAAACTTTTTTTAATGTTTATGGTTGGATATTAGGTAACTGCTAGCGATAAATAGAAAACCTTATATAGGCCCAAATTCTGCTCAGCAGAGCGCCTGTGCGAAGTCCCGTTCAAAACGCACATAGCACGAGATTCGAGTTTTAATAGCGGCCATACAAACAATATATTACAATTTATGTTGGTAGTTCCTGATAGACTACTATATTAACTAACTGTGAATAAAAAATGAAAAAAATGAAAAGTGGGGTTTTTTAGAAAATCGACTGCAAACTTGCTAGTTTTTCGAAATATTCGTTTTTCAGGCACATGTAGCGCATTATATACTTGTGGCAAAATATTGAAATTATACTCAAAAGAAAGAGCATAATTGGTGCTTTACGGTGATATAAAGATCATAAACATATGTTGATTAGGTCACACAGCACAGCTTGCTGAACTTCGTCAAATATCGTCACAGAGAGGCGGTTCGACAAATAAAAAAAAAATCATTAAGAATGTTATGACCTAGACGCTTAATTAGCATGAAAAAGCCTATGTCTAGAGTGTTCCCAAAAAGTTATATTGATGTAGCGTAAAAAGTAGGGAAAAGGGATGGAGTGGAATATGGCACCTCCGATAGGCTGGAAAAACATCAATTTCCACCTTGACCGCTTCAACGGTCCATAACTTGAGAACAAAAAATCCGGCGAAATAACCGTTTGCGTCTTCTTTTATTATAGGAATTGCCCCAAAACATATATTTTTTTCGTCAAAATTAAAAATTCGACCCTAAATCCGTGCCTGAGTTGAGATGAAATCACCCATATATATACACTCCGTGCGGGAACTATAGGGGGCGCTTTGAAAAACGCGCGCAGTGCCGCTAGCGGAGGAGCTGGCGTTCGACCGCGAGGCGCGTTCAGCAGCCTGCGGCGCCTTTTCGCTTGCCAAGCTGTGGCGGCGGAAGCGCGCACGGACGAAACTTTTGCTTCTTGAGCCGATACGTTGAGGGTGACGTTGCATGAATGCTGGGGCAGACCTAAGAAGGGGCATTTAGCTGTTCTCCTCTTCTTATATATTGAGTTTTAGTCGTTATTAGGGGTAATTTTTCTAGTTGCGGCCAAAAAAGGAGTTGGAGCAATTTTCTGAAAAGCAAGACGGCCGCCACCATAATTGCTTTGAGTAGAAAATTTATTTCGCTCGTCGCTGTAAACGTAGGACTGCTGGAACGATGATATTGGAGGCGAGTGAGATGTACACTAAGTTTCTGCACGAAGTGTGCCAAGTTTCATTAAGACGGCAGGTGTGAAAGTTGTTTCTAACGAATAAAGAAATAAAGCTGTACGGTATATCCAATATTGGACCCAAAATGTTGTGTTATAGCGGACTGTGCAAAGTGCAGATTTGGGCACACAGGTGCTTGGACTTGACAGTAACATGACACAGCACTTAGTATACAAAAAAAAAAGGTGGCATAGGGAAACCAGGTGAAAATTTGGTTTGGGCGGCGTAACTCAATGGGAACCGGTTTTGACCATGAAAAGGCTGTTAAGAGAGTACCACTGGTCGGGGGAGGTGGAGACTTTAGAGTTAGGAAGGGACTAGTAGACTGTACTTCCAATTGAAACAACTTTACGAAAGGTCGTTCCAAAGCCGAGAAAACAAAGTTGTCGTCCAACACACGGTTTGGCCGCCAAGGACTTTTGCGGCTAGCTGTTGTGTAATAACCTGTTGTGCGAGGTGCTGATTTTCGGCCCACAGGTACTTTGACATGACCGTCACTTGGCACAACACTTATTATAACAAAAATAGTTGGCATAGCGAAACCAGATGGAAATTTAGTTTGGGCGGCGTAACTAAATGGGAACTGGCTTTGACCGTCAAAGGCTGTTAGAAAATACCACTCATCGTGGGAGGCCCACACTTTACAGGTAGGAAAGGACCAGTGGACGATACTTCCAGTTCGAACCACTTTGCGATAGGTGGCTCTAAAGCCGAGAAAAAAGATTGTTGTCTACAGTACTCGGGGTGTCAGTGTTTCCACATCCAAAAGGAGGCTGAACAAGAAAGAAAGCACACCACATAAACTCCCATACTCAAACGCCGATTCTCCAGTGATTCCAAGTTTCATGGTTGTTTTCTTTAGATTTATATTTGTCACTTTTTTTACCGTTCGAATCTTTCTTCATGAAGTACAGATTGCGTGCCATATTTGTCCGGAATTATCATCGACTCGTACGATGGGGACGAAACTTCTTTGGAGGGCATTTCTCCAACGAAATTGGCACTGCATACCAGCGAGTGTGGGATGGCATTTCAGTTCGTCCCATCTGCGCTGACACATGTAGGCGTTACTGGTACGAAAACAAACGCAGAGCGCAAAGCGGCAGTGTAGAATATGTCAGCCGTGTCGACACAGTGGCAGACATGATCGGGACACCGAATTTCTCGCGTCGTACGGCACGGCTCCATCGTTGTCGCTGTCCCACAAAACATCGGCGAGGTGAAAAACTGTGAAACTTTGTCTCCACGAGATACGACGCATAACTATTGAAGCACTTAATGACGCAGCACAGGCTGCGTCATTAAGCTGTGAACCCAGCGCTGTGAACCCAGCGCAACAGCACCACTCCGACTTCAACGCGTACCAACGTACGCGGCGTGGTTTCGGTTTCGTTTTCTCTGGGGTGCTCACTGCCTACCTTCGGCACCGGCCGCGCGGCGGCGCGCCAGTCGCGTCGCACGGAGTGTATATTCGTAACCTTCACCTGGGTGTCCCTCTGCCACTATATCTCCGTTGGCCAAGGCGGAATTGGGGTTGCCATCATCACATCGGCGGCAACCCAACGAAGATCTTCAGCCTCTCTCAACGACACCAGGAGAGAGAGAGAGAGAGAAGGAGGAGAGAAAATTAACTGACACTCTTATGCGAATTTACTGAAAAATACAAAGGACTGTCTAACTCCGCCACACCCATCCGAGTTACAAATTCCTACCGAAGGCTGGCCTTCAACCATGTGTTTCTCCGACAACCGAGCGCCCATTCACCGACAACTATGCAAAGCTGTCGGAATAATGAAGACATTCAGACATATACTTCCGGTAAATATGAAAAAAAACTAATTTACAATGCGTTGTTTTACCCTGTGCTCTGCTACTCCCACCTGGTGTGGGGTTCGGCAACAGTGGACAACATTGACAAGTTACGCCTATTACAGAAAAAGGCACTTTGGATAATTGAAAATGTTCCGCATGACTATCATTCCTTTCCTCTTTTGGAAAAACATAAAGTCATTGATATAACCAATTTGTATGCGCATAGACTGATAGCTAATTATCAAGGATTCGTAAGGGAAAATATTGACTTTTCTTTAGACCTTAGTAATCTGGAAGCAAACGAGTCTTTGTACCCATCGCGACATAGCCCCCCTGGCGTATTCCCTTTTCAAGGACAAATTTTGGTCTACAAAGATATTGCCACCAATTACCACTTTTATTAAACGCTCTGTTTTCCCGTGATATTGAAACACACTCCGTTAGTCATCGTTCCATTCAAGAAGCTTTATAATAAGTAACCACGACTTTTTTGTATACTGTTGATTGCGAAGTTGAATTCTCGATATTTTCTTTTGTTCATTCCTCTGTATAGGCGTATGCCTATGTATGTGTGCGCATATTCGTTCTTTTTTGTCTGTGTGTGCCAGTGCCGCGCTTACCTTGTACCTATGTACTGGGACTCGTCAAGCTGCAGGCCTGCAGCTTTTTTTTTTTCCAGCGCCCATGTCACAATGTACTGTTTGTGGCAAAAATTAACTAATTTGAATTTGAAAGTGCACTCTGACACGCCGAATGCGTTTCGACGTTTCCTAGACGAACAACTATAGAGCGCTACACAGTGCGCGTAAAAGAAGAATCGCCGTGTTTTCCTCGTTTTTATTTAAAATGACTGGCCTCATTCAGAGTGGCAGTTTGACAGAATTTGTTCATCCGTAGCACATACCTAGGGCGGTAAAATGTGGAGCTCCTCACTTCGTCGTTCGAATAAAACGCATAAAACATGTGTGTCCGTAAGTGATGACGTCACAACATGGCGCTCCACTCAAAACAAACCGTTGCTTGGGCATTGTTACTGAAAATGCATGGGGGCTCGACGTGAGGTTATAAATTGTCTGATAAAAAAAGTAAATATTTTTGTAAGCAATGGTGTCTTCTCAATATCTAATCATGAAGACTTTTTCGATTATCTCAGTACCATAACACGATGAAAAAAGCCCGTAATAAAGTGTCCCAACCTGTCGAAAAGAGAGTTTTGTTGTTGTTGTTGTTTCGATTTTGCCTGCTATCGTTTTTAATGCTAAAATTCCCAACTGTAAATTTACGCACTTTCCGTAATATTTTCATACTGTTCAGTTTTTTTTCCTCAGAGCACAATCGCTCTCGGGGAGGAGACAATCGACAGTCACATTCAGGGCAGGATTAAGGTACGGGCTAAGGGGGCTGCAGCCCTGGGCCCCAGGCTGTCAGGGGGCCCCATGCTGGCCCCTAAAAATTTAAAAAATGAAAGTCGTTTTTTTTTTTTTTTTTTTATGAAAGTTTAGGCAGAAAGCAGAAGAAACACTCCGAAGGGCCTCTGGCACAATGGCCTTCTCCTTCTCTTTTCCTCAAAAAGGAAACAAGGATGCCATAAAGTTCCCGTCTCTAGATCAGCTGGCGTTTGTAAGCTCGTTGTACAAGAGCGTGCCAGAACAACAAAATTTAACAGGCCTCCCATGCCCCTTGTTATATTTCTTTTTTTTTTTTCTTTTTTATTGGAGCTTTTTGGAAGGACGGTTATGGAGCTTTCTTTTGTACTGGGGCCCCCTTAGCGTGTTTTACGGACAATTGTGGGCAGGATGTTAAGCAAGCGTTAAGCAAGCAACGCAGATGGTTCACACATGTTGGTTTAAACCTTTTCGCGAAACTCCATATGGAGTTTATTCCAGAACGATAAGTTTGGAACAAGCGAAAAGCTGCCCGTAAATCTTCCGGACACCGTCTCTATAGCCACCACCAAAGAGGCGTTTCAAGGAGCCGGCTCTTAAGACGCCCCTCAACAGTTTTCGATGGGTACTGACTAGGGCTGGGTGTCGATTACAAATTTTAACCCGATTAATCGCAACCCTTTAATCGATTAATTAATCGATTAATCGGTTGCGTTGATTTTTATAAATATTATATTAAAAATAATGCAACAACGCGTCTTGCCTTTGAAGACTTATTTTACTCTCTGTTACACGGCGCAAAGGACATTTAGAATTGAGGATCCATATAGTTCAACGATTCAAAGACTTACATATTTTTGCTGCAGCTCCGAAGGCAGAGACGTTTGTCCACATTCTTTGACAAAAAGACAAGAAGTTAGGGTAGAGTGTAGTCAGGGCTTGGGCCATGCTTTCTTCTTTTTTCAGAGAAAGGGGCCTCGATGAGAGGGCGTTGATTGTTGTCTGCGTTTTGGCGTATGGTCCTTGGTGCAGCGGCGTACATGAGTGCTTCGCTCGTAGGTGATACTGAAGCGAGCCTACGCTTCCACTGTACGAAAACGGCTTTTTGCAGATGATGAAGTGGACTTCCTTCGAGTTAAAAACTTCACCGCTGGAGTTTACTTTAAACCCAAACTTTCAAGCGAGATTGCCTTTCACACTCGCCAACTCGTCCATTTACAACAAGTAACCATGGCGTTGTTAGCTTCCCAGTTTGTTTTTCTGCTTGTTTGTCTCACCTGGGCAGGACGTATAACAGATCCTCAACACGTGAAGTTTCGCGGTCGCGCGGGGATCAATTGCGATACCCGGCTTGTTCTTCTGGCCTCGGCAGAACTGTAATGTATATCCTCGAACACGTAACGCTTCGCGAGCGCGAGAACTGAACTTTGCTCATAGCACCTGACTGGGAACGGAAAACCGCTCCGGACAGAACGTCCGGATACACGCCACGCAGCGTTTTCAGAAGAGAAAGGGGGAGAGGGGGGGGGATAAGCCACCCCTAGTTCGGGCAGGTCGTCCACGATAGAGCCATGCGCGCGTCCACTTTACTTCTTTTTGAGTACCGATTAAAAAACCGATTAACCGGTTGAAAAATTCGATCGCGATTAAAGCCTTAATCGATTAATCGGAAGGTTAATCGATCAATTGCCCAGCCCTATAATACTGACTGCAAGGAAGTGCTCTGGAGTCGATATCTGGTCTGCCAGTGCAACTGAACACTCTTCCTACCACCGTCTGATACGAATACTGCAATGGTTTCACCAACCTCTGAGGTATAACCTCTTATTTTTTAACGTTGAGTCACAGAACAAAATGGCCGCCGAGGTCTAAATTACTGCATTTAAAAAGAACAAGATTAGTACTAAATCTGATGCGAAACATTTTCCTCGTCCAAAAAGACAGCGTGTAGATACAAAAAGAAAACATCTTCTCGATTCTCATGATAAATTCTTCAAATGCAAATGTGCCCCAACGACAGCGGTCGATGTCTTAGAATCGTACGTCGTTTCTCCTATGCTTTAAATGTGGAAGTCTGTGTTTGCTTGCGAAACGAGGGTTCAGTTATTAGAAGAGCGTTTACGAAGTAGTTTGAGACCGATAAAGACTGCTTCAACCAACGAAATTTCTTTCTTGCCTATGTCACTTCCTCCACTGTTCACACCAGTAATTAATTAACAAAGGGCTAGTTAGAAGTTAAAACACTTCCAATAATTTTGAACAGTTACAAGAATGAGGGCTTTAAATTTTCGTGGCAGTTGTCGATTTGCGAGGCACGCCATTTGAGGGAAGCGATATTAGAATGGGAATTTCGCAGGTACCTTTTCGGTTGCTGCATAACTCAATTCGTGTGTGATTAATGATGTCACTCGACATGTTAGCAAAAGGGTCACCTGTGCTACAAGTCGACATATTGACCAATTTGTATAAACTGGCCCGGGCATGTACTTTATGAATCTAGCTGTAATTCTAGTCAAACAAATTCATAAACGGAATCAACATTTTAAACGAAAGCAATTTAGTGTTGTTTTTTTTTTTTGGTTAAGTTGCGGGATGTGAACGACAAATCCTAATGTTTTCCGCAATGTCCATTTGATTTCATTTTTGTACCTCAAAATTACTGTATTGTAAATTGCTAGAGGGGTTGGTTACTTGCGAAGTAGCTTCTAAACAATCGCATCCGCCTCAATGCCAGCAAGGAAAACTTGAATTCCATTGAATTTACGGATCGAAACCAGGCTCGACAATAATCATACAATGAAACATATCTAGATTTAACAAGTTCAAAAATATACATATTCCCGTCGTCATCGTTACCTTCACCGCCACCATCATCACCACCACCATTATCATAGGTAGAGGCCTCATAACAGCCTCAGCCCAGGGCCCTCAAATGCCTTAATCCGGCACTGGTGACATTGACTGCTGTACGATAGTAACGTTGGTCTGAACTACGCTTCAGACCAGCGTTCCAACATGACTATCCTCACTTCGATCGATTGCACCTAATTCCTCGAGTGGTCTTAAGCTCTTCAATGTAAATTGGAATGTCAACCTGCGACACCCCGCCCCCTCCGATCAGCGGCATCAATGCCCGACAATTTACGTCATCTCATCTTTTTGTTAAACCACTGATATGCGAACACACGGTCACATCGGTGATAATTCCAGTATTCTGTTCACAACGCACAACACTGCCATCGCGATGTTGGTGCTATGTTGCTGCTATGTTGCTGACACGCAGAAATACAGAACCACGTTGACTACCGGTTGGCACTCGGCTTCGGAATATAGAACGGAATCCCGCACAGAAGGCACCCAGGCACCCGGCAGCGAAACCTGCCTGTCTTGGACGCAGTTTCCGCGATTTCCATAACGTCGTCAACGTCGACACATCCACTGTGGACCGTGCTGTGGACACATCGTGCCGCGTACGGTCCGCATGGTGGTTTCGCGCCGAAATCCGGAGATGGCCATTTTAGCCCAGTGTACGTAGAGCTGCTGGCACTGCTCCGGAACTTCGCTGTTTCTAGCGGCTTCGTTTGCTCGTTTGATAAAATTAGTGGTAAAAACGTCAATGCAACCGAAATGTCCTGCACGTTTCGACTGGGAGACGGAATTACAGGCGGCCTTCGCTGCCGCTGAAGCTCAATAAACTCAACAACATTTATTAAGCAACGTGCGCGACGTGCTCGGAAAACGAAACCGAAAGAAGATGATTTGGGAGGGCGAAAGCTTTCTCCCGTCTGCCTGGAGAAGGAGAAAAACGTCTCGTTCCTCCCTTCTTCTCGTGTCCGTTTGGGGGCGCGTCAGTAGAAGGGAGGAAAATGCGCCGTTGCTACCTTTCTCCTCCATTTTTCTTAGAGTGTGTGGGGGGGGGGGGGGGGGGGGGGGTAATCGGCAGCAAACTTTCCGACCTACAGTAGACCGGCTACATTACCGCGAAGAATTCCCCCAGTAGCTTAGTGGAAGGATGTCCGCTTCACACGCAGCAGGCCCCGTTTCAATCCCTAGTGTGGGCGTACCTTTTTTTTTTTTTTTCTTTGGTAAACATTTTTTTATATTGACATATATTTTTTTTCAATTATCACTGAAAAAAACAAAGGTTGTGGATAATACGTCGCTCAGCTAAATGGTATGGGGTTCCCTTTTTGACACCTGCGAACTCAATGTAGTCACTTTCCACAAAATGCAAGGAGCATGCATATGAATCGGGTAGCGTCCGCTTTCAGAGGCGCCCTTAAATATTCTACAGGAATTGCAGCCAGCCATAGGTCCCGATCCCGTTGATCTCTCGAAAGCTTGTGCAGACTCTGCCGCACAATGCCACTTTCAGATGCAGGATATGTGAGCCAGCTCTTGACGCAACATCTTGGGGATATTCTTCTCGGAGCCGATCACGGGAATTCACCACGGGAACACACTACCAGACTTGTGCCTGTCTCAAATACTCTACTCAAGATACTGTATTTCAAATACTTTTTGAAGTATATGGTATCTTGCAAATATTTTTGACCGAGAGTATTTGATACTGTATTTTAATTACATTTCTGCGTGTCTTGTAATCATCACCTCAAATACATTTTTGATATTCCGCCATTTTCCGAGTTTTTTGGTAAGAAGTGTCGTGGGCGTGGTACGAGCATACGTGCAGATTTTTTTTCCAGCAACCAAATCCTGTTGCTAGCTCCGATAAGCTAAGGTTACTTTGATTTAGCTCGTGAAAACATCGTTTTCGTGCCGATTGTGACTCATATTTCACCCCAAAGTTCTTGCAATGAAGGTTTTCCCCTCGCCGACCCAAATGCACCTTTTGTTTCCTAGGGTTTCCCCCCAAAAAATCCTCAAACAAAAGGGGTGGACTAAAGTGGCGAAGTGGGCGAGTTGGATCATGACATATAAAATTAAAAGCGCAAACAAAGATGAGGACAAAAACAAAATGTGGTTTTACGGAAGTAAAGATTGCCACACTGAGGCGTATCGCAGAATCGGAAACGACCCTCGACAACAATGCAGACTTCAGTGTCAAGAAAATGAGAAGTGGACACAAGTCGTCGATCGGGCACTGATTGCTCTCACAAACACTGTCTGAAACAAGAGATTGGCTTTTCGGAGGTGTAATGGGGAACAGCGGAGTTTGGGCCGCCGGCCGTGCGTCGCGAAGCGGCGCATAGGGGTGTGCCAGGTAAACATTGTTAAACAGTGAACAAGACAGGAAACGAACTACGCGCAGGATGACCTCTCAAAATGCCGGATAGATGGATGTGAATGCATGCTATAGCCTTTGTAATGGGCGGCAGCTTATGCCACCTAGCCTAGTGTGAAAAGACAAACATCATTCCTCCAGCGCTTCTAATACCAATTTTCTCCCCCTAACTATCACTAGGCAGTGTGGGATATCACCAGGATGACCTTCGGGGGATCGGGCAAAAAAACTAAAAACATCACCCCACTCCCCCGCCTCCTCTCCCCGGCGAGGTAGTCGCCAATCTTCCCCACCGTTGAGTGCCTTTCTAAACGCAACCGACTTGAAGAAAGTGCGACCAGTGCCGTGGCTATTATATAGGCTTTCTTTTCTATCCATTCACTCATTTCCGTATCCCAAGTTCGTTTATAATGAACTCCCCATTTAGGGAATATGGATTCTAGTTAAAGGGACACTGAGAGGGTATTTATGGCGTCCAAGGTTTTTATTTGTACATCACATATGGGAGCCCAACCACCCAGAACGCAATTTTTGGCTCGAAATTAAATTTCTCTGCACCCGAAAACCGCTGATCGAGACCTGGCTCGTTTGAGTCGCGCTCACTTCTTCTCCGTGGTCACGTGCCGCTTGTTTATGGTTTATACAGAGCCACCAAAGATAATCAAAGTCTTGGGTCATTGAAGGCACACACTCAATACTACAAATAGACGAAACATATGATACCCATTTTTTTGTAGCTTCTAAAAAAATTGCAAATACTTTGATTGAAAAAAAACAAAAAAATTTTCAGCCACGTGCTTTTCGGTAACTTTCTCCTCTATATTTCTTCTTTCTCCGCAGACCAGTTTCGATTTCGGTTTTGAGCAGTTGCGTATTTTGACTTTATTAAAATTATATGTGATGTTGTCGCAAAATATTTATTGGGTAGTCTTCTGACACTAAAATAAATCGCCCGGGAAAAAAAAGTGTCGGGTGTGTCAGTGTCTCTTTAAACAATGCGTCTAAGGTGTGCCGCAGGACGTGATATTCAGCGATGTCACTACAGCTAAAGCGACCTCTTTTCTTTTTTTCTTTTTTGTCCCAAAAATGTTTGGTAACATGTATCAGTGATATGCTGCTTCTCTATACTCCGTGTCACTAGTTGTGTGCAGTGCAGGCGTAGGCAACGCCAGGCGTAGAGAGGAAAGGCGAGCACCAGGAAGGCTGGACGGGAATGGAGGGCGAGGGGAGAAAGGGAGAGCACTAGGAACGTTAAAGAGGGGAGGAGGTCTCTCTCCACCTTCCCAGCCTTCCCAGCCTTCCTAGTGCTTGCCCTTTCTCCTCTCGCCTGGCGTTGCCTTCGCCTGTACTGCACGCGACTAGTGACACGGAGTAGAGAACCCTACGATGTGTTGCTTTTACTTTGTCGTTTTGCGCTGTTGTGTGCTAATAAACAATTCTGGTAAACCAGATTTGCGCAACTGTATAATTGTGTTATTGTCACTGACGTCGATACAAATTACGCAATGCGGATGTATCTTCAAAAGTAATTGAATTACATTTCTAAGTATGTGTACTCTACTCAAGATACTTTAGGGTGAACGTAACTTGAGTAGTATTTTCAATACTTTATGAAGCAGGTATTTAGTAACTTAACTTAAATACTTTCATTAAGTATTTTGTCCAACACTACTCACTAATCATTTCGAACTCTTCAATGTACGAAACAACTAATCTTGAAGTACAGAACAGCGAGCGGAACAAACATAACTGCAAAGGAATCGCACGGCAAACTGTTCCCGCAACCCATTTCGTCTGCTGCGCTCGAAAAAAAAAAAAAGCGCATGGTTGGGTGTAGTTACACGACTCCCGGCTCACCTCCGTACGGAGGTTTCGGTTTCGATCAGTTGCGTTTGTTGCTTTTATTAAAAAATGTGCGTGACTCTGTAGCAAAATATTAATTGGGTAGTCTTCCGACACCATAATAAATCGCCTTTGTAAAAAATAAAAAATAAATAGTTTTTTTTTTTTTTAGGGGGGGCGGTCAAAGTGTTTTTTTAAAACTGAAGAATCAGTAGGATTTTTTCTCAATGTGATGATTACAAGCAAGTAAAAAACACACACCCATAATACGAGCCTGAAAAAAAAAGTTCGGGGCTCAAACCGTTCATGTTAGAGTCAAAGTAATTGCTCCCTCATTACAGCGCACGTGAACTGCAACATAAAATGAGGGCCCAAGGCTGCTTTGAAATCATGTTCTAAACAGATGATTTTTATCGCTGTCTTTTTAGCAGACCTCTATGCGTGTGATGATTTTCGTCATACAGTATTGTATACCACGCAAGTACAGTTCATATTTATAAACCTGGTGAGTTTTCTTAGGCCTGTCATGTTCCAAATAATTACAAAATCAAAATCGGGTCGTTGTGAAAACTATTCAAACTGTCGCAGAAGGCATACTTCAGTCATTCTGTGTGCGTTCGTCATGCGTTTGTCGTCTGCATCTGGCATCTCGAGATGTCTCGCGGACCGGAAGTTGTCGTCGCAAATATTTCAGAAACAGCTGATTCGCGGCAAACTTCTGTTGTGGTAAATGTGAAATCTAGGCTCCCCCATATCTATTCATTTTAGACGTTTAAATTTCAAGTCCGATTTATGACCGATCGTTCTTTCGCAGCGAAATACAGCCCCATATAATCGTCTATAACAACACTCCTAGCAACGGTTTTTTTTTTTTTTTTTAGAGGTGACGTCACTCTTACGGGGTCAATTCACTCTTCACGGTTACTCCCGAGTATAGGAAACCATTGTTGTGCGAACGCGCAAAACAAAACACGTGCTCCGAGTGAATGCTGTGCCGCCATTCGCTTTCAAGGTCACTCATTCTATACTCCGCTTCACCTTATGTTATACCGCAAAGAAGGCTAGGAGCGCGAGCTCATAGCTTTGAGAGCAGCTTTTAACGCACGAGAGCTTGTGCCGCCGAGATGAGCCGTAGAACAAGGAGTTCGAGCTTGTAGCCTTTCCTGCGGTACATCGGTGAAGCAGAGTATAGTGTTGTACCGCCATTTGCTTCTAAAAGCCGAGCGAGGCGCGGGCCTCGTGCTTTGGTAGGTCTGACTTACAAGAAAACACGCACACATCAAGAGGCTTTAGGTTTCTCGCGCCCGCTACGCTATCCCTTAGGTCTCCTCGATTCTGCCAGAAAGTTCTAAACTATACTCTATTTCACCTTATGATGTACCGCGGGAAAGGCTACAAGCGCGAGCTCCTTGGTCTGGGGCAGATCTCGGCGGCACAAGCTCTCGTACAGTAAGGACAGCTGTCAACGCTATGAGCTCGCGCTTCTAGCCTACGCTGCGGTACAACATAAGGGGAAACGGAGTATAGGAAGTATTCACTGGTGGCCATAGCTGTGTGCATGACTGCTGAGCGCGTACTGATTGCGAGCTTCCACACTTCTTTTGCAACGTGCATTCCGCACCATCAACAGTGCCGGTCTTAGCAGCCTATTGATGCTAGCTCGTTCTGAGCATGCGCTCTAAAGAGCACCCACAAATATGGCGTCCAGTGAATACTCCCTATAGTACTGTCCGAGCTCAGAAAATTGCAAGAGTCGTGCAGCGGCGGCACAGAACCAGTGCAGCCACCGCGTTAGGACTGGCTCTGTGATCGACTTCCGAAGTACCGATAAAACGGATGCGCAGGGCGTCGTCTGTTTTTGCCATCTACCCTGTGTGTCGCCATGGCATTTCATCTGCTAGCGCTCGTATGAGAGCATTTGCGTTTATTTTGTATTAGTTGCTATAACAAAATATTTTGCATGCATATTTATTTACACTCAACAATGTATTAAAAAGTACGTGCTGCATCCAATGAAACATGTCCGCATTTCTAATAGTTACCCTCTGCGTTCGTGCTGCGATTGCTTTCGCAGACATTTCATCGACCACGTACACCGGGATACCTTCGCGAAATCAAGTCAACGATGTCCCGTCAGAACCTACTGGTGGCTGCAGTAGCGCTCATCGAGGACGAGAGCGACGATGAGCTCGAAGACATCATCACCCTTCCCTCGATTGTTTCGGCACGGACTGACAAAGTGATCAAGATAAGACGGAAAGATGATCGGCACCTACTTCGACTTGGAGCTGATGCGCTTGTTCAGGCTTTTAATTGAAACACACGCGGAGCTGGCTGGTCCTTATGAAGCTTCGGCGTTTTACCCGGATTCCGTTGGTGGACGACCGCAGATTTAGGCGGAGAAAACGTTGCTGATGGTGGTTAGTTACTAGGAACGAAAGCCACAATGTGCCAGATTGCGACCCGCTTTGATGTAATGGAGTCGTCTGTTCACTTCTGCATTGAAAGAGTGCTGAACTTCCTGAGCGCCATTAGCGCGCAAGTAATCACCTGGCCTAATGGAGAAAGACGTCGGAGGAGCCAAGCGGAAAAAGGGCCCCACAAAACGATCGGGGCGATTTATGGATGCCATGCGCAAATTCTGCGACCAGCGGAATCTTCGAACTCCGACTACTATCGGAGAAAGTCCCATTCCATTGTCCTGCACAAAATCTGCGATGATTAAAATCGATTCATCGGCGTCTACATCGGATTCCCCGGTTCAGCGCACGACGCCCGCATCCTGAAGGAAAGCCCCGTCTTCGAGGACGCGGAAATCAAGGGTGCCGGTGGGTACGCGCTGGGCGATTCGGCTTATCCCCTGCTACCATACGTTATGACCCCCTTCGAGTTTTAAAAAGGGCCCATGCCGAGCTGGAAGACTACAAGCACGATCAGCAGAGAGCAACAATCAAAAATATTTTCGGGCCGCTCGAGCAACAATATCAGAGAGACTACTTGGTCGACAGCGCCAGCATCAGGCAGTGCTGCCTTGTCGTTATGGGCGCCTGCGTTCTCCACAACTTCTGAATGCAGAAAGAGACTTCTTCGATGACCTGAACAACGCCTCCTCCCCCCCCCCCCCCCCCCCTGGCCAAGTCGCCAGCGACGTCGATCACGGGATTTAACCGGACGACTCCACGGAAAGTCTCTCCTAGCGGATCCGAGAGATCATCGCTAAGACGGAATCTTAAGAAGCGATATCTACACTTGCTACTCCATAAATATTATTCGTCTTTTCTTTCTTTTTTTTTTTTCTTTTTTTGGTGTGTGAACGTACGAATATTGTATGTGAGCTTTGAGAAATGAAACGTGACTCCATGCAACCACAATTAAACAAAGTAATGGGTTACTTGTTCTTTCCTTTCTGCGTCCTGCTATATAAGAATCGCAGAAGACATATGTCGGCATGCACAGGTAGTCAGTGCTATTGACGACGTGATGCAATATTTTTCCCTGAGTTTTACTTTGCTCTATATTAACCG
This sequence comes from Ixodes scapularis, assembly GCF_016920785.2. Taxonomy (NCBI): domain Eukaryota; kingdom Metazoa; phylum Arthropoda; class Arachnida; order Ixodida; family Ixodidae; genus Ixodes; species Ixodes scapularis. The sequence continues at coordinate 76,729,830 of NW_024609884.1, read as the reverse complement.
GGAAGTATCGTAATAATATAACGTAACATTGTTCCGCGAGCTATTTTCAGAATAACAATCAACAAAACTTAAGAAAACAAAACTAGTGACATGGCGATAAAAAAGTACATGCTGTAAAACATAAAATCAATTTTTAAAACTAAAAGTAAATCAGGGAACTACAGAAGACAGGGAATCAAAATGAACAAGATATTTTCAACGATTTTATTTGTACCGCACAATAGGGCAATAGTTAAAAAAGAAAACTAAATAAAACGGCCTGTGAAACAGTCAAACAGTCAGTCAAGTTCAGAGGTACAGGGTGCTCACAAGTACTAGTCAAACTGAAGCACGCCTACTCTGCCCAGTCTTGGGCAGTAACGAGTTACTAGTAACGCGTTACCGGTAACTAGTTACTTTTTCCGCTAACTTTAACCTGTAACGCGTTACTCTTTAATGCTGGTAACTTGTAACTGTAGCACTGTTACTTTTTTATTGGGTAACTGTAACTGTTTACACCGTTACAGCTACTTTTTTTTTTACTATATAAATTAGAACCCACCGCCGCGGACATGGAGAAATTTCCATCTTGAAGTATTTTTTTCCAAACTTCGTGCTGACAAAAAAATAAGAAGAAGAACAACAACAAGAAGCGTGGCCACGCATTAAAAAAAAAAAAAAAAAATTGCAGTGACCGAGAATGGACGACGGACGAGTCAGCACGAAACCGGGAGGTAAAGGAAGCGGCGCCCGCGGTGGTAAGGGCGGCAAGCAATGTCTGTTTCACCGACTTTGGCTCACTCTTCTCTCGTGGGGACCATCTGCGGGTGTCGGTGGTCGTGCGATGTCCCCGAGTATTCCGTCTGGGCTGTGTCTGGGATATGTCCGTGCTGTCGTTTTTACACCCAGCCGTTCGCCGTTTCCTCATCCGCATTAGTTTTCAAGGAAGCCGTCCCCATATTGTGCAGAAAGCCGGCGCTTGTTTAACTTATTCATTCTCTTCGGAGCCGCTCGAGTGAACATGACTTCCACAGTTGGCATTTCGGACATAGACGCCGCGGTGGTCGTCGTACACTCGTAAAGCACCAGAAGCTAATTGTCTCCTTTCCCCCTTTATTCTTTGGAAGCTGTTTAATCTGCAATGTTTAGGCTTGCTTCCGTGTGGGTATATCCCATAAGGTCATTATGTGACCATCTTTTTCCTCATTCGTTTCGTAGTGAAAAAATAAACCAAAACGTTCACTGACGCGGGCCGATGGCAATTTTGAAAAACGGTTGATTCTAAGTTATAACAATTATTGCAAATAAATTATGCACATCAAAATGCTGAAATGGCGAATGCCGCAACAAAGAAACACCTTTCGGGTTTAAATTTCTCTAATTTCTCAGTTTACCCTTCTTCACAAATAAAATATATTGTTTTGGTTTGTGATTCCTTGTGTCCATTTTTTGTACTGTAACGAGAAAGTAACGGCGTTACTGTTTTTGGAGTAACTGTAACTGTAACACGTTACTTTTTGAAACCGGTAACTGTAACTGTAACAGAGTTACTTTCTCCGCCTAGGCAACTGTAACTGTAACACTGTTACTTTTTACTGGTAACGTGCCCATGACTGACTCTGCCGGTGCGCTCTTTTCGAAGGCAGTCACGAGGCACTCAAGCAGAGCCATCCTGTCGTTGTGTTGCTGCTTCCGACTGGCCTCCACGTCGGCGAACACGTTGAGCAACGAGCCCAGGGCGGTTTCCCTCTTCCTCTTGCTCGATGTACCGGCCGAAGCACGCTGGTTAGAGGGCGGAGCCATCCCTGAGGAAAGATAACAAAGTCCTGCTTCTGCCCCTCGGGAGGTTTCAAACTCGGTACTGAAACAATTTTTGTATATATATATATATATCATCATCATGTTACGGTTACTATACGTCTTTCAAGCACCTTACTCGGTCTCTCCTTCCTTCTCAATCACCCTTCCCGGCGCCAATAATATGGTTGGTGCGATGTGGTGCTCCTTTTCGAGAATATCAAGAAGCTCACTAAACCACAAAAGCAGCATGTTTATAATTATTATCCAAACTAAAGGGTTAGTCAACGTACGTACTCGTATACAAAATCCACCCAAAAGTGGCATTACTTTTTTTTTTTTTTGCGTTTTTGTAAATATTTTAACGACTTCAACTTGTTCTCGGCCTGTTCAGCTGTGATAACGCCGCCAAAATCTCCCACGATGATGTCGGCCAGCTGCTGCCACAGGGCTCGTTTGATCCTCAAGGCTCTGTTATACTCCGACGTAACGAGCGCGCAAGCGAACGCTGGCCGAAGTCGGCTACGTCACGTCAGTCACGCCGCGCGCGTCAAAAATTCGCCCTCTTTACACTCCGGCGACCCTGGCGACACCCGCAGCTGTGCGTCGGTGGGCCGCCGGCGTGGCGCATGCGCAGAGTCTGACTACGAGGGCACGTTTCCTGCGAGAGTGCGCCACTTCCGGTTCCTTTTCGTTTCGAATAGCAGGCGAAAATGCTCGCGCTTCTTGAGCGCCAAGTTCGAGCGATGGCGTGGACGTAACTTGCACGATGAAAACTCTCGCTTGCACTGTTGGTGCACCACCTGCGCCGCAAGCGTAGTCGGTCAATGTACATACGGTACATCTTTGACAAGCGCACGGTCTACGGTACTCAAGCTTCCTAGTGTCGTAGACACACGGGTGAGGACGAATTCCCACGATGAGCTTCTCGACGACCGAGTCCGAGTCTTCAAACATAACGCCGCACAGAGTGGTGCTCCTGTCGTCTGTTATTGCTCGTATTCGCCGCGCTTCCCGCGCGAGGGCTGCCGGGAGCCAGCGCGTGATGCATCCTGGTCCGGCGCGGCCGGCGCGGAATACGGCATGCTCCATTTTGGCGTCGAGGCGGTCAGGCTGCGTCGAACGCCGCCGGTCGCGTCGGTTACGCCACGACCCCGGAGTATAGAGCGTCGGGTTTTCGCCGACGTGACGACGCTGTGACGCGCTCGCATGCGCGCACGCGTTACGTCGGAGTATAACAGAGCCTTAAATATCGCCACACGCGTCGGCAAGCGTACGCGTGCGTGGCCGAGTGGTCACCGCGCTTGACTTTCGTGCGGAATGCCCACTCAGGCAGAAGGTGGAGCGAAAAACGCCGGAATCAAGACGCTCCACAACCGCCACTTCGACTGCTTAAAACCTTTGTACCAAGCAAATGGTGCAACATGTTTTTTTACGTTGTTTCTGCCTGGCCTGAAAGTTGTACCCTAGAGTATTAATAAAATCGAGAACGGTTTCATTTTCAATATGGGTCGTCGTTTTTTGAAAATGTTTTTCCTAAATATTTTTATGTTGATATTTTGATCGGAAGTTTATATTTTGCAGGAATAATTTAGATGCCCTGGCCTAAATTATGTGTAGTTTTCAAACTCGTTAATGGCATACATATTGAGGTAGAAGGTCTCAAAGGTAGTGTATTTGTTTCACCTAATCTAAAGTTATAATTTTTTTATATTTTTTTTGTAATTCATGAGGCACATAATAATTGCATGCAGTTGACTTAAACTTCGGTGCGTTACTTGAAACAATAAATATTTTTGGCGTACTACTCGTTGCCTGCCTTCCACAGGACCGCAAAGTTGGCAACTAGGGTAATGCAGTCCGCGGTGGGAACAGGGCCGTAGCCAACGAGGTATAGGGCATTAGAGTGATAAACTGGCAGCTGAAAGTGACCCCCAATTGACCGCCGCCATGTTGTACAATTTTGACCACTAGACACGTGACCAGGCCAAATCTATGACGTAACCAGACCAAATCTCTGGCGTCAACGATAAGATGGCAGCGCCCAGTGCGTGTCGGAAGCGTTGTGGGCGTTGATCGGAGTGTGTGGATTTCGCGTGCGGAATTCGGTTTTTCAGGGTTTTGTATGCTCCCCGCGTAGGAATAACGTGAAGTACGAGGGAATGAGGCTTTTCTTTTTTATTTAATTCAGAGTAAGCCAGATTCGGTCCCGTGCTTCTCGTACGGGCTCGGATCACTACCTCGGACATCGCTCGGTCGTTCGAGTTTAATTAAAATATCCGCAATCGTTAACCACGGGAGCTCCTCCATAATCGCTGAGTCGAAGGATACGTCGAACCCATCCGGAACGCGGAGTCTAAAGGTATGTAGGACGTAACCAGAACGCGGAGTTCTAACGGTACGGCGGACGTGCCCGGGCAATTTTCTTAGCTCGACCGTCAAGATTCGCATTTGAAGCAGCGAGTGAAGTGTTGAAATCTCCGAACTGCTCGGTGCTGAGCTAACTACGGACCACTTCATTATGTGATCCGTAGTGACGTGAAAAAGACCGACGGCGGTCACTCCGGGGGACGGCGGCTCCCTGGAGGCCGCCTGCCGGGTGCCTTCTGTGAAGGGGCGACAGTAGTGTAAGCAGTACTGTACCAGCTTCTCTTATAGTTATGTTGTTCTCAAGCAGCTTCCCGATCACTAAACCCCGCAAACGCGTGCCGAAATGTCAAAAGGTGTCTGCCAACCTGGAAAGCCTTGAACTCCCAGGGAATTTCGGATCATCTGGGAAAGTCGGGGAATCATTCAAAAAGTGGGCTAAATAAGGGAAGACGACTAGTGAAAGCGGCATGGCGGTTGCTCGTCGGCACGGCCATGCTGAATGACATTGCCGAAATGTCATCCTTCGACTCAAAAACTCAAGGAATTTGATCAAAATAGTCAGGGAATAACTTGAAAAAGTCGGGGAATTTGAAATCAGTAGTTTGTTAGACACAATATTTGATTTTCTTGGCACTCCACGCGTTTTTACACACGACAGGCACACGCCCGTGTATCACACGGCAGCCAGGCCAAGCGGCTGCCAGCCCCTTGTGCAAGGTCGATAAGACGCAAGCGTGGAACGCTTTCGGACTGCTGTAAATACACCAGCGGGAGCGTCCGGCCGCAGTCCGACTGCCCACGCTAGGACACCCGACACAGACTCCGCGTCCTGGGTACGTCTGACGTATCTTTAGATTTTGCATCCTAGGTACGTCAGACCTATCTTTAGACACAGCGCCTGATAATAGTAGTGAATTGGGTCACGTTCAGTGCGCAAGTCACTTTATTACACTCGGAGAGCGGAATTCCATTCCCGTTGCGCAGGTAGTTCCCGAGCTAGGCATGCACTTGAAGACTATGTTTCACTCTTTCACAAAGCAAGCTTTGCGGGACCCCTTCGCCCTTGTGCACCCATTCGCAGGTCGTGTCGCCTTTCCTCACGTAACTCCCGCAGGTTCAGTGAGTTGCCGAGCCACTGCAGCCCTGGCGTCGCTCGGTACATACAAGAGGCGGCTCACGTCGGTCGTCCAGCAGCGTACTGGAGGGACGCAAAGCTAGCAGCCTCCTTGGTGCATGCAAGACGAGGCTGAGCAGAGCTCCAAGCTCTTCTGACGTACATGTGCACTCCAATGAGACCGGTGTCGCACCCCGATTCCTAGAGATGTGGTCGCACTGGCAGTCTTGTCGGTCCCTGGGGGCCGTCGAGGAGTGCCAGAAAGCAAAATTCCATCCTTCTTGTGCAGGTAGTTCCCCAGCTAGTCACTTCCTTGACGACGTCGCACCCTCTCTGGAAGCAAGCTTCGGGATGCTCTTGTGCACCCATTTGCAGGTCGTGTCGCCTTTGCTCACGTAACTCCCGCAGGTCCAGCGAGTTGCCGAGCCGCTGTAGCCCCGGCGTCGCTGGTCGTGCATCCTGGTCCTGGTCGTGCATCAACCACCGCTGCCCATTTCCGCTGAGTGCTTGGGTGTGGTAGCTTGACGTGCTTTCACAGAAAGCTGTATGCCTTTGCCGAGTAAAAATGGAGCGTGAGGGCAAACTTGCGCACATCCTCTGTACATGCGTTTTTGTTGCGCCTGACTCTTTTTAAGACGAGGTTGCGCATTGTGTTGGTGAATGCATTGTCAAGTATGTCAACTGCTGGCTTAGGAAGTCGTTTCCTCAGTTCACGGAGCAGCGTGTTCAGCTTCCTAATCCTGGCCGTCTTCCGATTGATCTTATTCTTTGCCTGTTTCAACAGTTTCTTTGCCTTCTGCAGCTTTTGCCTACTCGTGGGCAGGACCCTGTGCAGTCGTCGTGACACAGCTGCGTACAAGTGGTCACCGAAGGAAGTGTTGCGTCGCTTGAACACAGCTTCAGGGGGAGTCTCTGACGTCGTAGCCTGAGAGGGGGAAGTAACCAGCTTTACATTGCTTCCAGAACCAGCAGCAGCTTGGGCCTCTCCTGGGGTTGGCTGATCAGTCGTCGATCCAGGCTGCCTCTCTGGAGGGTGAGACCTGTCAGCAGAACAACGAGCGGTGACATTCAAGACTGCCTGTATTCCACAAGACTGTGTGCCAGGGCATGCATTCTTGGCAGGTTATACCGTGCAGTGTGATATGTGACCACACCTTTTATGCGTTGGCCAGGACTGGCACTGACCCACAAAAAGGGGGTGCTGGGAGTTCTGGCTTATGAATAGGGTTCCATGTTTTGGGTGTTTTTTAATTTGTAAGTATTACCTGGCTCAGTGAGCAAAAGAAGAGCCGTGATCAAAGGGTGCAGCCAAAAGCTGTAACCAAAAGTTGTGTCCAAATGCCGTGACTAATGCGACGCAATCTAAGGAAAAAGAAAATAAGAGAAAAACAAACAGCTGTGCTCACGTTATCATTTTCGTCATGTGACTTAATTATTAATCACGTGGTCAAACAAAAAATAAACCTAGAAATAAATTATCCCCTGCCCGGTTTCGAACCTAGGCTCTCATGATCGCAAAACTAGTGTGCTATTCATTGGGTCAACCTTGCTCATTGACGTCAATATAACTCGGCCAATGGTAATGCTCACGCATTCTCACATCATGAAAGAAAGCTGAGGTGCTCTCGTAGTTTTATTTTTTTTTAAATGGGGGTGATTTTTTGGTGCTTATTTGTTCTCTTGAATTTTGAGCTTATCAGTGTCTTTTTTTGATATAGACTAAAACTCTGAGTGTCACGGTACTTATGTGGTAAAAGCAAATGCATATCTGTGGCGTTTCTAGGAGACACAACATGATATGCACTACTCATTGCTAAATGGAGCACATAAAAACAATTTCCAAAGAAAAAGAGCAGCCTCGCAGACAGTTCAGTGCGGTCGGTGTTGTGGTTCAACAAAAGTACAGACGTTTATCAAGGTTCCCTGCCGTGGAAAGTGCAATTTCTCTTCAAAGCAAGCTCAATTCGGGTTCTTTCGGTTTTTGCAGATTTCAAGAAAAATCGTTTGGAGGTCATATTTTTATGTATATCAGTATATACTGAAAACACGTAACCCACTTATAATTGAATGATTGTAAAAAGCATACAGCATGCCATGGAATTATTATAATGGTGGTGGTTGAAAGTGTTGCAAAGAACCTGAATGTTTTACTCGAACCTATCAACTTGATCCCAAAGATGCCACTTTTCTAGTGATTCGTTGACCACCACTTTCAGATACAAGAGACACACCTTTGCAAGTTGTGCAACTAGTCGCCCGAAGTACCTGAAAACTGGAGCTTGTTACTTCCCCCTCTCAGGCTACGACGTCAGAGACTCCCCCTGAAGCTGTGTTCAAGCGACGCAACACTTCCTTCGGTGACCACTCGTACGCAGCTGTGTCACCACGACTGCACAGGGTCCTGGCCACGAGTAGGCAAAAGCTGCAGAAGGCGAGGAAACTGTTGAAACAGGTAAAGAAGAAGATCAATCGGAAGACGGCCAGGATTAGGAAGCTGAACACGCTGCTCCGTGAACTGAGGAAACGACTTCCTAAGCCAGCAGTTGACATACTTGACAATGCATTCACCAACACAATGCGCAACCTCGTCTTAAAAAGAGTCAGGCACAACAAAAACGCATGTACAGAGGATGTGCGCAAGTTTGCCCTCACGCTCCATTTTTACTCGGCAAAGGCATACAGCTTTCTGCGAAAGCACGTCAAGCTACCACACCCAAGCACTCAGCGGAAATGGGCAGCGGTGGTTGATGCACGACCAGGACCAGGACGCACGACCAGCGACGCCGGGGCTACAGCGGCTCGGCAACTCGCTGGACCTGCGGGAGTTACGTGAGCAAAGGCGACACGACCTGCAAATGGGTGCACAAGAGCATCCCGAAGCTTGCTTCCAGAGAGGGTGCGACGTCGTCAAGGAAGTGACTAGCTGGGGAACTACCTGCGCAAGAAGGATGGAATTTTGCTTTCTGGCACTCCTCGACGGCCCCCAGGGACCAACAAGACTGCCAGTGCGACCACATCTCTAGGAATCGGGGTGCGACACCGGTCTCATTGGAGTGTACGTGCGTCAGAAGAGCTTGGAGCTCTGCTCAGCCTCGTCTTGCGTGCACCAAGGAGGCTGCTAGCTTTGCGTCCCTCCAGTACGCTGCTGGACGACCGACGTGAGCCGCCTCTTGTATGTACCGAGCGACGCCAGGGCTGCAGTGGCTCGGCAACTCACTGAACCTGCGGGAGTTGCGTGAGGAAAGGCGACACGACCTGCGAATGGGTGCACAAGGGCGGAGGGGTCCCGCAAAGCTTGCTTTATGAAAGAGTGAAACATAGTCTTCAAGTGCATGCCTAACTCGGGAACTACCTGCGCAACGGGAATGGAATTCCGCTCTCCGAGTGTAATAAAGTGACTTGCGCACTGAACGTGACCCTATTCACTACTATTATCAGGCGCTGTGTCTAAAGATAGGTCTGACGTACCTAGGATGCAAAATCTAAAGATACGTCAGACGTACCCAGGACGCGGAGTCTGTGTCGGGTGTCCTAGCGTGGGCAGTCGGACTGCGGCCGGACGCTCCCGCTGGTGTATTTACAGCAGTCCGAAAGCGTTCCACGCTTGCGTCTTATCGACCTTGCACAAGGGGCTGGCAGCCGCTTGGCCTGGCTGCCGTGTGATACACGGGCGTGTGCCTGTCGTGTGTAAAAACGCGTGGAGTGCCAAGAAAATCAAACATTGTGTCTAACAAACTACTGATTTCAAATTCCCCGACTTTTTCAAGTTTTTCCCTGACTATTTTGATCAAATTCCTTGAGTTTTTGAGTCGAAGGATGACATTTCGGCAATGTCATTCAGCATGGCCGTGCCGACGAGCAACCGCCATGCCGCTTTCACTAGTCGTCTTCCCTTATTTAGCACACTTTTTGAATGATTCCCCGACTTTCCCAGATGATCCGAAATTCCCTGGGAGTTCAAGGCTTTCCAGGTTGGCAGACACCTTTTGAAATTTCGGCACGCGTTTGCGGGGTTTAGTGATCGGGAAGCTGCTTGAGAACAACATAACTATACGAGAAGCTGGTACAGTACTGCTTACACGACTGTCGCCCCTTCACAGAAGGCACCCGGCAGGCGGCCGGGAGCCGCCGTCCCCCGGAGTGACCGCCGTCGGTCTTTTTCACGTCACTACGGATCACATAATGAAGTGGTCCGTAGTTAGCTCAGCACCGAGCAGTTCGGAGATTTCAACACTTCACTCGCTGCTTCAAATGCGAATCTTGACGGTCGAGCTAAGAAAATTGCCCGGGCACGTCCGCCGTACCGTTAGAACTCCGCGTTCTGGTTACGTCCTACATACCTTTAGACTCCGCGTTCCGGATGGGTTCGACGTATCCTTCGACTCAGCGATTATGGAGGAGCTCCCGTGGTTAACGATTGCGGATATTTTAATTAAACTCGAACGACCGAGCGATGTCCGAGGTAGTGATCCGAGCCCGTACGAGAAGCACGGGACCGAATCTGGCTTACTCTGAATTAAATAAAAAAGAAAAGCCTCATTCCCTCGTACTTCACGTTATTCCTACGCGTGAGAGCACACAAAACCCTCAAAAACCGAATTCCGCTCACGAAATCCACACACTCCGATCAACGCCCACGACGCCCACAACGCTTCCGACACGCACTGGGCGCTGCCATCTTATCGTTGACGCCAGAGATTTGGTCTGGTTACGTCATAGATTTGGCCTGGTCACGTGTCTAGTGGTCAAAATTGTACAACATGGCGGCGGCCAATCGGGGGTCACTTTTGCCTGATGAACGGTATACTAGTTTATCACTCTAAGGCCCTCTACCTCGTTGGCCGTAGCGCAATTTTGAAACATATTTTTTTCGAAGTGAAAACGCGTTTCCGAGACAAAAAAATTTGTTTCCTGCGATTCATTTGTGTGTACATCACACATAAAAAAAAAAAAAAAAATGTAGAGTGGACATGCAGGTTCGATCTCGTGGAATCACCCAGAAGCTTAGTGCCAGAGCAGAGGGCAGACGTTTTTCTACTTTGTTTTCCCTTTTTCATCGCGCGGAAAGTACCATTTAGCATTTGCTTTATTTCAACCGTTTTGCCTTTTTGTGCGTGGCTCTCTCGCACCGCCTTCATCCTTTCCGGCCTCACGAACACACCCGCCTCTTCAGCCAAGCGACAGAGCCACCTCGTGGAAACACGCGACGCGTAGACACCCTAACGGTGAACCCGACTATTCATCAGTATCTCCTTCTCCTGTCAGCTGAGAAAAGGGAATAAAAGAACTCTGTAGAGAGAGAGAACGTAACAAGAAAGAAGGACAATAGTTGGAGCCTGTTCAGCTGTGATAACGCCGCCAAAATCTCCCACGATGATGTTCAGCTGTGAAGTTATCGCTCAAACGAGATGCTGTCATAAGTGTCGTACGGCAGGTGTTGCCGTGGCCCGGCTAAGAACTTTGACCTTTTCGAATGCAGTGGCGATAACTTCACTGCTCGCTGCATACACTAAAGAAAAGTATACGGAGCCGGGAGGTCCTCTTCCCCCGACCTTCGCAAGCACTTCGGGGTGAGGTTCGACTTTCATTTCTAGAGGCTACCGCTGGGCATGGAGACGGAATGACGGCAGGCTGAAACCTCGACATCTCTCTCTGATCTCAACGACTTTCCCACCTTTAGGAAAGTTTTTTTGTTGTTGTTTTTTTTTCAGCGCACCCGTTAAGCGTTTTTTGAGCAAGGACAGGGATGTGCATCAAAAAGGCAAAGTTAAGTGATAACTTTGAAGAGCAGTTGCTGCAACGTTACAAGAACTAAATAGTTTATTATTTAAAGGGGGTGGGGTGCAAAGATTTTATTATTAAAAGAATTTGCATCTCGTCATTTTTACGTTGTTTATCGTGTCCTGGATGATAAAGAAAACATCTCCTTCATTTAAAACTTTCGCGATTCCACTGCATAATCGCAAAGCAAAGGTCAAGCTTTTTCCCCCACCTGCAGCCGCAAGTGACAGCCGAAGAAACTACGGCGAGAAGATTACGCGACCTCGCTCGGCTCTAAGCTGCAGCATAACGCCCGCTGACGTACGCAGAGAGAGGGAGAGGAAGCGTCCTCTGAGAGAGCACACGGGAACATACACGGCACTCGGAATGACGTCACTAGGAGTGCGACCAGGTGGGACCCTAAAGACTGGGAGTGAGTTGAGGGGTGCCCGAAATGCCAATATTTATGTTTTTTTTTTTTACGCAACAACTAACTAGGACACACGCAGGCGAAAACGGGTTTCTGTTCTTTACTTTAGAAGTGTAAGAGGGCAACTTGCACAAATTTTTGACCGAAGTCCGAAAATCGTTGCAACCCCCCCCCCCCCCCCCCCTTTAACGTTTCGATTCAACAAAGTCATTCGACAGTAATAATATGTAAATTTTAAAAAGTGAAATGAGAGTATTTTGAGAGTTCCAAATAAATATAAATCGTAGTCATTGCGTGCTGTCATCAATGTCTTCGTAGTTAAATTCAAAAGACGAAAGTATCTTGAAAGTATCTAAGTTACAATGTCAAAGTAACTGTAACAGTAACGCGTTACTTTTGTTTCTAAGTAACTGCCACCTAAATACATTTTTCACAAACTATCTGTAACTGCAACTGAATACTTTTTCAAAAGTAACTTACCCAAGGCTGCTATTTGTGCGGAAGTGACGTACGAAAACACGCTCCCCTCTTACGCAGACAGCTGAAATGCTCTCTACTTAAAGGTGCCCTCGGGAGGCTTTCGAGATGAAGCCCAAATATGGTGATAACTCGCTCTGCGAGCTCTAAGCATCCTAGAAATTCATAAATCATAACGATTCCCGGCCGATTTTCCTATTAGAAAAGCAATCAAATATGGAACGCACCGAGGTCAACTCCAGCGATGGGAGGAGCATTGCTCCATATGACCAATGAAAACGCGACATTTCGTTGAGATTGAAAACGTCATTATTAAAAAGTGTGTATGCTCATTATTGTATACTGTTATTATTACTGCATATGTACTAAAACGTGTGTACGCTTTTGTAGATGATAAAAGTAAATAAAAGTACAGTCGAAAAATGTTCATTTTCCTCAGAGAGGGAACATAATACTGTGTTGTGTCCGCGAGCGTCAGCTCTCGAGCTTGCGCTCGCTGAGTTGAATCGTAGTACGGGCTGTACGGGCGACGAGCCGCGCGCATTCGAGATACCGACCGATATGTGGTTTCACCGGTCGGAGGCGCGAGGATCCTTCGCTTGCTATGCGGAGCGTAAGTTCGTCTGCTTCTTGCGCGGGGATCGCAGTGACGTCAGATCGCCGAGCATTGATTGGCTCTGATGGAAGGATAGTGGGTAGACCTCAATGCTGGCTGCCTCGATGTCTACCCTCTATTCTTCTAATTGGGGCCAATCAGAGCTCGGTGTTCTTACGTCACTGCAACCCCTGTGCAAGAAGCAGACGAACTTGAGCCCTGCATTGACCGATAGTGGTTCTGGTTTCGGAACAATACTCCCCTCGCCGGAGATGACCTCAGCGTGTTGCGATCTTTGATTGCTTTGGAAATAGGCCGCGTATATCGTCGTGATTTAGGTATTTCTAGGATGCTTAGAGCCAGCAAAGTGAGTTATCGCCCCATACAGCCTATCAGAGACCTCCTCAAGGAACATTTAATACACCCTCGTTGACACCAAAATGCTACGGAATGTTCGTCCGGTGTGTTACTCGGTTGAATTCGAAATGCTTTTGAGGACCCTATGTGGTGCGCGGTCGCACCTTTACCGTTCATTCGGTTCATCTGCTCCAAAATGACACCTTAGCGGCTCCGACGTCACACCTCAGCTGTCTCCCTGTTTCACCATACGTGTTGCGTAAGTGTTTACGGATTTTTTGTCTTTTCTTTTCATTGCTGGCATTTTACAAACGTGGTAAAAGGACGTGATCCTCGGTTCAAATCTCCTTGGCGTCTGTTCAGTCAGTACCACCAAGAAGGGAAGGCCTGCGCAGGACGTCATCGGTCGGTGCTTCCCCGACCCACCCCAAGCGACACTGAAGCTCGACCAGAGTAGCGGCAGACGCGTGCGTCTTTGCGTCGCCGTGTGCTAGCGTCGCGCTCGTTGTAAGATCGACGCTGCAAGACGCGCTGGCGGCGATGATGCCGACGCAAGCTATGGCGATGCTGCGTGGAGCCACCGGTGAGGACGTTTTGTGCGCAAAGGCCTCGTTTTCTAGCTGATATTGCTACGGTCGCGGTATTAAGAGGGCAAACCTGGAGGACATCGGCGACAAAGCAGCGTCCTCTTTGAATTCCACCGGGGGGAACATTCCCACAGCTGTGGTGATTCATCGCGATCATATTTGCCATCACCGTTGCAAGAATTACGTAAAATGCAAACTCTGGATTTAAAGCATGTTCACACATGCAGCGGAACGCTCCTAGGATAGCGCTGACCTCGCGCTGAGCGAGGTCAGCGAAAAATTTCCCCGCTAAATCTAGCGGAAAAATTTTTTCCGCTAAATTTAGCGGGGAAACTTTTCCGCTCCTCTCCTCCCATTTAGGGAAAATTTTTCCGCTAAATTTAGCGGGAAACTTTCTCCGCTAAATTAAGCGGGGAATTTTTTCCCGCTAAACTTAGCGGTGAATTTTTTCCGCTAAACTTAGCAGGGAATTTTTCCCGCTAAGCTTAGCGGGGAATTTTTTTCGCTAAGTTTAGCGGGGAATTGTTTCCGCGAAATTTAGCGGGAAATTTTTTTCCGTTAAATTTAGCGCAGAAATTTTTCCGTTAAATTTAGCGAAAACATTTTCTCCTAAATGGGAGGCGAGCAGGAGAGGAGGGGGGGCTTAGCCTCCTCTCCGTACCTTCCCCTCCTCCTCCTCAAGAGCTGCGCTCTAATTCGGTGTTACAGGGAGTTGTAAGCGGCTTTCATTTTTTTTCTACTATTTAAAACGTTAACAAACATCGTGATATGCAACTTCTCTAATACATATATGTATAATAAAAAGAAAAGACGCTCTTTCTCCTTTCCTTTCTCCACCGTCCCACGACTTCCCATTTCGGATGCTCGATGTCATTTTGCTCGGATGAACACAAAAAGGCTGTAGTAGTGGCTCTAAAGGGACGGCGTGTGCGACCGGAGGAACGGCGGAAGTGACAACCCGTGCGAAACATATCTAAAAAGAAAAAAATTAACGAACGTCTCTAGCTGTTTCCTGCATGTTTTTCAAGCTTTTACCCCCAACTTTCTATGTTTATATCTTGGACCACGGGTTTATGGTGGGACCTCCCACACTCAGCGGCGCAGCAGCGCGGTGATGCACTCCCCATTGAAGGTTCCCTCATCAGCTTTCGCACGCCGCCTGATTTTGCGGGCGCACTGCGGCGCCGACCAAACGAGCCGGCAAGCTCGGTCGTGGGCAGACTTGGGAAGTAATCCGTTACCTTTTTAAGTAATTTTGTAATTGTCACGTTAGCTTTGTTCGCAAGTAATTTGTAATGTAATTGCGTTACAAAATATTGGTAACGGATTACGTTAATTACTCGTTAATTTTAAAAATGATCATAATACAGCAACTGGAGCAATACGAGCAGAACATTCAACAACATAAAGAGAGCAAGTTTAACAAATTAGAAAACATCAGGAAGGGGAGAATAGCCGTAAATAAAACACGATTTTTCGCATGACCGGTCACTAGAACGACTAGAAAAACGGGCAGGGCATGTACTACAAATATACGAAAGACAAAAAAACAAGTGAGACGACGCCGAGTCAACACCACGCCGAGTAGGCTCTCCGTCGCCTTGCATCGTGTTTTTCTTCTTCTCCCGGGCAGGAGAAAGCTCTTCGTGTTTATTTGTTTTTGTCTTTTACACCGTTTCACCCTTTCCAACTTCGAAGCCTCCCGCCACCTGCACAAACATCAAACGCGGGTCTGCGTACTCCCTCGATTCGCGGGTTCACAACTCGCGTAACAGACGATGTAGCCTCGAGCGAGAGGGTCGAATTCTCTTTGTCTTTGATGTAGGCTACTGTATTCTAGCACACTCTAGAGGCACGGCTGAAAAGCTCCCGGCGCGAGGCTAAGAGCAGGTGTTCGAGGGTCCGGATGATACTACTCTTAATTTATTTATCTGGGCATGGCCCACTACTCACTTTACAATGGGGGGTTTAGGTCATCTAAGGAGTGCTGACAGAGAGAGAGAGAAAGAGAGAACCCGTAAAAGTGGTGTGATCCTCTATTGTTTTGTGAGACCGATGGCCACCGCTTCTCTCGTTCTCTATTCCCTCCCCTCCCCTGGCCTCCACGAATATTGGTGTGAAAGTGAGAACCGATAAATGATCGATAACCCGTGACCACCACTTTTTTTCTGACTGGTCGAGTTTTCGGTCATGGAGTGTCTGTCGTCCCCATGGGCATCTTTTAATGAGATGCTCAAAATTTAGGGCATTCTGATTTGTTTTTTTTTTTGTTTTTTTTCCTGTTGATGCGTATACGGCATGCAGCCCTGAGCGCCTCCTAAGGTTATGCGTGACATGGAGGCCCGTTCTTCGGCTTCCCACCCTCTTTGGCGGTTGTTTCGGAGTTTGATCTAATCGGTTAGGGAGGGACAGAGAGCGGCGCTTCCCTAAGCCGAATTAATGCGGACGCGTGCGGCACGCGGCCGAGCTTCCTCGAGCCTCCAGGTGCTGTGGACAACTTCAAGACGGGGAGCCCAGTTTCCACGCGCCGGTGTGTGCGCCACGAGAGTTCCCTGCCGCTTTCTTTTGTCGCTCCAAGTTCCTACTCACTTGGTCATTCGATTCTCGAAGAGGTGGTTTCTTTTTACGCGGTCGCGCGGAATTTCAGAACCGCCTTCACCTACGTGGTTTAGTAGCTCTGATTGAGTATTCTTAAAGTAAACAGGAAATGCATAGAACATGGGCGGCTCTATACACCTTTCCAAGAAACACTCGACCCCAGGGGCAACAAACCGTTTTTGAGCCCAGTCACTGAGTTTGAGACAAGACTCTCACAGGCGACCCTGCTGGCCCTAACCGAGTGGACTGTGATTTCGATAGGCGCAGCCTGCGTAGGCGCAGTCGCCGCCCAAATAGCCGCGTGTCAAACGACAAAGCGCTTAGCTGTCGAAAGTAATTTACAACAGAAGATAGCCGAAAGGCATGCATTTTTCACGCTCAAAAATAACGTGTTTACCGATGGACAGGACACGAGCATACAATTTAGCAAGTGTTAACATTCGAACAATATATTGTACGTACGACACGATGCAGCGTTAGCCGAAAAGAATTTATTTGAGAAAGATCTCAAATAACACAGTCACAGTCGACGACAGTCACATCTTGACGAGATGACTTCGTTTTGGGGCGCGTTTTGGGGCACGTTTTGGGGGGAGCTTCCTTTTCACACAACCGCACCAAGGCAAAGGAACGAACGCGACTGACCCGTTTCGCACCCCAACCCGGACAACTATTTTCGGAGACGACTTAAGATTCTACGCGGATTATCTGTAAGAGGGGGAGAACAATGTTCGCAAAATCGCGTCGAGGGTCGGTCGACGACCTTCACCTCTTTCGTTTCCCGTGAATGTAAAGCAGAAAAACTTGAATGGCAGGCACTTACCAGCCCTATTTCTCACAATGGAAGATAACACAAAAAGGGTACGCAGCACGCAGGTAAAAAATTGAGTGGAAACTTTCAAGAGGGACGATAAAACGTCGAATGCAAAACCGCAAAAACGTAGGTAGAGAACCGCCCTGAGCGGGTCTTTGCAGTCCCAGAGAGTGGCAGAAAATTTCTAGCTGAAAAAGGGCACGAGAGTCACACCAGCCGCATCAGCATCAGCAACATGGCGGCGGCCTAGGAGCGTTCTTCGGAAAGGTGTATACACGAACTCAACTCTGTAACGTCACGGCGCAGTGGTGGCGCGTCGGGCGCACTTTCGGTCTGGGACTGTGGGCGGATGTCCCTATTTGAGACGTGTATTCGTGCGTTGTTTTCAAAGGAACCAAACAAAAACCTGCCTTCTCGTCAAAATGCCGCGACTGGGACTGTACCAGAAAAGTCGAGTAAGGTTTGAGGGTCAGCTTTCATGTGCTCGGTTCGACCGAGAACGGGATATGTGCCGTGAAAAGGGAAAATCAGACGCCGTAGGACCACGATTACTTGGGCGGGAAGCACTTTGGGTTGAATTAACGGATACCTGTGGTCACCAAATTTATTTGTTTTGTTCCAACATGAACGCCGGAAAACCGTGAAGTTGTACGGACCACCTGCCGACTACGTTTAGTGTGTCTTCAAGTTCAAACGGCTGCCTGACCATTCGAACTGTCGTCTGCTCTTTCAAACATTTCTGCTTGCCGTCTGCTCTTTTAGACGACACCGGCCCGTAGACCAAAATGTTGGCCCGGTATTTTCGAGAAGAAGTAAGTGCAGGACTCAAAAGACTTTTAAGTTTGAAGGTTGGTAAGCAGGCTGGATGTAAACAATAGATGCAAGGAGATGTTGATCATTGTTACCAGTGACCATCACTGATTTGTTATGCCTGATTCACTTGGTCTGTCCGATTCTGCTTGCGATTTTCAGTATCGACATCGATCATCTCAGCTACGGGTCACGCTTTTGCAGCCCGAGTGACGTCGCTACTGAAATTTGCGAGCGAAATCTCATCATGCGAATCAGGCTTTAGCGTCCATTCTGCGGCGTCCACGGGGAATGAATCGCCGCATGTCACATTATTCACGCGAAGTTTTTGGGGTGTAACGAGCCTTGGTAATTTCGCTGAGGCCGCTGAAGTAGTCAGACATTGCCCAGGAAGACATAGAATCAACAATTCGAACGCGAAAAAGGGCGGGGGGACTTACATCGACGCCGACAACATCGCATATCAATGGTTTGTTCATGGGCGACAACGAGCTACACCAACTCATGTTTACGAACAAACCAGAGCGCCCCTAGCGGACGCCACCGGCGCCGCGCAAGCGCGATGGAGTGTGGGCAAGAAGCTCGCAGTCGCCCATAAACAAACAATTAGAATGGGATGTTGTCGGCGAGGGTGTGAGTCCCCGCGCTCTTGTTCACGTTGGAATTGTTGTTTCTACGTGTTCCTGGCAATACCTGACTACTTGAGCGGCCTCGGCGAAATTAACGACGCTCGTTACACCGCAAACCTTGGCGTGAGTAATGTAACATGCGGCGATTCATTCCGCGTGGACGCCGCAGAATGGACCCGAAAGCCTGATTTACATGGTGAGGTTCTGCTCGCTATTTTCAGTCATGACGTCGCCCGGGCTGCAAAATCCCGAACCGCAGCTGAGATGTCGGCGTCGATACTGAAAATCGCAAGCAGAATCGGACCGAGTGAATCAGGCGTAACAAGAAGGTGATGGCAACTGGTAACAACTATTAAAACTTCCTTATATTTACTGTTTACACCGAGCCTACTTACCCGAAGCAACCTTCAAACTTAAACGTCTTTTTAAATCTGCACTTCTTATCGCAATTACCGGGTCAACGTTTGGTGTACGGGCCGCTGTCGTTTGAACGAGCAGACGACAAGCAGAAGCGTTTGAGAGAGCAGACGACAGCTCGAACGAAGAGGGGGCCGTTTGAACGTGATGACGCACTGAACGTAGTCCGCAGGTGGTCCGTGCAACTTGACGGTTTTCCCGCGTTCATGTTGGAACAAAACAAATAAATCTGACGACCACAAGTATCCGTGAATTCAATCCAAAGTGCTTTCCGCCCAAGCAATCGTGGTCCGACGGCGTCTGTTTTTGCTTTTTAACGTCCTCTGTTCACGTTCTGGGAAGAACCGAGCACGCAGAGAACGCATTAAAACTGACCTTCAAACCTTTTCCGACTTTTTTGGAAAAGCCCCAGGCGGGGCGTTTTGTCGAGAAGGCAAGTTTTTGTCCGGTTTCTTCCGAAGTAACACAGGAATGCACGATCCCCATGGCGGCTTCCGCCCACAGCCTCAGACCGGAAGTGCGCCCGACGCGCCACCACCGTTCTACATAAAGGAGGCGAGAGAGAAAAGGGAAAAGGACTAGTGGCACTTTCCCCCTTGCTGGCGCGGTAGAAAGAGTGAAAGTCCCGGATGAGAGGCTTGGCCGCTGTTGGGTGTCTGCTGGTGCCCGAAATTCGTTTGCGCTTTCTTCTCTGTTTTAAACTCGCAAAGTTAATTAGAGCCATGGGCTTCGGTGGTGACAGTCCCCCGGTCATCGGGACACCATTGTTCGGTCATAGGGTGCACAAATAACGACAGAAAGCGTCAAACACTGTCCGAGGACCTATGTAGCTTGCAAGGAACCCGGCAGGCGAGAGCGGCTGCAATGCTGCTTTCCACATGACCCTGGTCTCCGACGGGAATTACGTCCGTAAACCGAAAAGGCGTTTCCTCAACGCCGTCCTCTCGACTGTGCTCGGAACATTTTGTGAATGGAGCGCGCACCGAACGCTGTACCGCCGTTAAACATGGGGTACACTCGCAAGGTGCGTGCGAGCTTTCTCGTCATAATTGCTGTTTCAGCTTGTAAAATTTTGTAACTGAATTTATCTGAATATTGATATTTTGCAGTGGTGACGTTGACTCAATTTTATCATCTACAACACTTAATTGAAGGGTCATTTCTGCCACTAGGTGTGGCTAAAAACTGTTGAAAAGTTAGTTCTATCGTTTAGCTGAATCGCGATTTCCTGTGCCATACCAGAGAGCCGGCAAAAGCGCTCCTTGGGGTGCCGCTGGTGGGTCGTTTCCGTTGATTTGGCGCTTTGAGACGCTGGATAGTTGTTGCAGGGTACGTCCCGTGTGTTGCAATCTGCGTTTTCGAGCCCAGTGTGCACGTTTCTTTCTTCGATTCATGACATCCGCCAGTGCGGCGACAGCGCCAGCGAACGTGCCAGCGATAGAAATTGGAGGTGAGTACTCAAAATATTGCATTAAATAGCAAATTAACTCGTGGCTGCTTTGAGGTTTTCTGCGGTTCGATATAAGTACATCTAGAACGTCTTCGACCTTCATCTACATGGAAATATAAGAACACGGACACGCAAGATAAAAGCAGCGTAGCAAAACGCCCGGTAGCAGCTCCGGGTGTCGACAAAAGTTAATTGAGGTTCTCGTGTCGTGTATCGCTTGTTGATTGCTAAAAACGGCTACGTTGAAATAGTCCCATTGCAAGCAAAAATTTATATATGGTTCATTAGGTCCAGTCGTGCGGAAAGCGCGCTGGAGCTTAAAATTATTGCAGCCGCGCTCGCCTTGCCGAATTGCACACAGGCTACATGGGTCCTCGGACAGTATTCGACGCCTTCTCTCGTTATTCGTGCGCCCTATCACCGTGCAATGGTGTCTCGATGACTGGGGGACTGTCGCCACCGAAGCCCGTGGCTCTAATTATGTTTGTGAGTTTAAAACAGAGAAGAAAGCCCGAACGAAGTTCGGGAACTGCATACACCCAACACCGAGGAAGCCTCTCATCTGGGAATTTCACTCTTTCTACCGACCCAGCGAGGGAGAAAGCGCCGGCAGCCCTTTCCCCTTTTCTTTCTTGCAACTTTTGTCTCGATCGCTCGCCGCGGCCTTCGGCGACGCTAATCCTTGATAACTTGAGAATCGTGGAGGGAGTGGGGGCTGGCTGCTCTGAAGACAAAACCCGACGGGAAAACAGGTGGTCTCTCAGTAACGACATTTCAAAGACGGCGCGAGAGTTGATGAGTACTTTGACCTTCGCTTTGTTTTATTTATTTTTTTTAAACAAAAACTATCGCGCGCAATCAATTTTTGTCTGGTCTTCGTTCTATGGGTGACACAGAGCAGTCCCCCAAGTCATTTGCCCAAGTTCAAAATCGTTGCACCACCCCTTGTAAAGGGATACTTAACCCAAATTTGGATTTCACAAAATCAGGCCGCAGAAGTCTTGAACGGGACGCTACGAACTCCAAAACATCACTCATACATTCATATCTCCAACGGATGGTAAGGGCGCAATCAAGCGAGGGCTATGACGGAATGAGGGGAAGCGGCCTCTCTTCTCTCCTCATCGCTTCGGTTCACCAGCTCAACGGGACGCAGCGAGGAGGAGGCGGAGTGAAAATCGTGACGGGCCTTGTCTCGTCGGCCTTGTCAGCGGAGTTCAATCGCGCAATTCTTCTCCAAAAATACGGCGATCCGTTAGACATATCGCTGCATGAGTGATGTTTCTGGGTCTTGCAGACCTATCCGCCCAGCCTCGTTTTATGAGCTCGAAATTTTGGTTGACCATCTCTTTAAATGGATACTGAACGGAAACTTGGATTTCACAAAATAAGGCCGCAGAAGCGTTGAACCCGACGCTACGAGCTCCAAAATATCACTCATACATCGATATCTCAAATGGAGCAAAATCATTTGAGACATGCGTCGATCTTTAATTCACATAGCATGTCTAATCACTTTCATTGCACGCGTGACGCCATACTTCACGCAGCGTTGTGCGTTTTGTGAAATCCCCGTGCGAGGTCATGTGGCTGTGACATAATGACCCTATCGACCAATCAGGCTTTTCCCGTCACAACGCCGCCAACTCCGACACCGGCTTTTCTGCGACAGAACTTCCTTAACGCTTTCGCGTTAAAATACGGCCATCCGTTAGTAGTGAGTTTTAGCAAACGCAAGCGCTGTGCGTTTGCGTTAGCCTTGCGCTCTCCACGAAGCGCATGCGCGAAGTCGCCATGCGCCGATCCAAGGCTGCAGTTTGGGCTCCGCGCACGCGCAGTGTAGAACACGCAGGGCTAACGCAAACGCACAGTGCTTGCGTTTGCGTTAGCGTTGCGTGTTCTATAATGCGCAATACTAAAACTCACTATTAGTCAATTTTAGTATTGTGCATACGTGCATACGCAAGCACTGGACATTTGCGTTAGCGTTGCGTGTTCCACACTGAGCATGCGCGGAGCTTCATACTGCGTCTTGGATTGGCGAATGGCGACGACGCACATGTGCAGGCTAGAGCACGCAACGCTAACGTAAACGCACAACACTTGCGTTTGCTTCGATACGCAATACTAAAGCTCTCTATTGCTGTATGAGTGACGTGTCAGAGGTTTGCAGCGTATTGCCTATCACTCCAGCTTTGTTTTGTGAGCTCCAAATTTCGGTTCGGTATCTTTTTAGAGGGGCGCTGACATCACCAAAGCATTTTTTTTATTTAGCAAACGAGTGAACATGATACTTAGACATCAATCTCAAAATTTGAAGCCCGGAAACAGCGTATTTGCAGAAGAAAGAAAACTATTTTCAGAAAGTCGAATTTGAAGTTTCCGCGTTCCTCAGTGACGTCAAGAGTGGTCTAGCGCTCTGAAACAATTGGTCCTGTTATCTTTTCTTTTTTTGCTGCCCTTTAACCAAAAATGTTGGCGGCAAGGCAAAAAAAAAAAAAAAAAATCTGCTTTGCAAAAACGTACAGACGCGCATTTTTGCGAAGGTATTCTTCGAGAATACACGCGCTTTTCTTTCTAATTTTTTACATTCAGGAACAAACGTTGCCAACCGAAGAACGTCAAATTCAGTAATATAGAGGAGCCTCCCGCAAACATGCTTATGTGAACAGAATGGATCAGTAGATGCAACTGCAGTATGTCTCATAGTATGTTTATTTTTATAACAGTTTGTGACAAGTAAGCATTCGATTTTCTTCCATTCGCTTAGTACTATACTCTGTTTCACCTTATGATATACCGCAGAAAAGGCTACAAGCGCGAGCTCCTCGCTCAAGGGCGCATCTCGGCGGCACAAGCTCTCGCGAATTAAGGGCAGCCGCCAATGCTACGAGCTCGCGCTTCTAGCCTTCGCTGCGGTGCAACATAAGGTGAAACGGAGTATAATTTCGCAACTACTGTGCATGTTCCCACGGAAACGGGACATGAGGCTTCGTTAGACCAAAAAGACGGGACGGCAGAAATGAACATCTCAAACGGGACTGCCCCGGCCAAAACGGGGCGGCTGGTCACCCTACCTTTAAAGGGACACTAGCAGGGTATTTATGTTCGCAGAGGTTTTTATTTGAACATTGCCTACAAGAGCCCAACTACCCTCAATACAATTTGCGGCTCGAAAATCGTTTTCTTTCCGCTTGAAAGCAGCCGGTCGAGAATCGGCCGGTTTCAGTCGCGTTCACTATATTTTCCATGGTCAGGTGGCAGTCAGACTATGTGCATCAAATATATTCAAAGTCGTGGGTCATCTAAGGCACACATTCATTATTAAAAATAGAAAAGAATACGAACCCATTCTTGTAGCCTCCAAAAAGCAGCAAATAGGCTGCTCCAGAAAACAAATGTTGCACAGATCACATGAAGTGTATGTACACGTCCTTCTCACTGTGGCGACGTACCGCGGGCTGGACGACGCGATGGCGGCGCACGACGGACCAACGTTGCGACGGACGTAGGGCTGCTACTTCGGGACTGTCAGTCGTTGTACTGGTCAATCGATCTTCAAGCGCAGAACATCGAGCGGAGGGATATAAGTGCGAAACAATCACACGACAAACGATGCACGCAACTTTGTCGTCTGCTTCACACGCCTGAGAAGCGGAGAAAAGAAAAAAAAAACGCGGTAAGGTGTAGCCACGTGACTTCCGGCCATGAGCTTCCGTGCTCGCGTTTTGGTTTCGGTTGCGAGCAGTTGAGGTTTTTGGCTTTAATAAAAATAAACCTGACTCCGTAGCAAAACATTGATTGTCTTCTGACACCATATTCAATCGCCTGGAGAAAAAACAAAATTGTGTGTATGTGTGTGTGTATGTGTGTGTGTGGGGGGGGGGGGTGTCAGTCCCGCGTCCCCGTATATTTGTTTCTTTACGTCTCGAGCAGCTTCGATAATCCCAAGCCAGGACCAGTCTCGTAGGCCCATTTTAGCGGAGCTCCTACCGGAGACGTTGTGGAACATCGGGCTCAACCCTTCACCGAAGAGAAGCCGATATCGCGGTGGAGATGAAAGTGTAGAACAGGGGAATAACGGGCGTAGTTCATTATGTGTCATCCGCAGCTCATCTGGCTTATTGGTTAGTTGGTGTAATTGTGAATTTACTTTATGAAAGATTGTTAGGCTCGTCCAGTCGCCAATCATTATGATTTATTAATGCGAAAGCATTAAGTGTTCCATGGAGCGCAGCCGGCGCTGTCTGTAACCACGAAAAATGGCACCTAGTCCCATTGGCTGACTGTAGCGGCACCTAAATGCACATTGGCTGAGCGAAACGCCACCTAAATGGAAGTCATCAAGCACGCGCGTTCAGAAATAAAACACAAAAAAAGCACAACAAAACAGATACTTCGTCACGGAAGCCGGCGGGGGCCGCTCAAGGTCAAAGCGGACGCTCCTCAAGACTAAAACATAAAGAAAAGCACAGCAACGCAGATGCATCGCCACAGAAGGCGTAGAGCTGGCGGGTTTCGCCGCGCCTGCGCAGTGGGGGAGCGCAATGTCATCGCCGGAGCGCCGTGTGCGATACAAAGACGTGGCGCGCTGCTTGTAAGAATGCGCTGCGTGTAGGAATGCTTTTGCATCCCTACACTTAAGCAATCTTAATTGTTTCTGCCAAATTCCAATATACCCCCCAAAAAAAGTTTTTTCTTCCAGATTAAGAGTAAGTTTAATGCTCAAATATATGACAACCTGTCTTGCTTGGCATGATCTTACCGCAATTTACGCAGTTCGCCGTCTAGGACCTCTAATACCCCATTCTCTCTGACGTATGCTCTGGTGGCTTAGAGCAGGTAACGTCAACTCTATCAATACTTTTGTTGATAATTGTAATCACGAACGACAGATCCGGTTTATAGGTCAGCCCTTTTTGCTACGCAAATGTTTTTGCTTCTTGATAAAGTGCAACTTGCTGTGAACGCTCGTAGGATTCCTTGCTCTGTATCAACTGAGGAAGCGAAGGAGTTAACAGACGCTGAGTTCAGTACGACAACATCTGACTTACAGCCTTGTATCTCATTTAAATATCTCCTTCCCAACTTTGGAAGAGACTGAGCTTGATTTATGAACGCTATAGCAATTGGGTCATCAATTAGTCGGTCACTTGATTAGTTAATTGAATTTATTTCCTGACTGCATTTTTAGTTGACTGACGTATGAATGACTGACTGCTCTACTGATTGGCTTATTGGTAAATTATTTATTATTTAATTAATTTTTCGTGGAATAACCGGCCTTCAGTGCGACTTGAGGGTCACTCGAGCACATTCGACTGCCCTCAACAACAAAACGCATAACCTTGACTGGTCCTGTCGCTTGTACGTCCCAATTCAGGCAACGTTCCTTTCGTGCCTGCGCAGTGTATACCGGCTCCGGAGACAAGGTGGCCAGGATGTTCGAGGCCAAGTCTGGAACACTGAAACGATCCTTCCGAGGTCACGACCATGGCGTGGTCTGCATCGAGGTGAGAGAAGCATCCCATACTAGCGCGTGCGTGCGTGCATGCGTGCGTGTGTGCCTGCGCGCGTGTGCGTGCGTGCGCGTGCGTGCGTGTGTGTGCGTGCGTGTGTGTGTGTGCTTGTGTGTGCGTGTGTGTGTGTGTGTGTTCGTGTGTATGTGTTATACGCAACTTTAGAATGAGCGTTCCACTTTGGGAGAGCCTAGAAAAAGCCACCACTACAGTCACAGATTGGTTGAAATGCAGGGCAAGGTTTATTATGTTCACGCTCCTTGTTTCGTTCTTTGACCTTCTCATCGGAGAATAACGCAATCTTATTGGGTTCGGAGCGATAAAGAGATGCTCGATCGGGACTCGCGTTTCGTAATCTGCCGGTGGCTATGGATGAAGCACCTTCCCATTTTACCTCAAAGATGTATTCTATTCCAAATAAAAATAGTATAGCGCATTCAATGTACAAGCCGTTCATTCACTGAAGTAATATATATGCAAGAGAAATGCACCCGGTGGAATTCCGGGTGCAAGAAAGAACGGAGACTATACGGCGAGCAAGTGCTTCAAAAATACGTCCTTTTGCACATCGGAACGCAAGGAGGAGCACGTGGCTCGAAGGGCAATATGTGGAGAAGGCGCAGGGATCGCGAGATGACGAAACAGCCAAGCCCGCACCGTCATCGGTTGAGGTCGGGGGGCAAAGAACAGCCATGTGTGTGTGTGTGTGTGGTGGGGGGGGGGGGGGGGGGAGGGGTAAACAAGCGCACGAGACGCTCAAGAAGCAGACCACTTTGCACGCCGTATAGTCGCGGACAGCTCTCGCTTCTTGGTGTGGTTTTTAGGATTCCTATCGGTCCGACAGCGCGAACTGTTGAGGAGCGACAATAAGACGCTCGGAACTAGCGATGCCCTGCGTTTCCTATGCCGTAGGTGACTACCTGCATTACATCGATGAAGGTGTAAAACATTCTGGCCGTCCGTGCTGAGGCTGATAATCTATCGGTTGAAGTATCCGACGTCAAGAGCCAAACTTCAGGTACAATTTAAGAGTCAACCCTAGCAAGTTGCATGCTTGTGCTTGTAGAGGGTCCCTAGATTGTTTACTTGCGTGACTACTCCGACCCAGAATAAACAATACCGAGATAACTGCCCTGATTTTATAGCATGTTTGTATAGACCTTTGTAAAAATCGCCTTCTGTGCGCAGCCATCTTTGTCTGCTGGGCTGCGGAACGCCTTCTGGGCATGCGCTGTTGATCATCTGTGCGGTAGATCGGACGCTGCGCATGCCTCCACAGCTCAGTAACGCTGCATTTTTCCCCTGGGTCATAAGCAATGCACAGGTCTATACGTCACTTTTTTTTTTTATCTGCTATTAAGAGAATATATCAGAATCCAGATAACACTAGAGCCAGTATAGATAAGCTGCTCTTCAAAGCAACGAAACTTGAGCCATCTTGGTGCTTCAAATCCTTGTTGCCAGTTATCTGGAGCTTTATCGGGAATCGTGGGAAACGCGTTTTCGTTTTCCGGAAATGTAAAAGCAGTTCCGCCCAAGAGCAAAACGCCAATGCCTGAGCTTCCCGACGCCATACCTGGAGCTCAGGAAGTCGCAATTTGAATCGTGACGGTCGCCATTTGCGCCCGCTCTGCACTAAGTGCCAAGATGGCGGCGCCCAGCGGAAAATCGACCAATAAAGTAGCGAGATTCTATGCGTAGCTTATTTATTGAAGCTTGATAACACTTCACTTTTTTTTTTTTTTCTGCTGGGTACATGACGCCGAGAGAAAGTCCGAATATGCACGGCGCGAGCACTTCCCGGCTCTAGAGCCTTTACGTTTGAGCAGGGTGTATTCCACCTAGTTCGTCGTATTTAATGTCCAGCAGGAAAGACCAAGGCGGCAGGCTTTCGGGGTCGTGAACTAATTTCCCTTATCGAGTGTCCAGCCCTTCCAAACTCCCAGTGAATCAATGCGCTCGCGCTTGCTGCGGCATAGCGTGATGCTAGTGCAATTGACGAAAGCGGTAGTTGCACTAGGACGTCGCGATTAGTCTTAGTGGAAGAGTTTCTCTTGCAGTTCTTAGTTTGCAACATACTGTTTGTTC
Source organism: Ixodes scapularis (assembly GCF_016920785.2). Classification (NCBI taxonomy): domain Eukaryota; kingdom Metazoa; phylum Arthropoda; class Arachnida; order Ixodida; family Ixodidae; genus Ixodes; species Ixodes scapularis. The sequence continues at coordinate 76,702,039 of NW_024609884.1, read as the reverse complement.
ATTTTTTTCTGCATTATCCCTACCGGTTCTTTTTGCGTGCTTACTTTCCTTCTTGCGATCAACAGTAGACGTAGTCAGACTGCGCTGCGTAGTGTTGCATTCGATCCACTTCGGTAGCCGCAGCAACCCATGGCAGCATCTCGTTGCGCAGGCCATTGTAATCAGTCGTGAAACAGTTGTTCGTTCACAAATCGAAAATATCTGAACTAGCCTTCGGGGATTTGAGGGGACGCATCTTTGAAGCATCATTTCTCAAATACACAGTGTCCCAAAAAGGGCCTGCCATGTTATTGTGTGTGTGTGTGTGTTTTTTTTCACCACAAAAAATATGCATCGCCAAACACTCATTCTCCGCTCAAATGTGGCGCTAGCGGACCACATGCCAATGTGTCAGACCTAATCGTTATCTTATTCAAAAGTAGAAAATAGCGGCCTACTGAGTCCTCCAATATATGGAGCTTAATGGCGCCAGTTCCCGAATATGGGCCCCACTTTCCCATTTAAATTTCTAAAAAGAAATACGTAACATTTCAATGAGATTACGGTTATGTCTGAAACTTTGATATTCAGTTCAAACCGCTAGCGCTACATTTGGGCGGAGAGTAAACGTTCGGCGATGCGTAGTTCGTTATTGCGCAAAATAAAACTTTTTTTTTTTTAAAGGGGAAAAGGGGGGGGGGGGGGGGGGGGGGGGGGGGGGCGTTGTATATTTTATTATAGCAAGCAAATTCCAGTGCCGAATTACAATTGCGCTTCAAAACTGTTACTGTCGCGTTCGAACGCCGTGCTTTCGTTAAGCGCGAACATATTGAACACTAAAGTGAGCTCCTCTGGCACACTTCGAGCAGGTTAAATTTCCAATTTAGAAGCGGCTTTCTCAAAACGCCACTGATGTCGCTTCTTTTTTTTTTTTTTTTTCAATACTTTTAGGGCTTACACGGAATTACAGAGGGGGAGGGGGGGGAGACATACATAATCACAATGAAAAAAAAGAACACAATAATTATTGAAATCAACTAAGCAATTTTGTTAGAAAATTGTTGATTTGGCGTGTTAGCAGATCTGGTTAGTTAATGCATTTTTAAATAGTTCAATTCATTTGAGTGTTTGCCAGAAGTGCTGAAAGGCGAATCCAACCAGATGACGTTCTTGATATCAAGCCACTCGATGTATGCTGACGTTTGGCAGTCAGATTTGCCGACCTTAAAATTCTGATCAGCTCGTGCAGAAATATATATCTGAGGGGTTAAGGAATAGTTAACTTCGGAGATTTTAAAATTTAGTCCTCTTAACTCCAAGCACGAAGTCCTAACGGGCAAACGATGGTGGGCCGTTCGAGTATGTACGCTCAGGTGAACCTGGCCGAGCGTCAGTCGTGAATATTTATTGAATGAACTGCGGTATTACCAGCCTGTAATCAGGAAACGGTAGGATTACGCAATTAAAATTTGACCTAGAAGCGTATCGCGTCTCACTCAGGTGTTCCAGTGTTTGTCTACATTTTGTTCCAAGCATTTACCTGCACGTGATGATTTCCTACGCTCGCTTAACAAGTTGTAATGACCGCTGGCCAACGAGTTCGTGGAATTGTTTCCGCGCTGGGATTATTTACCTTCCGCGCTGCAAATAGTTTAAAGTAAACTCCCTTATACGAATATATTACATAGTACGTCCTCCAAGGTAAATCGGCCTATCTGAGAACAAGTGCCACATTAGTACTTTGTCTCACTGGCACGCGCAGAGCTGTTGGAAGAGAAATTGTGCATGTGTGGACCCGGGGGGAGGGGGAAGGGGGGAGAGGGGGGGAGGAGGAGGAGGAATGAGGACGCGTAAATCAATTTTTACTTCATTCGGCTCAGCGTTTATTCAGCTTTATACAAAGGTGTTGTGAGTTCACCGCTGTTGCTTCCGAAAGTCACTTGATAGAATACAAAAGATTACCATCAGAATTTTACTATCCCAGGCACCTCAAAATAGTGGAACAATATTGGGGTAAAATTGGGTAACTTGGCCCAAGTTGGGACTGCTTCCCCAATATGCATCCAATATTGGTAAATGTTGGGGACATCTTGCTATAATCGTACAACATTATCCAGTATGTGCCCAATATTAGTAAACATTGAGATTATCTTGGTAATAGCTGCCCAATATTATTAAGTGTGTGCCCAATATTGGTAAATATTGAGACAATCTTGTTATATCTCGACAATATTACCAATAGTATCCAGTATGTGCCCAGTATTGGCGAAAATTGGAACAATCTAGGTTTAGCTGGACAATATTACCAATACTGTAAAATATGTGCCGAATATTGGTAAATATTTGTAAATACTGGGACAATCTGGCATGGCTGGACAATATTCCTCTTGGTATGCGAACGCAAAAGGAGACAAGGGTCACACAAAAACACGTCAGAAAAACGCTATCCGTGTCTGACGTGTTTTTGTGTGTCCCTTGTCTCCTTTCGCGTTCGCATACCAAGATGTTTAACCAACACGCTCTCCTAATTTTATGTACAATTTTATTCAGTTAGTGGCCATTATTGGTATATATTGAGACAATCTTCGTATAGTTGGACAGTATTACCAATAGCATCGAGTATGAGCTCAATATTCGTAAATATTGGGTATGAATTCAGACCTTTTTAATGCCTCGTTCATCACCCTCTTTTTAACAAGGAAAAAAAGTTTGTGGACTTCTCTGAATTTCGACGCTCTCCCTTATATCAATTCGTGCCACTTACGAAGTGGAAGGAGGAACAATTCGCGTGTGTTGATGCCTTTGTGTTCCTAAGATCTCAAGCTAAAATTTCCAAGCTATAAGCGAACCTCGGCTGCCTACAGATGTTATAAGCAGATGAAAAACAAACTTACAGAGCTAAGGTAAACTACAGAGTGCTCTCCTGTCGTCGCGACGAGGATGATAATGGCCGTGTTTCATCAGCAGGGATGGTGGTCATATCTCGCCATGACACACAGCGGTTCACATTGAACTGCTTTCCCGTCCAAGAGGAGAATACAATCGAGGTAGCAGGGAACGCTCCGATTGCAAGGCTGGTACCCTATTCAAAGCCGTCGAAGAAGCGCGCCTACCGAGAGGATCCTTTTCACATAGGCCCGAGCGAGCAGCTCTCAATGAAATGAGCCGACATACTGAACCAGGCGCCGTACTTGTTAACAAAGGAATAAGAAAAATGCTTCTTTTTCACTCTCTTTTGCTTTGAGGACAACAACATTTACGGGGTGTCGACGAATCTCTGCGCTTCTTATTTACTTGGGTAGGAGGGCCAATCAGGAAAATTGCTTTTTGACTGATGGCAATTTTGTTTTTTTCTGGCAACACGTGTCGAGGCCGTTGCACGCTGTTCTTTTACGTTGTTCTCAATGTCTTGGTCAAGCTGCGAAATTCCTCATATTGCATTACTTAGGGTGCCCGACGAGACTAGATTGCGCAGGACGTTTAGAGAAACGTTTTGTTACGCAGAGGCCATCCGAAGAGACTCGCTAAAAACGCTAAAAAAGAACGCGACGCACACAGTCATCAGAGGTCAAAAGGAACTTCGAGAGCAATTTAGGAGCTCAAATGCAAGGCTATAACCACAAACTTACAGAATTAACTTCCATGGACATTTTATTTCAATTATATACACTGCAATATACTTATTATTAGGGTTCCGTGTTTTTGGATAAATCCCCAAAAAACTCGGTGGTACAATATTTGTTAATTCGGATTTATTCGAAACCCCCGAATTTCACTGTCACAATGGTGGAAAAAAACACAAAATAGTATTCTACACATGAGCTTAAGTGAGTGGTCCTGAGGAGAGTCCTCACCAGTTTGCTTTCAAATTTCGGACTATTGACAAAGGGGGTTCACTGTTTATTTCGTCAAGTTTTATTTATTTTATCTATTTGTCTTGCGTCCAGGAACAGCCGATACCTTAATACTGGTACACATTCGGACACACACATACACTTTCATGAGAAAAAACACAAAATAACAGACGTTTTTCAAATCTGTTCTTCATTCTTGCATCAACAAATGCGTACCTAAATTCAAGAAAACGGCGCATAGGCATCCTGCGTTGCCCAGGAGGAGGTGCAAAAAAATGACTTGTTGGGACTTGTTTTGGGTTGTACAAACTTGGGTGACTCAAACTGCCACACATATAGAAGCGCGCCTGCTCTGGCGCGGAACACGATAACGAGGAGAATAGAAAAAAACGAAAAATGCTAACGCCGTCGAAGCACAGGCCAAAGCTAGGACGATAAGAGCGTGAACCAAGAAACGATAGGTATCACGCGTCCTAAAGAAACAAAAAGGGATAGAAAGAACGAAAACGTCGGGATGCCAGATGTTCTAACGCAACCACTTACAGATACGAGACGCGTACCCTAACGGTGGTATAGCATCAATCCGGAACTTTCGATTGTCTTGCGGCGTTGAATGTAGCCGATTTCGGACGTCCAAAGATGTTTTTTCCGTTCTTCTGCACTGCACAGAAGGAAGCAAATTACGCCGAAGGTGCCACAATAGTGGGAGTCCCAACCAGGTGAGCTTGTACTACCCAAAACGAGGGCGCCACAGTTTGTTCGAAGCTTCAGCGCAGGAGGCCCATAAGACGAATCCTTGGGTGACCCGGGATATTATTCACCTTGTACGAAAAACTAACAGTACAAGGAAAAGTTGTAGGAGATACCCAAGCGACGGCAAAATGGCCGTTCTTCTTGATCTCAGAACTCGGTTGAAAGAACAAACAAAAATAAACACGGCCAAAACTACACTTTCAGTCGGAAACCCCCCCAAACTTTATGCTGTCCCCTCCTGACAAGTTTTCGAGATATCTTTCACCACGGAAGCAGGCAATCACAAACGTTAAAGTGAATGGGGAACAGATGAGGCGATAACGCAACTATGGCAAACTGTTTCAACGACTTTTTCAAATCGACTTTCATAACAGATAACAACACACGCCCAAACTATGACTTGCCGGGAAACACCCCGCTATTAGATGACTTGTCAATCTCTGAAGAAGAAATTTTTTCCTTGCTGCTTAATCTTGATGATAAAAAGTCTACCGGGATAGATAACATTCCAAACGCTTTTCTGCTCCATACGCGGAGTGCACTCTAAGAAAAAATGGAGGAAAAATGTAGCAACGGCGCGTCTTCCTCCCTTCTACTGACGCGCCCCCAAGCGGACACGAGAAACAGGGAGGAACGAAACGTTTTTCTCCTTCTCCAGGCAGACGGGAGAAAACTTTCGCCCTCCCGACTCATCTTCTTTCGGTTTCGTTTTTCGAGCAGGTCGCGCACGTTGTTTAATAAATAGCTGTTGAGTTGATTGAGCTTCAGAGGCAGCAAAGGCCGCCTGTAATTCCGTCTTCTAGTCTAAACGTGCAGAATATTTCGGTTGCATTGATGTTTTTATCACTAATTTTATCAAACGAGCAAACGAAGCCGCTAGAAACAGCGAAGTTCCGGAGCAGTGCCAGCAGCGCCACGTACACTGGGGGATGGCCGTCTCCGGATTGCGGGACTCGCGCGGCACGAACTGCAGTTGCTACAGTGCTACAGTCACAACAGTAGCGAAACCACGCGGAACTGTGTCGACGTTTTCGACGTTATGGAAACCGCAGGAACTGCGTCCAAGACAGGCAGATTTTGCTGCCGGCTGCCTGGGTGCCTTCCGTCCTGAGTTCGGTTCTGTTTTCCGATGCCGAGTGCAACCGGCGTTCAACGTGGTTCTGTATTTGTGCGTATCAGCAACATAGCTGCAACATCGTGATGGCAGTGTTGTGGGTTGTGAACAGAAGTCTGGAATTATCGCCGATGTGACCGTGTGTTCGCGTATCAGTGGTGTAACAACAAGATGAGATCGTAAACTGTCTGGCATTGATGCCGTTGGTCGGTCCGTGATCGGAGGGCGCTTGGTGTCGCAGGTTGACATTCCGCTTTACATTAAAGAGTTTAATACCACTTGAGGGATTACGTGCAATCGATCAACGTGCGGATAGTCATGTTGGAACGCTGGTCTGAACAGTAGAAGCTCCTATCGCTATCGTACCGTGGCCAATGTGACTGTCGGAATTGTCTTGTCCCCGAGAGCGATTGAGCTCTGAGGCAAGGACTGAACAGTACGAAATCGTGACGGAAAGTACGTATATTTACAGTATGAAATTTCGGCATTAAAAAACAATAGTGTAAGTAAAATCGAAAAAAAAGCTACCCTTTATTTTGCTGTTTAAAAATACTACGGTTCTTGGAGAAACTGCCCTACAAGTGGCGCGCTGGGATGAGCGCTAGAAGTTTTCGGGCTCGCCACGGCGTAGCTCCGTACACTTAACACCTGCCGCAAGTCGCGGCTTTGACTGTATTCAAGTTGATCGAAAAGCGATTTCTCAGCCCGTGAAGCATCACTTCCAGTTGAGTGAATATCCGCTCTACAGAGATTAATTCAAGACGGCAATTGCAAGACGGCAAGACGGCAAGACGGCAATAGAAAACCCAATAGAAATACAGGCTACGACGTGCCGTGTGGGGAAACAAACTCATGGCTTCGAACCGCATTGGAGCGGCTTGATTTATAGGCTTTCAAATAATTACGGCGTGATCGAGCTTTTACTTTTTAATAAGAGATTAATCCCCTGAGCCATTCAAAGTACTCTCAGATGTATGACATTGCTGGGAAAAAATCAACATGGTGGGAATATTTTTTATTGCTTAGGGAGTCACCGAAAAGTTCAGTACGTTCAAAACGACCAGTATAAAAGACGGAAACGCAGAGCGCGGGTGCAGTGTTCGAGTTAGTGTGGTGTTCTGTTGTATTGATATTTGTGTGTGCCGTGTATGTGCTCAATCTATGTTCACCTGTTGTTAGTAATAAGCGTAAGGTGTGCATAGTAGAGGATCCTAAGCGCAGTAGTGGCCTAGTCGTCTAGTGGCCTGAAAAGAGCTAGTTATTTTTTGTAGAACATGAATTGGGCGGTACCTAGCGCCACCTAGCCTAGCTACTTGCAATTACTCTGCTTGACCCCGCCATCTGGTGGCTAGCGAATTAACCGTTCACGCTGCGCGATAAACAGCGGTTTCGAGTTTGTTCTTTCGAGAGCGGCTTTTGGTTTCGCGGATTGAGTTTGCCCTTGTCCGTGATTTGCGGTTGACGAAGGAATTGTGACTCGAGGAACACCAAAGGTAAGACGCAAAGTGCACGAAGTAACTGGGAATCGGTTGTCTCCGTTTAACATCGCAGTGCTGTCGACGGGAAGACTGAGTAACTGCTTTCGAAACGCAAGTTTCTGTACCTGTGGGGGGAATCTGGCTTCGGAAATAAACACAGTTTGCGGAAAGCTCGTGTTACGCTTTTATTTGCTGCTTCTCTCGTCTTGTACCAGAGACGTAGCGTCCTCGTCAAGCCTTATTGGGCTCGATTTGCTCGATTCGGGGCCGCCATATTGAGATGCAAGCGACGGAGGAACTTTGCTCCCCTGCTTCAGGGACGAAAGTTTCTCCCTTTCTAAAGGAACATAGGTTACAAGACCGTTCCTCCCCTAAGGGAGGACTATCCATACCCTTTTTTCTAAGAGTGTGGGGCGCTAAGTATCTTGCAATATTATTTCGGAATTCTCTTATAAAAGCCAGAGTACCGACTGAGTGGAAATACGCCAAAGTTATTCCCATTTTTCAGGCCATAGACAGACAGCTAGTGACGAATTAGCGCCCAATTTCATTACTATGCACCACAGGAAAAGTACTGGAACGCATAATATCAGCTCACATTGTTTCGTTCTAGAATCAAACAACTTGCTTCATCCCAGGCAACATGGCTTCCGCAGAGCCCTCTCTACTTCTACACAGTTAGTGGAAACTACGCACTATTTTTCAGAAGTTTTAAACCGGCGTGGTCAAGTGGGCGTAGTCCTTCTGGATTTTTCGAAAACCTTCGACAAAGTTTCGCACCCGAAGTTATTAATAAAACTAAAATCAATTTTAAGAAACAACACGATCACGAACTGGATTAGTGACTATCTGTCGTCCCGTCGCCAAGCCGTTGTAATTGATGATACATTCTCTGATTCCGTTTCTGCTGACTCTGGGGTACCACAGGGATCTGTTCTGGGGCCCCTAATGTTTCTCGTATTTATTAATGATGCCTTAAACGACATTCCAGTCGAGATTAATCTCTTTGCAGACGACTACATCCTTTATAAAGAAGTTACTACTCCTGAAGGGGATAGTCTCCTTATTGAAAATTCCCTGGAAAAAAATTAATCAGTGGTGCAAAACGTAGCAGATGACAACGCAGCAAAGTCCGTATGTATGACCATCACGCGAAAAAAGAAAAACATTTCACAATTTCCATACAAGCTTAAGATGGCGTACCTTTGCAAAAAGTGGAATATTTTAAATACTCGGGAGTCATCATATCATCCGATCTGCGGTGGAACAACCACATCGACTACATTTTAAATCGCGCGCACCAAAAGCTAGGCTATCTAAGACGGTCCCTGGGTCATTGTAGCATATTAGCAAAATTTATTGCCTACAAAACTTACGTACGGCCTATTCGTGAATACGCTGCCGTGGTATGGGGATCCAGATACGGAGGTAATCATAACGAAGCTGGAGAAAATACAAAGAGAGGCAATTAGATTTATTTACAACACCTACAGCTGGTCAGTATCACTAAGCCAGCTCTAAGCAGATGCTAACCTTGAATTCCTGGAACCAAGACGCCGGAGGGACAGATTAAAATTTTTGTACTTTATTGTGAACGACACCCTAAAAATCAACAAAAGCAATAGACTACTTCCATAAAGCCCTGCATGCAACACGGCGCGCGTTGCACTCTGGGAACTAGTTGGCCAGGGAGGAGGGTGGCATGGTTTCGGTTTCGATCGACACGTCAACAAGAGATCGTTTTCTGGTCCCGAGAGCGTCATTTGTGGTCTCTAAACTAACCTAAATTGCCAGACCTCGAAGCTTTAGCACAAGCCTGAGACGTACAGCTTGTCTTAACACATGCTTGTTGTATTTTTGTACTTGAGCCTTCCTGTTAGCGTTCCTATCGAGGTATGTGGACGAGCCAGTGCTGGGAATCTCGACGCTGCGAAGCTCGGGGATCTTGCTTGTGTACGAATCAACAAGCTGTAGCAACCAATAAGTACGCATACACCGAGCTCGCGCCTTTACATTAGTGTTGTTGATCAGGAAGTTTGTTTGCTTTTTGCGTCTATAGACAAAATATTACCTTTTGCAATTACTGTTTTTCTTAATATGCCTGAGTATGCGAGGTAAACCTTGGAGGCGCCATTGAAAAGCTCAATTTTAGCACACTTCTTATCTCTTACTGACCCGCAGCACTGCACGAAGTGAAGCCCCACCCGCTTGCTTTCCACTAATATTCAACATCGCGTATGCGCAGAGTTATCCTGCAATCATATAGGCAAATTCGCACATACAGACCGTTTTAAGAAAGCAAGTCAAGCACTTGTGTGAAGAATGTCGCACCGTTCCCCAGAAGTGCGTCGGACGGGCATGAACCCCCATGCGCACCGCGTAGGGGTTCATGCCCGTCCGGCGCACGGTGCGACATTCTTCACACAAGTGCTCGAACGAATTCAAAGCGCGTTTGACGGTTGCTAATAGACATAATATTTGTTTTGTGTTTGTTTTTTTCCTGCCTGAGTATGTCGAGATAATTTCAGGCACACCGTTCAGGCGCAGATCTTTGGCGTCAGTAAAAGCTCGTCCAAAAAGGCTTAGCGAGGAGTAGGGGACGCTTGTTAGGGCCTCCGTCGTAGCTAACGGATCTCAGCGTTTGCGAGAAATTAATCTTCTACCAGCACAAAATTCGAGTGGGAGATATATGATGACACGAGGAAGACATCATAGTAACTTTTGTGCAGTAGTGAGGTCGAATTTATTGCGTTTCCTTAAAAGTTCATGCGTAAGCGCTGGGCGCAACTTCGATACCCCGTGAGGATGCGGCTTTCTTTTCGCCCGATGAAGTAACAAGAAACGGACGTTTGGCAAACAAAATATGTATAAGGCTCCTGATGAACAAATTTCAGTTCTAGTTCAGTGGTACTAGACGGGATTATTGAAATTGAGCTCAAACATGCACTCGTGGGGTGAGGTGACTAAGCTACGACTTACTACGTTCGCATACGCACGCGCAATATCCAGTGTTTCGGGAACCAAGGAAAGTGCCCCGGTCTTCATTTTGTATCGCTCGAGAATGAGTGTATTGTACGTTCGTGAAAAGTCAGACAACCGAAAACGCAAGCAGCGCGTTCGGTCGCGGCGATGAAGCTGCTCAGTCGAAACCGAAACTGAGTGGCCAACTAGTTCCCAGAGTGCATTGCGCGGTATTTCGCCGCATTGGGGCGCGTCGGTTTTGGAAGTAGTCAATTGGAGATCACACCGACTGTCGATCAAAGAATTTTCTGCTAAAAACAATGTATTTCTTCATTCGTTTTATCCACGCACTATCCGCGAGTGGAATTCTTTGCCAGCTGACGTGGTCGAGAGCGTTCCTTTATCACAGTTTCTATCACGAATTCAATAGATAATCTTGTTTTGAACCTTGCTGTGTGCTTTCTTTGTCGTTTTTTTTTTTTTTTCTTTTTTCGAGTCGTTGTTGGCCGACGTGGTCGAGGGGGTTCGTTGTCACGGATTTGTCGCGAACCTAGTAGATATACTTCTGGCAAAACATTGTTGCACGTTTGCCTTGCTGTTCCTTCAGTCGTGTGACTCCGATCATGTTCTATCTCCTTAAATAACTGCATTTTCAGTTCTATCTTTGCACACTTGTGTTTTTTTTTTTTTCTTTTGGTGTGAATGGATGCTTGTATTTAGTGCTGCAGTGCTGCGGGGCACTGCCAACCCTGTTAATTTTATGTAACCGAGCATTGTATATTTGAATTTATGTTGTACCACTCCTGCCAAATCCTTGAAAAAGGCGAGCAGTATGAATAAATAAATAAATAAATAAATGCACGAAAACAGAACACTCGTGTTACTATATGTGGATGGTTACTGCAGTTTTAAAATCCCGCTCACTTCCGAAAATGTCAACCACCAAATTCGTAAAATAGGGGAAAATTAACACCTGTCTTGTACAACTACGTGCGTTGGTGCCGACAGTTCAAGCGAGAGACATATATAAAAAGTAGAAAAACAAGTTCAGAAAAACGGGTCACTTTAATTTTAGGTCACGACAAAAGCCACTATTCAAGTTTTAAGTTTGCAAGTTTTTGAGGAAGGTGATTTTGGGTTTTCCTAACAGTGAAAGATATAATTATGGGAGGGAGGGGGCCAGTTAAATGTTCTATTTCCCTATTTCCCCCCGCACAGCCGCAGGGTGGAGCGGAGAGATCGGATGGAAAGAAGAACGAGCTTTCCAAAGACTACGTCATGGATTTTGATGATTTTAAAGTATTGACGCTTATTAAAGTAACACTTATTTGCAAGTTTTGTTGTTGGACAGTTATTGGACAGTTATTGGACAGTTTTGTTGTTGGACAGACCAATGACAAAGGAGCGAATGCCCAATCTAACTGAAGGAATATAATTGGATGCGAGTGAGTTCTTAGGAATTTGTACGGCAGGTTTGTGTCCAGATAATATTTGTATTTGTTTAGAATTTGGCAAATTAAGCTTACAGAAAAATGTAAACTCCAAACTTCGGAGAATCGGGAATGTGTTATAAATAAACTCCGATGAACTCCGAATGTTCGGAAAAAAATAAACTCCGAAAGACAGAGTCCAAATTTCACGAGAAATAAACTCCGAAAACACGAACCCTACTAACAATTCACGAATATATATTAAAAATAGCGGACGAAACTTGGCAATGTTTAATATAGCCCCTTCACTGTCCATCCATGTCCCCTCCCTCCTGCTCCGTTCTTCCCTTTCCCCCCGTCAACGTCTGGGTCGGGTTCTCACAGAACCTCCTACAGACCTTGCCACATTGACACTTTAGACCCATGTTGTTCTAAAAAGAACTGTCTTCAAACTCCGGTCCAAAAGCATGCTTTTTGTGTAAGGCTTGTCAAATTATGAGGCGCTGGAGAAAACCAGCCTTCTGAGTTAAGTCCTTGCTTTGAACTCTTTTTGTTCGCGTTCCGCCCATTGAAAAAATAAAATCCGTTTACAAGTCGCTGTAACGCCGAATTAGAGCGCAGCTCTTCAGGAGGAGGAGGAAAGGGTACTGAGGGGAGGGTACACACCTCCTCCCTCCTCCTCACCTCCTTATTCTGCCTGCTACTCCTCCCTCCGAGTGGCGTCGGCGTCGCCGTCGCCGTCGGCGCAACCGTGAGGTCACGTGACTTCACGGGAGTTACGTGACCCCGCGAGGACGTTTTGGCACGATGCCGAAACGTCACCATGCTGAAACGTCGCCGTGGTTACGCCAACGGCGACGGCGACGCCGACGGCGACGCCACTCAAGCCGGAAACAGCCCAAGCAGCACCAGAAAGTGAATTTCGATCGGCCGACGGTTGGCCAGTGTCTGGACAGCTTGGCCACTTTAAGTGCTTGGCCACCGGAGACATAAACAAGGCCGGCAAGAGTCTGGCCACAAACTAGCTGTTTTTAGCTTGTCCGCCGGAGACATAAACACTGCCGGCAAGCGCCTGGCCAGAAGTGCTCATTTTCAGCTTGGACGCCGGAGACATAAACACGGCCGGCAAGTGATCGGCCAGCAGTGGTGATTTTGAGCTTGGCCGCCGGGGACATAGACACGCCCGGCAAGTGTTTGGCCACAAGTGCTGATTTTCAGCTTGGCCGCCGGAGACATAAACACGGCCGGCAAGTGTTTGGCCAGTAGTGCTGCTTTTCAGCTTGGCCGCCGGAAACATAAACACGGCGGGCGAGTGTTTGGCCAGCAATGCTGATTTTCAGCTTGGCCGCCGGAGACATAAACACGGCCGGCAAGTGTTTGGCCACCTGTGCTGATTTCCACCTTGGCCGCCGGAAACATAAACACGGCCGGCGAGTGTTTGGCCAGAAGTGCTGATTCTCAGCTTGGCCGCCGTGGACATAAACATGGCCGACAAGTGTTCTGCCAAAAGTGCTGATTTTCAGTTTCGCCGCAGGGACACCCATAATCTAAACTTTCATCGCGTTGACGAAACTTTGTTATAACGACGGGCAGCGAGAGAAGCATCACGAGCGAGTGGTTGCCAGAATATTAGTGCGTGCATCGCGCGAACACTGTTAGCGCAAGCAAACGATCACCGTTTTATTCAGTTTTTTTTTTTTTTTCGTTAGACTTGAAAGGTTATTGTCTTAACTAGCACTGTCGTGTGATATGTTCATTTGGAACATTATACTAGAAGTGGGAAAATATTGTGCCCGTCGTTGTTCTATGAAAATAAAACACGAAAGTAGCGCCGACGTCATCTTCGCGTTAACTATACCGCTCTGTCGCCGCGCGGCACTCTTAGTGCGAATGCCACATCCGCGATTTTTCGGTTACCGCTCCACATATTTACTTCCCAACTGCACTCGAAGAAAAAAAAGTTGTAGTCGGGTGCATCGGGCGCAGATGCTCCCCTTTCCTGGAAGACGCACCCACCGTTACCCAGCCAGTGTACCTGTATACCGACCATAAGCCCCCTTCTCTACCTTAAAAACCTGTAGGTGTATCAATGCACTCAGCTTAGTAAACCGACACGCTAGCCATGCACCCCGATCAGCTTGTGCTTGAATCGGATAAGATTGGATATTTCAGGCTTTGTGTTTTGGAAGAGCCTAAACAAGACGTCTCTCATATATTGATTAAACTTAAGCCAGTCTCAGTAATGTTTCATATAGGTGCTAGGATACTGATTTCCTGAGCCAAGGAAAGCTAAAAGCTTCGGTTAAAACCGCAACGGAAATGTTCAAAATCGAGCCACACGTAAAAGAAAAAGAAAATGAACATCTCGACCTAGATGTGCAGACGCTGGTTTTGTTGTTAACAACGTGATTGTTGGCGGGTGGTGGGCAACGCCGTGACGCTATTGACGCTGTCGTGGTGATTGACGCCAGTGATGCTCGGCCGTACTACACAGTAAAAGTTTTTACACCTTTAAGGGTGTAAAAGGGGTGTTGTAGCAACTTACACCCTCGGCTACACCTTTTTAACAACCTAAAACTAGGAATACAACTTATACAATCGTGTGCGCAACAAAGACGAGGACAAAAGCAGAGAAGGGGACACAACAAGGCGCAACTTTCAACTGAATTTTATTGAAAACGTGTTCCGGTATATATAGTCTCAACCATCGTCACAATGACAACAAAAAAAGACAAAAGTATAGGAAGAAAAACACCATGACAGAGCATAACTGGGAAACAACACTATCTCGTTCTCAGGAAAAACAATTCCTTCTCCGATAATGCGATCGACGGCATAGCAACACACATGTCTCCTAAATAATCAATGTGCTCGGCTTCTATGATTTCGCGTGTTACCGCTGACTTGCATTTCCCAATTTTTACACATTCATCCAACAGTGGGGTACAACCGCATGTCCTGCAATGCAAGTCAAGAAAGCCACCGTTCTTTTTTTGCACGTTGTTATTGTGCTCGCGAAGCCGATCATTTAGGCAGCGCCCCGTCTGCCCGACGTAGTGGCTGCCACAGGACAACGGAATGCGGTAAACCACGCCATCTGTACAGTCGACAAATTTTGTTCTGTGCTTCTTTTCACAACCGTGTTTGGCACGCACGCCAGGCTTTGATAGTTTGCACAGTTCCATGAGCTTATTGGGCGCAGAAAACACTACCTTTACATTGGATCGCATTGCTATTTTCTTTAGATTGTGCGACACTCGGTGTACATACGGAATCACAACAACTTTTCCTTTTTGTCTTACCGGCTGGCTCTCATTGTTTTCTACGAGACAGCGCTTTCTTAGAAGGCCTTCCGCGACCGCAACAAGAAGGTGTTTTGGATACCCAGCTGCGAGCAAGCGCAAAACTTGCTGATTAAAACCCTGGGGGATCAAATGCTCACAGGACTTTTTTAGTACATTGGTGAAACACAGGTTAACAATACTCCTTTTGACTAGCTTCGAGTGGGCTGAATGAAAGGGAAGTAACGGCTTATTCGCACGTGGCTCATAGCACCAACAGATGTGGTCGTTGAGAAATAAAAATCTGATGTCAAGGAAGCGAATAGTGTTGTCCACAGGTATCTCATGCGTGACCTCGAGTGGGCCAAAACATTCCTTAAAAGTGGTCAGGGTTTTGACAGCCTCTGCTTCAAAAGCGTTTGTGTCAGATGCGATGAAAACTAAAAAGTCATCTACGTACCTAAAAACTTTTTTTACCTTTGATCCCTGAAGCCGGCTGTTAAGAGTACTGTCAAGTTGTGCTAAATATATATCGCTTAGAACAGGCGCGATACACGAGCCGATGCATATGCCCTGTTTTTGCAAGTAAGGCTTGCCTCCCCACTGAATAAAAGTTGTTCGAAGATAGAAACTAAGTAATTCTAAAAAACCGCTGCTTGATATCCCTAGCTCATTTTGAAAGGCTATTACTCCAAACTTGTCGATGCACTCCTCCACACACAACAGCAAGCCGGAATGTGGGAGGGAGTAATAAAGGTCTTTCACATCGACCGAAAACGCCCTCAGAGCGTTTCCTTTTTGAGTTCTTACGAAGTCTAGCACTTCTTCTGAGCTTCTGACGAGAAAAGGGTCGTCAACGTGTAGCATGTTAAGTTTCTCTTGAAGATATAGTGCGATTGATTTTTGCCACGTGCCTCTTTCGGAAATTATTACGCGTAAGGGCATTTCTAGTTTGTGGGTTTTGGCACTGAAGAAAACATCTAAACACTCGCGCGTACTCTTTTCAATGCTCCTTACAACACTACTGAGTTCAAGTTCCTTGCACAGATTTTTGGCTTCTGACTTTAGTTTTGGCAGCGACACACTTCTATGGCAATTAAACACCTTCTCAACAGCTTCCAGGGCTTTCTCATTGTACATACCATGTGAAAGAACCGCAAAGCCTCCCTCCTTATCAGCAGGTAAGACGCAAAGGGAATTGTCCTTCAGATATGTCAATTTTAGGAATACAACCTCATAATTTTACCGAAAAAGGTGCTGTTTCGTGTTACACCCTACATTTAGTGAAGAATGTGAGAAGGGTGTAGAAGAGGGTGCTAAATAAATAATGTGAAATGGTTTTGGAAAGCTTATACATGGCTCTGTACATAATGTACAGGTAAGATTTCTGCTTGAAAAGCAACAGTTGTTAGCAGTCTAGTTTCTTACAATGTCAGTTGTAATTCATGCAAATAGCTGATAATTAAGTGCCTCTTTTGCATACAATTTTTATGTTTGAAAACAAAATTTTATATATGAGTTCATATTTAATTTTCTTACAAATCACTCCATGCTCAGAAATCGGAAAGTAGGGTGAAATGCTCTATACTAGCATTTTTTACAAATATTGATTGATGGAAGTGTACAGTAAGAAAATCAGTTAGTCTCGAGTTTATATCTGGCAACATGAAATCAAAATATTGTGAAAATATTTGACAAATATTCATGACATGCTTCTAGAACCTGTCTCACGGCCATGTCAACCCGAGTAAAATATTCATTTGAGAATATGGTGACATGCACAAAAACTCACACACATAAAGAGGCAAATCCCATAATAAACCAGGCCGAGACATCCCATAAAAAATGGCCTATGGTCGTCTATGGGAAATTCAATGGGAGGCTATCACCCCCTGTAGCTTCGCATGGTCGGCCTTAAAAATGTATAGATACAGCTACAGCCAGCTATAGAAAAGTTTAGGGCCCTGTGTCTAAAGTCTCAGGGCTATGTTTCAATAACAACAACAACAACAATAGTAATAATAATCAATAAGTTAGTGTTTTAACAGTGTCCAGGGACATCCAATTGTTCTTGCGGGCGCAGTGCAATAGAACGAACAAACAGACGCTTGCGCGCTCGCAGTCGCACACATACACGCGCGCTCGCAGTCGCACACATACACGCGCGCACGCACGTACACACGCATGCACACGCGCAAACCCACGCCCGCGCGCAGACGCACGCGCACGCACAACCGGAAACGCACACGCGCATGCACGTGGACGCATGCACACGCGTGCGCACAAACACACGCACACGCAAACAATTACGACGAAGGAAGCGTTGCTTGAGTTAGTTTCGGTTTCGGTTTACACAAAAAAGAAAAAACCTAAAGTTTAAATAAAACCTAAGATTTACTCACTTTTTGTAATGTTTTACATTATTATTTTAGTGAAATTCTTATTGTTACTAATATAATTTATTTTGCTTAGTATAGATCTAAAAAAAATAGCAATAAATAAAAAGGAAAAGAGACTCTTGAAGACTGCGCAAGACCATCGCTATCGCAATCAGCTTCCGTTGGGCTCGTTTGAATGGTCGTTGAAATTCCAGAAGCTTCGGAAATCTCCTTTTTTTTACGTTTTAGCCGTTTTAGTGGATATTTTAAATATCTTCCTTACGAATACCGTGTTCAAGAATAACAATCGATGACTGAGAGCTGGGAGACGCTGCGTCTTGGCAACGCCCGTAAGTTCAGAACCGCCCATGCACGACTCGTGCAAACGCCGGTTAGCAACTTTCTTTTGTTTCGAGTAAAGCTATACGCACTCCGGAGTGCGCTTCGCGCGGAAATGGCTATACGCACTCCTCCGAGAGATCATGCCGCTCGGGCCACCCTTGTCGAACGGCGCGTGAATCACTGGGGCGCTCGTTAACACAGCCCCCCGCCTGCGTTCACGCCGCTTCGCGGCGACAGTATCGGCTGCTAATTACTAAGCGTAACCAGTACACGCCGCTTCGCGGCGTCCAGCCGGCAATCCAAGCCCCGCTGTCCCCGATCGCACCTCCGGAAAGGGAGTCCGATACCATTTAGTTCTGCAAAGTTTCTCGACAACAATCGATTTTTTTTTTTTTACTGTTCATTGCAAAAAAGGAAATGTCGTAAATATCGCCAAATGCCTCAACAAAACAAAATGTTTGAGAAAAAGAAAAAAAAAAGTAGGCCCACCGCGGATCGAACCCGCGTCCACTTGCGTATGAAGCGGGCACCCTAACCACTACGCCATGGCACCGCTTAGGAAACTCGTTGTGTCCACTATTTTTATACGAGAAAAGCGGAGTGCGTATAGCCATTTCCGTCCGAAGCGCACTCCGGAGTGCGTATAGCTTTACTCTTTGTTTCTGCGAAGTGGGCTTTTGTTTCAAACTGTCGTGTACCGTGTGCTTGCTAAGCTATGCTTGATTCTAACTATGCTTCTGCCCTGTGTTATTTCGTTATTTGAAAAGGGCGTATCTTCTTCAAAACCTGTGGCTCGCTCCGCAGTGTGAGAAAGATTCCCGCGCGGCGGAACCTTGAGCATGTTCTTTGCGCCGTTGTGCGGCGCTCGTCCGACGACGCTTGTGCGGAGCGTTCAAGTGCCGTCTGACGGCAGTTCAAGCATTCAGTCGCCGTCCCAAAGTGTTAATCACAGGTCATGCTAGTTCTGACATCTTGTCCTAACAGCCGCTCGCCACCGATTTGTTTCATAAAGCGGGAGCGAGAAAAACGTTAGAAGAGCGAGCATGCAGCATGATTTTTTGCATAAGCTAATGCCTGTGCGTAGAGACGCGCGGTCGCTTCGTCATTATTCCGAGGGTAAAAGCGCTAAAAACAACGGACAAACAACGCCCTGTGTTGTTTGTTTCTTTTACTTGTCCGTTGTTTTTACAGGTTTCACCCTCGGAAATTAGGTCTCTTCGCGTTTACCGAACCGGCACACTTTTTAAGTTTACGATTGTGTGATGCAAAAAATAAAAGGAGTTTAGATGTCACGTTTTTTAGTAGTGGCTAAAGCCCTTACAAAAATCAGAGCAGCTAGAAAAAACAAAAACATGAAAAAAGGCGGAAAAAATTAAAGGGGCTCTCCGGAGCTTTCTGTGATCGTCTGTTTATGTTGTTATATTGCATAGTAGGCGCAAGTTAATATGTATACAAAGTTTTAGATTACAAAACCGTTTATTAAGCAGGTGGCAGAAGAAATATATCGGGACTATTTTCTCTTGGAAGACGATCCCCCATTCCCTGCCCATCGCTAAAACTTGACCAATGGAAATGCTGCATCTCGCGGTGAATGCGAACGTTATTATTGCAACACTTTTTAAGCTTGTTGTAAATTAGAGTTTGAGAAAAACGTAAACTGATTGTGGTGCGGGAAACATAGTCCTCAATTATCGCTCCAATACCAGCGAACTATGTTTTCTCACCGAAAGCTTGTTGCTAGTGGGCGATGCGTCGGCGCGTCGGCTCGTCTGCTTCCCGGGGCGTCTGCAGGCGTGCGTTTGCGGGACACATGTTCCTCCTTTCCGTGGATCCCGACTCCGAAGCCAGCTTTGCGATCCTTCCACGTCAACGAGTCAAACTTTTCCTTGTCATCTGTGGAATGCGACTGCGTATTGCAGTAGCAGCGCGACGGTGCGGTGCGACGAACGACGACTGCCGAGCACAAAGTCCGGGCCCCTTGACGACGGTCCGCGCGTGTTCAAGAGATTCCTCCGCGGGTCGGCGGTCGGCCGCGTTGGTGACGCGCAGTGACGCCGGAATCCTTCGCTTGCTATTCGCTGACGCGTAAAGAGATGCCCCTCCCGTTTTCCGGGCTCATCTCAGAAAGGGGGGCGTGCCGTGGACTTTGATAGCAATTTTAGTAGAGAAATCCGCCGCGCATGACCGTAATTTTATGACTTTTAGGATCCTTAGGGCCTGTAGATTGAGTTACCGCCATAAATAGATCATCGCATAACGATCCGGAGGGCCCCTTTAACTAATGTCAAACCTGAATATTTGATGGAGTTCAAAGACTACCACCGTACCAACTCGCCCGGTTATTCTTTCTGTCAAAGAATAATAGCCAATAGTAATAAACAAATAAATGCCAACTATTAATTGGTTACAAAGACGTAATTGGTGCAGTGCAGCCCTACGCTATTCTACTCTTTTGATGATATCAGGTAATGTGTAAATGTATAGGGCAGTTCAAAGCAACCATTTATGTCCGACCCATTATATTGAGTTTTTTCTTTATATAAAAGTTATATGAAAAAAAGTGCTCTTCCTAAATTAAGCCGCACCACTGAATGTACAATAGCGTGTAACGTTTATGTATGTTCTCAGCGAAAGAAAAGGATGCATTAAAAAAAGGCCAATCATTTTGTTTCCTCTTTGTTAGAGCTTCTTTCACGTACACGCAAAATGTGGGTGTCTACGTCTAAAAGAGTGGAATTGACATTTCCTGCAGGGCTGGAAGGCCTGACTCAGTTTGGCTAGCAGCTTGAAACCTGTGGGAACCTGGGGAACTGAACCACAAGAGTGAGAGTGACACCCGCCTTGCACTTCCTGAGCGATGGCACCATGAGGAAGGGGGAGCTGCCCTAAAGTGAATGCAATAGCAGATGGGTCGTTCCAGTGAACCCCTATACAGATGATACCAAGCAGAAAATTATTAATAAATGTGTTATTAAAAACATGGAATGTGAATGGCACGGACAAGAAGGAGGAGATCAACACAGCGCTGTGTTGTGTTCAGATCCTCTGTTCCCATATTCTTTATGATTTCTTTTCAATAATTGGCTACTAACTAGTCCAATCATCACCACTAGTCAATAAAAGTATGCTGCTATTTATTACTATGCATTAACACTGTGCTTGCAGTTGAATCGTACAGTCATTTATTAATGGTCAAAAACAAAAAGGAGGGTGCAAGCTAGCCAAACAGGCTAAACACATAATTTATTAAAGACGGGTTCTCTGAAGGATGACACAAACGCAGAGAAGTATCAAACACAGCTGAGTATTAATGGGCGAAAAATGAATAGGCGACCCAAAAAAGAAAACGCAGGAGAAGACATGAAGTCAGTTTTTACAATTCCTCTTCTGCTTGCCAGCACTTTACAAAGGGAATTCCTTCCTGGGCCTTACAACGTTTTACTGTTGACAACCCCTGACATACCCAAGGACAGTAAACATAAAAAAACAACCTACTAACATTTGGGTAAATGTGGTTGAACAAACAACAGGGAATGCCTTGAGCTTTCAACCTAGGAAATAGAAAATTGCACAACATCAAGATTAAAAAAAAAAAAAAAAAAAAAACAGACGGACGCATCACACCTGTTTCTAACAAAAATATAGGCCAAGAGGCTTCTTCCACTCAATGGCAAAACACAGGGAAGGCACTAATATATTTCTAGGTTTCATCATTGTTAGTGATTCTTTCAGTATACCCTTGTGGTCACTCTCTTTAGTCAAAATTGTTGCATCATCATCATCATTCATTAAATCATCATCACAGTTGTGTTCTTTAAAGGGGTACGGAAACAAAAATCGAAATATTCAAGTTTCGTTTGGAAGTGAATCAAGTATGAGGGATAATAACCGTAAATGATAATCGCACGTTTGTATTTTGAACGGCTGGCTATATTTTGCGTTCCAAACGGTGCACTCCAGCAAGCGCTCGAAGAGAAGCGAACGGAGAGCGCGATGCGTCAGGGGATATCCGGCGCAAACAAAAGCAGAAAGAAAAGATTCCCCGCGTTCGTGGAGTAGCAAGGCAGGCGTGGTTATCAGCTTTGCCCTTGGTGGCGCTGGCAGCGTTGTGGTGGTGTCAATAGCGTCAGCGCGTTACAACCGAGCCGTTCGAAGTACCAGTGGCGTGACGAGCGTGTGGCTGGCCCACGTGGGCTGGCCCAAGGAGCACGTATCTTCCACAACACTGTCAGCTTAGGGCTCAACGGGATGGGGAAAGCAACTTTTGTTCGAGTTTTAAGCGACGGGCTAATTTTCTAGGGGGAGAATGGCTGTTTCCGGTTGCACGAACGAGGGTCCGAGAATGAGGGGAGTCCTTCCTTTCCGTCTTCTTGGACCGTTTGGTACAATGCGCGATTTGTGAGTTGAGCCAGATGCGCGAAGGAGACAAGTGATAAGCGAAGCGTGGGTTGCCTGCAATCCCCTGAGACAAACAAAACATGTCACTTGATCTCCAAACAGGAAAGCTTTACATGCTTCGTTTGTGGCAGACCATGATGTTCACAGTGGTTCAGCCGTGCAGTGCGATGCTTGGGGCCACTGCTTGCTCACTTAGAGTTCGAGAAAGGGGGGTGCCGTAGCACTTCCCAATTGCCCACGGGGTTATGATGTGGCTTGCAAGGAGCTGTTTTGTATTACTTCATGAAGTGAGTTGTGTTTAGTGTGACTCATTATTTCTTTATCACATGCCTCGTATGTGGTGATATGGCAATCCCTCTAAGTGAAAAAAGTGTAAATGTGTTCAGTAAACATGATAAGCTGTAAATCATGTAATAATAATATAAGAATATGCAATACCATATATGATTTTTGTACAATTTACAAGTTCTGTTATGTGTATTGGACACATTCCAATGAAATGTTCACTGGGGTCTATACTTCATTTCACCCTTCGTCCGAGCGCGGCGGACGCTACCAGCCAATCCAGCGTCGGGAGAGCGTCATGTGACCTTGTACTCCACATAACCAAAACGTCGCATGAGACTCTCCCGGCGACAGATTGGCTGGGGTGGCCCAGCATCCACTGGGCCACCCCAGCAGGTGCCCATTTCATGCCAAGCACCCTTTACCAAGGGTGTTAGCAAGCACCCTTTATGAAGGTTGCTGGCCTGAACGCCATAAGGGTGTTAGCCCAGGGACAAACTGATTTACACCCTTAAATGTGTAAAAACTTTTACTCTGTACTCAAGGCTTCTCTTTGCCATTAGTGCCAGTAAGCTTGTTTAAACTGAAAAATATTGTAACTGAAGAGTAGAGAGTTTTAGTAGATCGCTCCCATGACTCCGATAACGATACCCGATACTCCGCCACCGCCTCCCTTGCGCATGCATAGTATCGTTATCGGGGCTATCGGAGGTATCGTAACGATCTACTAAAACTCTCCATTGTTGCACTGTCCCTTCACCTAAAGTTACTTCTTTTTATTTTTTTATTTTTTTTTTACTGCTGCACTACCGGGGGATCTTAATGGTGGGACAACATACCATCCCTGAACCCACGACGACTGGAATGGTGGTCGCAACCAGCGTCGTAAGACTTAGTACTCAAAAAGGTCCAATAAATATTGAGCAGACTTGCAGCAGCTTCGCGTGTCATTACTATGTAAAAGTTTCTGGGGTTGAGTTCTCAAACTTGACCTCCCGAAACTCTTGACAGTCTTCTGAGGAACACCCAAATTTTCTGGCAGTCTGTGATAAATTATGTATTAAGTGTATAACTACAGCCACTTTTGGCCAGTGACTGGCCGGAAGTCAATGGCTAGTGGCTGGCCAAACGTGAATGGCCAGTGGCTGGCCGAAAGTGACTGGCCAAAGCTGAATGGCCATTCTCTGGCCTAAAGTGAATGGCCAGCCACTGGACAAAGGTGAATGGGCAGTCACTGGCCTAAAGTGAATAGCCAGTCACTGGCCTAAAGTGAATGGCCAGTCACTGGCCTAAAGTGAATGGCCAGCGACTGGCATAAAGTGAATGGCAAGTCACCAGACGAGGACGAAAACACTGCTATTGCCGAGCACTTTGGCCAAGCTTGGGCCATCGAAAATCTGGTTGGCCATAGTACACTTGCCAGCGATGGCCCATTCACAACGTGCTGCTTGGTAGGCGCCTAAGAGCTGAGCTCTAAAACATCCGGGAAGGGCCTCAGCACGCACTTCGTATCGCCATGCCGCAGTTTTCTTCCGCAGCATAAAGGCCGTCTGCTTTCATTGCCTTCACCATGGCAACGAACGCCGATTTTCCGAACGCCGTCTGCTAGCCAAAGTTTAATCGTTTTGTAATGAGCAGCCGCAGACTGTCACCATAAAGCGGCGTGAAAGCAGGCCGTGTGTGTGTGTGTGGGGGGGGGGATTAACACGCAATTCGGCGTTCGTTGCCATGGTGACGGCGCTACAAGCAGACGGCCTTTATGCTGCGGAAGAACACTGCGGCGCAGCGGTATGAGGTGCGTGCTCTCGCGCTTCCCGTATGATTTTCAATGGGTGCAACGCGAACAAAAAGAGTTCGAAATAGGGATTTAATGCAGAAGGCTGGTTTTCTTCAGCGCCTGTTAATTTGACAAGCCTTACACTAAAAACTTGTTTTTTTTTTGTTTTGTTTTTTTTTTTGCAACCCCGCGCCCTGTTTTATTTCTCCGTAACATGGCCTAAACTCAAAAGTATTAAACTGCCGATACCTTTCCAATAATCACCTTCTGGGCGCTGCGATTTTCATCTACTCACTCCAGTGGTCTGAGGAGGGCGTTCTGAGCGTGCGCAGTAACTCTCTTCTACAAAATGTGAGACGCAGCGCATTCGTCGAAAGGTCTATACACCGTTCCAGCTTAGGTCTAGACGCAGCCGACGCTGCGAGCAAATTTAAGTGCAAAAGTGCAAGTGAGAGGCCTTTTCTGTGTATGATTGGTTCAGCGATGATAGAGCGCGTACAGAACCACGACAAAAACCCGATGGTGCGATTTTGTCGCTGTCTGATTGGATTTATTAGCTCGTTGTGTCGCCTATCTTTGGACTTAAAGTGAAACGGAGCATAGATTGAAACGATACTGCTTAATTTGCTGCATGGCCTAAATAATAGACACGAGTGCTTTTTCAGCGTTCCGCTGAAACTCGCGCTCTGACCGGTTGAATGCGAGTTGCCAGCCGAACGCTCATAACTCCCACGCGTGTCCAATATGTGACCAGCGCCCAGTAGGCGATGCGGAAAATTCAGCACTACGGCTTCCTCTCTACGCGATGTTGGTTCTCGTCGATGCTCCTTTGTACAGTGGAGTTGGTGGTTGAAATGCATCCACGTGTTGTCTCGTTTTACCCGTATAACTATTGTTTCTTCCTAAGTTACCGCCGTCACCAACTCGTTGTGCAGATTCTTTTCATACGACTGATACTTAGCGTAGTTCGTGCTAATTTAACTTGCGCGAATTCCACTATTCGGTAATAATCGCTAAGGACATGCATTGACACGAGAAGTCCATAAAAAAAAAAAAAAGTTGCACCTGATTGTAGGCTTTCTGACCCGAAATTATCCAAATGATCAAACTTGGACACAATTTCAACAAATATAGCAGATGTCATTTGTATTGCGCCTGTTGAAACGTTGGAGCTCGTAATTAAACAAACGAAGAGGTCTCGCTACGTGTTCCAATGGAGTCTTTCGTCTTTGTGCAGGTTAATTAATTCTGCGATTCATAGCACAACTGGAAAAAAAATAACAAAGAAGCAGAAACAAATTGCAGAGGTCAGAACCATCTAGTTCGTATTACAACTTTGTCTCGGAGAGAGCTTTAATCTAAATTTGAAAGGACTTCCCGTTCTTTCTTTCTTTTGTTGTGCGGTAGCAATTCTTTAATACCCCAGTCAGACGGGCTAGTTTAGCGTCACAAGCGAGTGCACTTCGCCCTTAGTGTCATTTCTGTAGTGTGCCACACGGCTCCTCCCTGAGGAACACACTTGGCTTCGAGTGAGTTTGACGAACTCACTTCGCTCGATTGAGTGCGTGGCATCAATAGGAGTGTTTCAACAGTAAAACATAACAACACGGAAACTAAAAGGGTGGCGTAAGTTTTATTTTATAAAGAAAAAGAAATTCGTGGAAGAGAGGACAAGAAATAGTGGGGTGGATTGGAGTTTAGGCTGATCTGAACCAAGATTAGCGCAGCGCGAATTGATACAAGACGACGACAAAGTCAGTCATTCAACGGCTATCTTGGTTAGAAGAGAATCATGGAGCGTACTTTTGTTTCAGCATGTAACTATTCGAGACAACAGGATAATTATGATCTAATTAGGCAGTTTCAGGGCCTCCTCGTAGACTTCCATGGAACGAAGCGGAACGCCAAAGTTGGATATGTTCTTTATCTTGGCTTGCGATGATCGATCAGACCCTTTCCGAAATTCAGTCTGGCCACTTTGATCACTATCATCATCTGTGGAACGGCATCTGTGCCATACCAATGGCGGCCTTCTAGTGACTGATAAAGGAAGACGTTGAAGATGCTCCTTAGAGGGCCTTGCGAGGCCTGTACATTCGGGGGGTCAGTACGACGCGACGTAGAAATGGAACACAAGAGATAAGTAAGCGTTTATTTCTAATAACTCAGGTTCAGTCAACCTGTGGGCGGCACAGAATCGATTTTACAGCACTTTGGTGTATAGAATTTTCTCGAGGCATCTGAGTGGGTTGGAGCTTTGTTCTGAATGCAGGTTCTTGGTCACCATCAAACTAAAAGTGATCGAGAAAGAACTCACACCGAACAATTCCTCGCGTGCCGTTGACTTGCGAAAGTGACGGTGACGATACAAGAATTCATTTCCGCCATTGATAGGGCAAAACCCAAACTGCTTTACAAACCACCAGATGGCACTGAATTTCGGAAAGGGTCTATAGGCGTAAAAATCGTTCATTAATGTAACGTTGTTATAGAGCAGAGCTCCTAGGAACCCGTTTCGGAGTTGAGCGGCGTCGGCGTAACCGCGCGTTGCATTAAGGGCTGTTTCCCAAAATGACGTCACACGTGACGTCACGTGTGTCATTACGTGTGACGTCACGCGGGTAAACTTTTCCCGCTAAATTTTGCGGTAAACGTTTTTGCTAATTTTGGTGGAAAATTTTCCTGCTAAACTTAGAGGGGACATTTTACCCGTGTGACGTCACGTGACGTCACAGTTAAATTTTCAGGTGACGTGTTATGTGGCGTCACACGTCGATTGAGCGGGAAAATTTCCCGGCTTAATTTAGCGGGAAATTTCGCGAAAGTTTTACGCTAAGTGGGATGGGAACAGGAAAGGAGGATGGGAGAGTATGGAGGGGGAGCAGCTGCATACCCTCCCTTTCGTACCCTTCCCCCTCGTCCTCAAGAGCTGCGCTCCGATTCGGCATTACAGAGAATTGTAAACGTCAAATTTTTTTAACGTGTCTTTATTAAGGGGTATCGGTGGCCGAATGGGCTAGCGCCCACCAGATCGGAGTACGTGGAGAGAAAGCTCGCGCTGGAGAACCCAGTGATCCTGAGCTCAATCCCCAGCCCTACCCGAAGAACACACTTCCAATGAAATTAGTTCGGGGAGCACACTACGCTCGCTCCGGTAGACCAAGTGTGTAATCTCGACAGCAGTTTTCAAGGAGTAAAAATAATAAAATAAATTAACGCTGCGTAAAATTAGTAATATTTTTATAGGAGTAATATTAGATGCGCTCTTTTTTTGTGTTGGCAGGAAAGTAGTGCATCGTAGAAAACAAGCGGCTAAACTAGTTTCTAGCCTTGGCCCCTGCGCGACGGCCAGCGACGGCCAGGAGGCACCTGCAAGACTTTCCAAAAAACGTTGGAGGTCTCTTAGTGCCGGCCTTGATCCCAGAAAGCCAGTTACTCGCATATGGCCCATGATGCGAAGCTTGCGTGTTAGGCCGCAGCAAATTCGTCCCTTCCGGGCCATCGCTTTGAGCCGCCAAGTCTCAGCAGTAACCATAGCCGAGGAATTCTGTGTCAAGATCACCTCCTGCTCTACTCTTATCGACTGCAGAGCGAATGCGACAGATGACCACCCATCCGTAAGTGTATGCAATGCTGTTGAAGCATATTTTACTTTAAAAGAACTTGATATGGCACTCTTTGCATCTAACGTCAAGTCGTCCCCGGGCACGGATGGAATACGATACTCAGCCTTACGTCACCTGGGGGAAGCGGCTAGAACCTTCTTGTTAAAGGCCTTTAACTCATCATGGGAAACAGGTATTGTACCGAGGATATGGAAAATTGCTCGTGTGTTGCCAATCCTCAAACCTGGAAAGTTTCCCCTAGATATTAATTCGTATCGTCCAATTGCATTAACAAGTTGCATAAGCAAAGTAATGGAACGAATGTTGCTAGCCCGTATCGAATGGGATCTAGAAAATAGAGGATTATATCCCTCGTCCATGAATGGATTTCGACGCGGAAGAAGCAGCATCGACAATGTTATTGATTTAGTGACAAGCATTGAACAAACGAAAACTGTCAACAAGATAACAACAGCTGTATTTGTGGACATAAAATCGGCCTTCGATACTGTAGAACACGGGGCCATTCTTCACGATCTGGGGGCCATTGGCTATGGAGGACGCATATATGCGTGGATTGCAAGTTACCTCAAAGAAAGACAAGTGTACATATCGACGCCGGAGGGCAACACTGGTTTTCATGAAATCAAGAGGGGAGTACCGCAAGGGGGGGTCCTTAGCCCCATGCTTTTTAGCATTTCTCTAATAGGCCTTCTTAAAATACTTCCTAAAACCGTTCACGTATCCATATACGCTGATGATATCTGTTTCTGGGCGTGTAGTAGGTCTCTCTACGTAAACAGAGCAAGACTACAGAAAGCAATAAACATCACAGCACGCTACCTCCACGAGCGGGGTCTGCATATATCACCGGACGAATCAGCGGTGATGGCATTCAGCAGAAAACACACGGACAAATACCCAATCGTGATCGATGGAAAACCAATTCCTTACGTCACTGAACACACATTTGTGGGTGTCACTCTCGACAGGCAACTGACATGGAGCCCCCACATAAAGCGCCTAAAGAAAAAGCTGACCGCGTTTACCGATATGATCAGAATGATTAGTGGGACTAAATGGGGATGTTCTGTCTGTGCGCTAATGGCCCTATACAACGCTCTGTTTCTCGGCCTTATGCGCTACAGTCTTCCTGTTATACATAATGTATCACGGTCTCTTCTTAAAGAATTAGAACGTGCCCAAGCACAAGCTCTTCGAGCTTGCTTAGGACTGCCGAAATGCACATCGAATGTGGGAACTCTGGCTGAAGCACGAGCAGTTTCGCACGCCATTTTAAGGACACAAGAAACGTTGCGAGCTCATCTTCGTCACAAAACTCGAATACATAAACATCATCTAGCAGATATCACAACAGAGAGACCATCCTCAGGATTTGCCCAAGTAGTCACGCTTTTGCAGGATTATATTCCCAAATCATTTGAAGCGGCTACAATTCCAAGATATCCGCCGTGGAAGTACCCCCACTTAGAAATCAGAACAAGTATCCCAGGGATCACTTCGAAAACAAAAATGCCTGCGCCGGTGATCACCCAGATTGCTCTTGAATACATCAATAAATCATACAACTCATTCCGCCACATCTACACTGATGGCTCTACAATGACGTCATCATCGGCTCTGGGAGTCTACATTCCTTCTATGAGAACATCCATAAAAGCAAAGCTGAGCCACGTCACCTCATCAACGGCGACAGAGCTCGCGGCAATTCGAGCAGCAGTGACACAGGCGGGAACTGAAAAACCTCAATTTTGGGCAATATTTGTTGACTCGAAGCCCGCTCTCTACACCCTCTCCTCGATGAAAAAAAGTGGCCCATATCTACAACTTGCACAAGATATTTTGGAAGCAGCTCGCCAAGCTTCGTGCCAGGGACACCATTTTATCCTACAGTGGGTTCCTGCCCACTCCGGTATAACCGGAAATGTTCTTGCCGACAGAGCTGCTAGAGATGCCCACGAGAGCATTGTTATTGTCTCTATTCCATTCTCGAGACCAGATTCAAATAGCATGATAAGAAACATCGGCCAAGAAATAACATCGTCTCCTTGGGGAAACCCTCAATACCACTACAGATATCTTTACAATATTGATCCTAAGCTACAGTTTCGGGCTCCACGAGGTTTACCAAGACAAACGGAGACCGTGCTACACCGCTTACGGCTGAAAGTTGCGTATACCAACAGCTACCTTCACAAAATCGGAAAAGCTCAGTCTCCTGAATGTGCATCCTGCGGCGGCGTCCATAACATCCAACATGTAGTGTGCGAATGCGAGGAGTACAGCCATGAAAGGCAGTTAATGAAGAAACAGCTCAACATCAAAGAGGAAGAACAAATAAGCATCGACATCGTGTTTGGTCCCTGGATGACATCTTCTGACGGTTATAAGGCCACAGACGCTCTCCTGAAGTTTTTGAAGAATACTCGCTTACAGCATAGGCTCTAGTGTTCTAAAGTGAACTGAAGTGGTAAATGACGCTTGCCATTGAAACACTCACATCTACAATTATCTACAATTTTTTTTTTTACTTTGTATCACTTTTTTTATATTCTCTTATACTTCCTTTATGTCAATTCTGTTTTCTTACCTTTCTCTACTCCTTTCTATTTTCTCTTTGTTCTTCCGTTCATTACACAGTGTAGCAAACCAGCACAAGGCGCTGGATGACATCACTGTTTTAATAAACGCCTACTTCTCTCTCTCTCCACCAGGAATCTGAAGGTGGCAGGAGAGACGCGAAAGCTTGCTTGAAATGAAACTCGCCCAAATGGGGCAAGGTGTCTTCAAACCACCGTTCGTTTCTCTGGAAAGTCCACCGTTCTCGACTGATCACGGGTAGGTTGTCGGTCATGAGAGCGGCTATGGTGAAGGCGTTGGCCTGCAGCCGCTGATCGATGTCACTTGCAATTCTTGCCTGTGCGTCGGCATCCAGGTCTAGCTGCCTCTCATCTGAAAGGCGTCGGGCTCTCACGGAGAAAAGTAACGCAACCACGCGCTTCCACTGTCCATAATCGCGGATATCGCCCTCCAGTTCGTCCTCCATACACTCCATGATGTTCGTTGTGAACAACAAGTTCGATGGCGAGTGGCCGAGTGGGCTCGCGCACACTAGCTCGGAGCACGTGGAGCGAAAGCTCGCGCTGCAGAGCCCAGGAATCCTGGGTTCAATACCTACGCCTGCTCGTTTCGATCTGGATGAGCATCGTACCGGCGTGCGGACGTGTATCACTGGCTTGTAATGGCTGATCGTAATTATCAAATTGGATTTAAATTTGGATTAAGGCTCGTGACGAACAATGTATGGTAATTTGTTTCTAATAAGACGACGAAGTTATTTATGAAAAAAAATGCGTATGCACTGTAATATTTTGCTTGCCTATTACTTACCCATCGTCATCGCCATAATTTTGGAGTGACACTAAGTTTTCCCGTGTAGCACCAACACACCTGGAGTGTGTTGTAACGGGTTGCAGCGCACTCGCTTGTAGTGACACTACACTAGCCCGTCAAACAGGGGTATAAGTGACCCGCCTCCTCCTGGCCATCGCATCGACACGCATAAAGAGCAGGGGGGGCTAAGCTCGCCTCGGCGGGAATCCCTCCGATGCAGCGTCGCGAGGGAGGGGAGGAGCTTCTTTTAACTCCGCCCCGGCGAGTTTCCCACTCCTCCTCTTACATTTCCGACCCCCCCGACGTCGGCGAGTTCCCCAGCGTAGCTCCGATTTGCCCCTACGCTCCGCAGTGAAGGGTTTAATTTGATTTAAATCGGAAATGACAAATAAAAATCGGAAAAAGCATGGATGCTAATTATCAAAGCCTTTAGGTAATAATAAATTGTATTCCTGGTAGCGAATTGCTGTAAAAACCCATATGTTTATAGGAATCACTGCGAGCATGCTGTTCGTCTGCTATGAGCGAACGCGGGCGAATAGAACACCATGGACGACGGCCAAGAAAGCGCGATGCAAGCTAAAAGACTGCAGCCTCGAGCTTCTGCTGCTCAACAAGAGCACTTGTATTCATTCATGCGCGACCACCCGCAAATTACACGCGCCGCCAGTGATTTTACAGGAGGGGTAACGCGCGAAAGCAAAGAAAAGCTGTGGAGACAGCTCACGGCTGAACTGAACGCCCTCGGACCAGCCACAAAGTCGCCCGCCCGGTGGCGACATTACTGGACGGACAAGGTGTCCTGGGCCAAAAAAAAGGCAGTAGATTTCCGCCAGAGCAGTGGGTGAGTAGTAGTGACCCTTGATCCTTGATGTGTAACCTGTATGTGCCCGTCATTGTTCGGGAACGCTGGCCTTACGGAGCCACAATGATATCTAGAGGGAGCCCTGTGATCTCCTAATTCCCGTCAGTGCAATCTGTGTATACCTGCGAATCAGAAAGAACTCATTTTTCGACGTTCCTGCCCAGCGGTACAGGCGGCGGCTCGGTGCCCGGCGAGGCCGGCGTCGTTCTGGACGTCGTTGGCCACGACGCATCTAACGATTGCGGCTCCGTGAAGCTGCCTGGTCGGCCAGAGGTAAGAACGTAAGCTTCTCTAAAGCTGAAATGATTGTACATAAACAAGAAAAATTGGGACGCGCTAAGTAGACTATTTGTGCATAGGACCTATACAGGTGTATTATATATGGACACCGAGAAATTGAGGCTGGTCGCTTAGCACATTCTACGGATTTTGGGCCAAGTGTCGAGCACACCACATAAGTGTGCTATCTGGCGAGGATATCTACATGAATAAGAGGCTGCATCGGAACATAAGGGGTAAACTTCCATCTAACATGCCGATTTTTCCAATGTGGTTATTTTTTTGTTTCATGGTTTTGAAATGAGCATGGAGCATGCACACTGATCTGCTTGGGATCAGAATGTGACAAGTCTAAAGAACATAAGAGGAATGGAGTGTCTAGAGTTCAGTCCAGTCTGAACAGCAGCAGACGCAGGAGAGTTCTGTCCAGGTGGAACGGTAGCAGGCCCAGCAGGGTTCCGTCCAGAGGGCCTAGTGGATAGCATTTTGTCTTTTCGTCTTCAAGATTGAAAAACAATAAGAAGCTCTCAGTCAATTTTTTCGGACGCTAAGGATATTTTTTGTGAATATTTGCAACCTGGAGGCACAACACAAGCTTCTTTTTGTTCAAAACTAATTACAAAACTATATGCTGCAATCTAGGAGAAACGTTGAGGGAAGTGGAGACAGGAACTGCTCCGTCATTATAAGAATACACCCCGCCTCAGGTCTTGCATTAGAATGGTTGTCATTCCTAAATAAAACTTTGAAAATGATCCACCACATTCACTGTACCTGGCTTTCAATAAATACAAACTTAAAAAAAACATGATTGCTGGGACAATCGCAATTAACTTAAAGACTAAATTAAACTTGACACTGGAACATTGCCAGTTGTTACTCCGAAAATGGATTAGGGGCACCAGCATATAGCGACCAACCCCCGTGTAGCTCGACGGAGCTTGTCGCGTGTTTCTCTTTAGTTTGGACGGAATTTGAGCGGCGGCTAGAGTTCTCTCTCTGCATGGACCTCCAGTGGTGAATGTGATTCTGTCTGGACGGAAGTCTACAAGGTTTGTTAACTTTCCGTCTCGACAGGACCCTAGTGATGACAATTTTTCTGTCTGGAGGGAACCCTAGCCACAGCCTAAAAGAAAAGCAAAACACAGTTTTCTGAATGTTGTTTCATAGTGCAGTGTCGACACCTGTAAATATTGCTGAAGCATACAGCAATAAGTTTCCCCATTTTCCATTTCACCAAAAAGTATTGTTTTGCCTCCGTCTCTAAGTCCCTCTTGCCATTAGACGACGGAGATATTTACCTTCAAAACCCTGCACCACTTTCAGGGTGCACCACCACCACATTCACCCGAGTCGCCACCAAGAGTTTCGGTTGGGGAGATTGCAGGGACAAGCGGTGCATCCAGTAAGTTGCTCAATATACTAAGCAATGCTGTCTGTGTTTCAGTTGATATGTGTCCTTCATAATATGAACAAATATAAACAGGACACCAAGCTGCACCACCAGCTTCCAGGCTTTTGTCACCTGGAAATGAGGGCACGACCGACACATCCGGTAAGTTTCTTACTATAGCAAGCATTGCTATCAGTGTTTCGAATCATATATGTCCTGCCTGTGAGAACAAATTTAAGAATGATCCTAAATTAAGACAAATGCATGGCTTATTACATTACATTCAGACTCGAGGTCTGACAATGCACGCGTCCATAAGATAACTGCATGGAAGAGCAATATGTGGGCCACATTAAGAGTGCTGCCTGAAAATACTGAGGAAATGTGCAATCGAAGTGTGAGATTTCTGAAAAATTAGTGTCTAAGCACATGTTCAGTTAAAAAGAAAAAAATATTGCACAAAATATACATAGCATATGGCAGGCCTTAACGTTCAGAATTGTTGCACCTGCGTCAGCCTTGACTGCCGTGCACGGGTGTGCTTGGAGAAGCAGCCGACACGACGGGTCAGTTCAATCAGTTGGGTGGCCAAGTTACCTTCTGAATAATTTCCACACATTTTAAAAGTAGCACCCTTACATGTACTGTGAAACATGCACATTCTGGGCATATTATGGTATTTATCAGGTGTTTCTAATACTTTTTGAGATAGCACATGGAGCTTGGCAAAGAGTCCTTGCTTGCTGCTTACTGGCTGTGTCTCGTCCACCTCATACTTTGTTTACAATTGCTTTCGCCCTTAGTTCCCAGCCAGTCAACCACCCTTGCACAGTGTCCTGTACGGGCACCACGGCGTCGAAAACGCAAGGGGGGCCATGATGCTGCCGAGGAATATGTTCAAGACCAACGACGCCTGGTGGACCTCGCAGAGGCGAGGGCTGCTGCTTCGGAACGGGTATGGGACCTATTTCCTCAAGCGGCATTTGCCTCGGTGGCTGATGTCATCTGACATGTCTTGGTGCATGTGCATGTACCAATATTTGTTAGTGCATGCCTTTGCTGTCTCCTATCCTTTCAGCAGCACGGTTATGGTACAGAATTGATGGTCTAATGATGAGAAAAATAACAGCTATTACAATTTGGTGTTCCTGGTACAGGCGTGACCAGGGAAAATTACAGATTGACTAGAGAAAGATAGATGCTATATATACGGCAATACCCGGCCCAAAATTTCCTTTCGACAATCACACAGAGGGGGGGGGAGGTACTTAGAGTTATTTCGGAATCATCATAATCAGTGTTTCCGTTGTTTATGTCCCGACAGTAAATTCCAGAAAGCCAAATCATTCGGAAGAATGATCATAAGCAAAGCAAGTATGAAATGTTCAAATTATGGGGTGCTTCCAATTTATAGATTTATCAGGTCATCTGATTAGACTGATGGCTCCGATTGCTGCAAGTTGCATGATACACTGGTATTAAAATAATATACATTCTGATATTCTTTAAATTGCGCATGTCGTTGAACAACATATCAACAAAATGATGTTCGGGCAATTGGAAACAGCAACAGGCCTTACTTGTCTTGGGGACATGTCCAAAATATGTGGAGTACCGAGTGTTGAAACAGGTTGATGGTGACAAACAGGCAACTTTTTGTGAACCGAGTTATCTTATGCACCTCTTATCATTCCAGCACGTGGAATCGCTGCTAACCGAAATGAGGCGACAATGCAGCGCAACGGAACGGCAGGCAGCTGCCATGGAACGGCAGGCTGCAGCGATGGAGCGGCAGGCTGCGGCGATGGAGCAGCAAGCCGCAGCCATGGAACAGCAGGCTGCGGCCATGCAGGTGCCCAGAGCACTCCTGCTGCTTGTGGCCATGTTGGCCACCACATTCCAGCGCGTCGTGCTTGTGCCGAGCAGGCCCCCAACACCGCCGCAGTTGGACTAAGTCACTCCTACCCGTTTTTTTTTTATGAAATGCAACAGAGTTTGTAGTCCTGCATAATTATTTTTAGGACAATGTATACAGTCGCCAATTGATTTTTCGGACTTCGCACTGATTGAAAAACCGTCTGAATAAGATAGTAGTCTGAAAATTCAGCAGATTAAAAAACTGCCTTTATTACGTCTAAGCCGGCTTAAAAAAGCCATAAATAGTAGCTTACTTCGGGTTATGTCAACGCGCCTTGTTTTAGGTTACGCCCGTTTGCGTTCAGCAACTTTTTATTAACTTGAGAATTGCTGCCTTCTTTTCTAGCGTTATGGTCGAGTACTTTCTGCGCTTCTTAGCAAAACATCATAGCAGCGAAGAACAGATGGGCAATGACGTCCAAGCTAGCGTTTTCCAAAAACACGATCCACCGAAACGAGGTCGAGATGAGGCGCAAGTCCACAACTACAATGGCGAATCAACAAAGAAAAATGGTAACAACAATGATGATGATAATGAAAAGCAGCTAGAATAAAAGAAAAAAACCCATACAGCATCACGTAGCAGTAAACTTAGCAGTACTCAATGAGGCCTGCCAAACCAAGAATTAAAAATAGCCGCACGGCGGTGGTGCTTCGTGGTGATCGCCCGCGACGATTTTTTTCCAAAAAATCAAACGTTCGGACTTCAAGCTGTCCGATACATCAGTTGTGAATATGCACTCTTTCTATCGGGTAGGTGACGGTTCCTCCTTTAGGCCAGAAATATCGAACAAGTGTGAGTTATCTGCATCCGAAAAATTGGTGGGCGACTGTATTCCTAATAGTATTCTATGAATCATTGTCAACAAAGATGTTTTACAAGATGTGGTCATTTTATTTCTTTTCTAGCATGTTTCACAAACATTTACGTGGAGAAATCTGGAACATTCTGTGAAATGAACTACTGCCGCTCTTGATTATGTAGGTGGCCGTATGACCTTTTGTAACAAAAGCTGGCGTCCCAACCTACGAGGGACATGGAACATGTAAACAAATTAACCCTCATTTCCATCAATAACAACAAATCATGTAACCTTTTCCCTCGTAACGACAAAAGTTGCGAGGCTGAGCTAATATCCCCCCCACCCCGTCCTTGAAAAGCATTGCGACTAGGAGATACCCAAAGCCTCTGTCTTGAAGAGCTCGTGAAACCAGCTGTGCAAGCTCTGGACTGCAAGGCCCCTGTTCTTGCAGCCATCAAACATTCTTCCCCATAAAGATTAGAACTGAGAGCGAGTTCTGTTTGCCTTAAGCTATGCGTCAGTGTGACCTATTCATTCACAGGCAGGGACCGACAACTATATGCATGTTGTGAAAAAGTTTTTTCACAAGCGCTTTTTCTGAAGTTTTAGATACCTCGCAACCTCTGCAAGCACCGAGGAATCTGTACACCAAGCGAAATCTTGAACAATGCATGTTGGCTGACGAAAACAGGGCGTATAACAAACTACATTTGTCAGTTGAGTTTAACAAGAGCCCATGAGCCTCCTCGGAAGCAACTGTTGAGAGAAGAGTTATAAACTGCCCGGCAATGTGCTCCATCAATGGTTCAACAGATGCGTGGGTAAAGGTGTTGATACCAGCTCCTTTCCCCTCTAGCAAACACTTTGCTAGCCGGGCATCACTGCATAAGGTACCTTCATCCGTACACTTGCAGAAATGCCGCAACAAAAGTCTAATGCAAAAACACATCCTGCTGAGCCGCCCGTACGTGTGAAACTTGCAAAAAAGAACATCAAACACGACATCAGGGTCACTACTTGCCCTCACGGAACACCCATACATGTGAAACTTGCAAAAATGTACATCAGACATGACGTCAGAGTCACTACTTGTTCTCCTGAGGCACCCGTACGTGTGAAACTTAAAAAAAAGAACATCAAACACGACATCAGGGTCACAACTTGCCCTCACGGAACACCCATACATGTGAAACTTGCAAAAATGTACATCAAACATGACGTCAGAGTCACTACTTGTTCTCCTGAGGCACCCGTACGTGTGAAACTTGCAAAAAAGAACATCAAACACGACATCAGGGTCACAACTTGCCCTCACGGAACACCCATACATGTGAAACTTACAAAAATGTACATCAAACATGACGTCAGAGTCACTACTTGTTCTCCTGAGGCACCCGTACGTGTGAAACTTGCAAAAAAGAACATCAAACACGACATCAGGGTCACTACTTGCCCTCACGGAACACCCATACATGTGAAACTTGCAAAAATGTACATCAAACATGACGTCAGAGTCACTACTTGTTCTCCTGAGGCACCCGTACGTGTGAAACTTGCAAAAAAGAACATCAAACATGACGTCGCTCACTACTTCTTCTCACGTGACACCCGTACACGTGAAACTTGTCAAAAGAACACCAAACAAAAAGCTCAAAACACTGCATAGGATCCACATACCTGCGAATCTTGCGAAAAGGACAGTGGAAACACTGTACACAAACACGAAGTCCAAGCAAGCTCCGGCAGTAAACACACCTCACCCACAGGCAAACACACACACACACACGAAGTCCAAGTAGGATCCGGCACAATGCAGACCTCACAATACAGGCACACACACGGAGTCCGAGAAGGCTCTGGCACAACACAGACTTCACTGTACAGGCACACACACGGAGTCCGAGCAAGCTCCGGCAGTAAACACACCTCACTGTACAGGCACACACACGGAGTCCTAGAAGGCTCCGGCACAACACAGACCTCACTATACAGACACACACACGGAGTCCGAGGAGGCTCCGGCACAACATGGACCTCACTGTACAAGCACACACACGGAGTCCTAAAAGGCTCCGGCACAACACAGACCTTACTATACAGACACACACACGGAGTCCGAGGAGGCTCCGGCACAACATGGACCTCACTGTACAAGCACACACACGGAGTCCTAGAAGGCTCCGGCACAACACAGACCTTACTATACAGACACACACACGGAGTCCGAGGAGGCTCCGGCACAACATGGACCTCACTGTACAAGCACACACACGGAGTCCTAGAAGGCTCCGGCAGAACATCCACAGCACTGAGCACGCATTACACTTAGAAAGTATGAGACCATCACTGGTGGCGGCCACGATGGCGGATCCGGTGAAGCCGGCGACGTACACGACGCACATGACTTGTGGTAGCTCCAAGCACAAGCTGGTCCCGCATGGCCTTACCCTCAATGTAGAGGCGCCTCGACTGCAGGATTCTGCGCTCTCGTGCTGCGTCACTGCTCTCGTCTGCCTCGCTGTCATCGTCAGAGCCGCTGCTTGACTCGGATTCCGACGACGATGATCCCGGATCCGATTCCCCTGCGCTGAGGCAGATGTTGTGGAGCACTGCACAGGCTGCCACGATCGTGCCGGCGATCCTTGGATGGTGGTAAAGAACCCGGTGTTTTTGCACGCATCGAAAACGACTCTTCAGCAGCCCAATGCAGCGCTCCACCACCGACCTCATTGAGGCGTGGGCAGCGTTGTAACGCCCGGCAGGTGTGGAGACAGCTGGCCGGCCAGGCACGGGAGTCATGAGCCATGGCTCCAACGGGTACCCACTGTCTCCTGCATGAAAAATAGCAAGTCTAATCTCAGATACGTGAACCACATGCTGTGTTTTATCCAAATTTGATTTATCCCGTCCGACCCTCCATATGCCGTTTCCACAAGCAGGTGGTGTGCATTCAGCGTTAACCTTGTAGTTTCCGAGTAGTGCTGATAACGAGTACTACTTGTTGAAACCACCGCTATATCTTATTTGCATGCCAGAGACGCCGCAGACCTGTCAACCAATATCAGGTGTTTGCCGTCTCAACAGGTTTTTACAGATGACACCGACTATGGTGATGATGACACGCCTTGGAAACGAGTTTTTGGAAAATGCTGTGGAAGCTCTGGGAATGAGGACCGTGAGGCTATCTCCAAGAGTATTTCTCATGTCTGTTACCCGCGAGAGTCTCACCTTGATGAGATTGAAATAAAACGCAATGGTACACTTGAAGGAGCTTCTTTGCAGCTGGAGGCTGGACACGGAGCACCTATCAACCCCACTCCTCTCTTTCCTATTCTCGCAGTGCCTAGTGTAATTCAGTGGTTAACTGACAACACTTCTTGATTTCAACAGTTTCGACCCTAATGCACTAAAGATGAACTGTTAAATTCCTCATCTCTGCTCCAGAGCCTCGAGCAAGGACATGAAAGTAAGCCTTTGCATGATGCCTTGCTTTAGGCCAGTCATCCAAACACTGGTGTATAGTTCTACAGCAATCTGTTCATGTGAAAGTCAAGAAACGTCTGGGTACTCTGCATTTTGTTTTCATGCGAGCTGACAATGTGCTGCCACTTTAGGTACACTCACCGAGTAGGTACTCCCCGTGCCTGATGAGCCTGCCAGCGATGCACTGCTGCCGCACCCAAGACTGCCTCCACACAAGGGCGTCATGTGAGCAGCCAGGCATCGAAGGGTCGACTGCCAGGATTCGCATGTTGGCGTCGCACACCTGCAACAAATAAGAGTGCGATAAGAGAGAGACAAACAGATGATCGCAGCTTGTGTACATCTGTTACGTTCCTTTCATTTTGAAAAAGACAACTTAGCAGTGATCCCGCGCACTGTGAGAAAGAAATAAGCATCTGTCAATAGTATTGTGCAATATGCTTCTACCGGTGCCTTCGGTGCACATCAACAGGTATAAATTATGAATAGAAGCACGTCTCCCAACACTCTTACAATGTCCATAGAGCTGTGCAGCAATTACTACTCGGACCCAGGGGCGTAGCCAGGGGGAGGGCTTATGGGGCTTCAGCCAGCCAGCCAGTGAGCCCAACCAAACCGGCCTCCCCCCCAAAAAAAAAAAAAAAAAAAATTTAGCCGACCCTAAATATACACATGCATTGTGACCCCCCCATCCCCCTCTCCGCACCCCAAGTCGTGGACATCCCAGTCACCTCAACTCCAGCCCCCTGCCCCCAGCCCCCAGCCCGCCCCCCCCCCCCCCCCCCCCAAGCCCCCGATTTATAACGATTTCAGATTACAACAAACGTGACCACATGTTACAAACTCGGTAGGAGCCAAAAATGGAAACTTACCACCATGACGTTTAGCGCGTAGTGGAGCTTGCGACACCAATACAACGCCTTGGTGACGGTTCGGTCGAACCGTGACGGACCCTTGATGGCCACAAACGTCCCGTCGACGCACCCAACGACGCCCGGGAGGGTGCCTCGTCGCAGGAAGGCTTCCTGTGTGGCCGCACGTTCTTCCACGGTCTCGGCGAAAGCGACCCACGCGGGGCCCAGGCGGCGAACGATGGCTACGGCCACGGCACGGACGGCTGAGCTCACCGTAGTCTGGTGGACGGAGAGATTTCGGTCGCTCCCCACCAACCCCTGGTAGCTTCCCGTCGCGAAAAACCGCAACGCCACGAGGACTTGCTGTTCAACGGTGA
Source organism: Ixodes scapularis (assembly GCF_016920785.2). Lineage (NCBI taxonomy): Eukaryota > Metazoa > Arthropoda > Arachnida > Ixodida > Ixodidae > Ixodes > Ixodes scapularis. Next base: position 76,661,019 of record NW_024609884.1, on the reverse strand, counting down.
CGACGGTCCGTGCACGGCTCCACCGTCTCAAGCCAGGATCGTCACGCAGTTCGTCGCACAGCCACCTTACAACGTCTTTCGAGAGGCGATAGTGTCGTTGAAAATCAACGTCATCCATGTCAAACGCATTGGCGTGGTCTAAGTACCTACGCCGGCGGCGAAACACGAACAAAAACGCTGCCATTTTGGACGCTTCTCCCCGATCTCGCGCCCAACTCGCCCAAGCTCGCCTAGGTCGGAGCCGGCAAGCTTTTCCCATCCGCGGCGGCTTCTGCCACGTCACAATGACGTCACCGCATCTCGCCGCGAGTTCCGAATATGCAACTCTCCGACCGCCTCAAAACCCTCCGTTAACGTCACGATCTAGGGAGTGTCGGCGCGTGTCGTCATGCACGGCGCCGACCAATCGCGGCGGTCGGCGAGTTTGGCGGAGAACTCGCCTCGAGCTCGCCGCGCCGAGGTTAGCCCCCCAGGAGGCACTCACCTTATTAGCGGCGAAATGTTTTGGTGGCGCCCTCCTATG